>NC_052049.1:114902019-115502019 GCF_903992535.2 Arvicola amphibius | reverse complement strand
TAATGGTTCCTGTCACAGATTCAATCTGCTCCAAATGCTCCTGGAAGTGCAGTCCCCAGGCTGTAAATGCTGATGGGATGGCTGGCTGGAGAGGGTGCCAGGGTTTGAGCGTCTTGCTGACCCTGTGGCACTCTTAGAGCATTTGGGATGCATCTCTTGACTCTTTGATTTGCCCCGTGTGTCTCAGTTAGTTGTCAGATGCCCCTCTAGGCTGTAGGCACTGATGAGGATCCCATGCCCTACTGCGAAGAAGAAAGTGCAAATACTAGATGCTCACGAAATGGGTCCTCCAGGAGTGTATGGAATTCTCAGAGTTGAGCTGACCTGACAGAAACTGCACCTGACAAACATCCCTCACAATCGGTTGCATTTGTGGCCCAGCCTAAACATCCTTCCACTTCTTAGCTTGTCCCAGACAAAGAGACCCATCCCAGTGGCCCTCTTTTGTGTGCAAGAGAGATTCACCTGCTTTCTTTCACCTCCCACTGGAGGGCTGCCAAAGATACTTTCAAAGAGGTCCTGCTAAGAGTTCAAGGTTCTGGGCAAGAATGCTGCGGTTATGTTGATTTTTTAGCATCTTCAGGGATAAAAGGATGTGGGGTACACAGAGCAGGGTCCTCCAGAAATGCAAAGCTTGCAGGTCAACACACAGCTGTGCTTTTGTGCATGCTAAGAAGTAAAAATATGTGCAAGTGTGTATTTCTCCGACACTGTTCTGTAAGACAGAGGTCCTGTGGCTTGTCAAGTAGCTGTCCTGGGAAGGTACACACTCACACCTTCTGGAGACCAATGAGACGATGAACTTTCAATGTTTATACTGAGGCAGAATGCATACAGCATACAGTGTCCCATCCTGACCCCATTCCTGTGGCCTTTTCCATGGCAGTTAGGACATGTATGCTGTTGGATAGCCGTCACTGCTGTTCATCTCCAGAATTTTGATCTCTTCAAACAGAAGCTGTGTTCTCACTAGGCACAGACTTTCCACTTTTGCCTCCAGTTCCGGAGACTACGTTTCTACCCTGTCTCTGTGAATTTGCCTACTTTAGGTACCTTATACATGTAGAATTTCACAGTTTATTCTTCTGCATCCAGCTTATTCCGTCAGCATAATGTCCTCCAGGTCCATCCCAGCTGCTGACATTTTGTTTTGTAAGACTAAATACTGTTCCTTTGTATTATATTAGCTACTGTTCTTGTTGCTATGATCAATGCTGGGACAAGAAGCCACTTAAGGGAGGAAGAGTTCAGCTGACTTACAGTTTAGGGGGTTACAGTCCATGATAGCAGGGAAGACAAGGTGGTGGGAGTGGGAGGCCCTTGATCACTTTGCATCTGCAGTCAAGAAGCAGAGAGAAGACAGGAAGTGCGGCCAGATAATAAGATCTCAAGACCTCACCCTCCTGGGCCCACTGTCCACAATCAAGGCTCCACTTCCTAAGGAGTCCACAACCTTCCAAAATGGCAACGTCAGTTGGGGACCAGTGTTCAAATCCGTAAGCTTGTGGAGGACATTTTACACTCAGACCACAGCAGCATGACCTCACCGTGTCCTAGCCAACCACTAAGATTGGTGGTTGTGCAACTTTCTGTCTTTTCATGGGCACATGGCCAGTTGCTCATCAGCCCTCATGCTTAGTGCTTGTATGTATGTATGTATGTATGTATGTATGTGTTCATGCCTGTGTATGAGGGAGGGTGGTAGGGAGGGAGGGAGGAAGAAAGAGAGAGAGGAGAGAGAGAGAGAGAGAGACAGAGAGAGAGAGAGAGAAAGTAAATGTAGATATATGGAGGCCAGAGATCAACATCAGACATTGTCTTCAGTTGCTTCTCTTCCTTTTTTTTTTTTTTTTTTCTGAAAAGGTCTCTCACTGAACCTAGAGCTCACTGATTGGCTAAATTGAATGTCTAGAGAACTCCAGGTATCTGCCTGTCTCCACTTCTCTAGCACTTGAATTCTAGATGTCCTTAGCCCCTACTGCCTTTTTCAAGGATGCTGGGCATCTGAACTTGGGTCATCATGCATGCATGGCAAGCATGTTCCCCTTTGAGCTATCTTCCCAGCCCATCTCTAACCCCCAGCTAATTTGTAAATTAGGGTCAGAGCCGGCTGTATAGAGAAGTGTTGTGTTCCTTTGGTGGAAGAGATGGTTCTGTATAGGAAAAGGCTTTGCAGAGGTGGCAACAGCTGGATTGTCCTTTGACAGATATTTGGTGAACTCAATAGTTCCAGGAATGTCTTCCAGGCAGAGAAGCAGCTTGTATGGATAAAGGGTGGGTTGTACCCTGGAGCTGGTAGTGGTCGGTGACTGACAGTTTCAATCCACATTGGGAAAGGAGGATCCAAGTCAGGAGGTCCAGATTAGAACAGAGTCCCTATACAAGGGAGTTGGTGCTATGAGGAACCACACCTGAGGAAGCCTTGCTGGGGAAATATCCAGGGAAAGATGAGTGCCAGGTACATTGGGGATGTTCCTCCATGGGCTAGCATGCTATCTCAGCAGTTGAGATCCCAGAAAAATAACTCCCAGGTGTCTCAGGGTTTCTATTGCTGTGATGAAACGCCATGACCAAAAAGGAAGTTGGGGAGGAAAGGGTTTATTTGACGTACACTTCCGTACCACTGAGCATTATTGAAGGAAGTCAGGCTAGGAACTCAAACAGGAACCTGGAGGAACAGGCAGGAATCCAGAGGCAGGAGCTGATGCAGAGACCCTGGAGGAGTGCTGCTCACACTCTCTTGATCACATGGCTTGCTCAGTCTGCTTTCTTGTAGAAGCCAGGACCGCTAGCCCAGGGGCAGTACTGCCTAAAATGAGCTGGGCCCTTCTCCATCAATAACTAATTAAGAAAACGCCCTGCAACTGGATATTATAGAGGCATTTTCTCAGTTGAATTTCTCTCCTTTCAGATAACTCTAGCTTGTGTCAAGGACATAAAAATAGTCAGGACACCAGGGTATCCCCTGAAACCGGTGATGCAAAGAGGAGAGCTTCTGGCTTTTGGAGAACTAACCTGGTGTTAGCTTGGGCCCAAATGAGATCTGATAGATGCTGACGGTATTCTCAAGGGTTAGGAGTGCCCGTGGTGAGACGCTGAGTAACTAAGAAGAGCCACCCACTCACATGCTCGAAAAGTCATGAGTTCTGGCCAATTACGGCCACAGTCGCTAAGAGATTCAGGAAGGGAGAAACTGGGAAACTCACTGAAACACTGTCAAACCGAACAGCAAGAAGCAGCCTGCTACTGAAAGAAGGGAAGACCTATTGTTGAGTCACGATGCTTTAGCCTCATTCTGTTTTGTCAGTGACTAGCTAGCTAGTTCACCTCCCCCAAATTGTTCAAACTCTTTGAGCTCTCTGATTCTGTTTCTACATCAGTAAGATAAAGATGCCGAGACCCACTTTGCTTATTTTAGATTAGGAACGCATGCAGGAGTGATCCCAATAAGGAAGGGAGTGTCTGTTATAACAGCCAGGAGGCAGGCATGGTGAGTGCTGACGTGGGCTGTGGGTGGGAAGTGATGGAGGGGTGGTTTGCAGAGGGGGAGCTGGAGGGTGGGAGGGGTGGGAAAGGGAAGGAGTTGAGCTAGGACACACAGGCACACACGCACGCACACACACACACACACACACACACACACACACAAACACACGCACGCACACACAATTTCTTCCCTTAGTCCTGGGAATTTTATAGCTGGAATTTACTCCCAGGTTGTCCCGGGATGTGCTGATGATAGGTGAAGCCTGAACTGAAATCCCACAAAAGCTGCCAGCAAAGTCCTCATGGGACTTTATCACACATGTGACCTGCTTTCTCAGTGACAGATGCAGCTGAGGGCACTAAGAGCTAGTTCAGTCCAGTGGCGCTGGGAGCAGAGGCCTAAACGTGGATTCAGGGATGTCAGGTCCCGAAGAAACCTGGGACAAGACTTACTCAGTCCCCATGACCCTTCCTAGCATCCCTCACCCTGCCTGTTACACTAAACCTCTCCAGAGAAGGGACTGATCTTCATTCCCCTGCCTCCAGCTGCTGATCCCTATATGTGCATGTGCTCTTGGCCTCTTGGCCACTTGACTGCTTGGTCCTTGGCTCCTCTCTTGGTTCACTTCTTCTCTTGCCCCTCTCTCTCTCTCTCTCTCTCTCTCTCTCTCTCTCTCTCTCTCTCTCTCTCTCTCTCTCTCTCTCTCTCTCCCTCCCTCCCTCCCTCCCTCCCTCCCTCTTTGGCTCTATCCTCCCCCTCCTCTCATGTTCCTGTTCAGCCTGGACTCTCCCAGATGTCTTGGGCTGTTCACTCCCTCATGGCTACAGTAAAAACTTTCTCTTCAACCATATCCAGGAGCAGTTGTGTCCTCGTTTTCATTTAAGGAAGGAACATGCAAATCTGGCTCGGTCCCCACTGTCTATGGAGGCTGAGAATTTTTTTTTTTTTTGTTTTGTTTTTTTGTTTTGTTTTGTTTTGTTTTTTCGAGACAGGGTTTCCCTGTAGTTTCTAGAGCCTGTCCTGGAACTAGCTCTTGTAGACCAGGCTGGCCTCAAACTCAGAGATCCGCCTGCCTCTGCCTCCCGAGTGCTGGGATTAAAGGCGTGCACCACCACCGCCCGGCGGAGGCTGAGAATTTATCAACTCACCTGTTAACCAGGAAAGGGCCAGGGGACTTTTCAAACCCCGAAGGGCTGAAGAAACCGTCACTTCCTGTTTTGAGTTCTCCATGAAGGCAGCTACATGATCACTTTCCTACCACAGTTGCTCCCACCGAGTCTGAGCCTGGGAGGCACCCATCCACCCAAGGCACTTGGCTGTTTGCAGCCTCAGCTGCCCGACATGCCTGTAAAAGCTAAAAATACATTATAAAACTGCCGTAAGGTTTTACGAGCCCTCTTTCCTAGGGACCCATCTTGGTGCAGTGAATCACACCAGCCGCGGTGAAAAGTGCTCAGAGTGTGGGGCTTGGATTAGCCGAGCCAATGAGAAGAGGAGCCAGAGCTGCAAGGGGGTCTAGGGAGCAGCAGGAGCATGTAGGCTCAGAAGGGCTCGGTGCTGGGTGACCTTGACTATCTCCTCTGCTACCTTAGTTGGGCCTTTTGGTTTGGTTCCAGAGATGGGAATGAAACACAAGGAGCAGAAAAACTTGAGATAAAGAAACTTAGCACAAAAGTCAAGGTCATCTTTATTCTCCAGTGTTGAGGCTAAGGCAGGTGCTTCACCTAACATCAGCTCGGACTTCAAGTCTGTAAAATGGGTGTCAAGGAAGAACTAGGCTTCGCTGCTGAGAAGAGACAAGGGTGTAACGTGCTTCGTGACGAATCGGAAGCACGGTACTCAATACTGTCATAGTGAGCCATAATGGCAGCTGAACCTGCTAGCATTTGGCTCTTATCCCAGCATTTCAGAGGCTGAAGATGGATACTCTTGAGTTCCGGGACAGCCTGAGCTACATAGCAAAAGCTTGTCTCATCAGACATCAAAACAAAACAAATGAAAACAAAACCAAAAAATCTAGCTCTTCTCTAGATCATGATACTTCTCATAATTTAAGTCAGGATAGTATTTTTAAATGTATTTTTTGTATGGTGACTAGTAATGAGCGCTCAGTATACATTTTCCGAATAAGTGAACAATTGCATAATATGAAGATGTTAAGGAGAAGCACAGAGAGAAGGGAAGAAAACCCGAGCTGGAATGCCATTTCCACAAACCCAGTCTTGTGTGCTCTCGCCCCCATTTTCCTTACTGCAAACTGATGGTTCTGAGTCAGCTTATACTCGCGGCCCCACTCAGCTGTTTTGTTTTAATACATTTAATACATGCTTAATTCATTACTTAATTCATGCCTTTACCTCTTGTGCTGGCTTGAATAAGAATGGCCCCCACAAGTTAGTATATTGGAATGCTTGGTCCCCATTTGGTGGAACTATCTAGGAGGAATTAAGAGGTGTGGCCTTGTTAGAAGAAGTATATCACTGGGGGAGGGCTTTGAGGTTTCAAAAGTCCACAGCATTCTCAGTTAGTGCTCTTCCTCTCCTGTGATTGTGGAACAGGGGTAAGCTCTCAGTTACTGCTCCAGAGCCATGCCTGTCTGTTTACTGTCCTGCTCCCTACCATGAGATGCTAGCTCTTTGGAACAATGGGCCCCAAATTAAATGTTATCTTTTCTTTTCTGTTTTTTTTTTTTGATAGGATCTTTTTATATAGTTCTGACTGTCCTAGAATGATCTGCCTGCTTCTGCCTCCTGAGTGCTGGAATTAAAGGCATGTGCCACCATGCTTGACCTAAATGTTTTCTTTTATGAGTTTGCCTTGGCCATGATTTTTCACCACAGCAATTAAAAAAAAAATAACTAGGACACCTCTCTAATATTTTTTTGGGGCATCTGCTGGGTGCTACAGTTGTTCGAGGTACTGAGGAGGACACACAAAACGTCATGCAACGTACTCAGTTTCTAGAAAGTACAATAGTGATGCCACATACACACAAAGCCATGATGAAAAAACTAAGCTTCATACTCAACCCCATGTGACCATGCGTCGTGCAAGGTGAAGAGCAGAGCAAGGGGCTGGAAAACAAGACCAGCAAATTTCCGCTTCTGTAGCCAGGCTTTCCCTACCTGGTGCCTTGCCTCCCCCATAGCTGTCGTGCCAAGGTGGACTCTTGTCTCTCTGGAACAGAAGCCTTCTGCCGCTAGCATGCTGGGCAATCTCACTCAAGTCTCATCCCTCTCTGGTCCCAGAGAGCTGAACTTAAAGATGTCTGTGTCATTTCTACAAGGCGACAGGTTCCTCAAAGACTACACCCTTTTGTCTTTGGGTCTCCAACCCAGGGATGAGGGAAGGCTTGAGTCTTAAGGAGGTTCCTCCCAGCCTAGGGCCTCATTAAGGAAGCTCCTGTCAAGAGATAGTCCTAAACTGTACTCTGGTCCCACACATCCTGCTTGACTGGGCGTTGACCTCTTCTGCCCAAGGGACTTCCCATTAAGGAGAATCCGGTGGGAAAAAGTTAGTTTGTTTACTTTTCCTAAACTTGCCTCCAGTGGGCTTCCTCCAGTGTGGGAGGGAGGAGGATGGGAGCTGGATAGAGGGGTAAAGAAGCCCAGCCAAGCCTCTCCTCTTTTGACTATGACTCTTGGGCCTCATGCTCACAAATGCCTTTGACTCCCAGTCCTGGGAGACTCCGGCCCTGAGTCGCTCCCACCTAGGGCCTAGCTGTTATAATGAAGGGAGCTTATGTCCTTGCATGCGTCTCCACATGCCTCAAGAATGAGCTCTGCTGGCTGCACAAGGCCAGTAATCGCCCAGATATTGATCTGTGGATGGTAATTCTGAAGCAGCCATTGCCGCTCTGCAGGAGGGCACATGATGGGGACAGGGTGGCTGTGGAGCCATGGCTCAGACTGCCAAGGAGTGTCTGGGAGGCTGCTGAGGTCCTCAGCCTTGCAGGGCACTCTCAGTGTTCACAGAACTTCCAAATCTCTGCCTCTCCCAGCTGAGGGAGCTTGAGGATGAGGAGAAAGGACCGCAGTCTTTCCCAGTCCTGATTGGTTGATGAGCCAGAACAGGAAGTGCCCGTGGCCTCTGCTTCCAAGGCCTTCTGATGGCTTTTCCATTAATGAATTGAGGTGTTATTGGTGACCTCAGAGTGACATTTCAGTGTGGGGCACCAAGTGAAGTGCCTTCCCGTGGGAAAATAGCTCCAGATTACTGGGCTACATCCAAGCGGAAAGAAAGCCTGGCTGTACTAGTGACTTACCCAAATCCTGCAGATAAAGAAAAACATGAAACACAGTGTCAGCCCTGCCATTTCTGTGTCTGGCCCTGGCTTCTCTCCCCTAGAAAATCTTATGTCATTGCCATGCTCACCTGGGGCAGTAGGTGCTCCTGGGAGGAATCCTTAGACTTCAATATTTTGTTTTCCGGATCTCAGTTGAAGTCATTGGAAGAGCTAGAGAAAGAACAGGATAGGAAAGAAAATGAAGAGAGATAACAAGTGGGAACTGTTTTGAGTCCTGAGGCATTAACAAAACTTAGTGACGCTGTTGGGCCGGATTTCCGATGCTATCAATTAGTAGTACTTCAAGCAAAATCTCAAAAGCAAACAGTTTTTTTTTTTTCGAACTTATTTTTTAAACCTTGGCAACAGAAGCAACCCCTCCCGACAAGGTAAGAGTTTAGAAAGGACAGAGATTTGTCCAGGCACTCAACAGCCTTCTTATCAACAGCCTGTGCTTATCTGTCCTGCCTCTAAAGATCTTCCATGTAAACCCAGGCTAATGCCTGAATTAATGGATCACTTAAACACTTTTAGCTCTGGGTTACAGAAACCCCAAGAACTCTCATCTGACACCTCACTCTCGCTGCCCTTGTCTATCTCGTCCTGCCCTAAACCTTTGCTTCTCTGGGGGTCTGCTTTGTGTCCTTGGCCTGCGCTTCTCAGTTCTCATCTCTGGTCCTTCCAGGTTTTGACAAGAAAGACCCGTCTCTTCTCTAAGAGCCGTCCTGAGACTTCTATAAGTGGCTGGGAGGGGGGAAAGACCTCATTTATTTTTGGCACCAGAGATAATCAGATAATTGTGCAATTAGCAGTAATTTTAGCCCTTCTGTAATTTTCCAACACAAGAGCCCCCTTTAAAAAAGAGAGAGAGAGAGATTTGTTTTCCCCCATGTTGTTGTGTTGTCTGGAGAGTCACAAGAAATTTGGGTCGGACACCCACGCGCGGTGGCGAGGAGGGAAGAGAAGGATGCTGGAGACAGAACTCCCGGGGGAGAGGATTTGCCAAGTGGACAGCTTTGTCAGGCTCCTCCGCGTTGCACTGGCAGTGGGAGGGGAATGTGCGGGAGCAGGCTGCTCCAGCCTCGAGAAATCCGATCCCCAGGCTGCCCCACCTCCTTTCCCCTGGGTGGCTGGAGAGGGAGTCTTGGGGGAGGCACCAGAGGCTTGGGAGGGTACGATATCTGACTTCTTTGGGGGACCCAGTAGGAGAGCTGGGGAGCAGGGAGCTACGTACGGGGACCTAACTGCATTGCTCAGCTCCCCTGGTCCTGGATCCAGCCCCACATCCGACTCCTCTCGTCTTGCGGGTTGTGGCACCGAGGGGACAAACACCCTCAAGGCCTTATGCCAAGTAATTACCAAGCAAATTCCCTGTCCCTCCCACCCCCACCCCCCGGGCATTGCCTGCTGCGTGTTCCCTGATTCGGCCCCGGCTGTGCAATCAACGCCAGGTAACCTGCGGGGACCCGTAATTGCTCTGGAGTTACCAGGGAGTTTGCGAGGTAAGCACGCGCGCTGCGCTTCTCCTGTCCTGGTGCGCGCAAGCGCCTTACACGCCCACCCCACCCCACCCCTGCGGGCGGGGTACAGAGGACCGGTGGAAGCTGGGTGCGCTGGAAGCCAGGTGGACAGAGAGATCCGACTCCCGGAAGCCAGAGCGCTGCTTTGTGGAGAAAGCTCAGAGAAGGCAGAAGGAGGGAAGCCTAGGTGATTTGTGTAGGGAAAAGGGGCCACCTTGCCCTGCTCAGGAAACAGGGGCTTTGGGGGCCATAGGATCTTCCTGTCCCTTCCCTCCGGTGCAAAGTCGCCTCATTGATGAGCCTTGTCATCATCCTTCAAGTGTAATTTTTTTAAATTGCAAAAATCTTACAGAGCTATTAACCTCAAAAGAGTTTAACATATGGCAGCCCGAGTCTCCCTCTTACCCTAATTATAAGGCTTGCAGTAATGGGGCTGTCTTTTAAGTTACAGCTGCTGCGCTTTTGGCTTTCGCTAACATTACATCCTATTAAAGAGCTACATTAAATGCATGCAAATTGCCGGAGCCACCGCACTCTCCCGACCAATGAGGGGGACGGATTACAGCCTAGGCGGCGGTAGCAGGGTCAGACTCACCCTGCTGTGAGCACCATATGATCTATCAATCAAACTCCTCTCATTAATTAACTAATTCATTAAATATCTTTATATATGAAGGCCCGGCCAGGCGGAACATTGTGTTGACAGGGACGTCCCGTCAGCACTTAGCCCGGCATTCTCCTCCCCCTCTCCTCTGGCACTAAACACTCCGTGACTGAGAGGTCAACTTTGCAGTGAGTGTGGGCACTGGAGCACCTACTGTTCCGACTCCATGGGGGGTCCCTCTCGAGCCTCCTCCGAGTGACCCCCATCTGTCCAACTGCCACCCAGTAGGACTGTCCTTTGGCACTAGGGCGTCTTTTGCCTCCTCTCTCATGGCAGCCCCAATAAGGCAGGACTCACAAAGATCTTATTGATCTTTTACCCCCGGGTCCAGCACAGAACTAGGCTCAAGACAGCTGCTTTCCTGAGTATGTGCCTGCCCCAGTGCTTCAGTAATACAGTGGCTTTCCTTCTGGTGGCCTCTGGAAGCCAACTATACAAGAGGATGTGGTCCTCGCAGCAGATGGTGACATGCTCATGATACCAGAGAAGGAACCCACATGGAGGTTGGGAGAGTGGACCCTTTAAAAAAGTATTAGCTATATAGCCAGGTGGTAGTGTCACACAGGAATCCCAGCACTCAGGAGGCAGAGGTCGGCAGATCTCTGAGTTCAAGACCAGCCTGATCTCCAGAGTGAGTTCCAAGACAGCCAGGACTACGCAGAGAAACCCTGTCTTTTAAAAAAACAAAACAAAACAAACAAAAAAAAACAGCAACAACAACAAAAAGTGCAGGCTGATGCTGAGGGTGGCTCAGGCTTATAACCCCAGCACTTTGGAGGTGGAGGCAGGGAGAAGCTGTAGTTCAAGGCCCGCTGGGGCTATAAGATACTGTTATAAACTAAACCACATGCAGAGCTGGCCAATAATACTGAAACTGAAGGAAACTCTAAGGTCAAACAGAAGGAGGCTGGATCATTCTACAAACAACAGACATTTTAGAGAGAAAAAGTGTGTGTGTGTGTGTGTGTGTGTTTAACACACGTGGTTACTATCAAATTCATTTCATCAGTTCTTTTATTTAATATCTTTGTATACCAGGGTACAGCTGGTTGGACCCTTTGGTTGGCATATACAAATGTGTGTAATGTGTTGAGCACTATATATCCCTAATCCCCTTATTTGAAATGGACAAACAACTGTGTAGGATGTGGAACTTTTGTTTTTGTTTGTTGTTGTTGTTGTTGTTTTGCTTCCAGGCAATAGGAAAAGAAACTGAAGCTTATGGACAATCTCAAGCCCAAGGTCCAAGTGGCAGAGCCAGAAGTCAGCCTTGGGTTTTCTAGATTCAGGACAAGGGCCTACTGTTAATGTCATCAGAAAACAGAAAAGTCTGGCTCATGAGACCAGCTGATGGGAGGCTGTGTTAGTTTCCTACTTACTGCTGTGCTAGCAACTTATGGAAAAAGGGGAGTTTATTTAGACTTACGGTTCTGGAAGGTTAGCATCCACGATACTAGAGCACACACAAGGCAGCGGGAGTGGGAAACTGTAAGCTGACTTTCTGAATCATAGGCAGGAAGCAGAGAGGGAGCTGGAAACAACAGGAAGCTTTTGAATACTCAAAGACTACCCTGAGTGACACTCTCATCCAACAAGGCCACACCTTCTAAACCTCCCTAAACGGTGCCACCAACTGGGGACCAAGTATTCAAGTCTGGGAATTTGAGAAGCATCAGCCTGAAGCCACCACAGTGACTCTCTGTGGTCACTCGCCCCCCACTTTAACCTTACAGTTGCTGTGCCTTTCTTGTTTTGCAGAAGTGGTGCCATTGCCTCCCTCTGGCTGGGCTGGGGCTTAGCAGTATGGAAGTCACAGCACCCACTGTTATCCCAACTCCTCACTGGGTTCATAAGTGGTTGGAGTTACTTTAGGAAATTTCCTGGGTAGACAGAGCCGACTGCTGTCCCTTTGAGATGGGAGAGATATAGGCCCTGATCAATTAGATGCAGGGTTGGAGATGGGATAGGTAGCCTCTAGGCCAGGTCCTGTAGAGCTCTCCTTTATCAAACTGTGGTTCCTGTTGGACAGAGCAATGTGACTGAGAATATCAAGTCAAAACAGAGAGGGTTTTTTTTTTTTTTTTTTTTTTTTTTTTGAGCAGAGATTAGCTTTGGCTCCAGATATTCAGTTCCTGCAAGTGCCCACTCGATCTAGTGAAGTCCAGTGTGCAGGCCAACATGCAGAGCCCAGGAATTCCTGGTGAAACACATGCCCAGATCCTGTTAATCTTGCTTCTCTTTGTCCCTCTCCATCTTACTCTCTCCTACCCTTCTGAGACTTGGGGCTAATGGACTTGGGCCGTTAGCACCTGTGATGTTGGGTACCAATCTCACCATGGGCCTCTAAAGCTTCTTCTAGGCCTTTTGATTCCCAAGAACAGTTTTGGAATGGGGAGTGCTGTGATAATCGGGGTTAATGGTAACCCCGGCATCAATTTTCCCTCCCAGAAGAAAATTCTCCAGGCTTAGGCTGCACACACTGTAATAGTGAAAATGGCTCTAGATTTGAAAAATTGGCACGTTGTGATCCAACAAGGCAATTTTTGAATTGTTCCATGCAGCTGTGCACCTCTGGATGCTGTGTGGCCTGTTTCCTAAAACCATGGCTGGGAGAGCATTTTCCAGCCAAAACCAGTTCAGACTTAAGATTTGCTCTTCTCTCACCCCAGCTTGTTTCATTTTATTTATTTATTTATTCACCTGCCCACAACCCTTGGAACTTCCTCTTGTCCCTCAGCCAGCCCCAAGAGCTGTTGGATAAAGACAACATGCTGTGCTTCTCCAGTGAGTTTAATTCTGCAATCCCAAGGGCAGAGAGTCCATGGAAGGGGTTCCTGAAGTTCCTGAAGATCAGCGTCTTTCATATGCTGCCCGTTAACTCGATTCCTCTGCCGGTACCAGAGCCAGCTCTTTCTTGGGTTGACTGACTAGAACCCCTGAAGAGAGGCATCTTTGTTCATTGTGCAGGGTACCTGGTTCTGGTGAGTTGTGTTTGCTCAGCCAGCAGAGAACAATCCATCCTGCTTTAATAAACATTAAAGGCAAAGCAAAACATCGTGGATGGAGGATATGCATTTCAAGTAATGGAAGCATGAACGGGAGCACTGCAAGGCAGCTTGCCCATTACTTAGTAAATGTTCTTGTTGCACAGATGGGAAAATGGAGGTTGCCCAGGGTCACATATCTGGTCGGTGGTTAAGACCTTCATCTTACTACATGGCCCTGCAAGCTTTTTGGGTAATGACCCAAGTGGTCAGGAAAAACCATTGTTCAGTTCCTCTACTCTGATTGGCCATAGTACCCCCTTTCTTTCATCTTATTTTCTCCTTCATGAGTTCTGTTAATGCAGGTCTTATTTGGTGACTCAAGACGAGAGCCTAAGAATGTGACAGAATGGAACAAATGCCTGACCCTGCCATTGCTGCATCCCTCCTGATCCCATTCCCACCAGAGGTCCTGTGATATCCAACCGGTCTGTGCATTATCGACTCCTCAGGATCAAGCTCAGTTTCCTCTGTATGGCCAGTGGCTCACTAATGAGAGGAGTGTACTGCCCTAATCCATGCCTGGTAACCTTCCCAGACGCCACCCTGTCTTATCCAGCATGATAACGTTATATTCTTTCTCTAGATGCGTCTTATCTTACTCGCATTTGTGGTTTTGAGCATTCTCTCTGCCTAGAAAACCCTGTGCCCTTCCTTTCTCCTTACGGCCACGCTCCTTCCCCTTGTTAATTTTGGCTCACCCTCAGGTACCAGTTTCTCTTCATGGCCTCCTGCGGTCAGGAACAGATATCCCACTCGTGATCTCCAATAACTGCCCCCTCCCATCAGCTATTTATTGCCTAACCATGGTCCCATATACCACATAGGCTTCAGGGAACAGAGTTATGCCATGTTCATATTCATGTTCCCTGACTAAGGCCAGGCACCTGCAGACTGCCTGCCTCACAGCAGACACTCCGTGGATACATGAATGGACTGTATGAAAACAGTGCCAAGGCTACTAGAATAAGCAACAACACCTGGCATTTATTGGGAGGCATCTATGTGCCAGGGATTATCTAGAGTACGTTATGCAAATCATCTCATCGGTGTTCCTTCTCCCGTGAATGGAAGGGGATGGAGCCAGTTGAGAGAGCAGGGTTCTAGTCTTGGCCGTCACCAGCTGACTCTGTGACTAATAGTTGCCATGGTTTCCTTCTCTTCAGAATGAAGAGGAGAACAGGGAGCCCACAGGACTTAATGCCTCTGTTCTTTTTTCTCGGGGCGAGAAGGGAATGAGGAGTCAGTGAAGTGGGCCTGGGGATCTACGCTCAGGATTCTGAGAGCCAATAGTCTGCCTGTCTAGGTAGGAGGGGAGGGATCTGGCCGAGGCTGGGAAGGGCAGGGGCTTGCTCTCTCATGCTGAGGTAGAGCTTCTAAACAGAGAAGCCCACTGCTAGCTGAGTCATTAACGCTGGTCTCCTCGCTGCCACCTCGGGCATTGTCTGATTTAAGTGTAATAGCTTGTTTGGTGGATTTTGCCTTCTATAGAACTCCCCCCAAGAGTGAAGAGCTGCATTCAGCGGCTAGAGCACAGGCCTTTGTGCACTGATGGCCCGGCCTCTGCGGAATGTGTTTGGAGTTGGTTATCAAAGGGAAGGATAAATTAGAGCACAGGGCTGAAAAGAGAGAAAGAGGGGACTCTTTCATAAGCAGGACTGAGCACTTAGACAGCTGACTCGGGGCTGGGAAGCCCAAGGCTGGCCCTCTTGCCTTTTGGCAAGGGCAATGCTACAAGCAGGGCTGTCTGTTGGCTGTTTTAACCCAAACTTGGCTGCAGCCAGGCTACTGGGGGACAGGAGGAGGAATGTCAATTAATGGGCCCAGGATATGCCTAACACAATGGCCACCAGTGCCTGGAGGCAGGGAAAGGTTCATTTTCTCTCCCTGCTCCACCTCCTCTGCCTCTCAGCCCAGTTAGATACTTGCACGGGCATAACCCTCCTCTCCGCCTCCCCCCCCCCCCCCAGTGCCACAGGTTCTTAAGGGAACTGGTTAGTCTTTAGACCCTCCTCTTGATCAGTCTTCCCAGCCGCCTCTCTCCAGCCTTCCTAGTGCATCCTTGCAAGGTAGTTCTCAGGTGAATTGATCACCATGATGACAGGGGTCCCCAGGATGAGTTACTGTGGGCAGTTGCTGCTTTCCATGGGCTTGTCTCCTCTTGTCTGTATTCAGGAACCAGTCAGAGCACAGCTATCAGCCAAGCCACAGACAGGACTACTGAAGAACAAATTGCATCAAGTACCCACTTCTTCCCCAGCGACTGCTTCCCCCTGATTTTTAGCGGGTGTCTTAACTCCCCTCGGAATCTGTAGCCCCCCCACCACGCCCATTTTCCTACTGACAAATACAGGTCCACAAGGAACTCCCTAGGCCCTGAAGACCTGGTTTTCGTTTGACTTTAACAACAAACCTTTCATGCCTCAATCTTAGGAGTGGACTCTTTTCAACCCGAGGGAAGCCCTCCCCTTTAAACTCATTTTAGGTGGCAGGTATTTTAAAGAAGTGCCAGAACTTATGATGTAGCTCAGTTGGTAAAGTGCTCGCTGGCTTATGGCAAATCATACAGACCATGGTTTGATTTTCAGCACCTGGGAGACGGAGGCAGAAGGATCAGGAGTGCAGGGTCATTCACAACTAGGTAGAACATCCCTACACTACCCAAGTTCCTACCTGGAAGTTATGTCTGCACGCCAGCAAAGCACACTCATTCTTGGGAATTCGGTAAATTACCTTCCAGGCCAGAGGAGAGCATGACACACTCCGAATCTATGGACAGACCTGACAACGGATGCACAGGAATTAGCTGAAAGCAGAAAGCTTTTAAATACAACTCTGAAGCCTGAGCCTTACATACACAAACCACTTTGTCCAGGGTGGGCATAGGTAATACTGTATTTTTGTTAAAATACCCTCTGTGGGTTTGAGCGGAATAGAAAGCCATTGTCCTGGGGGACTTCTAGGAACCCCTTCTCATTAATCACCCCAGCTGTGGACAGACAGCCTGCATAGGAAGACTAGCGTCGGGGCAGAATCTAGGAAAAAGTTCAATGCCAGAAGCCGATTTATAATTTTGCCCCACTGCGTTTCAAATTCTCCTCTTCTTTTCTCACCCCTTGAGGGGTGCTTCCTTGGTGTTCACTTAAAATAATTTAAGCATCCCACAGTGGGGAAGGAGCTTGGCTTCCTTGATGTGCCCGTCATTTCAAGGAGCTCAATAAAAATTTAGTTTCGGTGTTCGCTCAATGCAACTTTCGCGCAGAGGTCTTATGTTGCAAACCAGATTCCTCTTTTCATCTGGTCACCCCCAGGGAAATTGTGTATTTGAAATTCAAACAATATTTGGGCAAAAAGAATTTCTCATTATATGCGGTGGGGAAGGGCAACGAGAGGAAAGCGCCGGGAAATGATTGACTGACATTTCTATTTGCCCGTTTGACTTCTCCACCAGTGGCAGCCAGGGTTTGGGGCGGCCAGAGAACTCCAGCTTCCTGGTGTGGACTAGAAATGCCAGACTCCTGGAAAATAATTGGGAGGAAGAAAATTTAAGGGGCTAGGAGTGGATTTGAAGAGTCAGTAAGACCTCAAGCTGGGTAACAAAAAGTGAAAAGCAGAGTTCCGTCTTGCACAGCTGATTTCTGGCAGAGTTCCGTCTTGCACAGCTGATTTCTGGGGATCTGATGGGTACATGTTCTAGACTCTCGGGTCAAAGAGCACTCAGAAATCACCTGGGTTTACCTCTTTAACATGATGCTCAGGGTCCTCGATGGAGTCACACAAAATGCACGTTCTGAGCACCAGAGCAATGCTTAGCGCACAGTAAGGTGTTTATGGAAGCGGACGGGATCAGGACATACTCAGTAGACACTTGGGTAACGTATGGTTTCTGGGGGGAGGACCACAACAGCCAAACTGCTGTGGAGACAATAATCAGTGCTGTGTAGGAGGAGCTGGGGGAAGGACGTCAGAGTCAACTCAGAGTTCACTGGGAGCCAAGTGCTCCCCCAATAACCTTCTAAACCTAACAGCTCTTGCAAATAAGTCCTGTCATTCGCAGGTGGTGACAGTGATGCTTAGAGAGGTGAATTTGCCTTCTTAAGTGACACAGCCACCAAGGTCATTTACAGGAACCTGGAGGAAGAGAGGACATAGTGACCTTGTGTGTCCCAGGTTTTACCTGTGGTGCTTTCCTGGGGAGGTTCTGAAGTACAAAAATGGGCTTTTGATGCCACCAGGGAAAGGAACACAGAGAACAAAGGTACTGATGCTGGTGGCACTTGAGAGTGGAAATGTGACAACCCCCCCTTGGGGTGGGCTGTAGGGTGAAGGAGGGGATGCTGGAGAAGAGGATGGTCCAGGACAGGCATTTGAAGGCACGGCATACTAAGAAGTTTGGAGTTATGGCAGAATGGAGTTGAGAGGACACTCAAAGTGTTGGGAGGGGAGCAAGTATAATAGCCTTGTGAGTCTTGAGAGTGAGAATGATAATTTGGGGTTTGGGGATCTGTCATTTCCCAGCTACGTGACATAGATAGTGTTAATTGTCAACTTGACTGAAGCTAGACTCACCTGGGAGACGGGAGGGGCAGGCCTGGGGACGACTGTCTTGCTTGATGTTAATTGCTATAGGAAGACCTACCTGTTCTGGGTGGCACCATTCCCCTGGCTGAGATCCTGGGCTGCACAGATGGAGAAAGGGAGCCGAACAGCAGTGTGAGCCAAACACCTTGCTTCCTTGCTGTGGTGGACTGTGTCCTTGTAAGAGTCAGACATTTGCTCCCTTGGAATGATAGGTCTATTTTCTGTGGGCATCATTATCATTTACATAAGTAATACGTGTAGAGTACATAGAGAAAGACCCAGCACATAGTCAGCTCTTTATGAATGTTGAGTATAGTTGCTCCCTGTCAGGAACTTAATTCCTAATGGTGTGTATAGACAGAAAAGATAGGAGTCCCAGATGTTGGTCGGGAGTCTATTATGATAGTTTAGACAAGAGGGGTTGTTGCATAGCCTTTCCTGGGAAGATGCAATGTCTGTTCTTCGAGACAGAGAAGGGGCACCAACAGATCAATGAAATGCTTCCATCTGAGTCTAACTTGGTGAGTCAGTGAGTTCACTGGAGTCACTTGCAGGAACCTGGGAGACTCAAAGGCAATGGTCCTCCACCCAATTTTCCAGCCATCGATAGCACAGAAGAGTCCCACTGTGGCACAGACTGTTCATGGAAAGCTGCACCAGTGAAGAGTTCCTTTGGCAACAGCTACGTCACCAAAAGGTCCCACCCCTGTCAACTGTTCACATGGTGGTAATTGGAACCTTGGCAATAGGAAAGGCTCCAGGAGGAAGGTGTCAGTTTCCCCACTGCTTCCACGAGGGAGAACTTCAATGATAGGGTCTCACTCTGTAGCCCAAGCCAGCCTAGAATTCACTCTGGGCTTTGGGTTGCCTTCAAAATAGATAATCTTCTTGCCTTAGTCTTGCAAGTGCTGGGATTTATAGGCATACGTCACCATTCTCAGCATGTTGAAGATATTTTAATAGACCTCACCTCATGAGAACTCTGGCAGATGATCATGGCTGCCCTGCATTAAAGGGGTGATAGACATGACCAGCCTGGAGAAAATAGGTATGATGGTCAAAGAGAAAAAAATAACTGGGATCTACCTGGGGGTGAGGTATCTAAGAAACCGGAATCTGCATCACTCTACTTCTGATTGGCAGTGGAGGTAGATTCCCATGTTGGCTCAGATAACTCTGGGTAAGGACAGCAATGCCTCACAGTGGGGAGGTGAGGAGCTTGGTTGAGGTTCATGGTATGAAAAGCACCACAGGGGACAAAGAAGACAGGCAATATAGTCCTGCACTGGACTTGTTTCTGTGCTTCTTGTCTCCTCCTTCCCAAGAAGCTCCATTTCCATGCATCCCTCCTAAGCCCCTGTGCCCTTTATACATGCCCCCCAAAGGATCAGGGAATTAGGACCTTGGGTGCCAATCACAGCAGGCAATGTTTCCCATTGTTGCTTTGAGGTGAGCTGGGTGAGAGGAAGGAAGAGGAAAAGATTAGAAGGACAGTGGCACATTGTAGAAAACCGAGTCATGTTTTGATCAAAGAATATCATGTGTTTTGGGGCTGTTAAGGGTCTTATTACCAGGAGAGTCTTTGGATCTGGGACCCAGAACACTTGGGACTCCTTGCCCTGATATGAGACTATGTGCTCGGTGTTGTGGATGTGACGAGGGTATACTCTGGCCTCTGTTCATTGCCGCTCTGTTTGCTGGCTCCATTGCTGCAGCCGACACTGATACCATGACGGGTGAGGACTCAGATTGTCCCATGAGTTACATGCACATTAGGGATTCAGACAAAAGGAGTCTTGCATCCGAAGGGGTGAATCTTAGAAGAAAATTACCAGGCTGCTGTCAACCGGGCGCTCTGTCTCTGCAGACTCCAGACAGGTTGTAGCGTGTCAGGCTGGGGCTTGCCTGGGCTTGGCAGGGGTCCTACGGGAAGACAGAGTCAATTACCCAGAAAGGGTTCCACTTAACGTCCCCTGAAGCTCTCAGGCCCTGCCCTGGGCCTCCACAGCCTCACTGGCCTCTGCCAAAGCCCGTCATTCTGTGCTGCAGTTGGCTGCCTGCCAACCCTGTCTTTGGGCATGTCCAATGCCACCCGTTCCAGGGGGCCAGCCTCCAGCCCTCATCAGTCTAGAGCTCCTGGTGCTGGCCGTTGGCCAGTGGCTTTCCACTTCTCCCCTGCAGGCCCAACAGCAGGATCCTGGGTGGGGGGAGAGGGACATCAACAAGTTGCCTTGTCTATGATGTTCCTTGGCAGGTGGCCAACCTCCTCCTTAATGCACAAACATGCTACATGGTCCTAATCCTCCTGCCCACAGGGCAGTGTGTAGTGACAGTCCTTAGGCTTTGGAGTCAGACAGACCAGGGATTGTAGCCTGGCCTAGCCGCATAGTGCTGTGTGACCAAGCACATGACTTTAACCTCTTTGTGTTTGAGTTTCACTAATGGTGAAATGGGAACAATAACAGTGCAGAGCTCGAAGGACTGTTGCGAAGATCAAAGAGAATGGTGGGTGTCCAGTCCCGCGCGTGCCTGGCACATGATCGGTGCTCAGTAGACAGGCCTTCCTTTCCTCTCTTCTCGTCCTTTCATCCTCTGGCTCCCTCCTTTATTCAGTCTCCCTTTATCAGGACATTTGTGGTTTCTGCCCTTTAGATACTGGAATTGGAGAAAATGTAGCCTCTAGTCCAGTCATACTTACTATTCCTTCCCCAGTTTATTCTAGAATTTGCAAACTACACCAAGGAATTCGGCTTTGCTTCCCCCACTAGTTAATCCATAGGCTCGGAACCTTGGGTTCTTTTAGGTCCTAGGAGCCACAGACTTCTCTTTAAACCCTGAATCTTTACATTTTCCAGATGGACCCCCTTTGTGCATCCCAGTGGCCTTAGTCACGTTTGAGATGCAGACGTCCAGAAGCTGCAGCGTTGGCTTTACATCTCAGGGTTTTGCAGGTGTAGTGCTATAGCACAACACCATCTTTAGCAGTGCTCAAGAGACGGAGGGCAAACCCCACAGTTGTTTAGCCATTAGGGTACTCAGAAAGCATTGATTGGGAGCCAACAATGTACCTGGGACCTGAGGATTTAAAGGCAAAACAGACGTGACTCCACCCCCCTCCACCTGACAGGGAGGCCAGAATGTTAGTGGGTCATTAGTATAGGATGTGCTCTGACAGACACACAATAAAGTCACTGAGGGAGAGAGGAGAGGCTTCTGGAAGTCACTAGGGAATCAGGTTCGATGTCCAGTAGGACTTCACTAAGAACTGGACATACAGCAGGGCAGTGGTGGCGCACGCTTTTAATCCCAGCACTCTGGAGGCAGACAGATGGATCTCTGTGAGTTCGAGGCCAGCCTGGTCTACAAGAGCTAGTTTCAGGACAGTCAGGGCTACACAACTATGCAGAGAAACCCTATCTCATAAAAACAAGCAAACAAAAACCAAAAGAACTGAAAATACAGAACCCACTTTCTTCTATACCATGGGTTCACTTGTTTTTCCTATTTGTAAAAATGCTCAAGAAAAACGCCTCATAGGAAAAATCACTTATCTCCTCTCACGGTTTCAGAGGTGTCATTGTGGTCACTTAGCTCTGTGGTTTCTGGGCCCACTCATGGATGGTGAGGAAGAACATGATGGTGGGAACAGTGTGTGGCAGAGGAGGACATGTGCCTCATTGTGTACAGAAAGCAGAGGCCATGGGGAGTGAGCTTCTTATGGGGAGCTTGCCTCTCCTGCTTCAGTACCTGGAGCCGCCAGTGTGCTATATGGCAATATCCACTTCAGGGCAGTGTTCCCCCTCAGTTGTCCCACATGTCCACTCTCTCTGGCCACACTACCGCAGCACACTCTAGGAAGTGTGTTTTTCCAGTCTCCTGGGTGTCTTTCAATCCAGTTGAGTCGGCCATCAAGAGGATCCATTACACGCCTCTGGGAAGGTATGGATGGAAAGATGGAGAAGTTTACCGTCTAGTGGGCTCTAGCCACCAGCAGTCTGCCATTGTGGATTCTTAAAAACCTATCCCCAAGTCTTTGTCCAGAACTGTTTCTGGGGGTCAGGCTGCATTGAGGGCAGGAGGCATTCTCTGGGTGCTTCTCTGAATTGTGTCACTGTCCCCCATATTTCCCTCTCATCATGGAGGTGAGTTGGTGAGGTGGAACTGGTAGATGCCATGAGCGGTGAATGCACCCTAGCCCTGCGCTAATTGTGCTAGACAGAGCTGTTTAAATACCACCAGACAGAATATTACTCAAATTAAAATGAGGCCTTAAATGTCATTATTTGTGTCATTATTAATAGCCCCTAATTGTGTTCTCTAATCATCATGAAATTATGTTAGTATTAATATTCACGTCCAAGCTGCCTAGGGAACTTGGAAGATTTTAAAAAAAAATTATACCATATGTCAGTTCCCATGAATATGAAGCACAGACCGGTTTTAGTGCTTAAGCTCGGCTGGAGATGTCCAATGAGGACTTGAGGCAGGGGTACCCCTCCTCTCCTGCTCTCAGGCCCCTCTCCTGGCAGAGCTTTCCTGCCATCAGTAGGCCCTGTTCTCTGGGACGAAATCTCAGGCCTTCAGGTCTCTGCTCTCCTTCCTGCTGGCGAAGGGTTCTTGTGGTGTTGACGATCCCAGGCTATAGCTCTGCCCCTCTCTCCTCTGACACAGAAAGCTTTGGTTGAGACAGCTGTGCTGACACACTCTTGCCATGTCACCATTTGGAGACTGAGGCAGGAACCTGAACCAGTTTCAGAGTAGCTTAGGTGACAGAAATGAAAATATGTAGCAGCCCCGTCTGTCCTCATTCTTTTTCGGACCGTCAGCCCCACCTTGGCATACTCTGGAATTGCCCCACACTGCCCACCCCACCCAGGGGAGTACACGCCAAATTTAGCCCAGAAAAACTATTCAAATAGTGGACAGACTCAGTGTTAGGATGCACAGGGAATCTATACACACATGGCCCCACCTGCCACCAAGAATGACCATGTAGGGGTTAAAATCATATTGTCCCCATTGCTGCTCTTTCTGCACAGCCCATGCTTTGCCTAATGCTGACTTTGCCAGGACATCTTTGGGGAAAATGGCTACTCCCAGTGACAGGATAGGGCTCAATTTGCATGCTGTAACCGTGTGACAGAGGCAGGAAAAGCTGAGATATGCCTCTCCCTATGCCACATGGGACTCTGGTTCTGTGTCCCCCTTAGACTGGCATGATGTGGAAGAGGTAGGGTGGTGACAAGCAGGTGATATTGCCAATTAGAGCTCCCCGCCCTGTGGGGATGTGTGGGGTGAGTGCCCCGAGACACCCAGAGGCATCAACCTCCTGCTGACATCACTCAGGGGCTCCTCTTCAGCGCTTCTACAACATTCCTTTAGGCTGCCTGCTCAACGCCTCAGTCATCCACTAATGGAGTCCACGTGACCACGATGTGTCAGACAAATCTGGGGCAAGCGCCTCACTCTCTTCCCGGAGCCCTTGGAATTCTCTGGAACTGAGAATATTCAAATGCCTTTCTTGGTGAAACAGCAGGCTTCCAACCCCCCAAATATTATGACTCGAGTTAAATATAACCCCCGAGCATGAAAATAACAGTACAACACAGAGAGCAGGGAAGCCATGGTGTGAGTGACTCGCAGGCACGCTGGTGTACATAGGCACACACAGTCTGTGTCACCCTGGGTGTGGCAGGGCACCCTCAGACCCCACAGCCACATAGGCAGAAAACCCACAGAACCACACAGAAGTCTTGGTGCATTCTGGGCTGGGGAGTTGCTTTTCTGGCTTGGCAGGCCCTTAAGACTGTTGGCTTCTATATATACCGTCTGTGCTAATCAGATGTGGTTTGACTCTAGGGTGGAAAAAGGAACTATCTGCGCTGTGGTGTGGAAAAGGGAGACTCGCTTACTTTCTCAGCTGTGAAAGGGAGGCTTGAGTAGGACACGCCATGTCAGATATGGCCAGGCAGGCTGACACTTATTTCCCAGCTCAGAGAGCACAGAGCATCACCCCTCAGCCACTAGGATGCTTTTAAAGCTGGTCTAGAAGGAGTAAGCGTTGACCTGTGCTAGGGAGGTCGGCAGATGTGCGGCCTGTGGACCGTTCCACAGCCTCTCTGCTTCCCTGGTAACCACATGCCTAAGTTTATGCTGTAAACTCAGTGGGTCGTAGATGAGCAAAAGGTCTCCTGAAAGTCAGTCTCTCTGAATTCCAAACCCGGTGATTACGGTAATTGTTGGCCCAGGGATGGATTTGAACCAGTGAACCTCGCCTAGAATCAATGAATAGGCCCCTTTTCAGTGCTATCCACCCCACTGAGTTACCCAGCAACGCAACCCGTGACTGTTCCTCTCCCTAGCTTGTGGAGCCAAATAACAAACAGCTCAACTGATTCCAAAAGAGCAGATTTATTCATACTGTCTTTGTAACCTGGGTACCGTCACCACATAGTAGGATTGCATTTGTAACAGGCTTTTACTTAACTTCCTGCCCCTCATCAGGGAAATGGGGAGGTCTGTAATTATCCCCCACTGTATAGGTGAGGGCAGTGTGTCTCAGGGCAGGTAAGGCCAAAGGCTCCATGGCTTATGAGGAATGGAAGTGGAGTTGAGCCAAGCCTTCTGATTGTTCCGGCAACAATTAGGTAGCTCTTTTTTTTTTTTTTTTTTCTCTCCTTTAGCTGTATCACCCCACTCTGAGGCAGTTTGGAAATGCTGGCAAAAGTCAGGTGCTCACTATTCCCTGAATTCCTTTATTAGCAATGGTGTTGTTGACCTCCCCCATCCTTTCCCAAATCTGTTCTTTTCTTTCTTTCTAACCACATCTTAGGTATGTACGGGGCTATGTCCAGAAGGTCACGTGGGGAAGTGCTAGAGGAAAGGGGCGGGCAGGGTTTTCCTCTCTGTGGGTGTCTGCTTTTGTTCTCTTCATTCTGATCCCCTCAAATCTGCAAGCAGACAGGAGCGCTTCTCCCTCAGAGCCCCTCCCTCCGCGGTGATCATATCTGGGGGCGACTGAGTGGGAGAGGGCCGGGGGTTAAGAAGCGGGTGCTTTGGAGTTCTAGGAAGAGGGGAGAACAATGCTGCGGGCACTTATTTGGGTGAGGCACCTACCTGAAATGCCTGAGCATTTCTTCCTTTCCCTTGCTTGAGGCGAATAACGTAAAAACCATTCTGGAAGGACCCAGGAACTGCTTGACCCCCTCACCGCTCATGACCCCCTCCATCCTGAGATCCTCTGCTCAGTTTTCCATCTCTGTGCCCTATCACACACCCCCATCTTCTGCTCCACAAAACCTTTGCTAGAAGTTGACAAAGCTGACTGGCTGCTTAATGTGCTACAGGTGTTGTTGCTAGGCAACCACCCCACTCCGTAGCTCTGGCTCTGTCAGCCCAGATCAAACCCCTGGTAGCACTTAACCCTGTAACTGCTTAATACAAACACTAATTACCCAGGTTCGCCAAACAGCACATCCATAAGCCATGACCAAGGGTTGCGGGGTGGACTGGAAGAGCCTTCAGCCCTTCAACCACCACTTCCTACCACCAAGGCCTGGGCCAGCAGCCCCAGGCAGGATGGCAAGTCACTCTTTGGCCGTCCTGGGTGAACTACAGGACAGAGGACATCGGTCATCCTTCAGTGGACTGAGTTCTGCTAAAGTCAAATAAATGCCTCTAATATGCTGTTTTCTGATGTCCAGGGGGAGAGTTTGTGGTTTCTGTTTCTTCATTTTAAGTTCCTTTTGGCTGGAACGTCATAGTTTTGCTAAAATCCATTTCTTTGCTCCTTGACTCTGGGCTGAGATGGTGGTATCCTTTGGGTGGGTTCTTCTGACATTTGTTTTTATGCTCTGTCTTCCCTGAGGCTCATTCTCCCGGATTGAGCAGTGCATATACCCAGAAAGCTCAAATTGTGTGTAGGAAGATACCAGGATTATCACACGGACCAGACTCCAGCATAGCTGATCTGTCCTGAGCTGGTCTCCTTTCCACAGCAGGTGGTCCTGTTGCTCAGATCTTAGGGTGTGCTTAACATCAGTTGATGAATGCACGGCCAGAGCCATGTTTTAAATTTCTGTTTTTTTTGTTTTTTGTTTTTGTTTTGTTTTGTTTTTGTTTTTGTTTTTCGAGACAGGGTTTCTCTGCAGCTTTTTTAGAGCCTGTCCTGGAACTAGCTCTTGTAGACCAGGCTGGCCTCGAACTCACAGAGATCCGTCTGCCTCTGCCTCCCGAGTGCTGGGATTAAAGGCGTGCGCCACCACCGCCCGGCTTAAATTTCTGTTTTTTAAACCAGAGTGTCTCCCCACAAGGATGAGACAGACCAGTGAGTGGCAGAGAGAATGCCTCCATCTCTTCTACTTAACCCTTCCCTCACGAGACTGAACTCTGCCTATAAATAAGATTCCCTACATGGGTAAATCTTCTTTTTGCTGGTCGCCTTGGTGGGAATGGGAAAGTCCCGGTCTGCTGGACCACAGAAGTATGCAAGTTCCATCTATCTCCGATAAGTGGTTTCTCCCAAACTGTCCCCTTCCCGTGATGCCAGCTACAGGAGGGCTCAGGCCTTCTGTTAGTAGGTGTCTGAGGGACAGAGAGACTCTGCAATCTCTAAACATCTGGGCTTGTTGCTTAGCACGTTCCCCCCCCCCCCCCTCAGAGCCTACCTCAAAGTCAGTATTCATCCTGGGAATGGCATTTTGTGGTCATGCCTCTATGCAGGTTTTCATTTGACCTGCCCCGTGGCTCTAGCTTACGGAGAAGACTAGTTGTAGGCTGCATGGGAAACACTGAGTCAAGGAGGCTGATAAACCCTCTTAGCCTCCACTAGAAAGTAGCACGGCCGTGGCTCTAAAGCCTGCCCCTGAGCCCGACTCTGCTTCCAGAGACGCTCAGAGAGGTCAAGTGACTTCCTTGTGACCTTGTGCCAGTGAGTGGTGTCACAGGGACTGCAAAGCAGGGTTGATTTGATTCCAAATTTCTTCCGTGATCTGTCTCCCAGACTGCCCTGCCTTTCAGAGGTGTCCCTCCAGTTTCTGTGCATCCTTACAGGTGACAGATCTTCCAGCACGGAGTGCGTTCTAGGCTGCAGCATCTGGTCTTGGATGTATTGTGTTCTGAAGTGGGAGATCATGAGTCCATTGGCTCCTTCTTTTCTTGGTTGAGCTACATTGGTAAAAAGGGACAAGAGGGGAGAGAAGGAAGGGGGGAGGAAACAGAGAAAAGGGAGAGGGGACTTAAGGGTGAGGAGAACATGAGAACAAACACACACCGAGGAAAGAGGAGGAAAGGAAGGAAAGACAGAAACACATGACATGCTCGTGCACACACGTGTGTGCTTCCATGGAGGCTCAGAAGGAGGGGTGACTTTCTTACTTGTGATCTTGTGCCAGTGACTGGTGACACAGGGACACACACACACACACACACACACACACACACACCTTTTTCCTGTAGCCCATGGCTCCCCTCCCCTCTCACATCTTGAGTCAGTAATGCCTTGGCTTTGGGCTAAGTCACTGTTGCCAGCTGGTGGCATTAAGAGTTGGGATTGCCAGCTCGGTCACAGGTGACAAATTTGGGAACATCATCACAGCCCTGGCTCCTTCCCAGTAGACCCAATAGGTCACGGAAAGCCCCCGGTCGGGTAACTAAATTAGGGTAGTAAGAGATTGCACACTATAGGTGCAAGTGGGGAGGGGCGTGCCCCGGGAGTTTTAACTCTTTCATGTAAGTAGTGTCTCCATCAAGTATTAATAATGCTCCTATAATTGATACTTCAGGGCAATAACCTCTGACAAAATGGCCCTGATTAGCAGATAATTGAGTGTGTTGGATTGTGTCCTGAGAGAGCCGAAAGCCAGGCAAGGCCCATTAGCCCATCATAATGACCCCTTTTGTCAGGTATTAGTGTCATTAAGGGCCTGCTCTCTGAAATCAGTCCCTTTATTTAACTCTTTTCCCTAATTATATGGATCATTTTACAAATCAAAGCAAATGTTTGCATACAGCCCCTGGGCTTGCAACAGGAGAGGTGAGGGAGGGACAGGGATTCCTGAATGGGAAGCCTTTCACAAGGAGGACAGGGTCACTGAGAGTTTTCTAGAGGAGTTGGGTTCCCTAGGAAACCCAGCCAGTGTCACAAGAGGGCACAGCATACCCTGTTGGCTGGGGGCTGGTGTTGGGGGGCATCAAGGAGGTAAGGATGCATTCCCAGGAGAACTTGCAAGCCACATAGAAGCCAACACCCAAATCGTGTTGGCAAAGCCACTGGCAGCCTAAACTGAGAGTGGCTGGGTCTGTAACACAGAAATTAGTAGGCTGGAACATGTTGGCACCTGAGCCCAGCCACAGGCCACTTAGAAGACACAGGACACCCGAGCTAATCATCTGGGTTATGCTCAGAGCAGGCTCACATCTCTGTCAGGAAGTGGGCGGGCGCCTTTGAGATTGGTGAGGAGGGAGGAGAAGCCGAACTCTGGTGCTCCTGAGCTAGGGAGATCTGGCCCAGGTGCCCTCACCCAGAGCTGCCAGCTCAGAAAGCAGGTGCGTGCCCTAGAGAGTCTGGGGAACTTACAGTCTGATCAGCCCGCAGGCCACACACACCAAGCTGACAAAATGGAAAGCCCAAGGGACAGAAAGTCACTTCCTGACCTGTTCTCCCCAGCACCACACTCGGACTCATTAAAAAGTAGAGACAGTCCCCCATTTATTCGTATGCCATGACTGACGACTTATTTCCCATCCTGCCCAGCTCAGTGTGAAGCTTTTAATCCCGGGGCGGCTCCAGTGTGAGCAAATCAGAAGGTCACAGTATCTAGCAAGAAGACAGAGACAAGGCATGGACAGTCTTTGGGCAGTCAGGAAGGATATATTTTTTTATATACCAAAGATGAAGAGGCAGGGAAACCATCCATTACAGGGAAGGGCCCCAACATTGCTGAGCTGGGGAGAAGTTAGTAAATTTGGTACCGTCATGGGTGAATTTCGCTAGAGGAGTATGGGTCTGTGGTGGGTCTCGGGGCAGTGCCTAGACCTATTTCCTTCCCAGCGTCCATTTCCACACAGCAACTGTTTGTGGACTGTGCTTTTCTTGTCTTAATCACAAAGGGCCTGTGCTCTCCTGATTTGTGTTGAGCCCGGTGCATTTCCTAGCATTGGCCTTGGGTGGAGAGCTGCCAGCCATGCAGAGAAACTGCCCGGGTTTTCTGCCGAGGAAGCAGAATTTTGGTGGTGGAGTGTGACATTTCTCCTCTCAGAAATAATACCTTTCATTTAAGGTAGGAGAGGAGGTTTGACATCCCGTGAAAATATGATTTCAGCCCTGTTCTGCTTGGAGTGGAGTTTTTCGGTGGGGTCTAGTTGCTGAACCAAGGAAGGAGAGATCCTAAGCTGATACAGATGGATGGAGGTCTGAGGACCACGATGTAGGACTCTTCCTGGAGTGGGAATTGGTATGGGAGACCCTCGCTAGCTATAGCTCTCCTAGGACCTTGGTTCTCCTTGGACCTCAATGAATGTTACTCTCAGGTCACAAATGGGAAACACTGAGAATAGAGTAATGTGATATGTTTAGACAAATCAATGGATAGCTATTCAATATTATAGAAGATTGTAAGTAGCTATATAAAATTCTGTCTATTCAACCAATAAACATTTCTAAACATTACCCTGCCTAGATCCTGAACTGAGTAGTGATTATAGAAAGAGCAAGACATGGCTCCTGCCTTTGAGGAGCTACATGTATGTTGGAGTTAGTGTATAAAACACCTCCACCTGAGGCATTACATTGTAGTGCTGTAATAGAAATGCATGCTGGGTGTTACATGAACGCTGTGTGGGAAAAATAATCATCTCTGCCTGGGAAAAGAAGGGAAATGTTTTCCCTAAGACACAATGTTTAAGCTGCGACTTGAGAATTTGCCAGAGAAAGGACTGAAGTACAGTACTACAAACAAAGGCAGATACAATTTACCAGGGACTCTGTCCACCAAGAGTAGCTGCAATTTGTTGGGGACTCTAGTGTGATGATAACAACCCCAAATTGTCTGGAGCCATTTCTGAATGCCAACTGCTCTGCAGAACTCCCATTGTGACCTTCTAAGAGGGGCTACTTCTACCACCCCCGCTTTACCATTGAGGAAATAATGGCTTTGAGGGAATTTATGAAGACTATATAATCTGCTACAGTCACACCATTATTAAGTGTTAAGCAATCAAAATTTTAAACTCGGACTTCTGAAGCTAAGTCACAAGTACCTCCCCACCTATAAGCTCATCTTCCAGACTGCTGTGCAAATGTCAGCTTATGCAATCAACATAGGGACCCAGAGAACAGGTGTCCTTTGCTCATTTTCAGGAGGGCCAGAAGACCCACACTGAGAAGAGCCCGTTGGGAAACTTGCAGAGGGAAATGATGTGGTCCCCCAGAAATCCCCATTCTCACCATCCTAGTTTAGAAGGTTTTAAGCCTCAAGTTCTTTTGGGCGAGAAATGAATGGAAGTAAAACCGGTAGTAGCCATGGCCTCTGAGATGATGTCCACATCTTGATCCCCAGACCTGTGATTATGTTGAGTTACTAGGCAAAGGGTTGCAGATAGAATTAATGTTATTAGTCGTTGATCTTGACATAGGGAGATGGTTTTGGTTTCTCTGGATGGGATGAATGAAATCCTAGCTTCTCTTGAGGGGAAGAAGCAGGAGAGATGAAGGCAGAGAGAGAGAGAGACAGAGAGAGAGAGAGAGAGAGAGAGAGACAGAGAGACAGAGAGACAGAGAGACAGAGAGACAGAGAGACAGAGACACAAAATGGACTCAATCTGGCATCTGGCTTCGATGATGAGAGAAAGGACTCAAAGTCCAAGAATGCAGGTGGCCTCTACATGCTGGAAGTGGCAAGGAGCCAGGTCCTCCCTGAACCCAGAAAAATGTGCAGGCCCTACAAATGTGAATTTTAGCCCACTGAGACCCACCTCAGACCTCTGAGCCCCAGAGCCATAAGATAATGTTTGTGTTGTGTTAGCCCTGAAAGTTTACGGCAGGAGGATTCATCTTGAAAGAGACCTAGTACAGTAGATTGACAAGTTCACTATTAATTGATTAATTTGAAAAAAGTAAACACAGATATGGTGAATTGATGGCCCAGAACATTCTATCCTTGAGAGCTATGGTCAGAATGGCCTTAGGCTCAGTCACTCCATTTTAAGCTACCCAGATCCACACATTCTTTAGAGTACTAGAAAGTAGAAACTCATCATGACTTGATCATAAGCATATCCACAGAGAGTGAATGGTCAGGGAGACAGAGAGTCAGCTCTGCGGGAAGGTGGTGTTGGCTGATCTTTGATTAGAACCGGCCAGCTTTCCATTGGCCCTTTCATTTGACAATTATTGACTGATGAACTACTGTACCCCCAATATTGTGGACAGACTATACAATGGTGGATCAATATGTGCACTATTATAGTTGCCATGGAGCTAACGGCTCCACGACAGCAAGATACTAAATAAGAAGTCACAAAAATATTAATAGGTACATTATTACAAATTGCAATTTGTGCCATGGAGCAAGAGAGGGTGGGTGTGCTGAGACAGCACACTAGGACTCCCCTTACTGTACACTTAAAAGAGCTAACACAACAAAAATTCTTCTAGTTCTGGAGTTCAGAGGTCTGAAGTGGGTCCCATTTACACTGACGCTTTCATGGAAGGTCTTTCTTGGGGAATGACAGTTAGCAGAACACCCATGTAGGAAATGAACTCTGTGCAGTAGTGTGTGCAAAATGCAGAAAGTGAATTCTAATGTGAAGGCTGCCTCTGGCGAGAGTATAGCTTATTCAAGGAACTCAAAGACAGCCTGAAGGACCCGAGGCAGTGTTTGTGGGCAAGAGCTGCACAAGACTTAGCTGGACAGGTAGGCATGGACCATAGTGCAGGACTTTGTGGAACCCTTTAAGGATTTGGGCTCTAACCCTGAGCAATATGGCAGGCACTAGCTGGGGTGTATGTGTGTGCAGAAGTGGTCTGATCTGACATGTATTTTATAAATATCGGGCTGACAGGGTTTAGACAATGCTCTAGAAGGATAGAGAGACCAATCCTGGAGAACAGGGAGAAGAGTGTTGTAATATCGAGGTAAGAGATGAAGGTAACTTAGATAAGAAAAACAGCATTGACAATGGCTGTATAAATGTAACCTTATTTTGAAGATAAACGGATCTAGGGTGGCAATAGGTTGAATATAAGAAATAAAGGGAGGAGATGGAAATAAAATAGTCTAACCTGATAAAATGACTAAATAGATCAAGGTATCATTTATTGAAATAAGATGGGCGGGATGGGCCATGATAGGAGAGGGCTCCAAGCATTTTGTTTAGAATATATTAGATTTAGGAACCTTTTAGATCCTCCTTCGAGATGTAAAGTTCAGCAGTTTTATAGACAGGACTGGTACTCTGAAACAAGCTTGAGAACCGGGCTAACGATAGAAATGTGAGAGTGTGGTGTGGACCCTGGAACCATGGGAAGAGACAAGGACCTGGAACCGACACTAGAAACTCCAGCCTTTATGGTATAATTCTGAGCATATGACATCTCAACCATAATCCCACCTGCTTCCAAACACTTCCCTTCCTCCGAGCAGTGAGGTGAGGCCGTGAGACTAGACCCAGTTAAAGAGATGTGTGCAGGAATGACAGCAGACATTCTGTCTGGGACTTTCAGTCGTTCTCCTTCCTGAGCAGCATGTTCCTGGCCTCTGCTGCTTAAGTTCCTGAGTGGCTGTGTTGAGCAAGAGTCCCTGAAGGTACGTCCTGGACAGCCGTGGGAGGTGGGAATGACCCCTATATGGTGAGCTGCTAAGCCTGACATTGAGTACTATTGCCCCTGTCCTATACCTATCCGGACCTTTCCTGTCCTATCCTACCTTACCGTACCCTACCCCTACCCTACACTACCCTACCTTATACTACCATACCCTACCCTACCCTACTGTACCCTATCATTCCTTACCCTGCCCTAACTTATCCAGGCCCTAGTCATACTGGTTGCCTGATATAGATCTGGATTGATCGAGGCTACAGTTCTCCAGTAGGAAAGACTTCATCTAGAGCGTCTCAGAGAGCCCATCAGCTATTCTTGCAGTTAGATGTTCTCTAGGTCTCCTCCTGACTCTCTGCAGCCTCCTTTTCCCACTGAATCCAACTTGTTCTTTGATGCTTAGATTTAATAAAGGTCTCCATTGGTCTTCATAAGAGGCCCGCCCTGCCCTGTTCCTAACACTTGGCCTCTGTCGAGAATGACATGCTCATGGCTGTTTCCCCCAGGACTTCTGTGCTGTGCTCCACAGGCGAGCTCTACCTATAGCTATGTTGTAGTTGAGGTGTGACCTGGTGCACTGCCTTCAAATGGTGTGAGCTCCTTCAAGTGAGGTTCAAGACTTCACCTCCCATGTCTTTGAGACTTCTGAAATGCCTCATTTGCAATGAAGTGCTCACTGAACGTTGGTTGATAGTTTCTCTATGGCTCGCGTACTTGAAGAGGCTCAAAGAATAGAATGTCAAGGCTTGGACTAGATTCGTTTTCTGTCAGACCATTCCTTAAACTCTTTGCCTGGATTACAACCTTTTCCAATTGTGAGACAAAGAACTGTGTACACAACCCACCCTGCCACACTAAGGAGAATGAGCCAGAAACAGGTTCTTGTCTATAGGATCCACGGTGACCTTTGGATGGTGGGGGAATGTAGTCAGTGCTAATAAAGTCTTTGTACGTTGGTCAGGGCTTGTTAACTGACCAAAAAGAACGATGGCTTTGCTGGGCTCAGGCAGGCAGGCAGCAGAAAAAAACATGTTTGCACAGACTGAGGGGCAAGACGTGGGACCCCTTGGCTCTGAAGCTCTCCCATTATGAACATGCCCAGGAGAGCTGTAAGGGCATGCCATCTGAAACGGCAGCTTCCTGGGGGTTTGTTGGCTTTGAATGTACTGGATGTGCTCTTTGGAGCTTGTGTGGTGCCCGGAGCCATATCCAGTTGACTCACTGTGGGAGGATCTATTGAACTCTTTCCCAGCTCAGCTCTCACCTCCCAGGACCTTAGAAGTTACTATGAAGCTGCGTATGGTGGTGCATGCCTTTACTCCCAGCATTCAAGAAGCAGAGGCAGGTCTCTGAGTTCGAGGCTAACCTGGGCTATGGAATGACTTTCAGGACAACCAGAGCTACACAGAGAAACCCTGTCTCAAAAAGCAAAATAGCAGCAACAACAACAATAAAAAAGTTACTGTGCTTGTGGTCTTTAGGAGCTCAGAAACCCTGAGGCCAAAATCATGCCAGGGAAGAGTCTCAATGTCAGTCTTGACCGGCGCGGGCCACTCCTCTGCTTTCTGCTCCCCTCATTGCCTCCCATTCATTCCCTTTCCTTCGCTGTCTAGAACCACCACTCTTCAGGGAAATAGACATTGCTCTAGCAAGGGTTCATGATAAAGAGAGAGGAGAATACAGTAAGTGCTCAATAATTGCTGAAATTCAGTGAAGAAGGCACAAGGGGTGCCAACCACAGAGCCCTGCTAGTTCGGGCTGCCTTCTTGAAGGAAAAGAGAAATAATAATCACTGTGTTGGGGATAGGGGGTGGGGATGGGGGTGGGGGCTGGAATGAGAGCTCAGTTCATAAAATGCTTGCCTTCAAGTATGAGGTCATGAGTTTGATTTCCCAGAACCCATGTAAGAAATGCCAGGTGTGGTGATACACACTTGGAAATCCAGTCCTGATTTCCAAGGAGACAGAGACGAGTGGATCTCTGGGGCCTGGTAGCCAGTCAGCCTAGCCTACTTGGAAAGTTCCAGGCCCACGAGAGACCTTGTTTGAAAAACAAATAGTGGAAAACACCTGAGGTTGTCCCCTGGTCTCTACACATGCCACATGCATCTCTCTCTCTCTCTCTCTCTCTCTCTCTCTCTCTCTCTCTCTCTCTCTCTCTCTCTCTCTCCACATGCCACATGCATCTCTCTCTCTCTCTCTCCACATGCCACATGCATCTCTCTCTCTCTCTCTCTCACACACACACACACACACATACACACACAGTATTTTGTCAGGTATTTCAAAGAATTTTATCCTCCAGCTGAGACCCTATTTAGAATGAGAAGGGCCAACTTGGTAGATGACCTACCCAGTTTCTGCTTGGCCCATTTCCTTGCTGATAGTTTTGAAGCCTGTCTCCCTGAGAGGCTCCCTTCTCGCTCTGCCTGTGCCCCACTTCCCTTTCGCTCCAGGAGGTCAGCAGGCTGTCTCTTACATTTTTGTCTGTTTCAGCTAACAGGTCTCAGACAGGCAGGCAAGCATGGCTCAGCAGGGTCCTTACCTTCCCAGGAGGATTGCTGTGCCCACAGTGAGAAAGCTGCTTTTGTCCTCAGGAGGGTCCTGTGGATAGGAACCTGAGGCTGAGGTTGGGGGAATGTGATTGTGCACTAGGATACAGCTGACACAGAACCTGTTCAGATTAGGGAAGGGAAGGAGATTGCTTTCAGAATTGCAGATGGAGATATATGGTTGCCTAAGTGTCTGTCCTTCCTGGTCCCTCATTGACTAGAAAGGAACAGATAATTCTAAACACATCCCTCCTAAGAAGAAGCTTCTAGTGAACAAGCTCCCAGAATATGAGAGCTATGATCTATCCAAAGCTTGGAATTCAGTTGTCCAACAGTAAGAGGCCGTAGTGCATGTTGGAAAAATTCTCTGGGAATCTCCATCCCTCGCTGATCTGGGCACCTAAACTGTGTTTGGACACAGGCATTGGTTACAGACTGTAATCGTGATTTGTGGCCACCCTGATTTCACCTCTTCCCCTGACAGCTCAAAGAGTGGAACAGGAGAGGAAACGAGAGAAGAAGAGGCGAGATGAGTGTGTTCAAGTGAGGCCAGCAGCCCCTTTGTTCCCTCCCTCCCACAAATGACCTCATTCTCGACGGAAAAGGTTCACTTGATATTGAATCATAACATGAGGGAGGGAGAAAAAGCCCAGCTGATACCTCTTGGTACCTGTAGGCGGAGGGGTGTTCCTGGGATCGGGTAGAAAGGGAGCCGAGGGAGGGGAGAGAGTGCAGAGGATGGCCTGGCTTGAGCCGAGACTCGGAAGCACCTGTGCCTTTGTTAGCCATGGAACATGCACATCTAATCCCAATTAACTTCTGTCACTATCTCCAAATCAGCTTCTCTGTTACTGCCAGTGACAAGACCGTAGTTATAGGGGACCAGGCTGAGAATACCTCACACTGCTTGTGCCCAGGGACCAGGTGGGTTCCCCCAGTCAGGGCAGCAATATGGAAAAGAGGCAGCAGCAGCTGCTGCATAAGTTCCCAAAGTTTGATTCTTGTTTCTGGTTCTCCCATTCTTAGTTTGTCTGGGAACGGGGGCTGATCTTGGGGGTCTTTGTCCTTAGGGTTTAGGGACTCTGTTAACACCCTTAACTAGAACTCTTATAAGTACTCTTTGCACGCACCAAAAGGCCATTGAGAAACTACTGAGGCTTGAGATGCCACCTCCAGGAGACCATGGGTAAGCTTGAGTGAGGTCTAAGGGCTACATATCTTCTGGACAAAGAAAGAATTTGATTAGGGGATCTACAATGGTATTGCCCACCGCGGTAGCAATCAGTGACATGTGGATGTTTACATTTAAATTAATTAAAATGAAGATCTTTAAAAATGCCTGCTCCTCAGTCAGCTATGGCATTTCCAATGCTCCAGAACTACTTGTGTCTGTGGGTCACCAGGTCACACAGAGGTGGCATAAAACATTTCCGTTGCCTGCAAGTTATGTCAGCCAGTGTGCATCAGAGTTCATTGGTGATGCCCCTTACAGCTCTGCCTCCGCGTTATTCCATCACTGCTCCTTGCTGAGTCTTATGGGATGAGTTCTGTAGTGAGGTTTGTCTTTGTACCGTCTCTTAGCACACACACACATACATGCACACACACGTACACCCATACCTACCCACATGCACACACAACATATGCAATCACATGCATATTGATGTCTTCTACCAGGGCAGTGCTGAGAAGGCACAAGAAAATGCCAGAAGAGGTAGTTGCATTCGTCTCATGGCTTTTGCAGCTCACTCGTAGATAAGTGTCCATTCACAGATGGAGAAACAAAGAAAATACGGGCCAGGTACCAAATAGTCCTTTCATCCTCTGCCAAGAAAGCGACCTTGCCATTTGTCAGCTCTTGGATGAACCTGGAGGTCACCGTACCAAGTTGAGTTCATCCTGGCGCAGGCAGAGAAACTTTACCTGTCTCCTGATCTCACTTGTGTATGTGATCTCAGAAAGTCAACTTTACTCAAACGGAGTACAAGGGGGTTAACAGAGGTGGACCGCAGAGGGTAGGGGTAGAATTGAGAGGCTGGGCAGAGGGGGCAAACTTCCAGTTCTAAGATTATGAGGCTGGGGCTATATTCAGGTGACAGAGTACCTTACATGCACGAGGCCCTGGGCTCCATCCCCAGCACCCCACACATACACCCACTCCCATAAAAGAGTAAGCTCTAGAGAGATAATGTTCAGCAAGGTAATTATAATTAATAATAATTTATCATCAGTTGGGTGGTGGTGGTGGTACAAGGCTTTAATCCCAGCACTCGGGAGGATCGCTGAGTTTGAGGCCAGCCTGGTCTACAGAGTAAGTTCCAGGACAGGCTTCAAAGCCACAGAGAAACCCTGTCTCAAAAAAACCCCCCAAAAAACAAACAACAAAAAAAACCCCAAAACCAAAGCAAAACAACCTTCCTCCCCCAAAGAAAAAAATTCAACATCAACTAAAATTACATTTTACTCAGAAACATCTATCAAAATACCTTAAATATACACATTTTTGGTGTTACTTATGCTTTGAAGAAAAAGCTAGAATGAGGCCCCGGGAGATGGCTCAGTGAATAAAGCATGTACCACACTAGTGTAAAAGCCCCGGCGTGGATCCTCAGCTCCCACATAAAATATTGGGTTGTCATAATGGTGCACCTGTAACCCCAGCACACAGCAAGCAGAGCTAGGGTATCCCCCAGAAAACTGACGAGCCGGATCAGTAAGATTTGAATCCAAGTGAGAGACCCTGCCTTAATATATAAGGTGGAGACTGACTCAGGAAGAGAACTCACATCAACCTTAGGCCTAAACACACACGTGTCCACACATATGCAAACATGCATGCTCACACATGCAAAAAAAATGGTATGTAAGAAGAAGGGCATCTGAGTGATTAGTGGGCCCTTCCCCCCTTCTTGTGAACTATGATGGACTTTAAACTGAGTGAATTTTTCCACGATGCCCTTGTTTTTCTGAGTGTCTACTGCAGGTGTGGCATTGGTCCAGCGGGGAGAGGAGTGTGAAGGGTTCTGTATTTCCTGTCAGTCTTTGGTGGTAGCGAAAGCATCAGATTGGTGGGCAGCGGTTGTCTACGCCTTGTCAGGTGGGGCTGGGGTTGAATAAACAACTCTCAGACCTCAGAAACCCTTGACATAAACAGGGAAGCCCTACGGCATCCATGGTTACATCGTGTGGTATGTGCATGCCAGTATGTTGAGTGGAGAGGCTGCAGGTCAAAGAAAGGCACAGTCCACTCAGACCCTCAGTTTCTCCATAGGAAATGAAGGGTGGGGCGTGGTGGGCCCCAGGGTCTCCTCCTTGCTAGGATCTTCTCTTCTTGGAGGCTGGATGCCTGAAAGCACCACAGAGTCTGAGGTTTCCAGATGCAGATTGCAGGTAATGGAGAATTTTCTGTCTCCCGATAGCACTGCCCTTTACTTCCTTTAAAGCCTGCGGAGGCCTGGAAGGCTCCCACCTTTCCCCCCGGCCTCCCCTCTTGGCTCTCCTCCCTCCTTCCGGGTTGCACAGCTCCAGCCTAGTTCTTGTCATATTTCCTACTGGATCGGGTGTTTAATTAAAATCATAATTAAAATTGATCTCCTCATTAGCATGCACCTGCTCTGCCTCTCACATCCTTGCGTTCCATTTCCACTGAAGATGTCAGGCCTGACAGGTGAGAGCCAGACCCTAGGCCAGCCCAGTCGTCTGGGGCTGGCCGATGACAACATCTGGACCGTGGTGGAAAGGCCAAATTTGCAGCCGGACAGCAAACAATTAGCACCAGGCAGCTGTCTGGGGAAAGGCCAGGCCATGAGGTGGCCTGAAGAGAGTGGGCTGTGCACGGTGGTTCTATTGGAAGCTTAACTCTCTCTTTCTGTTCTTCGCCATGCCCCTGCACACATGGGTATATGTACACGCACATACATGACTCCCAGCTAAGCTATGATAAACCAATAGCTCCTTGCCCATGAGAGGAAAGAAGAGGAGGGGGGGAGGGGAGGGGAGAGAGAGCGAGCAGAGAACTCCTGGTGCTTTCTGGGAGGATTGGCTTAATTTCTACTAAGACTTCCCTTTAGGGGGCGCTGATGAGAATAAAGCTAGCTGCAAGGCTCAGGGCTCACCAGCCCTGTTTCCCAGGATGAGGATGAGGATAAGGAAGGGCTTGGGTGCTGGGCTCTAGGGGAAAGGGCTGGTGGCTGTCTGTGCTCTCCTGCTTTACTCTTGGAAAGGGGAGAGAACCCAGGAGAAGAAAACCAACAGGAGTGTAAACCACTGGCCTTCCAGAGTGCAAGACTGTAGACTCAAAGCGTGGAGGGATTCATTAATGGTGGCAAAACCCATACAACATAAACTTTACCAAATCTTACCTGCTTCTAATGTATGGGACAGTAGAGTAAAATATACTCTCATTGCTACGTAAACACTTTCCAGAACGTTTTTTATTTTGAAAAAATTTGAGAATTGGTGTGCCCATTGAACAACTTCCCATCATTCCCTGCTCTCTGGCTCCAGGTAACCACTGCCCCACTTTCTGCCTCTGTTACTTTGATGACTCAGATACAAGTGTGATGAGGCATCACTGGCTTCTATGGCTAATGCTTCACCCACGGTCCTGCTCTCCCTCCCTTCCTTCTTTCCTTCTTCCCTTTTTTCTCTTGGTTCCTTGCTTGCTTTTTGTCAGTGTTGATTACAGAGCCCAAGGTCTTGTGCCGGGTAGCATGGTGCCCCTGAGTCCAGGAATTTCACTTTTTAGGCCTCATAGTATTCCGCCACGTGAATATCCTCCATTTTCCTTAGCCATTCGTGTGCTGATAGGCAACTGCTTCCACCTCTTGTCAGCCATGAATAATGGGGCTACGAAAACACGTGGGGTTGCAATTGTTCTTCAAGATTCATTTCGAACTCTCCCATATATAGCCCCAGAAGTAGAATTGCTGAATCCTATGCTGATTCTATTTTTGGCCTTTTGAGGAATGGCTGCATTGTTTCCTACAACAGCGATACTATTTTTCATCCCTACTAGAGGGGCAGGGGCAAAGGCTCCACTCTTTCAGTATTCCTGTTCTCATTAGAACCTGTTCTCTTTGTCCCAGCCCCCTTCTTCTGTCCTTTGAGCCATCCTACTGGCGATGGGATGATAGGCCATTGTGGGCTGGCTCTGTATTGTCTTGCTGATTAGTGATGTGTGGCTTCTTCCCACTTGCTATTTCCCCGGATTCTGTGACAGTGTTTTGTTAATATTAACCTAAGTTACATTGGCCTCACAGGGGAGTGGGGTGTCTGGTCAAGGGCAACTGTTCCAGGTAAGGAAATTCAGCTTATGGAATAAGAGCTTTCTTCGTATCTCACAACCTTGCCTATTACTGGTTAATGTGCCTTGAAGGTAGAACCTCCTCCATAGGTTCATGTTGTTGAAGACATGGTCCCCAAGTGCTGCCTTGCTTTGGAAGGCTGTGGAACCCCACTGGAGAAAGTGGGTCACTCTGAGGTGGGCCTGGAAGCTTATAATCACATTCCACTTCCTGCCCCATCACGGCTGTCTGACACAGGCAGGGTACTCAGCTGCTTCATGATACTGTGTCTGTGCCTCCTCGGCCATCATGGATTGTATTCCATATAAGGCAAACCAGTGGTTCTCAACCTGTGGGGTTGCAACCCCCTTGGCAAGCCTTGCTCTCCAAAAATATTTACATTACAATCCAGAACAGTAGCAAAATTACAGTCATGAAGTAGCAACAAAAATAACCTTATGTTGGGGGTCACCACAACATGAGGAACTGAATTAAAGGATTGCATAATTAGGAAGGTGGAGGACCGCTGATCTAAACCAAACATACTTTTCTGGATGAAGTTGCTTGTCAGCCACTTGGTCCTAGCAACAAGAAAAGTAAGTAACATCTCTGAGACTGTTTGCAAATATTTGTTTAGTAGAGACTCATAATGTTCAGCTAAAGAGTTGGTCTGAAGGAAGAAGCCAGGCAATTGGCCTTAAAGCTTTCTTGTTTGTCTTCCTTGTTAATCCATAAATTTAATACGATCTTACAAATGGCAAAAGCACCAAGACTTACTTGGTGTATCTCCTGAGCACATCCTCATTATTCGTTCATTCATTCATTCATTCACTCATTTATTGGTTTTTTGAGACAGGGTTTCTCTGTAGCTTTGGAGCCTGTCCTGGAACTAGCTCTTGTAGACCAGGCTGGCCTCAAACTCACAGAGATGTGCCTACCTCTGCTTCCTGAGTGCTGGGATTAAAGATGTGCACTACCATTGCCTAGCTCTGAGCACATTCTTTATTTTAGACTGTATGCTCAGGGTGAGGGGATTCGGGCATGCAGCACATGGGCCCTGCACAGGCAAAGTTTGGAGAGGGACAGGTGAAGGTACAGGTGAGGTCAGAGCAAGGAGGGTGCATCTACAGCTAGTCCCACTTGAGCTAATTTATCAAGCAAGCCAAGGGAAATGCATTGGAATAGGAGGGAAAGCCTTGACTGACAGGACCTGGCTTCCCGACCCAATGGGGACCTTAGGGCTTCAACAAGTCAGTGCAAGATGGAAGCTGCCAAAACCATCCACGGGGATTTTCCAAGGGAACAAACCCCTTCACTAAGAGGAACTCCTTCCTCTGAGCTATGAGCAGTCCCTCTGCTGCAACTGAAGTTTGTTTTCTCTCCTGTGGTCGTCTGGGAAGAAGAGAAGCTAATTACCGTCTTCCATTACCTGTCAATTGATTTGGAGGAGCACTGCCATGGTTGGGGCTTCCGTCCTCTCCAGGGTACTTCCTCCTGCATGTACTAACAAGGGCTTAACCAGAGTCCCATAAGTTCCAAAATAGCCTCAACCCATGTTGCTTCTTTGAAGTTCCTCTTTCTACCCTTCCCCCATGTTCCCTCCTTCCCTTTCCCTCTCCAATGTTTACCCTTGGGTGCTCATGGGAGAAGTCATCCTATTGAGACAGATGATTCCCTGAATCCTGCCTGTGCAGGCTCACCTGTACTCCTTGCTGGAGCAGCCAGTAGGCAGCCTGGAAGCTTCTGGGAAGCCAGGTCAAGTGCAGAGGCAGGGGGAGGCTGCTGTCCACCAGGGAGGGGATTAGCTTCGCAGTGCCTCTCATAATAATCTGTGAGGTTAACAAACAGCAAAGAATGAGGCTTGTGGAAACGTGGGTCTGGCTGTCCCTATCCTAGTTAAGGTGAGGGAGGGGAGGGGCCCTTGTTAATTGTCAATGTCTCTACCAGTCAGGGGTCAGCCACCAGCAGTAGGAGGCAATGCCAAGGATCAGCCAGAAGACTCCAGGGGCTGGGGGCCTGATACTGGCTCTGGACCTTGGGACTCAACTTGTGAGAAAACCCTGGAATTTAAAAACTCAGCTTATCCATCGATCGGTATTGATCGCCTACAATGTGGTCTGGAGAACATTCAAGACAGTCCTGAATTTGTCTTTTAAAAGACATAAAATGAGTCATAAAAACAAACAAACAAACAAAAACCCAAGGCTTTATACTTAGCCCATCTTAGAGCTCCCCCATAAAGACACACGAGCAGGTGCACACACTTGTATACTTGTTTCTGAGCCCCACTCCCTAAGCTGGACCCCACAAATACCACATAAGACTAAATGGAAATTGGAGAAAGAGAACATGGTTGTCCTCACGATACCTGTCTTAGTCTCTCTGATGCTTGGTCCTGTACCTGCCTACAAAGTTAGGGAACACAGAGGTCTGAAGGGGACCTACCTAAGAAAACACAAAACTGTGGGAGAGGCTGGGGAAAGCTTGCATGGGTCGCTGAAACTAGAGCGAAAGCTTTGGGTAGATTCTGGAGCAAGCATTCTGGTTAACACTGCACAAAACACAGCCAGACCAAGCTCCACCGGGGAATAGGGTACCCCATGGCCGGGGCAGGAAGGTCGTGGCTGGGCATGCGGTCTACCATCAATTGAAGTCAAATCTCAAACACTCAGTTCTCTGAGTTACCTCTCAAGGACTATGAGCAAAGTTTCCCTGTGGGTTGTAACTTAAAGACCTTATAGGGGCCCTGGAAATAAGAAGCTAGGCAGGGAAGGCTGAGAAGGAGTTTATGGTTTCCTTCCTCACGGGTGGAAGTGTCTTACACAGAGAATGTCAGCTACGCTCAGCCTAATTGTCCCTTACGCTGGGCAGGGCATGGGGACAGCAATCCTGGGTGATTGGCCATGGGCCGTACCTTGGCTCTGATCTACCTCAGTTCTGCAGCTGCTTAGAATTTGCCTTCATCTCTCCCTCCCCTCCCCTGTCCCCACTTGCTGTCTGCAATGCCTAGAGCCCTACCCCTTTCCTAAGCTCCCAAGCTTAACACCTGCTGAGCGCCACTCTGTGGCATCAAGGACAGTGGTGGCTCCATAAAATAATAATGATGATAATAATGAATAAATGAATTATCATTTATGGCCTTCTGAGTGTGAGGAAGGAGTCCAAATTAAGCAGCTTGCAATAGTCTTGTGCAGTCCATTTAACAACCTCATGAAGGATAGCTTAATAGCTCTTCTGAAACCTGATTGTAAGTGAAGAAACTGAGGCTCAGAATTACGGTACCATTTGTCCAAGGTCACTTAGATGTCAAATTGCTTGGGGAGTGGTGTTTGAACTCTGGCCGTTCATTCCTACAAATACTGGTGGGAAGCTGGGACAGTCAAAGAGCCAAGCCTTTCCTTTCTCCTGCCTCCCCCAAAGTTCAGGATGCCCATTTCAGGATGGGTTCATCATTTCCTGAGCCCGTCCTCTAGCCCGGTGGTTCTCAACCTGTAGGTCATGACCCCTTGGAGTCACGACCCTTTCACAGGGATCATGTATCAGATACCTTGCATATCAGATATTTACATTATGATTCATAATAGCAACATTATAGTTATGAAGTAGCAACGAATTAATTTTACGGTTGGGGTCACCACAACATGAGGCACTGAACTAAAGGGTCTCAGTGTTAGGAAGGTTGAGAACCATTGCTCTATCCCATGAGTCTGCCCTAAGGTGATATCCCAAGACCCACCAGGCCGGGCGGTGGTGGCGCACGCCTTAAATCCCAGCACTCGGGAGGCAGAGGCAGGCGGATCTCTGTAAGTTCGAGACCAGCCTGGTCTATAAGAGCTAGTTCCAGGACAGGCTCTAAAGCTGCAGAGAAACCCTGTCTCAAAAAACAAAAACAAAACAAAACAAACAAACAAACAAAAAAACAAAGAAGACCCACCAGTTTCAATATAGATGCATCAGAGGAAGTCTTATGTGCTGAGGGGGGTGGATTTCAGAGAGCACTGTTTCTTCTACAACTGACCCCAAACTGAGGTGTCTAGAACGGTCTCCTGTCCACACAGATGGGGTGTGAAGTGACACCTCGGACACAGTCATGACGACTGCTTGCTCCATGCTGTTCTGCGTACCTGGTTGCCCTGAGCCATTCGGTTCTGCAGCAATCCCATAGGTGTGGATCCTCCCATTCAGCTGGGAAAATGGAGGCAGAAAAAGAGGAATGCATTGGGCGCTATGGCTTGTAAATTCTGGAGGTCAGACATGAGCCTCAACAACTTTGGGGTCATTGCTAGTACTCTTACCGCTCACTACTGGAAACTGGGGTCACTTAGACCTGAGTGTATAAGCGTGTGAATGTGTGAACTTTGCTCTCATTTATTTGTTTTCAGGCAGGCTGGCCTAAGAAAGTTTCCATCTCAAACAGTGCAGTTCTCCAATGCGAGCTCCAAACAGCTGAGGTAATAATGAGCAGAGTTGGGGCCTGCCCGCTTTGTGTCCCCTTAGCACCCGAACAAAAGACACGCTCCGTGGGTGTTGGGTGGGTGGTTGATTGATTTCTTTTGGCCGCAGGAAGCTCTGCTGGCTTCCACAGCCTCTGAGGATGGAGAAAGGAAGGAGGGGTGATGGTGTGTGTGTGTGTGTGTGTGTGTGTGTGTGTGTGTGTGTGTGTGTGTGTGTGTGAGTGGATAGCTTCCCTTCCCCCCACCATGGGTAGCTCAGTCCCGGTGTGCAGGCCATGTATATCCTTCGGGTAGATTCTTCAGGCTGGCACAGTGGGAACCTGTTCTCTGTCTTCTAGGCCTGTTGTGAGTTGGTGCTGATGGACCTAAAATTGACAGAGTGAGCAGACCCGAGGAAAGTTGACTTCTGAGCCCAATGGGGGAGGCCGGCCTGGCTGTGAGAAGAGACACAGGTTTGCTCTCACAGGCCTTTGGGAGTAAGGAGCTGCAGCTACCTGTCCCGGTACCTTTTCCCTTAGGTCCCTGACAGGTGGCAGGAGAGACAGCCCCTGAGGGGAAAGGTGGGGAGGGAAGGAGGAGAACCTCAAGAAGAGAGAAGGTACAGTGTATGGAATGGAGGCGTGCAGGGAAATAAAGGATCTATTTTTTTCCCCATTTGTTCTCAGCAAACATTTGTCATTTAATTTCTTCCTAATTACACAATTACGTAATTATGTAGTATTAGTAAAATAAAGCCTAAAGACGTTTGAGTAAAGAATTACTTAAGTAAATAATGTCTGACTGAAGTAATTATTTCCTGGGTTTTCTATTTTAAAGCAGAATTGAATGAAATTAGCTCTGGCATTGTTGCTGGAGCTGAGTGGTGGGGGTGGGGGTTGCACAGTCAGGGGACAGGCATGAGGCCCTTGTAGCTCCCTGAGGTCCCTGTGGGTCCCTGCATCGGGAGACTTTTCTCACGCTGTAGATGGTAGAGCCCTGCTATGGACTCTGTCACTAGGGTATTGGAATCTCTTCTGAGTCTCCCTCGGCCCCTCAGAAAGAGCAGGTCCTGTTTCTGGAGAGGATGAAGAAAACACTGGGTGGAAACGGATGTCCAGTTACCAAGAGCTGCACTTCCACACAAGGTAAAGAGACAGCCACATGAAGTTATCTGGCCTAGAAACGGGTCATGTATTGACACACAAGCAGGTGTCTAGCAAGTGGGTGGTGACGCAAGGATGGGTGGGCAGGAAGAACGACATCAGGGCTGTGTTGTGAACTGAAGACAAAGTGGCTCTGGGGTCAGCGTTTTCCTCATGGACCAGGGTGCTGCAGAGAAGGAGGGCTTCCTTGTGGTGAGCATAACTCCCAAAGTACTTAGAGCATGAGGGTAGGAGCCTGGGCTATCTGGAGGTGTGGTCACCGGATATGACAGAGGGGAAGGACCACTCTTCCCAACGTGGTCTGGTCAGAAGGACTACTGGGTCCTTGCATGGGCACCACTGCCGCAATACTGTTGACTCTCCTGCCCTTACCTAGGAGTCTTCTCCACTCTCTCCCCGCTCAAGTCAGGAGGAGTCTAAGTAGCTCACCTCTAGGCCCAGAGAAGGGTTCTGTTTTTCTCCAATAATGTCTTGAGTTTCCCGAGGCATTGTGCACTCTGCATGGCCCTGCGCACCCTGCATGGCCCTGTACCATTCTAGTTTGGTTTTTTGCCACTGCGATAAAACTGACCAAAAGCAACTTGGGGAAGAAAAGGGTTTATATTTCAGTTCACTGCTCACAGGGAAGTCAAGGCGGGAGCTCCAGGCAGAAACCAGAGCAGAGAACATAGAGGACGCTGCTTACCGCCTTGCTTCTAGCTTGCTTTTTTTTTTTTTCTCTTTCTTTTTGGTTTTTCGAGACAGGGTTTCTCTGTAGTGTTGGAGCCTGTCCTGAAATGAGTTCTTGTAGACCAGGTTGGCCGCCGCCTGTCTCCAGCTTGATTTTTTTTTTTTATACAACTCAGAATCACCTGCCTATGGGTGGCACCTCTCATGGTGGACTAGGCCCTCCTTCAATTGGTAATCAAGAAAATGTCTCACAAACAAACAAAAGGCAGTTTCGTGCAGGCAATTCTTCAGTTAGGATTCCTCTCCCATGTGTCCTTCGTTTGTGTCAAATTGATAAAAAAAAAAAAAAAAAGACTGACCGTCATATGGGGAATCCTCAGCTGAGTCCCCGATTCTCCACAGTCATGGCAGAGATGATGCTAGCCAGGGCTGCAAGTCTTTGAGAATTCAGGAGAGAGAGCCAGTGCAGACAGGCTGTCGGAGAAGTGAGTGACCTCAGTCTCCTCCCTGTGGATGTTACTTAGGGCATTGGGTACTCCCTGAACCCAGCATCCTTTGGGAAGATGTAGGAAGTTCCTGGTAATTCACTGGGGGCTTGGGAGAACTCCAATCCACCAGGTGTGGTTAAAAAAACAGTCAACTCTTTTTGTCTGGATTTATCCCTTTATTCTGAAGTAACAAATGATTGACAATACTTAAAAGCCAGAGACACAATTTCCTGAAACGATTATACTCCACCCTTAGGCGCATACTCAGGTATAGGGGACTCTCCTATAGATACACAGGCTGATATGGAATTAGCAGGGAGGTTTATAAAGGCAACAACAATAACCTAATTTTCCATCCATAGGAAAATGGATAAAAATTATGTCATTTTTATTCAATGGAATTCTTAAAAATATTTATTTTATTTTCTGTGTTTGAGTGTTTTGCCTGCATGTATGTTTATGGACCCCATATGAGCCTGGTGCTTAGGGAGGCTACACAAGGGTGTCAGATGCCCTGAAATCAGAGTTACAAATGCTTCTGACCCCCATGTGGATGCTAGGAACTGAACCTGTGTCCTCTGAAAAAACAGTAAGCGCTCTTAACCTCTGACCCATCTCTCCAGCCCCTCGGAGGAATCCCTGATAGGAATGAAAGTAAATGGAGGAGAGCTCGAGAGTGTACCTACGGGTGCCAACCCGCGTGGATCTGACAGGCACGGCGCAGCAGAGAGCGGGAAAGCAAGTTGCAGAAGAATAGAGTTTCTGCTCTTATAAAAAACTGCACTTGGCCTGGGAAGATGGCTCAGGGGGGTAAAGGCACTTGCCTCCAGGCCTGATGATTTGAGTGCAGCCCTTGGAACCTCCGTGGTGCAAGGAGAGAACCGACTCCTGCAAGTTGTCATCTGAACCCAACACACACATACTGTGCATAGTTACGTACACACCACATGTACATGCACACACAAGATAAATTTTAAGTCCTTGAGTATTTCTAAAAAACCGTGCACCATGAAAAAACACCCCACAGAGTATTTACGGCTAATACACGGGAATATAAACACCAAATTCAAGATCGTCAAATTCAAAAAGATGGGAAGAGTGAGCCAGAGGCAGGGCTGGGAGGGAGAGGGTGTGCAACACTTGGGCACTGGACTTATTACATAATGGTTTATTTCTCGGGCGATGTGGTAGATGTAAGGATATTTGTCATATTCCTCAACTTTTTGAATGATTGCCATACTTGATAAGAAATAAAATTATAAAACACCAAATGATGATTAAGGATTCCTTCTGTATTTCCTAGCAGGGTCATGACGCGGTGTGGGTATGGTAGGGGTGTGGATGGCAATTGGGACAAGGGATGCTAGAGCAGACTTCAAACAGACAGGCCCTGCCTGGTGCCTAGGAAGTTCTCTGGGTTGAATACTTACTCAATGAAATTCCTCTCCTCACATACTATTTGCCTATGCAAGAAGCTAAATATTCATTGAGCAATTAGCCAGTTCAGATTTGTGGTATGAAAAGACAATTCCTTCTAATTATAGGATGTCAGCTAAAAGATGCCACACTAGGATGCCATTCACTGCCACGAGAGCTTTAATAAATTCTTGCTGTGATTTAGATTCACAAAGGTAAAAAAAAAAGGGACACCATTATTTTTTATAATTAAATATTTACCAGAGATGAGAAGATAAGTCACACTAATGTTTTAGGCTAATCAAAAGCTCTGCTCTTAAAAGGTCCCAGTAAAGATATTGTTGTTCTCATGATTCCACTGCCAGTAATGGAGATTTTCCGAGCCAGCAGCATAGGAGATTTCCCTGAATGTCTGCAACCCCTCTGACCAGTCCTGACTTCAGAGCATCCCTCCCTCCTGGAAGGTCATTAAATTTATACTGCCTTTCATGCTTTGTAATTGTACAGAGTTCTGCTATGGGTTTCATCTCTCTCTCCTCGTCTTCTCAGTATCCTGAACACAGAGCTCGGTTTATTTTGCAGGGTGGGGATGGAAGCCGTGAAAGTGTGTGTGAAAGTTATCTTGGCAGCATCCTCCTGAGGGAGTACTAGCCAGTGTGTAGGATCTATGTCTTGTCTCGAGGCCAGCTATGGTCCTTCACGGTGAGACTTCAGGCAACTTACCTTCTCGGCATCAGTTCTCCGAGCGTCTCACTGTGTGGGAACCATGCTGCCTCCTCGTCTCCTGGATTCTCCCACGGTACACTCCTGAATCACGGACCCTTTAGTTTGTATTTCATGCAAGTTGTAGATATCTAAGAATTTATCAAGAATTTTAAAAAGCCAGAACTTAGACACTCAGATGGATTCCTCTATGGTTGAGGATGTTATAGAACAGGGCTGCCCAACTCTGGGATATGGTGATGACATTGCCACCCATGTTTGCTATTCCTGAATGTGGGCAACCACCTCAAGTTGGATTTACAAGCATAGAGTAAGTTCTTGAAAAAGTTCCCAGATTTTGCTGCACTTGACTCTCCTGTCTTTGTCCCTGAATCAGCACCTAAACACTTAAACAGAAAAATGTAGCTTATGAATAACAGAACACAAAACAGAATGTGTATGCAATAGAACTGGAATAGAGGTTGCTATGTGGGACTGGGCAGCAGTCCGTGGAGTCAGGCTCCTGAATTGTTCCTTCCCATCCACAGTGTACAGTTCCCACCTTCAGCTACTCCATGTACCGAGATTTCTTCCATGATTTCTTGGTATACTAAGCAACTAGAAGCACAAAAGGAAGGAAAGAAACAGGTTCTTTCTGTTTTAGCTAAGTCTGCTTCTATGTCATTGGCTAGAGCTTGATCAGGTGGCTAGGCATCACTACAAAGGATGCTGGGGAATGTAGTTTTTGAGCTGGGACCCACAGTACTGAATAAAATGATACTGTTTTTAGGATAAAAGAACAAATACAAGATACACTGACTAGAATACATTGACTGTGGTGTGCCCTGAGCCATTTACGGAGAAGGTGATGATCTCTTAAGGAATCCTTGCGTTTCTTATTTGACTGTAGAAAATAATATGAATTCGGTTGATAAAGTTTTTCTTTCTTTTGTAAAACGAACAAACAAAAACAAGAACAAGCTATTTACATCCAACAGTTCTCCTGCTCTTTCTTGGACCCATCTAGAGCTTTCTGCCACCCTGGGCTTGGGAAATGGACTTTCTGGCTTTCTGCTATCTTTTCCGGCATCCTCAGCTCACTCACAGAAGGGCATTAGGACTAGAAGAGAGATACGGTACCAGGTCGGTGGGCTACGTGGAGACTTCAAACGGGGCACTTGCAGACCCTCTTAGCACGTTGCCCTCTTGCCCTTCGATCTGCGTTAGCCGCTGCTTCTTCAGCCCCCGCACCACAGGCTCCCTGACTCTGCCTCTGGGTCTGGCGCACCACGGAGGACTAGGCTTATTTCTGCCTCCTTGCTTCTTGCAGTGTTGTCTGAAATCACTGCCTTTTCTGTCCTTTGCTCTGAAGCGCTGGGAGAGGACCTGCGCACCAGAGTCAACCTGTAAAACTGGTTTCTCCTTTCCCACCTGAAGGGCCCTCAGCGGGGGGTCTCCAAGTCAACAGGCTGTCTGTCTCGGTCGTAACAAGGAGCCAAACACTCAGTTTTCCAGGGAGCAAGAAGGGAATATGGGGAGGAGCAGAGTTGTTTGGATTCCTCCTGGAGAGTCTGCTACACTGATGGCATCAAGTCTGGGGGTTCAGTTGACTCTGGAGTGGCTGGGGAGGAGAGATAGGCATCTTGAGGAGGAGGAGGAGGAGGAGGAGGAGGAGAGGAGGAGGAGGAGGAAGAGAGAAGGAGGAGGAGGAAGAGAGGAGGAGGATTTTGGTAAACTCAGATTCTCCACAGACAGGGTTACTTTCAAAGGTCAGAAATGTATTTCTTATAATTCTGCAGGCTGAGAAGCAGAAGTCTAACTCAGTGATTTGAGAGGATTGCTTCTCGGTTCATGAAGAGCACTCTTCTCATTGTGTCTTCATGTGGAGGGAAGGGTGAGGGAGACCTGGGGCTTCTTTCATAAAAAACACTAATACCATTTGTGAGGGCGTTGATCTCATGACCTACTCGTCTCCCAGAGACCCCGCCTCTGAATATATTACCCTAGGGGTTAAGGATTTCAACAGACAGATTTTTGAGTAAAACACACAAATTCAGTTCAGCATTTAGCAACTGCCTAGAAACCTATTCAACCCCCACCCACCAGCCCAGGGAGGCTGGAGGAAGTCAGGGCTGATCACAGAAACATACAAGGGCAGGTCATTGTGGTTAGTTGACGGACATTTGAGAAGCATTTCATGTTGAGTCTATGGGCAAAAATACTTCCCTATGAGCTAATTTTATTGCTACAGTGAACCTCATCTCTCCGAGTCAGAAGGTCATCTTCTGCAGCAGGCATGAGACTGGGAATCAGGGGAAAGCAGAACCAATGGGCCTCCAGAGGGAATTTTATATACCTCTTGCCTCGATTCCATTAGGTCCAATTGATTAATAGCTAACAATGATCGAATGCTCATTATCTATAAACACCATTTGAAGAGTACTTTCTGCTAAACCATCCCAAACACATGCCATGTTTGTTTTTATTCCAGTTCAGTGGTGGAAAAACTAAGGTCCAGCATTATCTGTTGCGTTGATAGAGCTGAGATACACATTCAGCTTCAGATTAAATGCCAATGCCAGTTTCTCATTCCCCACGATCTATGACCTTCTGTGCTGTGCTGGAGTCCACAGGTGCCTGGAGCACAGGCTACTGGATGCCACTTCAGACCATCTCAGTCTCTGTATGTGTGTGTGAGAGAGTGTGTGTGCGCATGTTCATGCATGCATGCATGTGTATGTGTGCATGTCTGTGTGTGCACTGGTTTTTGTTTTTGGTTTGATGTGTGTGTGTGTGTGTGTGTGTGTGTGTGTAGGTCAGAGATCAATCCCAGGTGTCATTCCTCAGGAGCCATCCACTGTTGTTGGTCTTTTTTGGTTTTTGGTCTCTCTCTCTCTCTCTCTCTCTCTCTCTCTCTCTCTTTCTCTTCTCTTTGACTCTTGGGAGGCTCCTGCTACTACTCAGTTTCCAAATAAACACACATGGAGGCTTATTCTTATTTATAAATGCCCAGTCTTAGATTGACTTCTTTCTTTCCTTCTTTCTTTCTTCTTCTTCTTCTTCTTCTTCTTCTTCTTCTTCTTCTTCTTCTTCTTCTTCTTCTTCTTCTTCTTCTTCTTCTGCTGCTGCTGCTGCTGCTGCTGCTGCTGCTGCTGCTGCTGCTGCTGCTATAAACTGACTGGCCCATTAACTAAGGCTTCTTATTAACTCTTATAACTTACATTAGCCCATTATTTTTGTCTATGCTAGCCACATGGCTCAGTACCTTATTCAGTGAGGCAGTCACATTTTACTTCTTCTGTGTCTGGGTCACAGCTGCGGACCAAGCTGTCCTCTTCCCAGAATTCTCCTGTTCTCATTGGTCCACCTCTACTTCCTGTCTGTTTGTCCCACCTATATTGCCTGACTGGCTACTGGCCAATCAGTGTTTATTTAAAATATAATTGTCAGATTACAGACCATTGTTCCACACCACTTTCCCCTGTTTTTCTTTTTTCTTAAAAAAAAAAAAACAAGAACTCTGAATCTAATATCCTTTGTTTAGCTTTTCTCCTGACCATCAGCCATAAAAACTTGTAACCAACATTCTAAACAAAGGAAAATATCCATAGTCCATTTTGGGGGAATGTGGGTGTAGTTTTCCAGGCTACTTCCTGCTGGTTGGAGGTTCTGATAATCTTATTGGGACCTAAAGAAAATTTAGAATTATTATCAAGTCCTGTCTGGAGTATCCTGTGAGTCTTGATCATCTCAGGCAGCAGTCTTGAATCTGTTCTGGATGCAGAACTCAGACATCTGGGCCATCTGTTCCTACTGGCGATTCCTCAGGTGGTCTTCCTTGATCAAACCCGATTTTTCTTAACTCAGAATGTTCCACAGCCTTTCATTTTCTGTGGAAACAAAAGCAAATCCTCTTCTCCAAAGTAACATACCTTTTGACTTCAATTTTGAAGTCAAGGTATTTTCAAACTACCTATCTTGGATTAATTCAGCAGCATTTATAAACAAATATCTTTTAGCAGCTGTTGCTTCTTCCTCAGCATTCAAACAATTCAAAGAGAACATAATAACATACAGTATCCAGAGTCTCTGTGTGGTTTTCATTTTTACATGGCTTTATTTTAACCTCTATCTCTTTTATTTTTATTTTTAATTTTTGGCTTTTTAAAAAAATTATTTATTTATTATGTATTTATTTATTATGCATATATTCCACCTGCATGTGTACCTGCAACCCTGAAGAGGGCACCAAATCTCATTACAGATGGTTGTGAACCACCATGTGGTTACTGGGAATTGAACTCAGGACCTCTGGAAGAAGAGTCAGTGCTCTTAACCGCTGAGCCATCTCTCTAGCCCCTAATTTTTGGCTTTTTGAGACAAGGTTTCCCTATGTATCTTTGTCCTGAAACTCACTCTGTAGACCGCATTTTCCTTGAACTCACAGAGATCCTCCTGCCTCTACCTTCCAAGTTTTGGGATTAAAGGTGTGTACCACCACACCCAACTACTCTCTATCTTTTTTTTTTTAATTTTAAGGACTTTAACCTTTTTCTTTTCTCTCCCAAGCCTGCATATATTTTTTTTAACACACTGTAAACTATTTAGAGGTTTTCTTCATCTTTGAATCTCTCTTTACTGTGTCTCTCTTTCTGACCACACGAGTCTTTAATTTGCTAAGTGATTGGATAAGATTAAAGGTGTGATTTGATGGCTGGATCCAGCCCATTCCTTAGCTTTCTGAGATTCCAGCCTCATGGCAGAGGTACTGGCCGGAGCCATGTTTATTGCCACAACTCTATGGCATTTCAAGGTCCGTGCCACAGCCAAGAAGCATGCTGTAGGCTATTCATAAACACTATTTGAGTGTTTTGTGGCAGAGCCTCTTAAAAGGGCTGCAAAGTTTTTGCAGCTAAAGCTGAGTCAGAAAGCAACTCTTAAATGAGACACATTTGCCTCTAGCAAACAGAGCCCACCTGAGAAAATTCTGCCATCAATAAGCTGTGCTTAACTCTATTCTTTTTTTTTTGTCAGAATTACTTCCCAAGCTCTCTCAGGCTTTATGTGGATTTAGTTGACTATGAGGGTGCCATTTGTTGTTGTCAAGGCTTTCTGTCCTGCCTGGTCCCCACAGTCGTTAAGTCCCCAAGAAATCAAACAGAGGTCTACATTAGTTATAAACTGATTGGTCCATTATCTCAGGCTTCTTATTAACTTATAACTTATATTAGCCCATTATTCTTGTCTATGCTAGCCACGTGGCTCGGTACCTTATTCAGTGAGGCAGTCACATCTTACTTCTTCTGTGTCCAGGTCACGACTCAGCTTGACTTATTTCTAGCCAGTTTTTCTGATTTAAATTATCCTGTCTACCTTTTGCTTTTAGGCTTTTATCTTTACTTCTTAACTTCTTACTTCATGACTGTCTGTGTGACTGGGTGGCTGGCCCCTGGTGTCCTCCTCTCCTTCTTTTCTTGTTCTTTCTTCCTCTCTTCCCAGATTTCTCCTCTTATTTATTTTCTCTGCATACCAGCCCCACTCACTTCTCTCTCATGCCTAGCGATTCGCTGTTCAGCTCTTTATTAGACCAATCAGGTGTTTTAGGCAGGCAAAGTAACACAGCTTCAAAGAGTTAAACAAATGCAATATAAAAGAATGCCACACATCTCTGCATCATTAAAACAAATGTCCCAGTATAAACAAATGTAACACATCTTAAATTAATATCCCACAACAATCACCCTGTTTTTTGACTCAGGGTCTCTCACTGTAACTCAGGACTCAACAATCTGACTGGCTTGGCTGACCTTCAGACTCCAGGAATCTGCCTGTCTCTATTCCCCAGTGCTGGATTATAAGTGTGTGCCTGGTTTTTCATGTTGAGTGCTGGGGTTGAAGTCAGGTCCTCAATGCTTGCACAGTAGGCTCTTTACTGAGCCATCTCCCTAGCTCCCCAGCTCAGTGTTGGAGGTGGCCCTGGCCATCTCTTAGGAAACCTCCTGTGTTAATGAGCTCCAGTGTGTCATCACCCAGAGGAAGTACAGGCTGAGCCCATGGAGCTATAATGCAAGCTACATGTTTTTATTGTACATGTTCTAGTAGACACATTAAAAATAAAAGGAAACAGGTATTGTAACAAGGTTATTGACATAAAATATTTAAAGAATTACATCATACTAGTACATTGGTGCTTAGAACAAAATTACTCCAAGTCAATCCACTGACACCAACATGGTGAGTAACTTTTTGTTCTGTTTTTAATATTAGAAATGACACTTCCTCCTGACACACCTGACACGCGTATTACCACGCAACAATTATGTCCTATGTGCTCCTGAGTTAAAGCAAAATGTAGTACTATCTAGCTAAGCAATGAAGTATCAAATGCAAAAAGAGGACCCATACTGCTTTCATTTTCAAATCTGAATAAAATCAAACAAAATTTGGATCCTCAGTGGCTTTGGCCACACTTTATGCGCTCGGGACCCACCTGTGATTGGCAGCTGCTGTCCCAGAGTGAGAGTCTTCATGGTGGAAGTTTACACACCCCGCGCAGAGAGGGGAGAGGCTAGGCTAGAAGAGGGTCTGTGTAGGGAAGGTGTGGAGATGGGCAGAGTGATGGGGGCCGTGGACAAGGGAAGAGGAAAGGAGGGTGGCCTCTGAGGAGTGCCACCTGAATTACCCACAGAGTGGATGGCAGTGAAATGGATCCCAGGCAGAAGGACCTCACTCCTGGGTGAGAGCGAAGCTTTGGATTACAGTAAGGACTGAGAGCGAAGGAGAGGTCCTAACTGCAGGGCGCTAGGAGGATGTCCCCGAGTCAGCAGAGGACATGCCGAAAGGGACCAAGCCAGAGAAGAGAGCTGAGCACTGCTAGGTTTAAGGAACCTGGAACAACAGAAAACGCCATTGCCCAGGTGGGAAGAATGAAGGTGCTGGGGTGGGGGCGGGGGAGACACAGAAGAGGTTCTAAGAAGGGACTGGGTTCGTGATGAGCTCTCCCTTGGCCCTCCACTGCCCCCTGACTTCTATCTCCTTTCCTTCCTCCTTTTCCTCCTCCACTTGAGGAAAATGATATGACCAGAGCCCCTGCCATGCACTAGAGACCTCTAAGTTAATGGGTGTTTTCCAGGCCCAGGGAAGCATCAAGGAGAAGTCATGAGACCATCTTCATCACAAACACACATCCTTTGGCCATATCTGGGGTTCCTGTAGGAATCTGGCCTGCCTGGAGGAGTCCAGACATCTGAAGGGGACACGAGTAAATACAGTTTAAATCTGTTGGAAGCCTGTTTTGGAGCACTAAAGACTAAAGTCACATTCATGGCCGTTACATTCCACCCCATAGTAAGGAAAGTGAAGCTCAGAGCAATAGAGCCACTTGTCAGTTATACAAATGGAGGAACAGGATTTGATTTGCGCAGGCGCACTGACCATGGCCAGGTAAAGCATGGCCCTGGCCTTCCCTTTCCGGAAGGTACCTGACCTCTCCAGACCTCCTTCCCGGAAGGCTAGGCTCTTCCCAGAGTAGAGAGCTCTCAAGATATGTTCTAAAGCAATGGTTCTCAACCTGTGGGTTATGACCCCCTTGGAGGTAGAACAGCCATTTGCTGGGGTCACCTAAGACGACTGGAAAATACAGATACTTACATTATGATATTCATGCCAGTAGCAAAATGACAGTTATGAAGTAGCAACAAAAGTGATTGTATGATTGGGGGTCGCCACAACCTGAGGAACTATGCTAAAGGGTCGCATTGTTGGGAAGGTTGGGAATCACTGCCCTAGAGGCTTCCCTTCTGCAGGAGGGAAGAGCGACATGGTGGATCAGAGAGTGGATCCATGGGACTGAAGAGCGTGGAGACAAAGGGACTGACTCCCTCTCCCCTCCACCCCATAGATGGAGCAGCAGGAGAGGGACCTCCCTTCACAGTCTCTCTTGGTTGTCCATTTGAGCCACGGCTTCAGGGGATCTGCTTTCCATTGTGAATTCCACGCTTTGAAGATAGTATTCCAGTTCAGGCACCCTCTGGCAAGAACGCCCCAGAGAAAGGTCCTCACGTGAAATAGGAGCTGGGGGCAGCGAGAGAGGCGATGGAGAGAAGGAGCGGGGAAATCCTGCACTGCTGTGTACCTCTGCTCAGGGGATTTACTCTAGGCTTCCAGAGCCAAGTGAATATTGCTTATTCATGTGCAATCTAATCCTCCCCTTGGCCCAGAGGCTCGGGGCAGGCAGCAGGAGGAACTGGTTGGAGGGGGGCAGGCAAGGCGACGCTTTGTCCCTGAACAGGAGCTTCATAGGTTAGGTTAGGAAAAAAAGTGTTCCCTAGCATGGCCTGGATCGCCGCCAGGGCAGCGATAGGGAGGGGTAAGTGTTGAGTAGACGCGGGCTGGTGATGGGACCCAGGGTTCCTTGGTAGAGCGAAGAAACGGTTCCCGTCGGTAGCTCCAGAGGCCTCCTCTCTCCCATGCTCCTCTGGGAAGACACCGTGCTGGAGTTCTCCAGGCAGAGAACATCTTAATAAGCCACACCTGCAGTGATGGATGTCAGAGGAAGAGCCCAGAGCTATGGCTCGACCACCCCGTAGCTCCACTCACTGATAATTCACAGAGGGGCCGGGGACGATTTCCCAACTGCGGCTAACCAGGTCTGTTGAAGACCTGAAAACGGCCACTTGGGACTACTTTTAGGTTCCGCTCTCAGCTTAGAAGCAAATGGCTGAGAGACCTGGACAGGGATCAAACAAATGTGCGAGGAACCGCGCGCCAGGAACAGATCTGCTGTTGCTTCCCACGGAGGGCCCAGCTTGCTCCCCTCCAGCCACATAGGAGGGGACATCAGAGAGGGCTGCAGCTGGCCTGTGTTTTGGGGAACGGTTCCAGTACACAGACATCATGGAGTGTCAGGCTGTCACCTCTGTAGGACACAGTGATTAAACAAGAGAGAACAAGCAGTCCATTCTTTGACCTGGTGGAGGCTAAGGGGCTTGTGGCCAAAGGCCTGCTCTGTCCCCACAGGAGCCTTTAGTAGTATAAGTGCCGAGAGCCCTGTTTGTTCCAGGGGTGGGAATGACCCCCTAGCATCACTGAGTGAACGAGAAGGTACCTCTCACCATTATTTTTCTTCACCTCCTGTCAGAGGAGTAACCTGCAGTAGTTTTGTTTACATCAAAAGCCACTGAGTTGGAGCTGGGGAAAAGGCCCAGTTGGTGAAATGCATGCTGTGCAAGTCCAAGGACCCGAGTTCAATCTCCAGGACCCATGTCAAAAGAACCAGCAGGCCTGCTGGCCCATGCTGACCCAGCACTGAGGAAACATCTTGAGTTCTGTTAGCCAGCCCAACTAGCCTAGCTGGCAAGTCCTAGGTAAAAATGAGAGACCTTGTTTCAAAAAAAAGGTGAGTAACCTCTTGAGGGACAATACCCAAGCTTGATCTCCAGCCTCACTGAGCACATGAACACGTATGCATGAGCACTTGCACACACATGTGGTCCCAAGCTTCCTTCCCACACCCAAGAGCACATTCACACACACGCACACACATACATGTATGCATACCCAAAGTTGGTGTAGGGCTGGCATCCTGTAGTTATCTAACTATGGAAAAGATGAGCTGCCATTTTTTTTTTTAGAGCAGAAGGGTAAAAATCATATCTATGCTCATTGCTTAAGAAAGCATGGATCACATATTTAATTCCCCAACAGTCATCGGTGCAGCAATCAGTTTCTCTTTACCTTGACTGAGAGTCACAAGTATAGACTCTTTGAGACAGAGGGGACCTTGAGGGACATGTAGTCCTAGCCTCCCCTTTCTCACAGGAAGAGGCGGTCCTGTTCCGGGTCACTTAGCTCTCACACGTAGCTAGTGGTGCAGAGTTGACCCAGAACTTTGGCCATTCTGACTCTAGGCCTCAGCTTTCTCTCCCGCTCTGTACACTCCTCTTCTGACTTCACGCCTGCTCATAAACGCAGTCCCCAGGATCAAAGACTCTTGCAACTCTTACCCCAAATAAACCCAGGCCATTTCACAGTAGGTCTGAGTTACTTAAGGTCAAGTCTGGGTGAATTATTAATTTGCTGATGACATTATTGGCCGGCCATGCTAGCTAATTTCATGTCAGCTTTATTCAAGTGAGAGTCATCAGAAAAAGGGAGCCTCAATTGAAAAAGTATCTCTATAAGGTCTGGCTGTAGGGTATTTTCTTAATTAGTGGCTGATGGGGGAGGGCCCAGCCAATTGTAGGTGGGGCCATCCCTGGGCTGATGGTCCTGGGTTCTATTAGAAAGCAAGTTGATCAGGCCATGAGGTGCAAGCCGGTAAGCAGCACTCTTTCATGGCCTCTGCATCAGTTCCTGCCTCCAGGTTCCTGGCCTGCTTGAGTTCCTGTCCTGACTTCCTTTGATGATGAACTGTGATGAGAAAATGTAAGCCAAATTAAACCCTTTCCTCCCCCAAGTTGCTCTAGGTATGGTATTTCTTCATAGCAATAGTAACTGTAACTCATTCTGTAGACCAGGCTGGCCTTGAACTCACAGAGATCTGCCCGTCTCTGCTTCCTGAGGGCTGGGATTAAAGGCATGTGCCACCTCTGCCTGGCTCTTAGATTCACTCTATATATGAGGCAACTAAAGCTGAGGAAAGAGGAACAACTTTCCCAAAGCTACAAAGTCAGGCAGCACCAGAGCGAGAGAAATAGAATTTGAACCCTTACTTATCTGGCACCCAAACTACCTATCTCCAACTTCAGGCAAATCTCCAGCTCAGAGGAAGGCATTAGCAATTCTGATCAGAAAGGGGGATGTCCGGTTAAGCAGAACACATTCCTTTCTATGCTGGGGGCAAATAATAATGGATCCTCTTGTTGTGTGGTGGCTGGAATGAGAATGGCCCCATAGGCTCATATATTTGAACGCTTGCTTCCTAGTTGGTGAACCGTTCAAGAAAGATTCGGAGGTAAGGTTTCCTTAGAGGAGGTGTGTCGCTGGGGGATGTGATTTGAGATAAATATGCCCATGCCATTTCTGGCTAGCTCCCTCTGCCTCCTCATTTGTGGATCAAGATTTAAGCTCTCAGCTACAGCTGCAGCTACAACTCCACGCCTGCCCACCAGTTGCCACGCTCCTTGTCATGGCGGTTATGATAGCTAACCCTCTGAAACCCTGAACCTCAAATTAAAGGCCTTTTTAAATAAGTTGTCTTAGTCGTAATGTTCTATCACAGTAACAGAAGAGTAGCTAAGACATGCCACTAGTGGAGACCGCCGCTGTTTCAATAGAAGGCCATTCCCTAACTACTGCTTTGTCTTGACTGAGAATCACAATTATAAACTCTCCAGGACAGAAGGGACCATGCAGTTCTAGCCCTTCTCTTTATACAAGAAGAGGGATAGAAAGAGGAATCGGACCGCTTGAGTCACTCAGCTATCACACATAGCTAGTGCATGGCTGAGCTTGAACTTGAAGAATTCAGACTCTAGGCTCCCCCAGGCTCAAGCGTGTACATCTTAGGTTTCTTAGGTCATGAACAATGCATAGCAGCATTGTTCTGAACCTCACTTGGTCTGAAGATGGAACTCTTCTCACCTGGTTCCTCTCTCTCACCACTTCTTTTACCAAATAGTTGGCCCGATGATTTGGTGACACTGGGGTAAGGAAGGTGCTAAGGTTTGGGCCTGGTTTAGTTATGACGCCACATAGGTTCCTGTGGTTAAAACCTAACCAGCAAAGTAATGGTCTTAGGATATGATGAAAGAGTTATGAGGTGCCTGTGGGGAGGTCTTTAGATCTTTGGGGGTGTGTCCCTGTGTTCTTGTCCAATCCTTTGCAGTCTCAAGAGGGAGCTGTTGTAAACTGAGCAAGCCTAACCCTAGCCAGTTCTCTGCTTTCCACTTGAGGTATGATTGCTTGTGAAAGACTACCACCATCGCTATTCTCCATGAAGTATTAGAGATAATGTCAGCCCTTGCCACAGAACTGTCTGTTAGTCACCTTTTCTCATGGCTGTGACTAAACACCCCACAAGAAACAGTTTAAGCAAGGGCCGGTTTGGTTTTCGTCTTGTGGTTTGAGGTTACAGTCCATCACAGTCAGGGAGGTGGGGAGGAAGGAACAGTTCAAGAATGGGAAGGCAGGAGAATGAGGCTGCTCGCTCACATCATCTTCAGGAGGAAGCAGAGACAGAAGAGGAAGTGGGGGTAGGCTAGAACCTCAAGTTCTGCCCCTCAGACATCTACTTCCTCCAACTAAGCTCCGCCTCTTCAAGGTTCCACAGCTTCCCCAGACAGCGCCACCATCTGGAGACAAAGTGTTCAATTACACAAGCCTGTGGGGGTCGTTTCATACTCAAACCATAGCGGTGTTTGGACTTCAAACTTACAAATCCATCAGCTACATGAACTTCCTCCTAGATAGAATGTCAGGTATTCAAAATGCTGCCTAACATAAAAGAGCATTTCCTTACTTTATGGACATGAAAAATACGGAAAAGACCAAAATGGAAAAGTGAATTAAATTCATTGCATTCAAATTAAGAACTTAAATTATTAAAAAGCCTGAAAGAGTAAAAACATTAAGCTTACGGAATAGATAAATCTACCTGCAAAACATCTATCTAAAGATTCATACCCCAAACATGTAGAGAATCTTGTAAGTCAATAAGGAAAGGTGAGAAAACTTGGAGTGGGAGAAATGTGCCAAAAGACTTTACTTGGCCTTTCTTAATGAAGGCTTCTAAGTAACCAAAAAAAAAAAAAAAAAAAAAAAAAGCTCAAACTTTTTGGTCATCTTCATCAAAATGACTACAATGAAAGAGGCAATAGACAAGTACTAAGAACATAGGAAAACCAGAGTTCTCAAACACAAGGTAGGAATATAAATAGGAACAGGCACTTGGAAAAATGGTTTGACAGTATTTGCTAGTGCATAATATACATAGATCTTAAATGCTTTTATGATCAAAAAAGTATGCACATACTTATTAACACAGGGACATACACACAGACAGACAGACAGACACACACACACACAAATGTTCAGAAGAACATTTTATATGTGGTAAATAATAGAAGCCACCCTAGTGCTCATGAATAACAGCATGGATAAGAAAGTTGGGATCAGTCACAAAGGGGACACTATAGAGAATGTGTGAATTATAGCCAATTTAGCTACATGGATGAGTCTCCCCAGTTCAAAGCTGAATGAAGAACCCAGCTATAACTGGGAGCATACTACATGTCTCACTTACAGAAGAGTCAGAAGCAGGCACCACCTCCAATCTATAGTTAGGACAGAAGTCATATAGTAACATTGTGGCAGGAGAGGAACAGGAGGTGAACTCTGGAGGGGCTGGTTGAATATTACGTTTCTTGGTTTAGTTCTTGGGCTCATGGATGAACATAGGTGGTAACATTTGCTGAGTGGTGTGTTTCTATCAAATTTTCTTCACTTCTACCATGATTTTTTCCCCTTCTTACCAAACATGGAAAGTAAGCAGAGAGGCTGAGGAGATGGCTCAATGGGTAGGAGAGCTTGCTATGCAAACATGAGGACCATGAGTTCAAATCTCCAGCATCCATGTAAGAAAGGGGCATGGCCAGAACACGCATGCCTATAACCCAGAGCTGTGGGCTGTGCAGCAGGGTCCCTGTGCCTTGCTAGCCACCAGCCCATCTCCAGGTTCAGTGAAAGACCTGCACCAAAGGAGAACAGCACCCTGGATATATTCTTCTGTCCTTCTCATGTGCACATGCAGGAGCATGCACCTGCAAACACACACACACACACACACACACACTCATGCACATACAAATAAAAATGAAGAGAAACAGAGGTAACATCCATCTGTGTGTCTATTCTTATTGTAGGTATGCTGCTTTGCTAGATATCTGCTGCCCTCCCAACCACCCTAGCACTCAGGTCTTAGATGCTTACCTAAAGCTGAGGAGAAAAATCTGCAGAGGCTATGAACTGAGACCCCGTTTGCATGCGCTGACTTGGGATGTGCACGGACTCATCCTTCCTCCACATTCTGCTGCTTTTGAGGCAAGAGCCCTGACTTCGGAGTTCAGCAATCTTGCTTTGAGTCCTTATTCTGGCATTCATTCTCCATGATCTTGCGCAAATCACTCCTCTGGCTGGTTCTTCATCCTTTGACTTATATATAATTCAGGGAATTTGAGCAGGAGTAGCGAACGTGATAATGGTAGAGGGACCGATAGTGTACATAACGCATGTGCCCTAGAGCCTTGTACTCAGCCAACACAGTGTGACTTTTCTCTGTTTAAAACTGACTAGCCACATATGCCCTTCTGAGCAGGGAGCTGAAAAGCAAAGCAGAGTTTACCATGCTCCCCTACTGGGTGTCGCCCTTCTAGGAGAATCAAATGGAAATGAATATCAGGGCAACTTTGGTGGGAAAAGGGGCAATGTTCAGCCCCAGGGGTATGTGAAGGGAATCAGAATGCCCTGCTCTGGAATTGAGGGCATTTACTGGGGATCCTATGCAAATTAGTTCTAGCTTGGTGATTTTAACATCAGCTAACAAAGTTGAGTCCATTTTGTCCTTGACAGGAGGAGGTGGAAGTATCTGTGGGGGTGAAGAAGGGGGGGCTCTCAAAGGCTGCAGGAGCTGCAGGAGCTGCAAGAGCTGCACGGGAGAGGGTTCTGCAGTCCCTTTTCACACAGAACTGAGATCAACTTTTTGTTAGTCCTCCAAGAGCAGCCAGGAAAGTGGCTGGAAGGTAAATAGCATCTGTATTTGTTCAATGTCATGTCTCCGCTCCCCAAGTTTCAGGATGTCTGCTGAGGCACTGCTAGTTCCTTGGGGTAAAAGCAGGGGTGCAGGACACTGGTGCTGTAGGTGCGCCCTTCAGGGCAGAACAGAGATGGTGTTTTCTGTGAGCATACAGTCATAGCTGCTTTCTGAATGAATGTGAGGTCCATGAGAAACTGGCTAACAGTCACTCTCTTCCCCAGCATTACTTGGAGGGCCATCTTTTTGTGTCCACAGCTAAAAGACTCCTTTCCTTCAGAAGGCTCAATGGTCCATGCTATGGGACTAGTGGAAGGAAAGGAGGAGCTTTAGGAAAGAGGAGATGGGTTGGGGAGGTGGGTAAGGAGCATCAGGAGCCAGGCCCCATGCCCCACTCACTCCTGTCATAGAAGTCTTCATTGCTGTGTTCCTAAATTGTACACATTGATCTGCTGTGTGTAGGGCTGCATAGCGGGTTGGCACGTTGATGTGCTGTGTGTAGGGTTGCATAGGGGATTGGCACGTTGATCTGCTGTGTGTAGGGTTGCATAGGGGGTTGGCATGTTGATCTGCTGTGTGTAGGGCTGCATGGGGGTTTGGCAGGGGCACTTGAGTGTAGCAGGCCTACATGGGAATACAGATACTTGGGTTTGGGTTTAAGTGAGCTGTGGCCTGAGGGATGGCCTGACACAGGGATCCCAAGTGTTTATTTCCCTCCAAACAAGTCCTCTTGGAGATTAGAGCTGTCAGTCAAGGTTGTCCAAGTGTCCACCCCCAACACTGTCATCCTGTCCTTGAGGAGAGGAGAGATGGGAGGGAGGGAGCCAAGTGGCCTGGCTGCTTGGCGTAGGAGGTTGGGGATGTGGGATGCTTCTACACTGTTCTGATCTATGCCGGTCAGGGTCATGAACCTTTTTATTCCCCTGAGAAAAGATCCTGGCTCAGGGCTCTGAATTTAACCTGAGTATAGCCTATCTCCTTTTTTATTTTTTCTAGTATTAGTATCTTGATTAATCACAGACCAATTGTTTGTTTGTGTTTCATTTGTTTTTAAACTGCCAGGCCTTCACATGCCAACCCTCTCTTCTCCGAAAGTGACTTTGATGAAAGCCTGAAGTTTTAAGGGTCAGCTGTTTTCTAGTGACTTGTTATTGGAAAATATAGCATTTCCCCTAAATGAGACAAAGGTCCCTCCCTCCTCCCGCTCCTCTTCACCCCTCCCCCTCCCCTTCTCCTGGCGTGTCATAACTCTAAAAACGTCTGCAAGATACTGTTATTTATTCTTCTCCATTCTTCCCTCAACTCAATTTTGGGCAGAGGCCAAAATCTTGTAGGAAACAAAGAGGCAGCCATGGAATAGTCTCCTTCAGAGCTCAAGTGTTTGTTCTTGGGGCAGCTGTTTAGCCTTTAATGCTGGGAACTGGGAGTAGAGTGAGCACTAGGGAGATACAGTAGACCAGGGTACACTCAGAACCCCAAACCCATGGCTCAGAAACTGGGCAATTATGAAAGACCCACTTGTGATGGGAGGAGGGCAGGCAGACAGTCCAGAGGGAGCCTCCTTCCAGGTAATTGCCTACTCCCAGGGTTAGCCTTGGTGAGATATACAGTCTGTTCAATAAAGCTATTGTGCTTCTCCTCAGGATGCCACGAAGGAGGATGATTGCTTTGGAACCTAGAGATAAGGAACCCAGGTGGGCTAGGGACCCCATGGGGCAGAGAAGTCTAGGGGCAAGTGTCCTTACTTTTTCCTTATCCTCTGGGCTATGACTCTTTTTTAGTGGGAGACTGGATACCCGTGTCCACTCAAGAGCTTGACCCTGGTCTTTCATCTTGCAGCAAAGTGGGGCAGGAGGGCTCTGGGAAGGAAGAACTTAGCTTGCAAAGTGTGGGTACAGGATTCTGCTCCTTAAAAGAGGGCAGCTCTCCTGGGCCAGCTATATTTTGGTAATGAGTCAAGGCAGAATTTCTTTCCCAATATTCTGCTGCTGTTTTGTTTTATATTCTCTCCTTTGACTTATTTTATTTCTATTCAGGGATAGAATACACACACGCGCGCGCGCGCACACACACACATGCACACACACACACACACACACACATGCACACACACATGCACACACACACACACACCCCTCTAGATTGAGTATCCAGACTGCTGCGGAGGTCAGAGTGCACTAGGTCCACAGTCTAACCTGAAAATTCCCTTCAGACAGATTAAGACAATCAAGGGGCAGGTCAGGAACCACTGCAGTCCACCTGACTGATCCCTGGCCTTCAGCCCTCCTCAGCCCTATTCCAGTTGTCTTAGGAACAGAGCTAAGTTAGGAGGCAGAAACAAGCAATGGAAAGGCAGTCCAGGCCTGTGCTGGAAGAAGTTTGATAGGGCCCAGCACAGTCAAGGTTGGAGTCGGGAGACAGGTAGGATGGTGAGGAGGAGAGATCCAGGCTGCCTTGTAAGAAGTGGAGGCTGGACTCTAAATAGAGGGTAAGAAAAAGGGTCCAGTTCCAGTTGGGGGGCACTTGTCTGTCAGGAGAGCTGCCTGTTCCACAGAAGAGTCCCAGGCATAGGGATGGGGATGGAAGGGCTCACTGGAGTCCACACCAGTTCTACCGTTGTCTTGGTGATCTGGGCCTGATGCTGACAGGAGCTCAACCCTCAGATGACTTGCCTGATCAACATGTTATTTGTCCCCTGCTTCAGTGGAACTCTGCTTCATCACTTCTGCTTCAGAATTAAAAAGGGGAGACTGCAAACAGTACCCTGATTCATGAGTGAGGCTTCACTCTGCAGCAGTATCAGCAACTGCTGCCCAGAGGAGGTCATGAGGCCTCTCAGCCGGGAGTTCAGGCAGACGTGGTGAGTGTCAACATCCCGTCCTGTGGTCCAGTCTGCTGTTAGAAGGGGTATATTTGTTAAATCCCAGTTGATATCCAAGGGTCTCTGTGTTTACTCCAGTAGGAAACTAGAGAGAGCTGATCAATGCTAGAAGGGTTCTAGTTAACTCTCCAGAGAAGGCAATTATGAACAACAGAATTCAAATCGATGCAAAATTCCCCCTACCACACAGGGTGAGGGTGGCTGCCAGCCCGCCTGCGAATGGAAATCCTTGGAGGCTCCTCCTCGGAGGACTTCTGTGGACAGAGGACCACTTTAGAGACATTTCTCCCATCCCGAAATGCCAAGACTGATTTCAGGGTTCACTGCCCTTGTGGATTTTAAGTAAGTCAGAGGGTCACCCTTGGTCCTGTCTTGAAAGTGGCATCTTCACCATGGAGATTCAGCCATGGTCCATCAAGGGCTCCCATGACTTAGTTTGAAAACCATCATCATCATCATCATCACCATTTCGATTTCTCAGATCAGGGAGACGAAGCATTGAAATGAGTGGACCAAGACCACACAGCAGTTAAAACAACGTCTTAAAATCTCTGCCCCCTGATCCTACATCTCACATGCGTCACTTCAGGCCACATTTTGAAGGATTTGCATCCAGTCAATGCCATCTGTCTAACACCGTGAGCTAGGTTATATTATTACTACCATTTTACCAGTCAGACAACTCGAATCTGAGCTTCAGAGAAGTTAAGAGACTAGTCTAGGGTCACACGTGTTAGTCTAAGTCCTGAGAGTCAACACCTTTGCTTGGTCAGTTTCACACTGTCAAGGGAGGGATTTGTGGTGTTGATATCTTTTCTACATTTTAAAAGAAAATGCAATGATGGTGTCTCAGCCAGTGTTCTATTGCTGTGAAGAGGCACTATGACCGCATCAACTCCTACAGAAGTCAGCATTTACCTGGGGCTTGCTTGAAGTTTCAGAGGTCTAATCCATTTTCATCAAGACAGAAATTATGGCGGCATGCAGGCAGACGTGGTGCTGGAGAAGTAGCTGAGAGTTCTACTTCTACTTGCTGGTTGCGGGGAGAGAGAGACTCTGGGCTTGGCCTGGGCTTTGAAATCTCAAATCCCACCCACAGACACACTTCCCACCACAAGACTGCACCTCCTTAGCTTTTCAAATGGTGCTACTCCTTGGTAGCCAGCTATTCCAATCCAGGAGTCTATGGGTGCCTTTCTCATTCAGACTACCGCAGACGGATCCACGTGCCTTTCCAACAAATCTTCTTGTTGAATCTACTTCTTCCCACCCTACCCCAGTCAAAAACAACAAAACAAAACAACACCCAAGTACCTCTAGGGGGGGCTGCTGAGAGGAAGCGCTCTCTAATGGTAGCTTCACCGCTGTGCCTCACCTGTCCTCCCCGTCTCAGTGTTGTCCCTCTGGTTGGGGGGACAACAATTCAAGACTGGCCATCCCTTTAACCATTCTGGATGGCCCATCTACAGAGATCATCTGTAGATCTCCTTACAGGCCCCATGCTGCCCTTCCAGCTGCTTGAGGCTGGGGTTACCCACTTCACCATTATCTGAAAACTGTCTCTAAGGTACGCAGTTCAATGCTGTGGGGGTACAGCTAGTCAATACTGAGACTCAGCCTCTCCCTGTGCCATGGTGACTAGTTTGACCTGAGTCTTAAGGGAAACGTTCCCCTAAGATTTACTTGTCGGAGACTTCTCTCTTTTCTTTGAAAGGGGTCGTTCAATCAAGATCGCTTCTTCTTCAACAGCATCTCCTAAAATCCCACTTTATACCTGGAATGAGTGAGACTGGAAGAGTCCTAGAATTTTCAGGTAAAATTTCTTAAGGTTGCCTCACACAGAGTTAACAGGAAGCTTCAACTCACGGTGTCTTACCACATACTTGGGATCCAAATGAAGCAGCCTACTTCTATTTCTGCATTATTGTCGAAGAAAATGGACCTGAGAGTTGGGGACCATGAACTGTGAAAGAATAGACCAAGATCTGCCGGAGGTGGCAAGCCTGGGCCCAGATCTTTTGTTCCAGAAAGCAGAGCCCTTCCTCCATGAAAAGTGGAATGCTGTAACAGTACATCTTAGAATATTTGGGTTACCCACTTCCTCAGTAGCCAGAGGTTCTTTAGCATGGACTGCTGGGAACCTTGATGTTCTTGAGGTCCACCTCAGCCTTATGAAAGAACTTAGTTCTGACTTGAAGGTGGGAAGATTTGAGGGTCCCATCTAGATTAGTTCTGCGCACCTAGTAGGCTCTAGAAATGTTGAAATGAGTGACTGCATAATTCAATGAGAGTAAGAACCCAGCTCTCTGTTTCCAGTCAATCCTGCTTCCCAATGCACCATTTCACTTCCTGTCTGTTCATCGATCCTACAAACCTAAAATCAGTTTTCATATCTTAAAAAAAAAAAAAAGGACTGATAGGCTTTTGCTGAACAGAATCCCAAGAAGCATGTTTGGGAGGAAAGGGATTCCTGGGTGGAGAAATTGAGGCAGAAACTTGCTGTGCACTGCTGTGCACTGCCGTTGAAGGATACCCAGCCTGAGGAACCGTGCTTAATTTCTGCCCTGACTTCTGGATCTCTGGGGAGGAGACGTTACAGCCAATCCCATCTTTTTCTTGCCAGAGCTGTTGAACACGTGGGACTTTGGCCTCCAGCCAGAACTCCTGCTTCAGAACAGAGGACTGATAAGCAGAAAACGTGGCTGGCTGGTACAAAGCCTCTCCTGGATTTCATTTGTGACAAAGTACCCTTCATAAACCCCAGAACTGCCCATCGTCGCCGGGGCGAGCAAAGCAACGCGGCTGAAAGGGGAAAACAATTAAAACTACAATTACTGTTGTAAAAGCTGGCCATAAATATTTGAGTTCTCTCTCTAGAGAGGAGGGACAAGATGACAGCTCACAATTCCTTGTATTGACAAAAGAGGAAACAGTCCATGAAACTGGTCATTTGCCTGGGTGTTTTTATCTATCAGATCCAAGAGTGGGAACGAGGGAAGCATGAATGATTGGATTAGCTGGTCGGCCTCGATGCACTTTTGCAGTATCAGCAATGTGCAGTTGCTGCAGCCCTCCCATGGACCTGGGCATGCACATGGACACACAGACACACTCGTTCACAGGAGGGGGAGGAGACCCTTCCATGCCACTCAACAGAGAGGGCCACAGACTCATGTGCAACAGAGGAGTGCTTCACAGAGGCCAGACATGTCTTTCCCTCCCAGCTGCTCGTCCACACTGTTGGAGAACGACAGAGAAACGGCACTGTGGACATTCCCATTGCGCTCTCAGGGGTACAGCCCCTTGCAACGCCCTTTGAGTTGATATTATCTGTGTCTCCGACTTTCCAAGAGTCCATTTGGCTGTGCCTTGGGTGGTCTTGGCTCCATCACATGCTCGATGGGGCGGGGCCTGTTCATCTGGCAGTGCCAGTTCTCCAGCGCCTGCCTTCTCTGATTCCACTCCCTGCAGCTCCAGGGCACCTCCACACTCTCTGGTGGGAGTGGGGTTGATGAGCATGGCAGGGGATGGGCATGGGAACTGTGAGTACCCTCTGATGCTCGGGACAAATGTCCCCTCTGCAGACATATGCAACCACCTGGCACCTATGCCCACCAGCAGGAAGAGAGCTCCCCTTGCTGGGGCACTATGCCAGCATGGCAGATGGGCATGTGTGTCAGCTGCCAAGGGACCTCAGAGAGGCTCCAAATAGGTCTGCATTTTTGGAGGGCAGGACATTCTCTCCTTTCCTCCTCCTTCTAAATGCAGAATCAGTGGATAAGACCATCTATCAAGTATTGCTTTGGTTCCTGGGTACATTTGACTCTGCTTTCCCCTGTGATCCCTCTCACCTTTCTTTGGTGAGGAGGATGAAAGATGTATGGGACACCCTGACTTCTCTCAACATTCCCACATACCTACATACATTCTGAACATGTATACCTCAGTACCAAGAAACGTGGGACCCTAAGACCTGCTCGCTGGGCTTGTCTATGTCTACCTGACAATTGGCTGTGGCGTTCAAGTTGGATTTCTGGGAAGAGGTGGAAACGATGCCTCATGGGAGACTCTTGCTTTTCTGGCTAATAGAAGTTTTGGGACAGTTTTATTCCATAATAACGAAATCTGCATCCAGCTTAATTCCAGCTCTGCCCTGAAGCAACTGAGAACAAATCTGCCTTCCTTTCCCATATGACAGCTCTTCAAGTACTTGAAACCAATGCTCACATCCCCAAAGAGCCTTTGCTTCTCCGGGCTAAGTATTTCCCATCCTTTCAATTCCTATAGCCATGCTTTGAGTGACATAGGATCCAAATCACTTGCTAGTGTTGTGTAATGGTGATTTTTCAATTGTGGAGAGGGTTTTGCTGTACTCAGACAGAGCTCAGACATACCTTCATGCTGTAGGATTAGTTGAATGGGAAGGAGGTTTGGCAGTCACAGTCCAGACTGCAAGTCAATTACCCATACATTTGGACTAAATAGCGTTATTATATAGTTAGGATCTGTCCTTGATAAAACAGGCATCATTATTTGTATTCTGGAAATGAAAAAAAATGGCACATAGTGGTGACTTCCTTTCCTTTGTGTCATATAGTTAATCTATATAAAGTAAGGGCGGCAGCCTATGGTTTTGGATTCCACACATGTCCAGAACCTCAGGCACTAAACTAGCAATTGGAAAGGCGAGTCACATGCCTATGTGACTATGTACCTGCAGGGCAAAAAGAGTGGAAGCTAACTAACAAGTGTCAGCAGATACCTCGGGGGCATGGAGGTGTAGTTTAGTGATAAAATGCTTGCTTAGCATGTGTCCTGGTTAGGTTTCATCCTTGGTCTCACACACACACACACACACACACACACACACACACACACACACACTATGGGCAAAAGAATTTTCTAGAACAGAGGAGCGTGTGGGAGCAAGAGAGAGGGGACTTTTGCTCTTGTTTGAATGGTTTTAAGGACACAGTATGCTCCCGTGTCACTTCTATATCTGAAACACAAAATTATGTTTGGACAAGGCCTTCATTTTGGTTTAGATCCAGTGGGTGATCCAAAATCTGCTCAGAATGAAGAAGAGTTCTAAACATGAGCGGCAAATACGTTCAGTATGGTGTCCCAAATCATGCTCTGGGGTACCAGGCCGATTCCATCCACAGCTTTGTTTCTCGCTGCCCATCAACCAGTTTATAGACCCGGCTAGTTCTCTATGCCTCCATCTGTAAAATATGGATAGTACTTTTAGAACCTACCCTATTAATGGAAATTATATTATATATCATAACAAATATATATATATATATTATTTCAAGAACAAAGAGTGTTTTCAGTTTTAAAAATGGAGGTAACATTTATAATCGGTACAATCAAGTCTCTACGAGTCTGGCTGCTAGGAGTAACATGACCATGCTCACAATGAAGGTTTAGAGTCCTTCTATCAATCTGCCACATTACCACTTGTTCCTCTGCCTTTTGCAACTCTTCCCTCCTCAGACCCCGGCAGCCACAGCTCTGGTTTTTTCATTCTGTAGTTTGCTTTCTCCAGAATGTCTGATAAATGTAACGTCTATGTAGTCTCTCAAGTATGGCTCTTTTCACTTAGTGTAATCAATTTGAGATTTATTCGTGTCGTTGAGTATGTCAGGATTTCCTTTGTTGCTGGGGAGGATCCTACTGGATAATAGACCTGGTTTTCCTTTGTTGCTGGGGAGGATCCTACTGGATAATAGACCTGGTTTGCCTTTGTTGCTGGGGAGGATCCCACTGGATAATAGACCTGGTTTGCCTTTGTTGCTGGGGAGGATCCTACTGGGTAATAGACCTGGTTTGCCTTTGTTGCTGGGGAGGATCCTACTGGATAATAGACCTGGTTTGCCTTTGTTGCTGGGGAGGATCCTACTGGATAATAGACCTGGTTTGCCTTTGTTGCTGGGGAGGATCCTACTGGATAATAGACCTGGTTTGCCTTTGTTGCTGGGGAGGATCCTACTGGATAATTGACCTGGTTTGCCTTTGTTGCTGGGGAGGATCCTACTGGATAATAGACCTGGTTTGCCTTTGTTGCTGGGGAGGATCCTACTGGATAATAGACCTGGTTTGCCTTTGTTGCTGGGGAGGATCCTACTGGATAATAGACCTGGTTTGCCTTTGTTGCTGGGGAGGATCCTACTGGATAATAGACCTGGTTTGCCTTTGTTGCTGGGGAGGATCCTACTGGATAATAGACCTGGTTTGCCTCACCGTTTACTAGATGAAAGGCGGTTGATTTGTTTTTAGTTACGGGCGATTATGAATAAAGTTTCTATAAACATGCAGGTTTTATGGGAGCATAAGTTCATTGCAAGTGGTAAACAGGCAGACAGAAACTGTTAGGCCATATGACAAGTATGAATCTACCTTTGAAAGAACTTCCTAGCATTTGCCCCAGTGGTGCATCATTTTTCATCCTGCTGTGTGAAAAGTTTCCCCAGCGCTTGTTGTAGTTAGCCGTTTAGTTTACGTATTTGTTTTTAGTATTATTTAGTATTTATCTACTCGTTTACTTTAAAGACTTATTCTTAATTCTGTGTATCTGTGTGTGAGGATGTGCACATGAGGGCAGGATTCTGCAGAAGTTAAGAGAGCATCAGATCCCACTGAGTTAGTTATAGGTGGGCGTGAGCCACCTGATGTGAGTGTTGGGATCTGAACCCAGGTCTTCCGCGAGCACAGCAAGCACCCTAGCAGCCGAGCCATTGCTCTACCCCGTCTTTTCACTTTTAATTGCACTAACACTTATGCACCATCTCTCACTGTCGTCTGGATTCCTACTTGTTCAGCTGATGGCAGTACTGAGTCGCCTCCATGCTTGCTATGTGCGCGGTTGCTTTGCTAAAATGTTTACTGTTTACCTTTTTTTTTTGTTTTGGTTTTCGAGACAGGGTTTCTCTGCAGCTTTAGAGCCTGTCCTGGAACTAGCTCTTGTAGACCAGGCTGGTCTCGAACTCACAGAGATCCGCCTGCCTCTGCCTCCCGAGTGCTGGGATTAAAGGCGTGCGCCACCACCGCCCAGCTTGTTTACTTTTTTTAAAGCGTGATTGTTTTATGAGTGTTTTAGGGGTTATTCTTGTGTTTAGGATTCAAGTCCTTTGTCACATGCCAGTTTAGGAAATAGTTCCTCCCACTCCCTGACTTGTCTGATAATTCTTCCGATCATGTTTTGTTAAGAGACATTCACAGGTGTTGATAAAATTTTGTCATTTGTTTCTTTTAGGGATTTTGGCTTTGGTGTGATGTCAGTCTTTAGCCTGAGGTCACAATTTCCATTTTTATTTTCTCCTATGGTGTTGGCCTCTCAGGGTGTATGTGGGATGAGGTGGGGTGGAGGCCCTTGATGACATAGTATTGCCGAGCTCCTGTGTCTCCTGCTTTGACTGGGCCAGCGGTTCCTAACCATTGAAGACCTTTCACATAATGCCTGTGTTAATATTTACATCCCTGTTGAGCTAGTCTGGCCTCTGCTGCCCTGGGCATTTCTTCAACTCAAACAGGATGGAGTATCAGTCTTTCAGGCCTCTCCAGTCCCACTCTGAGTGCCAAAGCAAAGCATGCTAGGAGCTGGAGGTTGCTTCCTGGGGAGTACGCCTGAGGTTTGGTTGGGTTGTGTCCAATGAAGCATGTTGTAGAAGACCTCTGACTGGTGTTTTGAAAACTTATTAGTCACAGTCCTCCTACCTCAATCTCTCTAGTGCCGCGGTTCTCCACCTTCCTAATGCTGCGACCCTTTAATACATCTCCTCATGTTGAGGAACCCCAACTATAAAATTATTTTTGTTGCTACTTCATACGTAGAATTTTACCACTGTCGTGAATCCTAATGTAGTTATCTGTGTTTTCTGATGGTCTTAGATGACCTCTGTGAAACGGTCGTTTGACCCCCTAAAAGGGGTTTGACCCCCACAGGTTAAGAACCCGTGCTCTAGGGAGTGGTGAGGTGACTGTGTGAGCTACCACTCAAGGCTCCTCATCTGCTTTCTGTGTGGTCACAAATGCTAGTGTAAGCACAGAGCCCAGACACTGCCTGTTTACCTTCATGGAACACAGTGACCAGCCCAGACTAGCAGGAAGCTAGAGGCATTGGGCTCTCAATCCAGGGATTGTCTTAAGCGGGCCAAAATTTAGATTTCCATTGTCTAGGCCTTCACTTTTTAAAATTATTAAAATAGAGGATTTGATGAAACAATTTCTCAAAGCTGGGTCTTGGTGGTGCACTCCTTAAATCCCAGCACTCAGGAGGCAGAGGCAGGTGAATCTCTGTGAATTCAAGGCCAATCTGGTCTTCAGAGAGAGCTCCAGGACAGCTAGGAGTTATTACACAGAGAAACCCTGTTTCAAAAAAATATTCTCAGATTGATCCAGGTATATATCTTCTACAATTTTATGATTCTTATTTTCTTGTTCTGTGTCTCCATGAAGAGATTCTTGAAGGGAGAAATCCCCCTATGACAGGCTTCACAGGTACAGAGAGAATGAGAAGACAGGCTACTTCAGTGCAACGGGCAGACATTTGGACAACTCACTCTCCTTGCAGCTTCTCCAAAGCTCTCCTGATTCTTAGCTCAAGGTTGTGGGCAGAGGATGCTTGTTTATTTCCCAGCCGCCCAGACCCAAATAATCACACAAACTATATTAATTACAGCACTGCTTGGCCTATTAGCTTAGGCTTCTTATTAACTAACTCTTACACCTTAAATTAACCCACTTCTGTTATTTTGTATTTTACTGCAAAGCTCATGGTTTACTGGTAAGGTTCCTAGGTGTCTGTCTCCTTTGGCAGCTACATGGCATCTCCCTAACTCTGTCTACTCTTTCTCTATATCAAGTTTCCTGCCTGTCTATATTGTGGCCTGCTATAGGCCCAAACCAGATTCTTTACTAACCAATGTTAATAAAACATATTCATAGCATACAGAGGAGAATCCCACATCACAAGGTGTGTGTTGTCTGAGAGGCCTTTTGACTCCGGCTTAGTAGATGCCCTCCTTGGTAAATAGAATCTCCCTGTGCAGCACAGTTTGAGTGGTGGACACTAATTCTTTAATGTGCTTAACTGCCTCATGCCAAACTGCTGTTTGTGCTAACTTCTCCAGATGTGTATAAAGCTGAGCAGTAGCGTGTGTATTGTAAACAAACAAGAGACGAGAACAGGACAGTCACAGGAACTTCATAGAAAGTAAGACATAAGGCGACACCCAAGATTGTGGGCTTGGAACAGGCCCAAACTTTAGAATTTGAAATTCTGGTAGCAAACCTAGAAAATACGACTCAGTCGGTTTCAAATTTCACAAGCTGTGTAAGAACAGAAGAGAGGAGGCTGAGGGAGAAGGAATTGAGAGAGGGATGGCGGAAGAAGGAAGAGAAGGACAGAAGGAAGCGAATATGAAAAGGGGCCAAGGGGAAGGAAGAAAGAATCCCAGGGCTGTTGAGGCACCATCCTGCTTCTGTGTAGCTGGGCTAGGAAGGGTCTTTCCTGGGAACTTCCTAAAGACGATCCTTGCTGTGTGGATGCAGCTGCTCCCCACAGCTTCACCCCTCCACCCTGTCCAAATCCATCTCAGAGAAACAGCTGCACAGGGGACCACAGGAACGTGGTCCAGTGGACAGCTCTCTGCTGACCTGGCTTAAGCCCAGGGCAGACGTTAATCTTTGTAGAGGGATGGATGGAGCGAGTGCCCTTTGGGCAGTCTTTCATCTGTTTTGTTTTTCTCGGCTGGGTTTTTGATGGACACTGCGTGGCACCGACTGCTGGACCACATTCCCTGCCAAATACCTGAGGTGACACCCTCGAGTTGCCAATTAAATACAGACCCATATGCCTTACAAACACGCACTGTTGAGCTCTGCCCACCCTAAGGTAGGGCTGTCATTCTCCGGTGAAAGCTGGCAGACCTCAGAGGGACTGGACTGGATCAGAAGTGTCCCGCATTGCTTCAGCTCAGTAGAGCTGGAGGACTTTGCAGGATGTTTGGTTCCTGCCAGCCCCTGAGTGTCTGTCTTAGAAGCAGAGTGGCTGTTCTCTCGCATCCAACGGAGGCTCTTGGATCCCGCCACTCCTCAAGTGTGAGGTTTTTGTCTATGGGATTTCCATGTTTCCTTCCAGCTCAACACCACTAATCCCAGAAGGAAAATGCTCCATGGGAGGAGGGCTGTTAAACACTAGAAAAGCCTTCCAGTAGAAAGACGAAATTGCCTGTTGTGAAGATGCAGAGACCCATGCTGGCTCCAGTAAATTGGAACCCATCTGCCTGGAGGCAGGGGGCTCGACAGGATGGTCTAGAATGCTCTTTGGGATGAACCAGGTGGCCTGCGTAGAGCCTGCTTACCCATCTGTCTGGTGTGTGAGCCCAGCTTGGCTGTGGCGGTGTGCTCCTGTGTGTGTGCACGGCCCACTCCACGTGCAGACATGCCTGTGCTGACATGACATGTACGGGGACATGTCTCAGCACTGACTTTCCCCCTCTCCAACGGCAGCTGGGGCCCTGGGAACCCCTTCTAGAGGCTTTCCAGGCAAATGTATTCAGCAGCACAGCATTCTTCTCATAAAAATACAATAAACAGCCCTGCGAGCGGTCGGCAAAGTAATGACTCCAGCCCTGCAGTGTTCTTGGAAGGGCCTCTTCAGAGCAAAGCCGAAAGGACCAAACAGAAATCTTTGGGGGTAATTAGGCATCTGGAGTGCAGAGACCTTATAAGCCACTGTGTATCAGAAAGGACCAAGTCTTAAATCATACATCAGCTGGGCTGAACCCCTGGGCTCCCTCCTCGGCTCCACCTATCCTCTAGTCAGAGGCTGTTAGCACAGGGCAGCCCCTTCATGCTCCCATCAGATATCCCATTTTCCATGGAGGGATGGGAGACCTGCCCTGACCTCCATGAAAACATTTGCCCACCAGGTGTGGCTCAGTTGGTCGATTGCTTATTTGGTACATGCACAAAGCCCTGGCTTCAGTCCCTAGCGCTGCGTGAACCAGGGTGTGGTGGCACACATCTGGAATCCCAGCGCTGGCGAGGTAGAGAAAGGAAGGTCAGACATTCAAGGTCATCCTTGACTATGCCAGGAGTTTGAGGCCAGCCTGGCCTATATGAGATTGTGTCTTGAAGAACAAGAATAGGGAGAAAAGAGAAAAAAGAAGGAGTGGGGGAAGGAGGAGAAGAAACACTCAAATAGCTGCTACTTGGGAAGGCATAGGGAAGCTCATGGAGGGAACAGGGCTGGAGGTAGAGTCTTCTAGATTAAAAAAAATAGTTGATTTTTGTCTGAGGCTGGGGATGGAGTTTGAGAATGATGGGAAAATAGGAGAAGTATCTCTTGGATGATGGAATAAACATCCCCTTCTTGCGGTACTTCTGTCTACTTTCCCACTTGCCCCTTCCCTCACCTTGTGACAGTTCTGGGGACTTGAGAGAGGTGCAGGGGCTGACAGGATGCAGGACACCACAGCAGGCTCACCGCACTCTCCCAAACATCCTGCTTGCTCCCATGAAGAGAGAAGTGGGGCTTCCTTGTTCCCCTGGATTCTCCACAGTCCTAGTCTCTGTCCTCAGCTCTTTCCCTTGGGGACTCAGTGGGAGAACCTGAGCTAAAAAGCTGGTCCCTATCAGGGCTGCCAGTGAGCTGGGTCAGGCACGGTGGGTAAAGGAATCCAGGCAATCAGGGGTGCCGGGGCTGCAGTGGCACACAGACCTGCAGGGCATTTAGGGAAAGTAGATTAAGAAATCTTTTGCCAGATAAGAAAACCCTGTAAAGAGGCTAGAGAAAGGGAAAAACACCCCCCCTTTGCTCACAAGGGATTGTAATTACTTAGATATTGATTGGGATAATAAGTTTGCCAAAACTCCAGAGAAGGAGACATATTCCTCCAGGTATTTTCTTTTTGCGGGATTTGCTGAGCTCTCCTGTGAAGTCGGAGTCAATTTGGAAGCTCAGGCCTGGCTCTGAAGCCTGCTAAAAGGGAAGATGTGGAGAGGCTGCTTCCTCCTATAGGGAGCACAGTACATGTCCTGGCTCTCTTCCCTCCCTCCCAGCCAGCCTGTGGTCATTATTAGCTCGATCGTTGCTTCTATCACCAACCCTTGGGGCCTGGTGGAGTTAGTCTGAAGTGAGGAGAACTGACCCCCAGGAGAGTTAGCAACCCTCCCCTAAATTCCAGAATTTTCTCCCTTAGTTTTCATAAGCCTTCTCTGTTTTCCCCTGAATTATGTTCCTGTTTTGTATGTGTAACCCATGTCCAATCTCTCTCTCTCTCTCTCTCTCTCTCTCTCTCTCTCACACACACACACACACACACACACACACGTGCTGCTTTAGACCATCCCCATTGATTGGTCTTTTCCTAGAGCCATACTCATGCCCGCCTGACACCTGGAACGCTAATACTAAGCATTCTGGCTTTGCAGATAGAGAAACTTGAGTTCAGGTCCTGTTTGTTGGACAATCCTAAGCAGGCCACTTCCTCTCTGGGATCCTCAGTGTCACAGGATGAGAATCACAGTAGCACCCATCTGGTCTGGTCCTCTCCTTCAGAGGATGAAGCAGGACAGTGGAGCTGACCATCTGCATGAACGACTGACTGTTCTCAAAGCTTTCCTCTATCAAAGCTGCCAAACAAGGTGGTTCTTCTTCTTCTTCTTCTTCTTCTTTTCGTCTTCTTCGTCTTCTTCTTCAGGCTGCTTCGTCGGCTTCTTCTTCTTGTCTTCCTCCCCCTCCTCCTCCTCCTCCGTCCTCCTCCTCCTCCTCCTCCTCCTCCTCCTCCTCCTCCTTCTTCTTCTTTGGTTTTTCGAGACAGGATTTCTTTGTAGCTTTGGAGCCTGTCCTGGAACTAGCACCTGTATTTGACTGGCCTCGAACTCACAGAGATCTGCTTGCCTCTGCCTCCCAAGTGTCTGTGTACTCATACATGCCTGTTGAGAATGTTGGATTCCCTGGAACTGGAGTTACAGATGGTTGTGAGTCACCATTTCGGTGCAGGGAATTGAACCCCAGTACTCTGGAAAAGCAGCCAGCACTCTTACCCACCCAGACATCTCTCTATCCCCACTATCTGCTCTTTATATATGCGGAAACCAAATCTCTGGGAAGATTAAGCCATGGGCTAGCCACACAGCTGATCAGTGGCTGAGTGTTGCTACAAGTGTGGGGATTTCCCCAAAGCCCATAGTCTGTCTGTACCAGGGCATTTTATACTTTTCTATTTGTGACCTGTTTTGCCTCAGAAAAATTAAACAACCTTCAGTATATAGACATACAAGTCAAGCATCCACTGACAATAAACCATAAAGAAATTTATTTTAAAACTATTCTTTGGCATACATATACTTTTCCTCCTTATTAATAACGAAGACAGATTTACATACTAATGAGACAGACATGCTTGTTTGTCTAATGCAATCCGATCCAAGGATACGTTAATTTGATGCATGCTGAAGAATGGTGGTTGGGAAAACATTAAAAGTCTTTGTTTTCTGTAATTAAGCCTTATGTTTCTATAAGAGCAGAAAAGCCTGTATGTATCATACAAACTGAAAGCAGAGCATACGGTAGTCTGGCGTCTGAGCCCCGGGGTTTCAGGTAGCGTTCTTTGGCATTGTGTGGTATGACAGCATGCTTGGTGCAGACTGCACACGCTGTGTGTTCTGAACGTAGGCTGCGGTGAAGTCGCTTGATGCCACGTGGGTGAACTTTGCCAGAAACACCTTGGATCATCCCGACTTCGTTGTTTTTAGCGGTTGTACATCCTGACATTCTTTTACTGTTGCCAAAATTTTCACAACCCCCAAATTTCCCAGCACCTTTCCCTTGGGTCCTGACCCCCTACCATTTGCAAAGCTTTGTCCTATACAAGTAGTCTAGAGCCAGCCCAGCTCTCACTGGATGTATCCCAACCCTCAGGCAGGCTGTACAATAAGCAACTTCCAGTTCTTAGCACGCTTTGGAGACACAGCAACTGAGTGGCTTGGAAAGATTGCAGCTCCCTCCTGCTTGAGTAGAAGAAATGCCCAGGGCAGCTGAGGCCAGCCTAGTTAAGCAGAGATGTAAATATTAGCACAGATATTATGTGAAAGGTCTTTAAAGAATACGAACGGTCTGGCCAAGGGGTAGACGGAGGATCCAAGAAGTCCCGTAGCAGCTGGAGAATCAGAGGCACGGACATGATGAGACATGCCAGGTTGTCCTGTCTGTCAAGGAAGGACTTCCCGAGTACATCCAGGCTAACAGAAGGCAGGGGAGACAGTTGGGTCCAATGGAAGACAATGCTGGTGGGGAACAGAGGCTGAATAAATAGCAGAGAATTGGCATTAGTGTTGCTGAAGACCAAGGGGACATGATGAAAGGACACATCAAAATAAATAACTGATAATGCGGATAATTAATAATGAGTGGTTGACTGCCTGTTTATCACAGACCTGGTGCTGTGTGATGTCAACAGGTGGGAAATATCTGCTCTGGACACATGGGTCTCATCCTTTCAGAACTCAAAGGCTTCTTTCTTCCCAACACTTGACTGTTGACATCCAAAGGGCTTCTAGCTCTGTGTTCGTTCAGCAAGCATCTGTCCTATGCTTACTATGTGTATGATATCAGAAAGGATGATCCAGCCCGGACAGGGTTCCAGTGTAGTCAGGACCAAGGTTGGTGTGTAGCTGTGACACAGTTGTGTTGTTGTGTTGTTACAGAGGTGTATATGGGAGGCAATAAGTGGAAGACTCTGTTAAAAGCAGGAGGATTCAATAGGTGGGGCCAACAGAAGAACGCTGTGAACAGAGATAATGGGCTTACGACAGCTTGGCTGTTGAAGGTTGGCTAAACAGGATCCCAGCATATGCCTCGAATGGTGTCTGTGAGGAGCTGCAACAGGCTAAGCCTAAAAGATACAGTGGGACAAGACAGTGAGAAGTCTTTAAAAGGCACCGGAGAACATGGGCAGCCTAGCCGAGGGAAGATGGAGCGTCTCAGAATGCCTGCAGCAGCCACAGCTCACATTTACTTATGGAGTTTCTGCTATGTGGTGGGTATGGAATTTGTCACTAAGATTAATGATGAGCAACCTGGAGCTGGTGTCTGCTTCCTGCATAGGCTGACCCTTGCTCCAGTTCCCTTATTTCCTTGGTATAATTATTGATAGCTTCTGCTTTTATTCTGAACCATATTCCTGGGATGGAGATGTAGCTCAGTTGATGGAATGCTTGCCTCGTCTGCACAAAGCCCTGGTTACCATTCTCAGCATTGCATCAAAGCTGAACACGGCCGTGCAAGTCCTCGATCCCAGCACTCAGGAGGCAGAGGCAGGAGGATCAGAATCTCAAGGTCACCTTTGACTACATAATGAGTTAAAGGCCAGCCTGAGCTAGGAACTGTGTTCCTATTTATGCAATATGTTGACTAGTCTAGCTACTGGTGGAGTTTCAGTCTGATGCAGAAAAAGACCACCAAACAAGCACAAATCATATAAGTTCAAGCTGGCCAGATGCTATGATGCAGAAGCACCAAGTGACAGCGAAGTGCACACTGGGGGGGAGGCCCCAGGCTCCTAAGGGCTTTAGGCTTCTCTTCAGGCAAAATGAAAATACAAGTTTTCAAGTTGGAGATCTGATCTCAGCTTAGCAAGTCAAGAGATTTGTGTATTTGTCAAAGGTTTATCTCCTTCTTTTTTTCATGTCTTCTAGTTATTAATAATAAGAACTGGAAAAAGGTGATGCTTTCCAATAGCATTGCTCAGTGCATGTGAGCATTCTCAGACGTGTTTTCTCATCGAGAGGCAGAGTGGAAAGGCCAGGATGTCAGGCGGAGAGAGTGTCCTGTCCTGACTCTGCCTTGTCCCAGCCGCCTGAAGTGTGTGAGTCACTTCCAGAGGAACTGCAGCTCTTTCATCCTGAAGTGGAGATGGTCACAGTGACATGGGTGACTCCGACCATTAGAAGTGATGTGAGTCAAACAACTAACACAGTTTGGACCACAGTATGCATTGAAAAACAGAACCTATTGGCATGCGTATTTCTGACCCTGTGGGAGAGTCTAAGCATGGGTGTTGCACTTGGTGGGAAATGCGTTTATGGAAAGGCTTGGCAAAGCTGGGCATAGCATGGGGAGCAGGAGACAGTGAAGGCTGAGCAAAGGGCCCATGCTCTTCAACTACTGAAAAGAAACTGAATTAGAAACAAATATTCACCCTGGTCAGTTCAACTTTATGTCCTTACAGACCAGAGTCAAGCTAGCATGATGGCTCAGCTGGGAAAGGGTTTGCCATATAAGCATGGAACCTGAGTTTGGATTCCTAACACCTACACAAAAAGATGGGAATATTGTTGTGTGACTGTGATCCTAGCACTGGGGATACAGAGACAGGAACATCCCTGAGGTACACTGCCTGGCCAGGATAGCCAAGTTGGTGAATTTTCCCAGTAAGGGAAACCAGTGGAACAGGAGGGTTGATATGAGCATCTGGCCTCTACACACACAAGTGCACACTATGCAGGCACCTCATCCTCAGGAGAACACCACACACACGCGCGCACGTACACACACACACACATACACACACACAGAGGAACCAGAATCAGCAAGCGTGGTGTGGCTGTGAAGGGACATCGGATGGGGCTGGGGAGACAGTGCAGTGGATGAAGTACTTGATTGTGAGAACCTTGGTTCAGATTCCCAGAACCCAAAAAGCCAAGGCCAGATACAGCAGGACATGCATCTGTTATCCCTGTGTTTCTGCAGGAAGATGGGAGCCACAGAAAAGAGATTTCAGAAGCTAGCAGGCCAGGCAGCCAGCAGCGAGAGACCCTGTCTCAAACAGGATTGACACCTGAGGTTATCTGAGGTTATTTTCTGACCTGCACATCTGTGCCATGACACACATGCATGCCCACATGAATGTGAAATCACACACACACCCACACACACACAGCAGAGTCAGCACGCCTGGTGGACTGTACAGAGCAAAAAAGGGTCATTATATGCAACTCCTTTCAAATCCAAGTTGCTCTCCACAGTTGACAATGTGGTTACCCAAGAGTCAGTGAGCGAGGGCGGCATCCACAGAAGTCACTTTACAGCATCCTGTCTTTTGTCCTCGTCCTCACTCCTCTGGCTTGTGAGCAGAGGGTTGGTCCTCAGAGTGGTGAGGACAGAGCAGCCTAGCTGGGGTTGAAGAGAAAAAGAAGCCACAGGTCTGCGTGGGAGGGTGAAGCTGGGGGTGAACACTGCAGCCCCGTTGGTATTTCTGAGTTAGATGTATGTCTGACCACCTCTACCCATGCCTAGCTGGTCTGTTGACTGGGGGTCCGCCAGTCCCCAGTACACTTTCTTCCTCATTTCCCTCGGTTGTTCTGCATTGTATGGATTTTCTAGTCCGGTCACCACAATGGCTCACTGACTGCCTGGCTTCAGCAGTAGGAATTAGCAGGCTCATACCTCTAGAGGTCCAAGGTGAAGGTACCTGTCAGGCTTCTTCTGAGCTTCTGAGGCCTCTGTCTGTGGCTTGGCTTGCAGATGGCCACCGCTTCTCCTTGTCCTTACATGGTCTTCCTAGAGTATGTTTTTGCCTCTGCTCCAATCTCCTGCAACAATGTCAGTCTAACTAGATAAGAGCCTAACCTCATGATCTCATTTTATCTAAATTACCTCCCTCCTCCAGAAAGACTCTTTTTCCAAATACACTCATATTCTAAGGTACTGCGAATTGGGACTTCAACATTTGAATTGAATTTGGTGTGTGTGTGTGTGTGTACACAGGTGGGGCATGACTTGGCTGATAAACACATGGTTGAGCAAGTCCCACTTTGGTCTTAGTCCCTGGAGAAGGAAGGAGGATGAGTTGCATGGCTGTTGGGCAGGTGGCTTGGAAAGGAGCATGCTGAGAGAAAGCTCGCTCCTCTAAGCTCTGCAGATCCCTCTCCAAGAACTTGTGGCTGGTCCTGAGCCCCCAGGTAATGAACTATTGGCCTTGAGGTTCTTGAACACTTTGTCCTGCCTCCTCTGGCTTTCTTTAGGATTGAGGCTTTGCTTCTGTGTCTCTTGTCTGGGAGCAGGTGTCTATTCTAGAATTTTCTTTCATCTGAGATTGATCCAATGCATTTGTCCTTTGCAGAGAGAGATTCTTTTACAACAAAGGAACTACCCTTGAGGCATGGTGCACAGCTCCCAGAGGGCCAGGAGCCAGGGCCCAGGAAGTTGCTACCTTTCTTTCCTCCTATCCCTTCCCTGCTTGGTGCAGAAGGAGGCAGGAGACCACACCTGTGTTTGTGATATCCCAGGCGTGTTGAGATCTGCAAATATGTCATTAGCTCACCAGGTTGGCACAGAACGGCTGCATCCAAAGGTGATTTAGCACAGGTAGGATCCTACTTAGAGATGGGCAGCTTTCCAAAGATTTGTTCCTAAGTTACTTTTATGAATGGGGACTGTTTTCTACACAGCAGACACATTGATGTCACTGGGAATTTCCCAGGAACTCAAGTCTATTCAATGTACATGTAACTAACTGCATGAATATGATTTTTTTTTAGTCTCTGACACCCAAGTGCTACTTATGACATTATTGGGGTGAGAAAATATGCTGTGTTAACTGTGTATTGGGACCACAGCTTCTCCCTCATTCACATCATTCCCCTGACAGTGACTCGTGGAAAGCAGTGTTTTATGGGAGAGAAGAACAGGGCAACAAGGGGTTAGATATTTCTGAATAGCTGTGAAACAATATGGAAAGAGGGAAAATTATTTTAAAAATACAAACGTAGGCTCACCTACTCGATTCCATCTGTGTCTCTTGTGCTTTCATGACTATGAAAAACACTTGCGAGAGAAAGTTGGAGGGATGAATGATTTGTTTTCGATCATGGTTTCAGAGGTTTTATTTTTTGATTTTATTTTATTTCATTTTTGGTTTTTCAAGACAGGGTTTCTCTGTGTAATAGCCCTGGCTGTCCTGGAACTAGTTCTGTAGACCAGGCTGGTCTTGAACTCAGAGATCTGCTTGCTTCTTCCTCCTGAGTGCTAGAATTAAAGGCTGTCTGGTTTCAGAGGTTTTAAACCAGGGTCTTCTTGCTCCATTGCTGTGGGCCCGTGGTATAGCATAGCCCATGACAGCCTGGAAGCAGAGAAACTGAAGAGAGGAAGGGACAGGGGATAGGATCTATCCTTCAAAGGCATTCCTTCAAGACCTAATTCCTCCAACAAGGCCCATCTCCCCACATTTCTGTCAGTTCCCAGGAATTCCATCAAATTTTGAATTTACCACTGGATTAGTCTACCTTGAAGGCGGAGTTCTCTCAGTCTCGTGGTTTCCTCAAAGCCCCACCTCTGAACACTGCTTGGTTAGGGGATGGAACCTTCAATATAATGAGCCTTGAGGAAGATACTTCATATTCAAGATACAAGTGTATCATGGTGACCCTGCAAGATAAAGATGTTGAACTCTTTCTGAGAGAAATGTAACCTGAGACTTAGAGATGACAGGTGGATTCTTCGGGATCCCGAAGAATTGCACCCCTCAGAATGCCTTGCCGCTCACAACTGTGACCGACTCGCAGGTCATCTTTTCTCCAGCTTGGCAGTGGTGACTATGGGCCCTGGGTTTAAATCCTCAGATGACAAATCTGCTGTCCTCTGGTAGAGACCAAAACCTCGAGAAAGACTACAGCAGGAAGTTCCCGCTGTCATGCCAGGGTTAGGCAGAGGTTTGAAGACCATGGCAGGCCTTGCAGATTGCAGAGGTTTTAGAATAAATGGCTACTTTCCTCCTTGGTGATTTCCCAAGGCCACTGAGGCCTGACAATTCTGGCAGGGAAACCAAATTTAAATGAGTCCCTTTTCCAGTCTGCCCAAGAGGTAGGCATTAGTTAGCGAACTAAAGGCCTTTTCTGCCTGCTTCCTGTGCTTAGAACCTGGTGTGGGGAAGTAGAGAAGAAACATAGCCATCATTTCAAAGGCATTTTTGCTTCTGCTTGGGACAAAACAAATAAACAAACGATCTGACTCCAGCCTGGAGCAATTGATACAGAAAGTTTAAAAGCACCTTGGGTGAACTCAACTATAAAAGTATTTGTGGTTTTCAAACCCGGGTGGGTTTTCTCAAGAAGGAGGTCTGGCGTGCTTCTGATAAATGTTGCTGATTGCAACAGCACAGAAGTATTTCTATGTTTGGTGCAACCTCTAGGTTTTTTTTTTTTTTTAGGTTAGGAATTTGGGACTGGGGTGATGGTTAATGTCTGACCTAAGTTTCTAGCTAGGGAATAGAAGATTCCAGACGAGGGTCATTTTCTTCCTCTGTGTTCAGTTGCCCTTTATACTTACATCATAAGGAACTAGAAAGAGGTGACTTTAAAAAAAAAACCTGTTGGTGGGAAGAACAGAGAGAGCTGAGTCCATGGACAAGGATACACGTGGAACAGAAGCCAGATGATAGGGAAGGATTTGGGGATCAATTGGGTAGAAGACTGGGAGCTGAATGGATAAAACTTGGGGCTCTATCATTGGCAATAAGGGGATGCAAGAGAGACTGTCTGATAATGCCTGGGTGTCTACTGAGATTATTTGAAGGAAGGATTTATTCGGGGTTGACAAGATGGCTCAGCCAATAAAGAAATCTATTGTCAAACCTGACGACCTGAGTTCTATCATGGGGACCACATGGTAGAAGGAGAAATCCAGTTCCTGAAAAGTTGTCCTCTGCTGTCCATCCTTGAGCTGTGGCTTGCACAGACATGCAGACAGGCAGTTGGACAGACAGACAGACAGACACACACCTTCTACTTTATATAATTTCCTAGGCATCTAGCCCCTGTAGTTCACCCAGTGTGGTGATCTGGAGCAGGAACTCTGAGCTTGCTCTATATTGAAAGACCAAATAAAGTCCTAAACCCAGTAGACCTTATAGGGGCCTCTTTTTGGCCAGACAAAAGATTATGACTTTTGGTGCACAGAACTGAATTCACATTGGCCAAGAACCAGATATGCCCTCCTTTGTCTCATCTGTCTTGGGTAGGACACAGAGCTCCTGAAGGAAGCATTCTTGTCTCTGGGGATGTCAGATGAAGACAAAAGGAAGCAAGAGGGCAAGCAACCTGCTGGGGAGGCCAGGACGTTCTAAGGCTTGAGGCTAGCATACTGTTTGCAGCCTTTGGTTGGTGGTATTACAGGGACATGGCTCCAGCACCAGCGGGGACCAGAAGGGTCAAGAAGTGCAAATCGTAAACAGAGTGAAGCAAGATGAATCAATCTGTGGTTACCTAATAGGCAGGAGGACAGCCTGCTGCTGGAGGCCTACAAAAGGCCCAGGGATGTGCAGGGCTGCTGGGGATCAGGGCCAGGAAGCTCCACTTATCTGCACAGCCAGATTTGATCAGGATGGGCAAGTGCTGTCAAGGAGTGCCCCAGGGTAAGGTGAGCTGGCAGTAGGCAGCCTCTCTCTCCTGCAACTTCAAGGCTCTGTGAGGTTAAGGTTGAAGATGTCCCTTGGAACAAGCCTACTTGCCCTAACTGTGGTCCAAGGTCCTGGAGAGGAAAGAAGCACATTTCTTTGCATAGGTTGTCATTCTTAAAGTGTGTCTGATAAGACCAATAAGAAACCTACACAAAACTGTAGGGTCTCATTCACAACAATGCTACTGAAGAGAACCATTGCTAGTGGCCCAGGGGACTCCCACCGGAATGTTTCCCCTATGTATGTACATTCTAAAATAAAATCCTAGTTTTTTTTACACTTTACATGTGACAGTCTTTCAGCCTTTTTTCATCTGAGATTATAGCATGAGCCTACTTCTATCCTTCAATATATTTCTATAGCACCTTTTTTTGGGTTTTTTTTTTTTTTTTTTTTTGACAGGGTTTCACTGTGTAAAACAGCCTTTGCTATCATAGAACTAGTTCTGTAGACCAGGCTGGTCTTGAACTCACAGAGCTCCAATTGCCTTCAGTTCTGTGGATGCCTATGCACATTGAGTTGATTCTCTGTTGAATTTCTGATCAGCTGTAAAATAGAACTATTATAGTCATCACTCCATCAAACATCTTTGTTTAACAGTAATTTCTGAAGACAGTTTTAATTATTTTCTTAAGGCATTTTTTCTCTCTCTTTATTTCATTCTTTCTCTTTCTTCCAATTTTTTGGAGAAAGTGTCTCGCTCAGTGTCCCAGGCTAGCTTAGCTTCATGGTTCTTCCATCTCAGTCTCCCTAGTGCTAAAATTATGAAGGTGCACTCCCACCCTTGACATCTCGGGATACCTACTTAGATGCAGAATCATTGGGTAGTGAGAAGGTGAGCAGGCCTGTTTTTTGTCCTGCCAGGCTCCTGGCAGCCTGGCTAGCTTATGCCCTGAAATAACTACATGGAAACTGTATTCATTTAGACACTGCCTGGCCCATTAGTTTCAGCCTCTTACTCACATCTTGACTAACCCATATTGAATAATCTGTATAATACCACGAGTGGTGTTACCGGGAAAGATTCAGCATGTCTGACCTGGAGGCTGGCTCCATCGTGTCTGGCCCAGAGAGGAGAGGCATACTAACTTCCCTTCTTCCCAGCATTCTGTTCTGTCTACTCCACCCACCTAAGGGCTGGCCTATCAAATGGGCCAAGGCAGTTTCTTTATTAACCAATGAGAGTCCTCCATCATCATTGCTTCAAAGGTTCTTGCTATGTGCTGGTCAAATGCCCTCCTTTCTTCTGTCCTTCACAAGCCCACTGTCAGACTGCTAGACTAATGTATACCTCTGTTAATTGGTGACTTTGCCCATCCTACACTTTTACCAGCATTCTTCCATGGGGACGGCTGCCTTTCCAGATTCATGCTCAGCTTTCTGACAGCATAAGTAAGCTTCAAACATGGAGGCTAATTTATTTGTGTTTATTGGAAGAGATCAGCATATTCACCCATAGGGAGAGACAGAGCCTGGACAAAGAAAGCTGAATTTGACCAGGCAGCCATCAATACTAGGGGGAGAGAGAGAGAGAGAGAGAGAGCGAGAGAGAGAGAGAGAGAGAGAGAGAGAGACATGTAGTAGGAGGTGTTTATTTCATTATTCTCTAAAACCCAGCATAGTGAGCTCCAGGGCAAAAGCCCTCCTCCCAGAACTCTTGCTTAGGAATGCTTCCTGGCTGATCAGGAAATGAGAGAACAAAGTGAGGCCACATAAAGGCGGGTTTAGCACACTGGAAGGCCAGTGATGTGCAAAGTCCCTGATGCTAAGCAGAAATGAAAACCTTAATGGCGAGACATCCAAAGAAAATGTATTCCATATGCACCGGCTTGCCGACAGCGGAGGAATACAAATATAGTTGAGGATCAGCCAGAAGGAACAGGCACATGCTATCAGGCATTTGGGACTGGCTTGGAACACTGAGTATGACCTTGCCTTGAACTGGGCATGATGTGGGCTTGCTTATACTACAGCTATTTAAAATAGTCCTAAGAGCCACACTACATTGGGCAAGGCCTCTAGGGGTGGGATGTCTACTACCTATGCATTGAAGTGAACATTGTGATGTCCATCCATCCCCTAGATGAGGTAATGGATGTGCTGTGAGATTTAATAGAGTGCCTGCTTGTTCATTGTGGGAAAACATAGTTCTTATATCAATCCTGTCTGGTCCAGTACCTGTTGTTTTCTTCACACCAATGTCTGTGTGGAGCCCAATGTCCAGATTTTTGGAGGCTGAGAACAACTAAGCCCAGCAGCCATACTGAAGGCTGGCCACTCTGGCCGATATACTGTGGTGGGCGCTTCTTATGCTGTTCACTCTATGTGACCATGGTCACAGTGACACAGCCAGAATGCCAGTGAGGCTGGCTCAGGGGGTAGGATGGCCACCAGAACTCAGTATGCTCTTGTTTGTGATTGGTGACCTAAATCTTTTTGGATAGGACATTCCCAGAAATCACCTTGGTGGTGGTGGGTGGATGGTGATGGAACCCCTATTTTCTCTGCAGTGGAAGCCAGATAATGAGGCCTTTGGAGCTCAGTCCTCAAAGATATGGCCCAGCTTCTAACAGAGTGTTCATGGAACTCCTAGCTGTGGCTAGAAGAAATGATCCTCCCTCCCTTTCTCTCTCTCTCTCTCTCTCTCTCTCTCTCTCTCTCTCTCTCTCTCTCTCTCTCTCCCCCCCTCTGTGTGTGTGTGTGTGTGTCTGTCTGCATATGAAGGTAAGCCTAGAGTTGGGTGGGTGTCATCTCTCAGGTGTTGGCCTTTTTTTGAGACAGAGACTCTCACGAAGCTCTGGGGTTCACTGATCAGGCTGCCTTAGGGATAACTGGCCTCCCAGCCTCAGGCCATTGTCCCCAGCTCTGTCTTTACTGAGAGGCCCTGGATTACACTGAAGGTCCTCATCTCTGCCTAGAAAGAACTTTACCAATAGAGCTATCTCCCGGCCCTGCTTTTTTCATTTCGGACTATTTTGTTTTTATTATTATTATTTTTTTCAGTTTAACATGCAAGGTAATGGATTTCATAAAGCCCTCTTCCTACGTAGGTGTCTCCAGGTCTTTGGCTTGCTTTTTAGGAAGCTTCCAGGGGTGGAAGTGAGCAGAAGAGAAGGAGAAGAAGGAAAGTAGAAAAAAATAAATTTGCTCAGAATCTTGGGCGACCTAGAAAATTGGCAGCACCTTACCACCTTACTTCCCTTCTTGTTAGAGGCTCCTCAAGTCCCCAACTTTCTCCCACAGAAACAGGCATTCTGCTGACTAAGGAGAATCTTGCTGCTGACTTGCTGTTTTGCTGGAAAAACACTGGACAGACAAGAAAAGAATTTTTTTTTTTCTATTTAAAAAACAAAACAAGACAAAAACCGAAGGCACAAAGCTTTTAACTTAAGTGCTGGGAGATTGACTGCCCTGAGCAAAATGGAGAATGACTGTTGTCTACCTAAGGACTCTAGGTTCTCTAGTCTGGGGACTAGAGAGTGATCCATTTCAATCTGTCCCCAGACTCAGAGGCTCCAAGGGTGTGGCACGCATGGAGGGTGATGGGAGGCAGGAGTGTGAGTAAATGCTAGGCAGTCATTCCATTTAGTTCTCTGGACATTGGAGTACCACTCCCGTGTTGCAGGTGGGGATGCTGAAGTTGAATGTGATGTGGTACTTATGTGTGACCACACAATTCACAAGCATCAGAGCTGGAATTCAATTCCTACCAGGGTCCATGTTCTTCATCTCTACTGCCTATCATCCCACTTCTCGGGGATCAAAGGTACATGCTTGCTGGAGATGTAACTCAGTTGGCATAGCACTTGCCTAACACGCACAATGCCCTGGGTTCCATCCCCAGTACAGCATACATGGGGCATAGAGGCATGCTCAGAAACATTCAAGGTCATCCTTTGCTGTGTATTGAGTTTGGGGTAGCTTGGGCTACATGAGCCCCTACCTCATTTAATAAAATAAAAAAACTAAAGGGTGCATGCTCTAGGAAGGAACATATATCTATACATATCTATCTATCCGTATGATAATATATTATAATATACGTTCTTTTGTTAAGAATTGCCAATAAGTGCTGATGGCAGGGCCTCTGGGAGTGTTTCCAAGTCAGCACAGTATGATTAAAAAGGATCAATAGGACCCAACCAAATGGCCTGTTTATTTTCTAGCCTGTCTCTGAGTAGGAGCAGGCCAAAGAGATTTGTGGTCAAAGGTACAGCCTGGGCTTGCTTGCTTCTTTCTGGGATGACTCTTTGTTCTCAAAGAGTAAGAAGACTCCAGAGAGATTCCTCAGAGAAGGTACAGCTCACCCCCACCCCTGAGCCTGTGAGTAGATTTGAGAGGCAAATCCTTGTTTGGCTGAAGGAAAAAGAATCATGAAAACACACTGGGCTTTAGAAATGTAAATATCCACACAGCTAGACGGATGAGGACTGTGGAGAGGTGCCAGAGGATGTGAGAATCTGGCAGACAGAGATGGATGAGAAGGACACGGAAGTGGGAGAACAGGAGAGACAGCCAGCAGGAAGGAAAGAAGCTTGGGAGTGGCTGAACCTGGCATGCTCTGGCGTTCTGAGGGAATGGGGAGACCTTCTGAGGGGGTTTCTCCCTGGGGGTAAGGAGAGCCCAGCCGCCTGAGCAACACAGAAAGAGGCTCACAGGTGCTCCAAAAACTGCCTGGAGGAGTAGACATGACTCATGCCAGGAACTGAGTTCCGTATGACTTGGGAACTTGTTAGGAAAACACAGCCTTAGATCCTACCCAAGGCCCACTGAGTCAGCTGCACTGAGCCCAGTCCAGTGTTTTGTTTTTACAAGCCCTTAGATGGTTTGAGTGTATGCCACTCAAATAGAGGAATGCAGCGAAGGAGGAGGTAAGATTAAGAAGGTAGAGAATTCTAGAGTCTAGGTTGTAATGTCTGAGGAGGAAAAACAAAGACAAAGGGCTCCAATCTTGTTCTAATGTGAAGAGGGCACAACACATGGAAAAGTATGGAGGGCCATCAAATGGTGTGGCGTTGCCTTCAATCTGGATGGAGCAAGGTAGGGCATGCAGAAAACAAGAACAGCCTACCAGAGGGCCAGTGAGCCAGCCCAGGAACGAAACATCTGATTCAAGGGCCGTCGATGGTGTTGATGGAATCAGAGCACTAACTGACTCACCCATGCCTTTGACAGTGTTTCTGTGAATGCACAGAAGAGAGCTGGGCACGACAGAGTGAGGATTCAGTGGGCTTAGAGCTCCCTACTCTCAGTCCCCTTGTCATGGAACCAATTCGACCAAGGCTAACATGCCCAGAGCAGCTTCTGTTTGGTTGCTGCCATTTTCTCTTCCCTCACCTATGGAGGCTTGGAGGTGCTCTCCCCGGGTTGGCAAGCTCATAGGAGACAAGCTTGGATGCCATGCAGAATGTTCAGGCTTGGGGCGATACACCTTAAACACAGTACAGATCTGCATTGCTACCCATGAAAGTAAGCGGAGTCTACTGGGGGCGAGCACCTTCTTTGTTTACCGCGGACTCTGAAAAGAGCCGGGTGGACTGACAGCTAAACCATGGCACTTCCGCTTCAGTTACTTTAATTAAGGAGCTAATTAATGCCCAGATAACCTATACAAGCAGACTCTCACCTCTCTGTCAGCCATCCTCAGTAACAGAGGGCCTGGGCTCCAGGTATTGCACACCTATCTCTTGCCAGTACAAATCCCTTAAAATAATCTCGGAGAACTTTCGCAGATGTAAAATAACCATTAAGGTGCTGCTTATAGTTTTGAAAATGTTCAATTTGGGCCTTTGTAATGTAGAGTCAAATCTGCTCTGGAGATCTGCTTGAGGAAAAAGCACTTTGTATAACTTTCCATTTGGCTTGGCAGGTAGACCACCTGCAGGCCTCTTAGGGACCCCACTCAGAGACCCACTGTGTTAGCAGCCAGCCTGGGTCGAGGGAAAGAGCTGCTCTTCCTCTCAGTACCTCAGGAGAACTGGCTAATGAATTAAAGGAGGGTTGAAACACCCAACACCCAGTTGAAAGCAATCTCCATTAGTGTAGCACACGCAACACAACCATGAATTATTGTGTTGATTGGAGGAGACAAGCCATAAATTTCTCCTATTAAACTTCTTGACTCAGAATATCAGGCAGAGACTAATGACTTAAAAATAATACATGCAAATGTCATTGGAATACAGATGACCTGGGTTCTGGTCCCAGCAGGGGAAGTCAAGCTTATGACTTAGAGTAGAGAAACACATTTAGGGACTGGGACAGAATGCGTGGGCCCATGAAAGTAATAGGAATATTTTCTGTTTCCTCAAAGAGTGGGGTCTCCAGAGAAGGGAGGGAGGGGTTGAGATCAAGGACATCAGTGAAGAATATTCAAGGAGACCCCCTCCCCTAATAGAGAGTTTTGATTCTTGTCTGCTCTGGGTCAGTCACCTTCATGAAGGTTTTTACTAGACAAACCCACAGAGGACACAGGGAGCACAGCCTGATCTCTCCCCCTTGCCCTGTGCTCAAATGTCCCTCCTTTGTCTTTCTGTATTGGCAGCTGAGAGTCATCACCTCCTCATAACCTGTCCTAACCAGACCCCATGCCAGCATCAAAGTCACTAGTGGTCTTCTTTGCCACTCAGCCTCCCACCGTCACACTTCATCTGTGGAACCACTTTGACCTCAGAATCCTGTCACGTGCACCTTTGTTTAAAAGAATATTTCATACAGGATAGCCCTACCTAGTCTCTGACAGCATAGACTTGATTTTTCTGGTAGGAATCTTGACTGTTTTTCCTCTAGGTCTTTTTTGGGCCCTGTCCCATATCTACCTCAGCATCTGAGTGAGATAGCCTACTGACTCTAGCAACTCAGGTAGGATCAACATTGAATCTGTCACTAAATGAGGTTCCATGGGTATCGGTGGTACTTCCGGCAGGAGACAGGGATAGACATAGGCCCTAGGGACTTTGGGTCCCGTCTAGAGAGAAAAGCAATAGTCATGCCTGTATTTTTAAGGAGCTTGGCTGCCTGGCATGATGTCTGGCTCTTGCGGGATGGGGTCCTGCTGCCTGAATTTTGTCTGCTCTTGTCTTTTCTCATGCCACCTAAGTCACTCCATCCTATGATACCCTCCAGAGTTCAGCGCTAAGTTTGCTTTGTAGGACAGCCATCGGATGCAGGGTGTCAGCATTGTCTCTTGCGAGATCCACACCATGGTTCATGCCTACCTGGACCTATGCCAATGCCTGCAGTGTGAGGATGGGGTTCTCCATTAGTTCAACACCCATCTCCAAAGGGGTGTGGCCTGGGGCCTGACCCAGAGGGAGACATCCTTACTATGTAAGCCCTGCCACTCTGAGGCCTCATGCTGGAGAACAGAGCATCGAGCCCAGTCCAGGAGGTGTGGGGAGGGATCACTTCTTCTCTTTCTTCCCTCACTTCTCCCTCCCCACATTTTTTTTTTATTTTTTTATTAACAAGGATGAAAGTAAATGTGAACTCGAAACAATAAGGCATGGAAAATCACAGAAATAACTTAATTAAGTTTTTAAAGATTTCCATGCTTGAATAAATTAGCCTTCCTGCAAATGTCACAACATTCAGGAAAAAAAAAATTGTAATCAATGGAGCACAAGCCTCCCTGCTCTTTATTTAAGCGAAAGCTCCATTGGTGCATTGCCTTTTGCCCCGCTCCTCCCCAGCAGCTGCTGCTCCCTGGCCCCCTGGCTTCAGGCAAGGGCACCAGACTTTCGGATCAGCATATTCCATTTTGGTTGCTGGGAAGAAAGAAAGATGGAGGATGGCGGGTGGGGGGCAGGGCTGGGAAGACAAGACAGGGAGACTTTCCTTGGTATGTCCTTGTCATAATCCTGACTGTCCTTCACAGGGTAACCAAGACTAATCTCTCTTTAGAGTTCAGGGGTGTCTCCTAGACTCAGGGTGTCTAGTAGACTTGTCTCCATGCCCTAGAGCCAAGAGGGAGCATGATGAAAAATCGTCATGAAAGGCAAGGAGGCAAGGGCTAGTCACCTGTGTCTCCTTTTCTAGGCCTTTCTTCATAACCGGGGCTGCCAGAGATCGGAAGGTCTGAGAAAATGGCAGGAGAGGATGACGGGAAAGGGAGAGGGCACGGATGTCCAGCACAGCTATCCCGCCTGCAGCTGCATGGATGGGTCTCCATGGCCTTCAAGGCAAAAGGCAGCTTCCTAGGCTAATGAGCTCAACCACGGCTGATCTGAACAGCGAGTGATGTCATGCTAGCTGCCAGGCCCTGCTATAATGCAGCTGTCAGGGCCCCGTGGGGAAAACTTGGGGAGAAATACGAGAAGCCTAAAAAGCAGCAAAAGGCCCAGTCAAGGGAAGGGAAATGGAATTACAGCAATGCTGAAAGCAAGCACACCGGAGAATTAAAATGCTTTGTTTTGGAACCAGATTCTACTCAACCCAAGTTATTAAATTATTTATTGTTTGCCTCTCCAGTAATGGGAGAGATTGATGGCGTGTGTGTGGGATCAGCCAGGGCAGAAATTGCTTTAATTATCAGATACATTTGGGGGCCACCCCGGGTCTAGGCTGGTGCCCCTGGTGCTTGGCGCTGAGAGTGGTAATGGGATGTTTGGAGCTTAATTGGATCCCTCAGATGCATGCATGGCAGTAACCTGAGAGGAACAGTGTCATGACCCTCCAGGCTTTCTGGGGTGAACTATTTCCCTAGGATGTTTTGTGACCTCAAATAGTTTGGCTTGTATGGCATGGCATGTTGATATACAGTGGCTATTTCCAGAACCCTGGGAGCTCACAGTCTGCCATCACTACTGAGTTTGGAGTGAAGATGATTAGTCTCCCAAAAGAAGATGGGGCAGGATCAATGATATGGAAGAGTCCTCCAGCCCATTCATCTCTGCCACCCTATATCTTTTGGCACTGTTGGGAAAGCAGGGCAAAGATGACAACACATTTCACAGTCGAGGGATGGAGGCTTGGAGCTGTGCCTAAGCCCTCCAGTGGGTGAGTGGCAGGTTCTACTTGGCTTGGCTCCAGAGCCTAACCTTAAAGTCTGTGCTATTGTACTGCCCGGCTTGAAGGATAAAGAAGACAGAAGGCGAGGAAGTGAGGTTGCCATGGCTTTGGCTCTCCTCTGACAGCAAAAGTCTAGTCTTTCCCCAAGAGTCAGCTGCCTCCTAGTCAGCAGGACTCAGCTGGAAGGGAGCAGTTCAAGGTTGCCTGTTGATTGCTGAATAGATTAATTCAAGGTAGTTTAAGGAGAGGGACTACCCTCTTAATTCCAAACCCCAGGATGAGTTGATTTATGATCCAGATCCAGGTGGATCTGGAGAGCCAAGATCAGAGATCAGGGACTCAATTGTGGCAGGGCACCTAGCTCCTCACCTGTCTCTACCTAGCGAGTGATCGGGGCAAAGTGCCAGCGATCTGAACCTCTGCTCCCAATCCCTTGTCTCTGACCTGAAGTCATGAGCAATGACAATAAGAAAACCACCCTCAAGTCAGCGTAATACCCTGCCTGTGACATCCTCGGACTCGCGGGGCTTGAGATGAATCAACAGTATTAGTGGCTGTTTGTCCAACAGCCAAGAGTGCCCAGGAAAGCAGATTGTCATTGCCAAGGCGACTGTGGATGCAAAGGTCTGGGTAGAACACTTTGCTTCCTCAATTAGAGCTGGTTTTCCTTTTCCTGCAAATTTGGGGACTCTTCTGTTATTAATGACCTTTTTGGATTTATGCCCAGGACTTAGAGATATTGTCTTCGGATCCAGGTAATGAGGTCGCAACTGATCCTGAACAAATGGAGGAAGTTATTTAATAATTACTCTGCGCTGTCTGAGGGTGACCTTTCATTTGTCGAGATGAGAGGCATCTGTTTATCCTCATCTCCACGCATAAGACTCTGATATTTTGGGGTTAGTTCTGGATGGAATCCATTTTGCTTTCTGCCTTTGTTGTTTTGGCTTTTGACAGGCTTTTTGTTGGAAGGTACTGCTACTCCATGTAAGGTTGTTGCAATGGAAGAAACAAGAGTGGAAACCATGTCAGAAGGATGGAAACACCCCTTTCTCTTAGTCTGGAGGGTATAATCTACTTCTGGGGGTCAGTAGATGATGCTAGCAAGGCAGTTTGGTAGTGGCTTAAGATCCAACTTTTGGGGGATTTTCTGGAACTGTATCTCAGTAGATAATCTAGACCAAGCTAGCCTGAAACTAGTTATTCTCCAAATGTTTCATTTATTTACTTACGCTTTTATTTAGTCATGTAGGACTCTACTATGTACCCCCAAATCGATGTGCAACCTGAAATTCTTCTGGTTGAAGCTCAGAGTACTGCCTTATGAGATGTGCCATCACAGCCCACCAAGGCAGAATTTTATTATTATGTTAATTTTTTCACACAATATCTTTTGATCACATTCTTTCTAGTACTCTAAATTCTCCCAGATCCTCCCCAAGTTAGAGGGGGAATCAGCAGATTTCCATAGAAATTACACAGAGGAAGTAGAAAGGGGTTCAGGCTGGCTTTTACTCTTTTTCCCCTTCCTTCCTTCCTTCCTTCCTTCCTTCCTTCCTTCCTTCCTTCCTCCCTTCCTTCCTTCCCTCCCTCCCTCCCTCCCTCCCTCCTTCCCTCCCTCCTTCCTTTCTTCTTTCCTTCCTTCCTTTTAAAAAGTTCTTTCTTTAGCTTTTATTTTAACTATTTTTATTGATCTATATATTTTTTCCCACTTCTTTCCATCTTTCCCTCTCCCCTTTCACCTCTCCCCTGCTCCCCACACTCCCAATTTATTCAGGAAATTTTTTTTCTTTTTCTCCTTCCTAGGTGGATCCATGTATGTCTCTCTTAAGGTTTCTTTTGTTGTCTAGGTTCTCTGGAGTTGTGGCTTCACTTATGAGTGAGTACATATATTTGTCTTTCTGGGTCTGGGTTTCCTCACTCAGGATGTTTTTTTCCTGGTTCCAGCCATTTGCCTGCAAATTTCAAGATGCCATTATTATTTTTTTTTACCACTGAGTAGTACTCCATTGTGTCAATGTACCACATTTCCTTATCCACTCTTCGGTTGAAGGGCATTGATATGGTTTCCAGGTTCTGCCTATTATGAATAATGCTGCTATGAACATAGTTGAACAAACGTCTTTGTAGTATGATTAAGCATCCTTTGGGTATATGCCCAAAGGTGGTATTGCTGGGTCTTGAAGTAGGTTGATTCCTAATTCTCTGAGAAACTTCCATACTGATTTCCAAAGTGGTTGTACCAGTTTGCATTCCCCCTGGCAATGGAGGAGTGTTCCCCTTATTCCATATCCTCTCTAGAATAAGCTCTCATCAGTGTTTTTGATCTTGGCCATTCTGACAGGTGTAAGATGGAATCTCAGAGTTGTTTTGATCTGGATTTCCCTTATGGCTAAGGATATTGAGTATTTTCTTAAGTGTCTTTCAGTCATTTGAGATTCCTCTGTTAAGAGTTTTCTGTTTAGAGCTGTACCTCATTTTTTTTATTGGATTATTTGTTCTTTTGATGTCTAGTTTCTTGAGTTCTTTGAATATTTTGGAGATCAGACCTCTGTCAGATGTGGGGTTAGTGAAGATCTTTTCCCATTCTGCAGGCTGCTGTTTTGTCTTGTTGATTGTGTCCTTTGCCTTACGGAAACTTCTCAATTTTAGGAGGTCCAATTTATTAATTGCTGCTCTCAGTGTCTGTGCTATTGGAGTTATATTTAGGAAGTGGTCTCCTGTGCCCATGCATTCAAAGTTGATTCCCACTTTCTCTTCTATGAGCTTCAGTGTGGTTGGTTTTATGTTGAGGTCCTTGATCAATGTGGACTGCACTGAAACCATCTGGCCCTGGGTTGTTTTTTTGTTTTTGTTTTGGTTGGGAGACTTTTGATGACTTTCTATTTCCTTAGTGTTTATAGGTCTATTTAATTTGTTTATCTGATGATTTAATTTTGGTATTTGGTACTTTCCAGAAAATTGTCTATTTCCTTTAAGTTTTCCAATTTTGTGTAGTACAGATTTTCAAAATATGACCTGATGATTCTCTGGACTTCCTCCATGTTTGTTGTTATGTCCCCCTTTTCATTTCTGATTTTGTTAATTTGGATATTCCCTCTCTGCCTTTTTGTTGGTTTGGATAAAAGTTTCTCTATTTTGTTGATTTTCTTGAAGAATCAACTCTTTGTATCATTGATTCTATGTATTGTTTTCTTTGTTTCTATTTTGTTGATTTCAACTCTCAATTTGATTATTTCTTGTTGTCTAGTCCTCCTGGGTGAGTTTGCTTCTTTTAGTTCTAGAGCTTTCAGGTGTGCTGGTAATTTGCTAGTGTGGGATTTTTCCAATCTATTAATGTAGGCATTTAGTGCTTATGAGTTTTCCTCTTAACACTGCTTTCATTGTGTCCCATAAGTTTGAGTATGTTGTGTGGTTATTTTCATTGAATTTTAGGAAGTCTTTAATTTCTTTCTCTATTTCTTCCTTGACCCAGTGGTGATTCAGTTGAGCATTGTTCAGTTTCATGAATTTGTGGATTTCTGCAATTTGTTGTTGAATTCTAACTCTAAGTCATGATGACCTGAAAAGACACAGTGGGTTATTCCATTTTTTTTTTTATCTGTTGAGATTTGCTTTGTTACCAAGTATGTGGTCAATCCTTCCTTCTTTCTTAAATTGCACCAAAGTAGAAGAATGTAAGACCTAGGTACCTGGAGGAGACACTTCAGCCCTCACCAGAAAGAATACAAGAAACATAAAAGTAGAGGGGGCAGTATCATCCAAGGCTTAGGTAAGCTCTTGCATATTTCCTAGGGAGGCCCCAGGTCTTCAAGATCTGGGAGAGAGGAAGGATAGGACTTAGGGCTTGGAAGAGAAGGCAGCTTGATTTGACTTACACAGAAAACCTCACAGCATCAGTGGCAGGCAGTTTCTTAAGAACCCCAAGCAAACTCTTCTACCTGTTTTTGTATACTTTTAAAAAATACCCCTGACGGGTACATGCCTTTAATCCTAGCGCTTGGGAGGTAGAGGCAGGCCAATCTCTGTGAGTTCAAAGCCAGCATGCTCTACAAGAGCTGGTTCTAGAACATGCTCCAAAGTTACAGAGAAACCCTGTCCCAAAACAAAGCAAACCCCCCCCCCCCAAAAAAAAACAAAAAAAGAAAACCCTGGCCAATGGCCATTGTGCCTCTTCTTCCATAACTCTTACAGACATTCCCCAGCTCTACACTTCAGCTTGTAAGCTTCTACTCCATCTTTATCTATTCTCACAGAATGGATTTTTAAAATAAGATACACCAATGTAGTTACCCAAGACTCCAAGTCAAGAAATGACGCAGGAACATGTATCTCAACGTGGTTTCCCAATAGCAAGGGTAGCGAACCAACCCAGGTGTCCAACAACAGGGGCGTGGTAAAGGAAACGTAGTATATATGCACAGTGGAAGATTTTCCGTCTAAAGAATGAAATTGTGTCCTTTCCAGGAAAACACATTCAAGTGGATGTAATCACATAAAGTTTCAGGGGGCTCTTATTTGTGACTTCTAGGTTTTGTTTGTTTGTTTGTTTGTTTGTTTTTGTTTTGTATGTTTTTTGAGACAGGGTATCTTTGTGTAGTCTTGACTATCCTGAAACTCACTCCATAGACCAGGCTGGTCTTGAACTCACAGGGATCTGCCTGCTTCTGCCTCCTGAGTGCCGGGATCAAATGCACGCCACCACCATCTGATTGATTTCTGGATTTTTAAAGATTTATTTCTATTAATATTATTTTTAAAGGTGTGTGTATGTGTGTGTGTGTGTGTGTGTGTGTGTGTGTGTACATGTATATGAATGCAGGTGCCCAAGGAAGCCAGAGGTGTAGTATTCCCTGGAGCTGGAGTTGCAGGTGGTTGTGAGCTGTCCCATAGAGGTGCTGGGAACTAAACTCAGGTCCTCTGTAAGAGTAGCGTTCACTTTTAACCACTGAGCCATCTCTCCAGTCTGTGCCTCCTGGATTTTGTACAGATACACAAAATTGTGTATGTATATATGACCTGACAGTAAAAGTGAACATGCTGAGGGGACAGGGGACACTGGTGTGCTAGAGCAGGGGGAGGAGAGAAGGCAGAAGGTTTGAGAGCATGGGGAATATTTTCAATATGCAATATGTACTTGTATGAAAATCTCCTTGTATAACAGGGTTCTATGTGTAGCGAATAGACACAGTGAAAAACAAATTAGTATGTTAATGATTATATTAGTTATTACACGTATTAATCAACTGACTAACATGCACACTGTTGCCTGTTGGTTGTTGTTTGCTGTTCTGGGCATGAATTTCTATTTGTCTTCTTTCTTAGGACAGTCCCATAGACTTGTCACCACAGCCACCTGGTCTTCTAGAATATTCTGATTGCTCATGAGTGTTTGGCAGCCTGGCCACCCAGAATCTTTGTCTTCTCCCTTCAGTCTTCCTCCTTTGAATACGTTTTATTTTCTTGATCCTAAAGAGAGAATTATGCTCAGTAATGCTCAAGTCTAGCTTGATGACCAAAGACTTGGTCTGGTCCAACCTCTTCTCCTTTCCAGTTCATATTGCTTCTCTGTGGTGACCTCATAAAATAAATTATTACTCTTGTTATTTATTTATTTTTGAAGAGCATGGAGTTGACAGGAGACCCGAAGCCTGACAGGAGAGATCTAAGGGAAGATGCATCCCTCATGGCTGGGGAGGCTATTTTGGATGTGGGTAGGCAGGGCGAACCCCATTCTTAGAGCCTTTCATTCCTTCTGGATGAGCAGAAAAATCAGAGGTAGAGTGGGTTGTGATGGGGTGAACCTCTGAAGCTCATGCTGACCTCAAGCCATGATGGCCATTAGGGTGAGAAGGACCACTGTCCTCACACGGAGTGTCTCTGGGTTGCCCTCCCAGAATGGTCTTGATCCACTCACTAATAACATGAATCATGCATGTAGCCAGCTCCTCATCCATCTTTCTCAGGAGTCCACAAGGGTGCCACTCGCTGTCTGTGAAATGAACTTGAAACCACAGTGCTTAGCACTCTGTAGGAACTCAACAAAACTGTGCTGGAAAACAAACACTCAGACAAGCAAGCAAATGAACAAATAGCCAAATCAGCAATGTCTCAGCAGGGCTTGTTTTGGGCTTCTGTTGACTGGTCCCATCTGTCTGACTCTTTGGAAACTTCCATTATAGACCTGTCTAGCTGCAACTGACTTTTCTAACCATAGCCCCAAACCTTCCTTTGTCCAGCCATGTCTAGAGACAGAAAAGAACCCTAGATGGTAAGGTGTTGAAGACTGATGAGACTTGGGAAACTATCCTTGATTTTCTTATTTATTTATTTATTTATTTATTTATTTATTTATTTATTTATTTATTTTCTGTGCTTGGTTTTCTGAGGGAAAGGTTGTCCTTCCTCCCTACTACACTGAATTTTCTTTCCACCTTTTTCTCATTTCTTTTTGCTGTCCTAGGTCTACAGAGTGATTGTCTTCATCCCTGTTTCCATAGCTCTGTGGTCTCCATCTGGAAAATCTCGGTGTAGTTGGAAAAAAATCATTTCTTCTTGAATCAGAGAAATTGTAATTCAGGGCCCACCCAACACTGGTCTCCACAGGTGACTTTCCTCCCTCCCTCCCTCCCTCCCTCCCTCCCTCCCTCCTTCCCTCCCTCTTCTTTTCCTCTTTTTTCCCCTACCTACTCTTTCCTTTTTTAAAACAGAGTTCTACTTTGTTGCCCAGTTGGACCTTGAACTCCACCCACCACCTGGTCTGGGTGTGGTGTAGCCCCTGAGTGTACATATTTCTATCACCCATTTTAGCTGTCTCCTCAAGAGTGCTCATTCGGGAGACTTATCTGCCCATCTTTCCTTCTAGGCTTGGAATGACTTAGGTATCCGCTGCCCTTACTTTTTGGGTTCTCATCTTGGGTGTGGCCCTTCTCCTGTGCCTACACAGGATTTTTCTTATAGCTGTTTCTGGAGAGGAGGTTCTGGGGCCTTTTCTTAGGCTCACTTCGTCATGTCTACCACAGTGCTTGACGTTGCAGAGGTGTTGGGAATCACTGGTTTGTCCTCAGAACCTCATCATCTAGCAGAGGAGACTCAGAAGGGAATGGACCTATGAGAGATCACAGTAGACTCCAGTGTGTCTACTCTGGGGCCCTTTCCATGTGTGACAATGACACGGTACCCACAACACTGTGATCTTGGGCCCTCTAACTTGACTGTTGGTGAGCCCATCCATGGACCCCAGTGGCCAGCTTCCCTGCAGCTTCTCTGCCTCCCATACCAGCGTGCACACAGACAGCTGGCCAACTTTGTACTTCCCTCCTGTCTGGGGACTGAAGCCAAAGCCTCTAACAAAACTGTCTTCTGAGGGCTCCTTGGCTGTCCTGTTTGTCAAACCCTTCACAGCCAGCTTTGCCTTTCATTTCCTTAATCTTAAATTGCATCAAAAAGAGAGAGATTAGAGGTAAAACCTCAATAAAGGACTGAACAAAAGCCCGCTCCCCCATTGGATTCTCACACCCAACGTTGCCTTTTTTCCCCTCCCTCCCTCCCGTCTGACAGACCCAGTGTAGGAACCTCTTTTCCTTTTCCCTTTTTTTTTTTAAACTTAGATTAAAACACTATTTAGAAAAGGCCCACAAGTTTGAAGTCACCTCTGGTTCATACATTAAACATCAAATGTACATTAACTGTGAATTATGGTCATGAAAAGTAAATCCTTTAATGCCGTTTTCTGTGTTCCACTGCCGAAGCTTAGCATTAATGGCCTTTTTGCCACTCCATGAAGGATGGGCTTCTTATTTTCCAGCACTCACCACCATGGAGGCTCCCTCTCTGGGCAAGCGTAAACAGGCAGCCATGTGGAAAGACTGCAGGAGAGTTTAAGCTAAGCATAACCACCTAGGTGGGGCGAGTCATCCGCCCTCAATGGACTGGTGGTGGGAGGGGGGGGTCACGCCTTGAGCAGGATCTCGCGATAGTCCCCCTTTCACCGGGAAAGCTCAGTGGATTGTCTGCAGCAGAAGGTCCTGAGGAGATGTAGCTGTTAGGAAAGGGACTAACTGGTGTCTAGATTGAGCTGTTGATCCGAAGACCTGACAACAGAGCCGCAAGCTGGCTCAGGTGCTGAGGCTGGCTAATGGGAAACATGGCCAGGCTTTGGTTGGCGACTGAGCTCTGGTACAACACAGGCCTCTCTCTGCCCACTTTGCCAGGACGAGGAGCAGTGAGCAAGGGCGATAAGCATTCAAAACATTCACTCTTCTGAGAAAGACCTTTGCTTTAATGCTTGGGAGCTCCCCCATGGTGGAGCTAAGAAGAAAACGGCATACAAAGGCTTTAGCCCCGATCTGATTGGAAGCCTGGGATGTCAGGAGTACTGGCCTTATGGACAAACAGCAGCAGGTTTGGAGCTGAAATTCAGAAAGTTAGAGTGAGTTACTTCTTCCACTTGGATTGAGAGACCTCAGTAGCTAAAGTAGAGCTAATGAGGGCAAAATGAAGTAAAAGGCTTTGTATTACACTGCAGTGTTTATGCACCTTTAAAGCCGGCGGTAAATTGCACAAGTTATTTAAATACATTCTTTAATATTTATGCTTTGTTGTTTTAATAAAGACTTCTATTTTTAAATAAAAATGCATAATTAAGTGGAACAGAATATTTTCCTCTTTGACGTGCTTAATCATGCCTCTGGGAGACTAAAGTTGTTTGGATGAATAAAGGCCCGACCTACCTTCTCCTGCGTGGCACTCAGTAGGTGCTCCAAAGATGTCCAATGATTAACAGTTATGTGCTTGCCCCTGTGTTATGTTCTGGAATTTCAGTGAGGTGGGGGGGGGGGAAGGTAAAGGGGGGAGGAAGAGGGCCAAGGGAGGGAGAGAGAAGCTGTGCTCTAATGGAGCTTATAATATAATAAGGGAGGCAGAGCAGACATTTGTTACAGAGCTGAGTGTAGGCTTCCAAGGGAGATCGGGAGACATGAGAGCACTGTCTGATGAGAATGTATGATGAAGGGACCTAATCTGGTTAGAAACCTGGGAAGAGAAGGGAAGGCAGGCATTCCTGAAGAGATGATGATAGCATTTAGATCTAGGACTAGGGAGGAAATTGCTGGAGAGTAAAGGGGTACAGGGGCCCAGGCTGAGCATTCCCTGTGAACCAAAGCCAAATGGTAGGCAGAAGTAATGTGCATTTGGACACCTTTGAAGAAGGCAGGTGACTGATCTGGTGACACTGCAGTCCCTCCCGAGGATGGGATGGGGAAGCACACGTAGGAACTGAAATCCAGCCCCATTCCCCGTGTTCAGCTGGAGCCCACAAGACACCGCAGCACTGCGGATGGAAGCTCACCTTTCCCTGGCTCGGCGGTCCAGAGGGACAGCACTATCAAGTCCCTCTAGAGTCCCCTAAGTGTTCATGTGCTATTGGAGGGGGAGGATGGAAAGGCAGGGGGTAGGTGAGGGCAAGTCAGACAGGAGAGTTTCCAGACACTTGGGATTGGGAGCCAGTGCTAATGGCTCAGGCCTTATCCCAAGAACAGCAAGAAGCTAATGAAGGGCTCTAAGTGCATTTGTGAATGGTGATCAGATTTACGTTTTGAAAAAGATCACCCTGGTTGCAATATGGGAATTGATTATTGGGGCATTAGGGTAGAAGCAGATACCGTTTGGGAGTAGAACCTGAGTTGGTTTGGGGGTTATTGAGTCTGCGGTATCTTTCCTAATAGAATGTCAAGTAGGCTTGGATAAGCTGGGGATAATAGGTGGCTTTATGACTATGTGCACATGCTTATGTTATATCTATATGTGTTATTATGTTATGTCTATATATGTCTATATGTCTAACTGTATGTGCACGTGCATGACTGTGAACGTGCAGGCCAGAGATTGACACTGGGTGTCACCCTCAGCTGCTCACCTTCTTTTCTGGGGCAAGGTCTCTCGCTGAACATGGAGAGCACTGATTTGCCTCGACTGGCTGGCCAGCAGGCCGAGGAATTCTCCTGTTTCTGCCTCCCTAGTTGCTGAGGTCAAAGGCTCATGCTCCTATGTCTGACTTGTTACATGGGATGGGGATCCAGACTCAGGCCCTCTTGCCTACATGGTTCACAGACTGAGCCATCTCTCCCCAGCCCAGCAGTTGGTGTTTAGCTATAATCTCCAGTTGTTGGCCCCAGATATAGACGGATTTCATCAACAGATAGATAGGGAACTGGAAGGGTGTAATGGAGTCCACGTAGGCCCCAAGGCTGACTTTCAAATGATAGTGTCCTGTGGCCAAATCAGTGTCTAGAAAACCAGAGAAAGCTGACTGGGTGAGCTCAGCATGGGTAAACCCCTGTGAAGACGCCACAGTCACAAAGGTGGCGGTGGCTTATCGCTGCTCCTGATACAAGCGGTGGCAGGGCTTCAGACATTTGGATATGATCCTGGCCAGGAACCAAGGAAGATATGACATGACTATAGCCTTCAATCTATGAGGCTAGATGTGGTAGGTACGTGGGAGTTTCTAGAATGAGCAGGGTTTTCAGGCAGGGTGATGATGCCGGAGGACTAGCCTCAGCATGCTCACTAGAGGACATGGCAGCATGGTGGGAAAGGTCGATCCAGTGGGCCTCTGAGAGACTGTGGGTGTTATCCTTGGACCCACTGACTGCTCAGCTTAAAGGGCAAAACCAGCTGTGATGCCTCAATGACATGTGGGTCTGGAGTTTCGGTACATGCTGAGGTTTGATGGGGACATAATTGGGAAATGCATGGCTTTGAGTCTAAGGGCTGATACTCATAGACTCTCTAGGAGTGTGGACAGGAGAGGTTCACAGCAATAAAACCTGGAGCTGTGTTGACTATAAATTCATATATTAGAACGAACCCTGTGACACCTCTCGGGTCAGTTATTTGGTGCCTTAGTCGTCCTTTAGCTCTCTATGAAAGAGAAAAGGGGACATTCTTTCCTTCCTTCTTCCCTCTGTCCCTCCTTCTCTCTCTCCCTCCCTCCTTCCTTCCCTCCTCTCCTGCCTTTCTGTCTTCCTTTGTTGCTTTTTATCCCTCCTTCATCTCTTTCCTTCCCTCCTTCACACCCTCTCTTCCTCCCTTCTTCCCTCCCTTCCTGCCTTTCTTTCTTCCTTTGCTCCTCCCTTCCTCCCTTCCCCTCTCTTTCTTTCTTTGACCAAGATAAGATACATTTTACAATAGTAAAGAAAAGTTATGGGGCCATCTAATATTGAGAAGAAAATGCCAAGAGGTGGAGTCGTAATTCACTCAGTCCAACTTCTTATCAATCAGGGCTTAAACTAAGCTTGTTAATGTTGGTACTAATGCTGGACCCTCTTCTAACACATTTGAAAATGAATCACTGAATTTAATCATCACAATAACCTTGTAGTACCTCTGGGAGTCAGTTGTTATTAACAACACTACGCAGAGAAAGAAACTGACCCACAGCTGAGAGATAGCATTACCTACCTAAGCAAACAAGAGTCAAATCCAGTCTGTTCTAGACTCTCATGCTGAATGTCCTATTGCAATAAAAACCAATAAAAAAACCCTTTGAGCTCTCAAGGGCTAACTTATCTAGGTCCTGGATCCTGACATCCAGAAGACTCAGCGCTCTCTCTCTCTCTCTCTCTCTCTCTCTCTCTCTCTCTCTCTCTCTCTCTCTCAGGAAATTTGCAGGCCCTGGCCCTGTGAAGTATAACTGAAGATGTAGCAGAGATATTTGTCCTGATGTTTAAGGAGTGAGCCTCTGAGGGGCTGGGGTACAGTCACGTAGAGGAGGATGGCCTGGCCATCATAGAGTTCCCGAGGCCACATCTCACAGTAAGGCTTCTAAACTGTACTCCTTCCTCACTGTGAGCCTTCCTAGTGCCCCCGAAGCAGGTGTGGTTGTGATATTTATAGTCATCACTCCAGAGGTGAAACATGTTGTGCTCTGATTTTCTTTGCTTTGTAATTAAATGATAACTTTGGACCCATTGCTCTGCCTCCGTTCTTCCAGAAATCTCTTTTCAGAGGGGATCCAGACATGAGCTGTACAGAGAGAACGAACGAATGACTTGGTTTAAGATTGTCGAGTGTAGGTACAGCATAGGATCATTTCTGGCTCAACACCCAGCTCTGTCTTCTCAGTTCTACCGGGCAGATGATGTGATCATTTTGCTCGTTTGAATTTTGGAAAGAAATTGAAATATTTTTGGTCAGGTGTGCTCCTTCAGGTTAGCCTGTTGGGCATATGCTGCTGTGAAGAAACTCTTCTGTACACTGTGAAAATGTATTACTCTCGTTGTGATAATAGTGAGGAACTGTCTTCATTATTATAGCAGGTAGGCAGGCAGGAAATATAAGTGGAACAACCAAGCTAGATGCTGGGATGAAGAAGGGTGGAGTCAGAGGGGACGCCAGCAGGCACAGAGGAAGCAGGGCATGTAAAAGAATGAGATAACAAGCCATGAACCACGTGGAGGAGGGTAGATTAAAAAATACAGGTCAATTTAAAATGTAAGGATTAGCTAGTAGCAAATGTGAGCTATTTGATGAGCATTTATAATTGATATTAAGTTTCTGAGTGATTATTTGGGAACTGCTTCTGGCACAGTTATAGTCTGCCTACAGGCTGCTGGCACTGCCTAGGTGATGCTTCCTGCCATGCAGCCCAGCCTGGCATTTTCTGAACTCATATTTTCTCTATCAAGTTACCCATGGACAGCATCATCTCTAACTCATGTCTTCACCTGAAGAATTCTAGAACAAACAGTCCTGCAGTTGTGACAAGCACACAACATGAACAGGAGATGGATTCCTAGGAGTTCCTGTTGTAGGGCCAGATCCATTATCAAGAGGGCTTTGCCCTTGTGATAGTTCTTTTTATTTTAAATTTGTTCTAAATTCAAATTAACAAATTCAAAATAAACATTGTGTTGAACTCCCAGCTACACCCACCTTAGCCATCTAAAGAAATACATTCGAAAGAGAGATAAAATCTGCCTAGCTACCTGAGAGTCATCTATTAGAACCAAGGGAAAGAATCTCGTGCTAGAAAACAGGGTCACCTAGTGAATGAATATCTTAGGCTAGGAACACTGGGTCATGCAGGAAACATGGAAGGCTATTACCCTCCCAAACTCCATTTCTGTTTTGCGCTGTGTCTTTTCTTTTTAGATGGACAGACTCATTCAAAGGTTGAAAGAGTTGTTTGCCATGTGACTGAGGTGTGTGGTGCTGTTGACTTCATGCCTTTCCTCCAGGGTCTGGGGTGTGGGAGGGGACAGCCCAGGGGAATCCCATGGGCTAGGAGGAGATTCATCTGTCCCTTAAATAAACAAAGCAGGAAGCACTCTGGGGACTGTGGAACCAAGTGCTCTGCTGAGGCGATATCCTCACCAGGGGCCATACCTGTAGCTTCTCCTAAGGTCTCTCCTTATTCCTGCAACCCCTCACACCCAGCAATCCATGGAAAGACACAAAGAGAATTCCTTCTTCCTTCTCGTCCCCCAGAGGAAGGCTTTGCATTGTTAAATTACTATTCGAAAACTGAAGAAAGTGAAAACGGAAATGGAGAAAATGCCGATGTGCAGTGCACCTGCCCGCAAACATGAGGTCCTTGTGAAATAAATGATACTAATTACCGGGCAGGGATGCCTAGGTTCAGCCCATGGCCGTTCTTGGGATCTCTCCATTTTGTTTCTGGTGTGATAGTATGCAGAGTTCACCAGGTAAATGTCTGATAGTTCATTGTTGCTGCTAGTGGAGAACTCCAGGGAACAGGGTACCGCAGAATTCCCCCAAGACCCCACTTGCAAGGAGCAGGTGTGTGCTCGCACGCTCGCTGCAGGCTTTCCTCTTTCTGGGGCCTCCCACTTCTCTGGCAAAGTGTCCAGACTTCTTTAATACAGAACAGAAGTCCAGTGTCATGCTGCTAGTTCGGTTTATTTCGATGCCTCCTCTTCTGCAGGCATCAGGTATATTATAGACAAGGAAATTGGGTTTCAGAAATAGCACCTGTCGGAGAACGGCAGGCAGCACCCCCCACCCTCGTCAGCACCAAATGGTCTTAATTAACTTTGGACACTTCTGTGCCTCACACTTTATTTCTGAATGTTATTGAAAGTTGTCAGAACTTGTCTCACTTTTTTTCCCTTTTATTATTAATGTGTAAATACAATGCCTCGGGAGTGTTACTAAAACACAGAATCTAATCCCAGGAGATTAATTTATAAACGCAGCATAGGGTGAAGTTACATCCTGGTGCCTGCAAATTGATGTTGGTAAGAGCCACAGCACCAGCCTCTTCAAACCCATAGGGACTCAGAAGGCCAAAGGGGCTGATGGGAGAGAGCCAGGACTAGCCAGCTGGGTTCTACCTCCAGGATATAGCACCTTGGGTCCCTCCAGATGAGTCAGAAGGGACTGAGGTTCCCTTCCTTTCCCTATGAGGCCCTTGCAAGGCTGCCCATCCATTAACCAAGTGCATGAGTATTCGTTGAGTACTTACCCCACATCAGTCTATGCTCAGCTCAGTGGGAATCAAAACAAGCGAAGCATACTTACTGCTTGTGATGGTCTTATCCTCACAGAGAGAAGCAGACACACACACCCAGAGCAACTGCTAGTCAAACAAAGCCAGTCCCCAGCAAGTGTGGAAGTGTGGACAGTGGATTTGAAGTGTGCACAGAGGAGTGTGCGTGTGGACTGGAGTGACCAGGTAATTCGAGGGGGTAGATTGCTGGGCTAGGGTACACTGAACTTTAAGCACAGGATCATGGAGTGAAGGGTAGGCTGCCCAGGCTTCATCTAGAAGAGCAGGGAAACCTGGCCTGTGGTCCCTGCCATGACCTTTATGTCATCTGGAGAGCTCTGGACAGCCAGGGTCATTCAAAGGCCCAGAAGCTGTGCCATATGCGACACTGAGAACGCGTTTGTCCAAGGCCTGTAGCTAAGCACCCCTGGCCCAGCGTCATCTGCCTGTGCCCATGGAGGCAATGAGCAAAGAGCAGAGCTCTTCAAAGAAAGCAATAAAGTGTCTACTGCCAAAAGGGGTGGGGCAGGACAGGGTTACTGGTGGCTTGGGGGTTCCCCTGAGCAGGGAGTCCATGACGGGCAGGTGGAGAGGAGCAGGACTTTCCCCTCTGAGATTCTCGATAGCCTGTTTAGTGACCAGGAACAGATAACGAATGACTTGTGGCTCATGTTGGAGGGCCAGGGCTTCGCTCCTGTGGGTTAAGTATGCCGTGGGTCTCACTTTTTCTACCATTACCTCCTGCCTGCCTGTCCAGCGATCGTGTTGCTGCAGACCTCTCCAGGCCTCTCACCTAAGTGGGTTGGGAGCAGCGGAGTGGTGCAGACCCAGAAGGAGTGACTGAGGTCTTCCCAGGGAAGTCCATGCAGACAGATGAAGAAGGGAGAGAACGTGGCTGGGATGTGTGCACTCTAGAGAGAAGAGCAGCGAGGGCAAGGCGTGGCAGACAGAGTGGGCAGGAGACCGACTCACCTTGGCCTGCCTTTCTCCAGCAAGGCTCCAGAACAAATGGCAGCTGCTCCGGGGTGCTCTCATTATGGTGGTTAACTGATGCCCCAACCCGAGGGTCAGCAGGACCAGGCTGACAGGGTACCAGGCAAGAGCAGGCTGTCAAGGAGGCCAGTGATGAGCGGATCTACCCGGCAGTCCCCAGGTATAAAGGAACAGGCCATCTGCTGCCTTCCTGCTGGTTTCCTACTTGTATGGCTGTTCGCCCTCCCTTGGTGAGTCCTTGGGTACAGGGGCCTCAGTGGCGCCTTTACACCCACGCTACTCACCGCAGCTTCGACACCACATTGAGAGCACCCTTCCTAGGCTCAGATGGCCCGACAGATAATTTACTTGGGTCCTCGCAGGGGACCCCAGAGAAGAAGGAGGGATGGAGACGCCTAAAGGGGAGAAGGTGAGAAATGCTGTCTTGCCACTTTCTAGAAATTCAGAGTCCGAAGAAACCATACACCAACACTGCACTTTTGCAAAAGGGGCTCTTCTGCCTCAGTTTCCTCCCTGGGAGTTTGAGGGGGGTTAGGGGGAGGGGACAGGATCTAGCAGTGGAGGCCAGACTCAGATATCATATGTTCACCTTTCTCTTGGGCAAGAGCTCAGGACTTATGGATTTAGAAGGCCAGATCATGACCCATCTCTTTTTTTCTCTCCCCTCTTGTCAACCATGTTTTAGCTACCCTGCTTCTCAGCCCCCACCATGCACAGATACTACAACCCAAGTCACTAACCAGCGAAGGGCTGACTGAGAATGCTGGTGGGCACAGCAGGAGGTGAGAAGAGAGGGGGATGAAGGCGCACCTAGTAGGTGTTGAATGTGCACACACCTAGCTAGGACCTGTCGTTGGTGCCCTGCTTACTGCAGAAGTGAGACCCAGAGCAGCAGATCACTGGCTTGGTGGACAGAGGCTGTGGTGCTGGCACCTCAGCCCTATTAGCTAGGCTGGTGGGAGCTAGCCAGTGCTGTTGAGAACTCAGACAATTGAGCCGATTGAAGGGCTGCTCTTTGGAGTTGCTGCCAAAGCTGTCTCAGTCCCACAGCCTCGTGCCTTTCCTTTGGTCTCAGCCCACTTGCCGGAGCTGCCCTTCAGAGGAGGCTCACAGCCTCCTCATGGGGCTATGGCTTAACCCCTAAAAACCGAGTTGTATTTGCAGAGTTTTCTCTGAAGCTGAGGGAACCTCTGGAGTCTCTTGCTCTTGCTGCTCGTTGGTGAGGGAGACCCATGAGGTCATATGGGGCTGGCGGTGGTTCAGCCTCTGGCCTTGGATACATATACAGGACCTGGAAATCTGCCAGGAAACAGTGCTCATGGGGTCCAGCCTGTCAGTCCTGCCTTCCTTGGCTAGCCCCATGTGGTTACTGAGCTTGCCTTAGCTGGGCATTGAGGACACTGTCTTTTCCTTCCATGTAGGCAGAATGTTGCCCTTGGGTGTCTGTTTAGAGACCCTGGGGCCAGTCTGCAGGAAAAACCCTTCTTTTAATCTGTTCTGAACTGGCCTTGGTCTCACTACTGGGTCATACTACTGGGTCTCTGTCCTGGGTTCTTTATTAACCCCTTGATTCCAGAATTGATTGTAGTGCTGGCTTCTCCCTTGGTCCCTCCTTACCCCCATTTAGTTTCCTGAGCCCGTTCTCTTAGCTTGCTGAAGCTACAGAGGCCACATTATGTTATGGACTATTGGCCAGAGCTGTGCCCATATTGTCAGTCTGCCTTTGAGGGTTTCTGTTGACTGCTTCCACTAACATTGCTTCTGTGAGTACTAACTGCATCCAGGATCACATTCGCCTCCATTGGCTAGCTCAGCCCACCTCTGCAGCCTGCCAATCTTCCTATCCCTGCACCATCTCTACGTATGTGCTAGTTTGCAGAGAAGGAAGACCAGCAAGCACCACTGCCCCTCCCACTTAGGTGCTGTGCTCACGGCCCTCTGAATTTCTAATGCCTTACATGGGCCGGGACCTTCCCTTTCTCTAGCTCCCATGGATTGGGCTCTTCTTTAGAAATCTGGGAATGACGATGAGTAAGAGCTAGGGCAGCCACTCCACTTAACTGGGAGCTTCCCTTGAGCCAGGTACTGTCCACGGCACGGGGAAGAACAAAGATGACTCCCAGAGATTGTCTTTGAGGTGGAAAGCCAGTAAGGAGATATGTGAGAAAATCTGTAACGGAGGCAGCATAAGAGGGAGCCTCTGCGAGCATCTTAACTCTTTCCCGAGTCCCCTGGTCTCTCGGTTTTTCTTCTAGGCAGGTAAAACTGCCAGGAGACAATGAGTGAAGAAGAGAATGGAGGTGGACATGAGCGAGGCTGGGCCGGGAAAGCTCTGGGGCCTCATGATGTACATGAATAATGCCTCACCTGTCACTGACGGAAGTGCCAAGTTGTACAGTAACAACTCTAACAAGAGATGGATGGAGACGAGTGTTGTGCTGTGGTCCAGTCAATATATTATTAAACATGGGGAAGAGGGTCTTTGGCTGAAAAGTTTTGGTGGAGACATCATGGGATTTTCCTTGGTTATGTATCTTTAGTACACGTTGCTGTCAAATAGCACTTACGCTGCACATAGGGTAGGATAGGAAATTATTATTTTCAGCGGCTATTTCTATGCTTAGGTGTCTATCTTTTCTGTTGACAGCTTTCTCTTTTTTCTATTTTTGGAGAGATGTTGTGTATTTCTTTTGGAGAAACATCTTTCATGACACCTTCCGTTCTCCTTTCCGCGGTCTCCTCGAGATGGATTCTAAGACTCAAGAATAAACCAGCATCATATTCTAGGTTTTAGACATGTAGATTTGTTATGGTTGAGCATATAAGCGAACTTACCCAATCAACCTATGATTTAGGATCTGGGTGAGTCAGGGCAGACAAGAGAAGTCCTTCTTCTTCTATTAGACTCCAGGTGGCAAGGAAGTCATCCTGATGGAGCTTCAGAAACATGTGACCAGGTCTTGTATGACATGGAGCCAGGACTTAAGACAGGTAACCAAGGAACAATGAAAGGGGAAATTAGTTCTGAGGAGCTTTCCGTGCCACTTCCAGGTATCTGTAATCAAGCCTACTATGCAATTGGTTGATCATACAATGTAGTGAAATCCCTGTCCTTTGGTTCTTTGGTTGAGATGTCTATCATTTGTGACTTGTGTCCCAGAAAGATCTGCGCTCACAGCTCCTCCCCCATCCACAAGGCTCTTATTTTCACAGGCAGAGATGTGAGACGATAGGATGCTGACCTTGGGACAAAGGTTTAGGAAGCACAAGCAGGGCCTTAAAGGGTCTCAGACCTTAAGGGGAACAAAAATATAAGGTGTCGCTCAAATCAACAAGTTTTAATAAAATGATTATCTCTTTTTCTATGATCTTGGCTCTTTTTTTTTTTTTTTTTTTTTTTTTTTTTTTTTTTTTCCTCTCCTGTTGGTATGGTTGTTGGCCTTCTGCAAACAAGGAAAAAAACAGGATTTTTTGTTAGTAGATATGTAAATTCATGGGCTGGTTAATTTGTAGTTACACTTCAAGCGTATTAGTTACATTTCTATTGCCATGACAAAACACCATGACCAAAGCAACTTAGAGAAGAAGCAGTTTAGTTGGGCTTATAGTTCTCGAGGGATGGAAGTCCATCATAGTGAGGAAGCATGACAGCCAGTAGGCATGGCAACTGGAGGAGGAAGCAGAGTTCCCATCTTAACTGAAAGCAGGAAGTACAGAGAGTGAACTTGAAACGGCACGTCTCTAATTTCTCAAAATCTCCCCCAGGTGACATTCTTCCTCCAGCAGGGCCACACCTCTCCAAATAGCACTACCAATGGGGACCGAATATCTAAATGCCCGAAACTATGGTGGTGGTGGGGCATCTCACTCAACCACAACACTAGGTATTTCTGTGACATATTGTTGTGAAAAGCCAGCAGGTCACAGCAGCAGGGCAAGGGGCAATGTGTGGAATGGTGAGATTTGGAGTCATCCTAAGACCCAGGCTGCTGAGTCTTACACAGTCTCCGGTTGACACAGAGATTTTGGGTTCAGCTGTAGACCTGCCCTGTTCATGCCAGAGGATGTCCTGGGCATGGGAGAGTTAATGACCAACCTCTTCCAGAAAAGAAAAAGGCTCCAATAACAAAACCCAATGGCATGGAGGGAAGAGACACAAGTTACCAGCCACAGAAAGCTTAAAAAGGAACCCACCCACAGCTCCCGCTACAAATGCTTTTAGCTGTACGTTAAATCTTCCCTCTAATGGCACCCCTGTTAAACGAGATATGTCACCCGACCTGAGGAGGCTGACTTGAAAGGCAAATAGTTGGAAGTGATTCCACACGTTATTAGTGAGAGCTGTTCTCACATTTCCGGCAAAAATAATGGAGCCGAGGTCTGAAGAGATGACTAATACCTCCCCATTACTGACCCGAGGCCGGGCATTACATTGTCATCCTGGCCACCCGGCTGGCCCTGCGAACATATATTTCTCTGCTTGTCCTATGGGTGCTTTGTGCTAGATGGCTGGGTTCATGTTAACTCAGGCTGCCCAGCTTATTGAAATGAGGAGGCTGTTCTCCCATTGAGGCAGGGCAGGCAGGACAAGGCCAGCCTGAGCAGAAACACTCCACTTCGATGATTGGGGTGGTCCTCTGCCCCCAGGAAGGGCAGTGGTGGACCTGTCCTCGACACATAAGGATGTGTCCTGAGCTTGCCTTTATCGCTCATCTCTATCAGCTTTCATGGACTGTCTGCAGGCTTCCTGTCAGAAAATTCTCTGGATTTAATCTTAATCTCTCTTGTTAAAACACTAACTCACATCTCTGATTACACACACACACACACAATGCACACACATGCACACACATGCACACACGTTTTTGAATTCCTGATCCCTCTGCCTCCTGCTAGCATTGCAGGTGTGCTCCCAAAAGACTTTAAAGGAAGTCACTTAACACGTGTAAGCATTTGTTCAGAGGGGACTTTGTGCCAGTCTTCTTCTGGGTCTTGCTTTCCATACCGGAAGGGCTTGGGTCAGTGGTGACCTTGGCACTGATATATCTAATGAATACCTTCCATTCTTTTCTCTCTTGATGTCTCAGTACCATTTGACCGCTATTCCTGTTGAAGTACCCTCCTTTTGTCTGCAGTGACACTCTCTGGACTCCTTCCTTCTGCCTGGAGACATTGCAGGCTCCTTGGTGGTTTCTTCCTCTGCAGTCTGACATCTGTATTTTGGGGGTTCCCCAGGATGCATCAAACATCTTTTACTTATTCTATTGTTCCTCCAGAGGTAGCCTCTCCCACGTGACTGGATTAAAGTGTGTGCCACCACTGCCTGGCTGCTGGTGATTTCTTGACTCTCTTCCTTAGCCTTCAGTCTCTGCCACCATCATAGCTCAAGCGTCACAAACTTCTGGTGACACGACATCCCTTACTGTACACATGACAGTCCCTGAAGTTGTTCTCCAAGCCAAAGGAGGCTTTTTGGTGCAACCCACATCTGGTCACAATGTCTTTCTGAAAGCAAACTGGTTTTCAAGGACTCTTAAACTACCAAGGCTCTCTATCATCTGTTGATTCCCTTAACCACATACATATTCCAGGCTGGCCTCAAGCTCTCTATGTGGTCCAGGCTAGCCTCAGACTCACTGTCCTTGTGTCCAAGACTTCAGAGAACTGGGATGATAAGTGCATGTGCCCACACCTGACTTCTTTGGCCTCTCCCTACATTATCCTCTCCTTGCTTTCTGAACTCTGACATATGGCTCTCCTTTGGTTCCTTAAGTCACACTCCTAGTCGCCGCAGGACTCTTGCATAAGCTTCTGTTTCTGTAATACTGCTCTTCATGTTCCCTTGGCCAGGTTAACCTTCAGCTTGCCCACCAGGTTAACCTTCAGCTTGCCCTCCAGGCTGAAAATCTCCTTGCTTCTTTGTATCCATTTTCTGTGAACACTCAGATCCCAGGACACACAGCTGACTTTCTGCAGGTGCTCAGAACGGTGCCTTTTGTTGTCCCTATGCCAGGGATGCCTGTACCATCTTCTCTGCTACTTTGGTCCCCTTCTTCATTCTATCAGCATGTTCCAGATGGCACCTGCTAAGGATTCCGAAGCCCTCAGTACAAATGTCCAGGGTCATCTGGTTGGTGAGGGAAAGCTCAGATGGTTGGTCTAGTGTCGGAAAGGAAGAAAGACACTCGATCCCTGATGCTGGGGAATTACTTTGCCCTCCCTGCATTCTCTAAATTGCCATGGAGAGTCCAAAACGAGGGGGAATGCCTTGGTGTCTCTTCCCCTTATCTCCCCATTAGATAGATGTGAAGCTCACGCACCACCAGAACAATAGGCCGTGTAAGCATCTTATGTCCCTCTCTTTCCCCACCCCGCATCTGCTGGCTCATGAGTTCCTCAAAGGACAGCGGTGGCTGCCAAGTTCTCTTTTATAGTGAATCCCCTACACCTTCCGTAAGGTCTAACCTGATTTATTTTTTCTCTTTAGAGCACTTACCTTCTCGTACATAAATACTGGGCAGTGGGATTGGAGCGCGTGTTCCCTGACTGGAAGTGGCGACAACCACAGCAGCAGGTTTATTTTTAAATAAAAATTGGAAAGTTATGGGGCTCCTGAGGGTTTCTGCATTTTTATTTTTCATTCACTGGTCGGGGTGGTGGGGTGGAAAAGGAGAAAAAAGGATAGGAGAAAATATAGCTTGTGTTCTTGCTTCCATTTGTCATAACTCCGTGTATTCATCTCCTGCTCCTGCTCCCCTTTCTCTGGCATCTGGCAACCCTGTAAAGAAAGAGAAGGAGTGATTACTTCTAAGAAGGGAGCAGGGGATCTGTTTGAGCCAAGCATTAGGTATACAGCCCCTGAGCAAGTCACATGCATGGTAAAATATTACCTTAATAACAAACGCACGGAGAGCCGTGCGTAAATGGTAACAGCTGCTTTGTGATGACCACGTTATAAACGACTGCGGCCCTGATCGTTAATAATGTATTTGAACAATAACAACTTGATTCGAAGGAAGAAGTACAGCCTTTCAGTTTTTCCTGGCATGCAAATTCACTCTTGCTGTTGTGTGAAGGATGGAGGATCCATGCTGGGTCTTCAGAAGTGCAGAATGAAATCTAAGCAAAACTGGGCCTCTGCTGCCCACCCCAGCATCTCTCCTATGCCCAGGGTCAACCTTTCAACTATCCTGCAGTGTCCAAGCCTTCCCTCTTTCCTGGGAACTGAAGCAGCACAAGCTGGTCCCTCTGATGGTGATTTGAAGGTGGAGGCTCAGCAGATCCTGGAAATTTCCCAAAGGTTGGTATTAATTACCAGGAAGTTCAAAGGCTACCTTTTCTTCCCTCTCCCTTTACATGTGTGTGTGCATGTATGCACGTGTGTCTATGTGCGTGTGTGTGTGTCCAGGTCATGGGAAGACATCAAGTGTCCCACACTATCATTCTCCATTTTATTACCTGTGGCAGGGTCTCTCACTGACCCGGAGCAGCCCCTGCGGTTCTCCTGTCTCTGTCCCTAATAGTGTTCAGGCTACATGTGAATATAACCACAACTGATTTTTATGTGGGTGCTGGGGATTCGAACTCAGGTCCTTGTGCTTGCACAGCAAGTTCTCTCATTTTTTCAATCAGCTTCCCAGCCCCAGGGCTGCTTTTCTTTAACTTTTTTGAAGTTAAAACTCTGCTCCAAGGGGACAAAGATAGCATCTTGGGAGTATCCCCAGGCTCACTGCAAACATTTGGTTGCATCTCTTACTACGCCCTCTCTTTTAACCACTCCCAAACCTCTCAGGGTCGCAAGTGCATACTCTGTTATTTGGGGCCTGGGAAACTCCTACACATCCTTCAAAATCTGGGTCCATTATGCAGAGTTCGTTGCTGCGTCCCATTAGCCTGCTTTGACTGCAGCGTTTTGCTCCAGACTTAACTGTCTTGTTGCCCATGCCACACACTGTAATGCTCTATTCACATATCGATTTCCTCCCTGGACTTGGATCTCCTTAAGGACAATAAGTGTGTGTTAGTATTCTTTTTGTCTTTATTCCCCAGCACGGTGCTCAGAAATCATTAAATATTCAATAAGTGTTGAATAAGCAAGTGAAGGGCCACCAATAGACACCTTTCTCATTTCTTACACTCGATGGTATTGTAGGACCCTGGATCCTGTTGTGAAAGTTCACTGCTATGTACTCTGAAGCCCTGTCACCTACAGTTATGCCATCCTGAAGGTGTTCGCACTTACAGGAGTCATTGGGAAGACAACCCATTAGCCCAACCACGTCTATCTCATTTAGGTGAGTGTCTGCTGCTGCCTCCCTCCCAGAAGCCAAGACCTCTCCCTTTGCCCTGTCTGTCTCCATCGCTCCTCTGATACTTACATTGTACTTTATTTCTACATAGAGAAGACCTGGACAAACTAAAGATGAGCACTTAGGTAAGCTATAGGGCTGCAGGCTCGTATCACTCAATTCTTTTGGCGTAGATGTCTCTGCTTCTTCGGAGAACCTTATCTGAGCCCCCTTGCTCCCAGCGCTGTCTGCCTTGACTTTGCTTCGCTTCACCACAGGAAGGCAGAACTCTTTCTCTCTAATTTAAGTTCACTCCTTCACCTGAATCCCACTTGGGTACTTTGCACAGGGGCTTCAGAGCTACAGCGAGACCCTCTCTTCTGTGGGGGTCTGGACTGTGGGGTTAGCCACCCGAATGCAACCTTGTCGTGATTTGTCTAAAGTTTTACCATCCTTACTGCCTTTGGGAACCACTCTCCTCTCTTCTGGCTCTCAGCCTTCATCATCCTTCCTAAGTCTCTGTTTTCCACACAAGTCCTAATTTTTTTTACAACTCTGACCTCAGAGCACTGCCTGCTCTGTCTGCTCTTTCTGACTCTGCTCTCAGTTAGAACCACTGATCCAAGGACTCATTTTCCACACTGGCCTCTCTCCTCAGAATAAAATGAAACACGTTCTCATCTACTGGGTGGCTGATGTGTTTACTTTTACTGATAGCCTTTTGCCTTAAAAAGACAAAAATTTTAAACCCTTTGCAAAGATGTAAACCATGTAGCAAAAGAGAGTCAACCAAAACTAAATGAAAAAAAGAAAAGTTGAAACAATGGACCATCAGAGCCAAGAGGTGTTGGCAGTGCCCTGGGTGGGTTAAAAAGTACCAGGGTATCATGGGGAACCAGTTCTCTGTTAGTGGTGGCATGGGCTTCATTATGAGTCAACACCGAAAGGCAAATGACGTCAGCTACAAAGATCAGTGAGCAGAGAACAAAAATAAATCTAAACCTCTCATGAACATGGTAACTTTTAGTACCAAGAATAAAGGAGTTTCTGCTATGATTCTTGAGTGTAAGTTCAATCCCAGTGGGTCTCTCTACACATCCTCCTAATTAGAAAACATGAGCAAATCCAAACATCTTGGGGATCGTGAGAGAATGCTCAAACACAAATGTAGTGACCCTGGAGTTTCCTCTCAAACTTGCTTTTCTGGGCATGGTCATGAAGCCCCGTGAGATGAGGCCCCAAACTCATGGAACTTCTCCTCTCCTAGGTGGCTGCTTTCAGGTCAGAATCCCAAGGCTGTCTTCAGATGGACGTATCCAAAGATACATCTATTTCAGAATGCATGCACACCAGCTGAAAGTGCCATGCCCCTCTCTGCCTTTTCAACAGCATCCTTAGAGAATGGGTGCAGGTATATCAGGTAGGAAGTGTGATAGAATCTTCACACGGGCCATCGATCCGCAGGGCAAAGCATCATTGCTGAGTGTCTCACAAATGGCCCAAACACAGGATTACAGAGTCTAAAGCCATAGCAATCACTTCTGGCAGGTATATCAAGAGAAGGTGGTGGGAGTGTTCGAGCTGAGTAAGGATGTATCAGGAAAAGCCAGGGGCACTTTCATCCAGAGCAAATAGACTGGGCAAAACTCAGACATGGAAAAGCAATTCTTGTTCAAAAAAAAAAAAAAGCAAATAGATCAGATCGTTTGGAGCATAGTCTGTGTCAAGGAAATCGTCGGAGATAAGGCCAGAAAGGTAGGTTGGGGACAAATTATGGAGGGCTTTGAATACCAGACTGATGAGAGTGAGCTATGTTCAGTAGGCAATGGGGAGCCATTGAAGACTTTAGAACCCCAGAATGATGCAATCAAAGGAGTACTTGAGGAAGATTAATTTGCTTGTGGTGTGTAGAATGGATTCGAGAATAGGAAGATAGCATGGAGTTCAGTACATAAAGGACACCTTATAAACGCTCGTTGAATAAAATATTTGAACAGAGCGAAGGAGAGGCCATTGCAAGAGTCGACTCACCAGAGGAAAAGGTCTTAAGGCGGTGACAAGGAGGAACAAAGAGCAGGAGATGAATGCTTGTGACCAGCAGAGAACGTTAGGGCAGAGGACCTGCTGGGCAGATGAAACAGCAAAAGCCGTTATTTACTCTGAAGGAAGAGCTGAGCTAGACGGGAGTTATGGGCCCTTTTCTATAAGAAGGGGGTCAGAGGAGGTCAAAGCCATGGCCAACACTCATGAGGTGGTTTGCCAAGTGCACGGAGTATGGTTGGACATCGGTAGTTTTGACTTGACCCCAACGTATCACCTGCCTCATCCTTTCTTTCTTTAGAGAATTGCTTCTCTGTCATGTCAATTGTGTGATTCTAAGAAGCTGTCAATCATCTCTCATAGCAGTAGTGCTCAGTCCCTGCTCATAGCAATTGGTCCAAGGATGGTTATGGGATTTACGGGATCCTATCTGATTGATAGTGTTTTTCTGAGGTTCCCGAGAGATGGGGCTAGTAGGCTTGTTTAGGAAAGATGGGGCTCTGCAGGAACTCAGGCTGGAATGTGCTATGGGATACCATGTATGGTATCTCCAGCAGCGTCTACACTTCAGTATTGGGAAAACAGCCATCTGTAGACCCATCGGAGGAGACCGCGGAGCAGAGGGGCATGCAGACTGAGTTAGGACAGCGCCGGAGTGAAAGGAGGAGGAGGAGGGTTCTGAGAACTGCATGCTGAGCTGCAGACAGGCAGAGCACCTGGGCTCAGAGCACATAGCAGGACCTGTGGTTATTTTCTCACAGCTGATTTGGAGGTATGTGCGTGTGTATGCATGCATGTGCATGTATATGGTGTAATATATGTGTGTGAATGCATGTGTGGATGTGTGAGTGTGTGGTATGAGTATGTTGCCATGTGTGTCTGTGTGTGAGTGTGTGGTGCCTGTGTGTGTGAATGTGTGGTGAGCACATGTATGTGTGGTGCATGTATGTACCCATGTCCATGCACCTGTGGTGGTTATAGGAGACATTTGAAGACCCTGCTTTATCCCTCTTGGCTTTATCTGTCCCCTTGAGGCAAGGTTTCTCATTAAACCTGACACTAGTTTGGCAACCAGCAAACCCCAGTGCTCCTTCTTCTCTGCTTCCCAAAGTGCTTTGGTTACAGGTGCAATAGCCATTTCTGGTTTATTTATGTGAAACTGGGATTTGAACTCAGATCCTCATGCTTACCGGGTGAGTACTGCTATCTACTAAGTCTCCAGAGCCAGGAGAGAATACTTAAAACGAGAGCTGTGGTTTGGAGAAGCATCCTCCAAGAGTCTCCGTGTTTAGCTTGGTCCTCAAGGCCATGATGCTAGAAGGTGGATGTGGTACCAACTGGGAGATCCCTGAGTCACTGGAGGAATATTCTGGGAGGAAATTGTAGGACTCCTGCCTTGTTTGTACTTCCTGGCTCCTGAGATAAGTGGTTTTGCCATATACACACCATTGCCAGAGGTTCAAAACAGTCACCCAACACTGGACTAGAACCTCCAAGATTTTGAGGCAAAATAAACCATTCCTTTTCATAAGTCAGATGTCAGAGGTATTTTGTTATGGTGGAAACCTGACCTAAAGCAATGGACAATGAGTCTTGTTTCAGCTCCTCTGACCCGGCTCCATATGAGACTAGGAGTCCTCAATCTGTGTCCCAGCTGGCTTTCTCTTGCTGTGACGAACATCACGACCAAACACAACTCAGGAAGAAAGGATTTATTTGACTCCCACTTCCATGGCTTTCTCTTGCTGTGACAAACATCATGACTAAACACAACTCAGGAAGTAAGGATTTATTTGACTCCCACTTCCAGGTCACAGTCCGTCCTGGAGGGCAATCGGGATGTGAACTCAAGGCAGGAACCTGGAGGCAGGAGCTGAAGCAGAAGCCGTGGAGGAGGACTGCTTACCAGCTTGCTCCCTCTGGCTCCCCCAAGCCTGCTTTTTTATATGACTCAGAGTCACCTGCCCAGATGAGGCGCCATGCCCAGTGGTCTGGGTCCTCCCATGTCCATCGTCAGTCAAGAAAATGTCCTGCACACTTGCCCACAAAACAGTCTTATGGAGGCATTTTCGTTATTGAGGTTCCTCTTCCTGTGTGGCCCTAGCTTGTGTCAAGTTGACGCAAAACAAACTGAGACAATCAATTTGCACATTATTATTTTTGTTTGTTTTCTTTCTTTTTTCTTCTTTATCTGTCTTAACTCTACCTATTTTCTCCACTGCTGGCTCCCAGGCTAGACCTGCCTATGTACTCTCCCTCTTCCATGGGACAGCAAAGGACATTTAGGAACTAATTGGCCTTTGGTTAAACATCAAAGACTATGAAATTCCATCACCCAACTAAGGGAAGCATGCAGCCCAGAATTTTCTTCCTTGAGGGCAGCTGCCTGCTGTCCTTCTGGCCTGATTCCCTTTATGTCTGTGCCCCGAGTCCAATGCCAGTTTGAACAGCTCATTTTATGTCTGAGAATTTTGCTGTAGCTATCGCTAGACGTTTATCTGGGCTGTCTAGTTGTAAGTAACAGAAACTCAATTTGAACTACATTTTGCAAAATAGGGCATGTGTCAGTAGATATTACCAGGAAATCACACATCTGTTGTATTAGGGACTCGTGTGTGTGTGTGTGTGTGTGTGTGTGTGTGTATGTGTGTGTGCATGTGTATCGGTGAATGTGTGCAAGTGTCAATGTTTGTATAAGTATATGTGGGTGAGAGTGTGTTTGTATGTGAGTGTATGTGTTTGTGTGTGGGTGTATGTGAGAATGTGTATGAGAGTTTTTATTGGTATTTGTGTGTGTGTATGAGTTTTTGATATGTGTGTGTATGTAAGTATATGAGTGTGTATGTTCATATGTGAGTTTGTAGCAGATTGTGTTTGAGTTTGTGAGAGGGAGTGTGTGTAACTGTGAGCATACATATGTAAGTACATGCATATATGTGTGCACTCGTGTGTGCCTGTATGTTTGTACAGATGTGTGCCACAGTAGGTAGGTACATACAGGTCAGAGGACAGCCCCCTGGAGGTGGTTTCTCACTTTCCACCTTATTTGGATGTAGGACCATCTGTTCCCTTCGGTGCAGCCATTCCGTGGCCCATGAGTGCAGAGTGATGTCTTTGTCTACACTTCCCCCTTTGTTGATGGAGCCACTGGTATGGTGGACCCTTGGGCTACTGCATTCAGCTCCCTACGTGGTCATGGGATCCCAGTCTGAATCATTTGGCTTGAGCAGCAAGTGCTTTCACTGCTGAGCCATTTCTTCAGCTGACCACCAGGTTCCTTTGTACCCACGTGCACTGCCTGTATATTCCCGCGGGGATCTCAGGCTCTTCCGTGTAGAGACTTTCTCCAGATGGCAGATTCATGTCTACAGCCTCCCCTACCACCCTCAGACAAGACACACCCCAGCAAAGAACTCTCATTGTTTAGACATGCTCCCATGACTATCCTTGGACCTACGGCTATGGCCAGGGGCCGGAGGAACAAGCAACTGCAGGCTGGACCTGGCTGTCACAGGCCCTCTTTTGCTACTGGGGCTGATTAGCATCTCATTAGAATCCCATGATTGACATGACAGAGAATCAATACTTCAAAGGAAAGCAGGACAATGTAGGTGATAGTGGTGGGGGTAAATTCAGAACCATATATATGTAGCCACACTCCTTTGGCATGGCAAACCTTCTCTTTGGCGGCCCAGGGAGACGTTATACGCAGCTGCCACTCATTGTCTCCTCTCCGAATTAGTGGGCTGGCGGATGAAATGGAAGCTGAGGCTCTGAGGTTTTCCTCTCCTCCTCACTGGCTTCACTTTGTGACAGCCATCACTTACTCCCTTGTGCAGGTGGCTCCTGATCTCCAGAGGCCCCAGGCTGGGGTGGCAGGGGAGGCTTAGATCAGGACAATGATGTGCTGGCTGAGGTGTGTGGGAGGAGAGGCAGAGCCAGCCAGGCTGCTGAGCCATGTGAGATGAAGGTGCACAGAGGCAGGAGCCTGAGGGCAGGTTGCCCACTTGCTGCCTGAGTGTGGCAGGAGGACTTGGTGCTTTCTACGGGCCTTCCTTGACTTGCTTTGTGACCCTAGGCTACATGCTTAATTGCTCAAGGCCTCTTCCCTTCACTTCTCATCTGGCAAGCAGGTATAATGATATGACTGAGCTACTGAAACCATGCCTTCCGAGGGGGAGATGCTAATTTGAAACTTGGTGCTACATAGATGGCTCTGGTCTACCAGGTATCCCAGGAGCCTCTGGCCTGAGACCCAAAGTCCCTTGGGTAGAAAACAGGACTCTTTAGATCCTGATTTAGAATTTTGTGATTTTTTCACCTCCAGAACCAAGCCACTCTTACAGCTGGGCTGGAAAATGAATGGTTCTTTGCACACTGATAATTGTAAGTGGGTATGTGGTTTCCAAGAGGCTTACAAACACTGGCTCTGAAGCTGGGATTTATCATGCCACAGGGGTTATAGGGAAGTACAGGAATTTTAAAGTTAACAAGTTTAAACATTGAGTGCACGTGTGTGTGTGTTGTGTGTGTGGTGTATGTGTGTGTGTGCACGCACATGAATGAAGATTCCTGAAGAGTCCAGAAGGGGGCACTAGATCCCCTGGTGCTGGAGTTAGAAGCATTTGTGAGCTGCCTGACCTGAGTACTGAGAACTGAGCTTCGGTCCTCCATGAGAGCATTGGGAACTCTAAACTTCTGAATCATCGCTCCTGCCCCCAAATGGTGGTTTTTTATAACCCACATTCCATCTAGACTCTTCTTATCTGGTTCAGTATGAGAAGTTACCATGTGGCGTGTGTACGCAGCAGCCAGATTGCATGTCAGGGGATCAGCGAGGTCAGTGGGCCAAGCAGAAGACCCCAGCTTCACAATACATACCCGTCAAGCTCCAGGCCCCAGTTACCCACCTTGCGTGTTTTACCGATCACCACGAATGGCTGAAAACAAATGCAGAAGGAGGGATGAAGAGGTTTAGTGAGGAGGTTTGCAACCCTCAGCTCATGGAATTCAGGTACCATAAGAGAATAGGGCACTGGGTTCTTCACATATGTATAATTAGAATGGCTTAATTTTTAGTAAGCTTTGCACACTGGGAGTCTAGGTCTGGTGGTCTGAAACCACCCAACAAACCAATCTAATTCCCTGGGTAAATATGGACTGCTAAACCTCTACCTCCTCCTCCTCCTCCTCCTTCTCCTTTATCTCCCTCTTCATCATGATTTATCTACTTATATTTTATGTGTATGACTATTTTGCTTGTATGTGTGTATGTGCACCATGTGCATGCAATTCCCATTAGGACCAGAAGAGGACGACAGATTCCCTGAACTGGAGTTACAGTTGTGAGTCATCACCTATGTTCTGGAAACAAAACTTTGGCTCTCTGTAGGAACAGCAAATTCCCTTAACTGTTGAGATACCCATCTCTCCAGATCCAGAATCCAGCCTTCTTATCATTATAGTTAAGGTCTTCCATGATCCATTGTTTCCCACAGAGTTTTAATTATAGGCCACTATGGATCCCTGATACATGGTCCCCAGAACCCCATCTATTAGCTTATGGGTTGACTTTTGTGAGGAAAGTGATTCTTTCTTTCCCTCTTTCTTTCCAAAATTCCTCTGGACATCAAACTCCTACTGGGTCCTCCTCCAGGATTTTTGCCATAGAGCCAGGGTTGTTTCCTGGGTGGCAAGCAGGAGGGCCTTTTGGAGAGAGAAGGCTTACAGAGTGCATTCACAGAGCACGCTCCTGCACTGTGTTACCTTCCCATGCAATGTACTACTGTATCTAGGCAAGGTGGGGCTAACAATAAGATTCAGGGAAGTAGGAAGCAGGGAAATTGGAAGTTACATGGCAGGACCTTCTCCTTGCCCCACAGCCTTCCCCCAGAGCTCTGTCCCAGGACATCGTGATAGCTCTTGAATGGCCAGGTTCAATCCCACAAGAGGGGTAGAGTAGATAGAGCCCCCACCAAACTTCTTAGCACCCCACTTGTCAATAGGGTAGGCTTGACATGTGGGCTTTTTGTCAGAAAGATGATTCGTACTGGGCGGGGCGTGGGATAGTGAGAGTCAAGAGACACATCCATTCCCAAGGCCTCCAAGTTCTCCATGTACTTTCCTTGCATTAGGGGAGGAGGAGGGATGGGGAGCAGTGAGCGCAAAGCCTTCTCATCCTCATCCCTGGATCTGTCAGCCTGACCAGAACAGGCATTCATTCTCAGAATAAATAATCAACTAAAAAAATGTACCAAATTCATTTTCAAATTGGCTTGTCAGACACACGCTTGCCCAGGACAAGTTTGTTGAATAAAATATATCTTGGGGAGCAAGGTGAGCCAGCCTGTCTCATTCCCTTAGGGACATCTGTAAATAAGGGCCATTCTGGAGGCCGGAAGCACAGAATTCCCCAGCATAGATTGAATTCTGGCTTTGTCTTAATGAACGTCAATATTTATTACCAAAGGCGTTGTGCTCCTCGGAGTTATAGAGCGTTTCCACATGTCAGCTCTTGCCTGTTGCCTTCCCAGGTACCAAATGCTATGCAATTGCTGCTCATAAAAGGGACAGACCATGCCACCAAGGAAGCTCACTCCTGGCTACAAATCTTCATCATCAAACACAGTAGGCTTTGCTTATGGTTTGGACCCAAGTGCCCCTGATGCAGGTTTTCTGGATGTCCTGCTGTGGCAGGGAGACCCTTGACACCTTTTGGCTGGGAAAGTAGGTGTGTCCTTTCTGGGATGGTGACAGGGGCATCAGATGGTAAGGCTTGGGAAACCTGAATGTGCTGGGGTTACAGCTCCTATCCTGTGGTCCAAGGCTAGAGAGAATCTGGTCATTTGTCATATATTTGAGAGTGCTTTGACTTTACCCATACCAACCACCTTACAATGTCAATGAAGGTCCTGAGGCTCAGAGACAGGAGGCGTTTGTCAAGGTTATAGAGTTCCCAAGCTGATGCCCTTACCCATCTCCTTGAAACTGAGCCAGGAGTTCAGAAGGACTCTCTGAAATGACTTTGGGCTGCAAGACTGGTGGCTCCCAGCTGCCCCTGCTTCTGATTTTTCATAGGTTTGGGTTTCACCAGATCTTGCTTCCTAAAGCTGTCCATACAAGTTGCTCTCCCCCAGTTTAAGCAAACCCATGACCTGTCTGACCTTACCCAGGAGAGAATCTCTGGAAAGGCAACCCAAACTCCTCTGTCAAGCCAAACATCCTGGAAACATCCATTCCAGGTGGACAGTTTGTACACAGAACTAGAGGACTCCAGGAAACAACCCTGTGCCTGTGCGGAGCTGAGAGAAGGGCTTTGGAAGAGGGAAGGAGAGGTTGCCGTGCCCGATCACCGGCTTCCGGTCAGCTTCCTTTCTGCCAACTAGCTCAGGACAGAAATGGCCCCGGGGCAGAGGCACAAAATGGGTTTTTTGAGAGTGATGTCATATGGTTTCTCAGACACCAGATTGCTCTTGCAGAAGCTGTCTGGCTGTTGTTCTGGGAGCTCTGCCGAGGAGAATTAGAACTTTTGACAGTGGGCATCTCATCTTGTCCAGATGCGTCTTTATAGGATCTGCCAGCAAGATTACAGCAGCATCAGGGTGTAATGGGCAGAGGAGTCAATAATTCCTGGGGTTATTGATTGTAACCAGACCCATTCTTCTTTTTTAATTTATATTTTATTCACTTTTTCAAGCTGTTTTTTTTTTTCAAACCTGTCCTGACAAAAGCCCCTGCTCGATCAAATACAGTTGATTACATTTTAAAAAAATGATAGGAGTAATTTGCTGCCGTTAGGAGAGGCAAGAGCAAGGCAGTGTATGTGTGTGTGTGCGTGTGCTTTGCAACATGCACGTGTGCTCATGGAAAAGGCACTGAGAAAGTCAGGGGCGTGGCCAGGAATCCCCCTGGCTGACCCAGAAGCACAGCCTCCTCCTCCTGAGGCTAAGGCTGGAAGCGGACTGACTCATCAGAGATTCGGATCTCCTAAGGTTTCACTGCCCTGCTGGATCTTCCAGCATCCCAGGGGGATATTCCCATCCCAGGCCTCATTCCATCTAGAAGATCTTTCTGGATAAGACAAATAGAGACACCAAGTGGATCAAAGCAGGTGAAGGCACACAGAACCTGCCCACCATCCCCCATGTACACACACAAACACACACACACACACACACACACACACACACACACACACACACACATACTCCAAGGCCCATTTAACCATATACCAACAGAATATACCTTCATTTTGGAATAAATATTTATTTGTATAAGACACAATACACATATTGATTGATATGTGTTATATTGTTAGGCTCAACCATATGCTTGTAAGGTCATAAAGAATTGATTACACATTTTTGATGTCACCAATATTCCTTTTGTCACCAAGCTACTCTGTAGCAAGGCATGGGAAATCCGGCAGGCAGCTGCTGGGTTGCCTTTGGTGAGTTCCAGGCTGGTTCGATCCTCTCAGTCCTTGTTAGGAATGACCAGGGACATATCTAGGCATGACTTGGGGACCATATTCAAATGTCTAAATCGCCCTGTAGCTTCTGTTCCCTTTGTTTCTCTTCCCCTCAGTGAGAACCCTGTGACTGAGTTTTCCGTTGTCATGGATCATGAAGGAGATCAGGGCATACCCAAGCTCAGAGGTGAAGGGAGCTTAGAAGAAGGAAGAGAATAAAATCACCCACCCCAGGAGCAACAGCTGGGTCAAAGTCAGGAGCAGCTAGCTCGGCGCATTTGCTAGCAAGGCACAGGGAAGTTCTTTCTTTTTCTTTTTCCATGCTGTTCTATGGATGGTCGGGGCTGGCCACCTACCTCTCCACAGCCACTGTTCCTTCCTCCCAGACTTCCAGGATGCATCAGAGTACATTCTATCTCTTAGTCCTTATTTGGGTAAAGATGGATTTGAAAGCCTCAGGGCCTGAAGGAGGCATGAGAGGCAGAAATGGAGCCAGAGGTATTCTCATCTTTATCCACTCGCTCATCCTGTGTGGTCTATATCTCCTTCCAGGGGGTCATGTTGTGAGGTCAGATACAGGGAGAAAGCCATTTTGCTTTTCTGGGCACGCAACAATATTTCAAATGAGTTCTGGGTCTGTTTCTCACATTGGGAAGTAAGGGAGATTTGGGGACGCATCAAGAGGAAGGGGAACATTATTGGTCTCATTGCTAAGGCCTGAAATTGTATGAGACAGACCTTGGCAAGGGTCTTAGCCATTCCCCTTCAGCTTCCATCCCCGCAGGTGCCACCGGCCATTCGTCGGTCTCAAAACCACCTTCATCTCTTCAACACTGGCTTTAGTGACCCATCTGGCTCTCAGCCAGAGAACTGCAGTCCGAAGCCTAGATGCCTACTCTTGGCAGCGGTGGACTCGGACTAATCACCTTCTTAGAACCCTGGCTATTTCCTGTATCAAACAGGCATAATGATAGCATATGCTCTCCCTTCATCAAATACCCCACCCTTACAGGCTGTGTGAGAATGGCATCCATGGGAACATGCCCCATTCACAGAAAAAGACTTTTATTTTTAAAGAAGAATTAAACTATTGTGTAAACGGATTGAATTTACGGGAACATTGAGAAGACAGTTCTGAGAGTTCTCATATGTAGGGTACTCAGCTCCTCTAGTATTAACATCTTACATTAGCACGCTACATTTGTTACAATTAATGAGCCAATATTGATAATTGCTTACTACGAAGACCTTCCTTTATTTATTTAGGCTTCCTTATTCTTTCCCCCTTCTATTAAAAATAGATTTTTTTTTCTCACATAATATATCCTGATTAGGGTTTCCCCTCCCTCTACTCATCCAATTCCTCCATATTTTCCTCCATTCGAATCCCCTCCCCTCAGTCTCTCATTAGACAACTAATAATAATAATAAAATGGAACAAAACAGAGCAGGATAAAACAAACCGAATGTATCAGAATTGGACAAAAAATAAAAACAAAAACAAGCAAGCAAGCAAGGCAAACAAATCAAAACAAACAAAAACCAGCAGGAAAAGAGCCCAAGGGAAGGCCTAAGAATCAGAGATCCACTGGCTTGCACACTCAGAATACCATACAACACTGAACTGGAAGATTTCCTGATTCTCAGCTAGGGTCCTTCATCTTTCTAGGCATTCCCTCCAGAACCAGGTCACACTAAATGTTGAGATCTCCTTAGGTCCCTCTGACCTGATGATTCTTCCAGCTCTTGCTTTGATGACCTTCTCTGTTTTGAGGCGCATGGGTCAAGCGTGCTGTGGAATGACCCCCTCCAGTGTAATTTGTCAAGCTGTCATTCTCTCCGGATGGACTGTAGGAGACAACACCAGCAAGGGGCGATTGGTCACATCTCAAAGCTGGCAGCTTCGAAGACTTGCAGGAATTTGTTGAATAGTGCTTTCCAGAGGTTGTTACTTTGTCATTAAGAAGAGTGTGACCTCTGTGGTATGTGTGTGTGTGTGTGTGTGTGTGTGTGTGTGTGTAGTGTTGTGTGTGTTGTGGTGTGTTTGTATGTTTGTGTGATTGGCATATGGTATGTGCATGTAATGTGTATAGTGTATGTGCAAGGCTGAGTGTGTATGTGTACTGTGTGTGTGGTATGCATATGTGTGTACGTAGTGTGTGTGTGGTGTTTACGTAAGTGTTATGTGTGTGTGTGGTTCTATGTGGTATGTGTGTAGTTTCTGAGCACTGGCTCCTTCTTGGCTCTGAAGTAAGAGTCTTGGTGTTCTTCCTGAATGAGTGTCTTCCCTTCTGTAACCTGGTTCTGACTGCAATGAGTTGTTTAGTAACATGGCCATGGCCTATGCAAATGAAAGAAAGAGGCTGGGGCAGAGGTGCCCACTGTGGCGGCCCACTTCCACTTGAGGGCTCAGTATAAATCACGTTTCTGTGGTTATTAACAAGCTTATCCTTGTGGTACCCCCCGCGGGCTGACCTGGTGGGCTCTTCATTCCTGCCCTGCTTATAATAACAGTCCAAGTCTCAGGAGCCTTAGGGATTCATCTCAGACCTATACCAGGTAGCAGTTCATCCAAGGGCTTGGATAAAAAGTCTAATTTGTCCATCTGGCTTCTACTCCTGTGTGTTCTGAGTCAATTCCTTACCCTCTCTGTTTTTCAGTTTTCTGCTGGAGATTATCTTATTAATTAATGCACACACACACTCATATATACATCATGGATATAAATAGACCTGGTTGACTTGGTCCCCTTCCTTGTGAAGTCATGTTCCAAGGGATGGTGAGCAATTGTCTTGTTATTTGAAGTAATGATTCATTTTTGTGGGGACCGTGTGATAGATTGGTATTTGCCTCACCAGAAACTACTGCCACAAAGAATGATGTCCAAAAATGAGCGAGGATAAGGGGAATGACAGGTGGCCGAGCCACCACCTACACCCCATAGACCCTAGTTTCACCCCTCTGTAGAGAGCTGGCTGTTTCCCTAGTTGGCACCAATATGGAGAACAGGTGTCTTAAGTTGGAAGGCATTGCTAGCTGTTTGCCGCAGATGAGCTTCCTATTTCAATACCAATTGGCAAGACTGAGAAAGCCTCCTCAGCACCTCAAGTGTTGGCAGTAGTTTCTGTCCCACCAGGTTTTTTCCCACGCGTTCAGCTCCCAAAGAAACACACAGAGGTCTACATTAATCATAAACTGGTTGGCCTATTAGCTCTGGCTTCTTACTAACTCTTACATCCTACATTAACCCATAATTCTTGACTGTGTCAGCCACATGGCTTGGTGCCTTTCATCAGTGATGCAGTCTCATCTTGCCTCCTCTCTGTCTGGGTGACGACTGCAGACTGAGTCTTTCCTCTTCCCAGAATTCTCCTGTTCTCATTGCTCCACCTCTACTTCCTGTCTGGTTGCCCCAACCTATACTTCCTGCCTGGCTACTGACCAATCAGTGTTTTATTAAAACAATACAAGTGATAGGGTACAAGACCATTGTCCCACAGTACTCTTCCCCCCTTTTTTCCAAAACAAGAACTCTGAATATAATCTCCTTTGTTTAGATTTTTTCCAGACCATTTTCCATAACAACTTGTAACCAACACCCTAAACAAAGATAAATATATATAATCCATTTTTGGGGGGAATGTGGGTGTAGTTTTCCAGCTACTTCCTGTTGATGGAGGCACTGATAATTTTATGAGGACCTAAAGATAATTTAGAATTATGATCAAGTCCCGACTAGATTATTCTGTGAGGCTTGATCATATCTCTTTCCAGCAGTCTAGCGGGCTGTTCTGAATGTAGAACTCAGAAGAAACTCCAACAGAGGTCCTCTGAAATGTTAGATCATCTGGACCATCTGCTCCTTCAGATTCTTCAAGGGGGTCTTCCTGATCAAATCTGATTTTTTCTTAATCCAGAAAGAATCCACAGCCTCTCATTTCCTGTGGAAACAAAAACAGAACTCATCTCCACAGTAACATATCTTTGACTTAAATTTTGAAGCCAAGCATTTTTAAAATATATATGTTGTATTAATCCAGCAGCATTTGTAATCAAATGTCTTTAGCAACTGTTGTTCCTTCCTCAGCCATCAAACATTCAAGACAAGACACACAATAGCATACAGTATCCAGATTTGCTGTGTATTTTCCATCTTTATGTGACTTCATTTTAAAATCTATTTTTATTTTCAATTTTTGTTGAGACAGGGTTTCTTTGTGTATCTTTGCTTGTCCTGGAACTCACTCTGTAGACCAGACTGTCCTGAACTCACAGAGATCTGCCTGCCTTTGCCTCCCCAGTGCTGAGATTAAAGGTATGTTCCACCACACCACTACTTTCTTTCTTTTTATTTTCTTAAGACTTTATCTTTTTCTTTTCTCTCCCAAGACTACATATATTTTTGAACATACTGTAAACTGTTTAGAGATTTTCTTTGTCTGAATCTATCTTTACTGTATCTCTCTCTCTTTTCTGACTACTTGAGTCTTTAATTTGCTAAGTGATAGGGTTAGGATTAAAGCTGTGGCTTTGACAGCTGGATCCACCTCATTCCTCAGCTCTGAGAGTCTAGCCTCATGACAGAGGTAGTGGCAAGAACCATGTTTATTGCCACAACTCTATGGAGTTTCAAGGTTCCTGCTACCACCAAAAAGCATGCTGTTGCTATTCATAAACACCATTTAAGTGTTTGGTGGTGGCAGCCTCTAAAAAGAGCTGCAAGGTTTTTGCAATTAATGCTGACTCAGGAAGTCTCTCTTAATGAGACATGCTTGCCTCTAACAAACTGAACTAATCTGCCAAATGTTACTACCAAGAAGCCAGGCTTAACTCTATCTTTTGTGTTTAGAATTATCTCGCCAAGCTCTCTCAAGTTTAATGGGGATGTAATTGTCTACATTGGTGCCATTTGTTGGCAGTAGTTTTCTATCCTCCCAGTCCCAAAGCCATTCAAGCTCCCAAAGAAACACACAGTGGTCTACATTAACCATAAACTGTTGGCCTATTAGCAGTCAGGCTTCCTAAGTAACTCTTACCTGCTATATTCATCCATAATTCTTGTCTGTGTCAGCCACGTGGCTTGGTACCTTATATCAGCGAAGCATTCTTCATCTTGCTTCCTCTATGTCTGGGTGACAACTGCAGACTGCATTTTTTCTTATTCCAGAATTCTCCTGTTCTCATCACCCCACCTCTACTTCCTGCCTAGCTACTGACCAATCAGCATTTTATTAAAACAATACAAATGACAGTACATAGGCATTGTCCCACAGCACTCAAGGAAACTCCCCTACCATGCCTATCTCCTCTTACACTCAGCAGGAGGTCTCATGAGTGGCTTCCAATTTCCTTTCACATGCAAATTGTTTAAAGCATGGAGATCCCTCCACTGGTAAGCCAACTTGGCGCTCAACCCAGTGTACTTCAGTCAGGTATTCAAAGCTCACAGAGGGTGGGAGGCTTTGGTTACTCACAACTCTTCCCTCACCATTCTGAATGAAGAACATCAGGAAGAAGCTAGTACACCCGTGCACTAGGTTCATAGAAGTGTGTAGACAAATAAGACTTGCTAATGTGGACATTCTTTGCTTGCCTCTCGACCTGAAACCACATCCCGTTTGCTCCTGTCAGAGAAATGGGGTAGTAACTGTTGGCTTGCCTTGATGAATTTGCTAAATGGCAGGTTACTGAGTCTTCTTAGGCCAGGGAATAGGCAGCATGAGAAAGGCAAGCAGATGTGAGAGCCCAGAAGAGCATCCGGAGGAGGTTAGACCTTCTTGGCCTGACAGCTCAGTGGCTGTAGTCCCCAGGGCCCCCATGGCTCCGATCCCCAGTCTCCACACCTTTAACTGGTAATTTCTTTGAGTATGAGTAGGGCTGGGACCTGCTTCTAGCTGAGAGTATATGATAACAGTGAAGGGATGTGACAGAGATGATAAATGATCGATTTGGGGATAATCAAAGGAATATTATCCTTGGCAGTGTTTGGTCTAGTAAAGACTTCCTAAAGAGAGATGAGACATCTTCTGAAAGAGGATCTCCTGCTAGCTTGATGTAAGCCAAGTCAAAAAGCCCACATGGCATTGCAGCTACTTCCATGTTCCATGGCCTCTGGCATCAAATAACCATGAAGACATGAACTTCACCAACCACTGAGTGAGCATGGAAACAGATTCTTTTCCTGGTGAGCATCCAAGTGAGAATGATTCCAGCCAAAGCCTCGGCTATGGCTCTGAATGAGACACAATCAGAGGACCTAGGATGAGTCTTGACTCTTGGCCTGTAGGAAGTAGGTGGTAACAAATGCATTTTTCAGTCGCTTCAGCTTCCGATATTTTGGTAGGCAAGAAAAGACAACGAGAACTGCACCTGAGACAGGGAAGGGGACAGGAATGAGCCGTGGAAAAACGGGTGCCCCTGCGCATGAAGCAGTCATGGTTGTGTGATCTAGGGAAAGCGGCAAGCAAGAGAATGTCACCCTCCTGTCACACAGGGCACAGGACTAGGCTGACCTCTCTGTCCTTACCACTGCGGCCTCAAGCCATTCCTATTATTTCTTTTTCTGATTGGATTTTTGAAAGGGAGAGAGAAAGAGTTGATTGGAAATCAGAGACATGCCGCATTAGTGTCTGTGCCTCCGAGGAAGGTTTCATCACGTCTGAGGTAGAGAATCCTTACTTTCCTGGGTTTTCATTTTTCAGTTCTCCCTTCTGCCCCATGAGCGGTTCTAACCATCACTCCTGCTTGATAAAACAAATTTTAATAAGCTATCCAGAACTGATTGCTCGTCTTTATAACTTAACTATTGTAATGTACGATGCATTTCCCCACCAGCCTAATTACCTCCAAGATAGCCCTGTCGCACTGGCCCCAATCTCTCTGTTCCTCTCATCTTCCTGTCCTGTTCCTATTGTTAATGATCCTGCAGAGATGTGGGTCATCTGGTCCTAACATTTTACCTGAAAGTTGCCACTGATAACCCTAACCACTGGCTCCCAGGAGGAGGATATCTGTCGTGCTAATAACTTTCCTCCTTCACCATGGATTTAGTGTTTCCTAAACCCCTCTCTGCTAAACTGAGGTCAGGGGGTGACTTTAAGTAAGTTTTCCACTAAAGCCTTAAGCATAAGAGAGCTGGCCCAGTAAAGGACCCTTGGGCCCTTTCCTTTGCTAGACTGTGGCATAGCTGTAATCTCTCATGTTTTGCCCATCTATCTCACTTGAGGGCAGATCAATTGATTCTGATCCCCTAACTGATAAAGTGGGTATTTTGTTTTCTCCCCAATTTTCTTTTTGTCCCAAGATTAGCCTTGCTCTAGGTTGGTCAATGGTGAAAGTGTGTGTCGTACACAGGAGGGCAGACCCCACGCCACCTACTTATGTCATAGAACATGGAGGAGTCCAGCAGGTCCTCAACTCAAACTTTACCCACGCTGGCCAGGGGACCAGGAGAGTCATCATCAGGTGTCTCCAGTTACAAACGCTTTGCGTCACAATGATGATTTGTCTCTAGATATAGCAGAGACGCAGAAGTTGCTGTGGGAGTAACCTCTCCCCCTTTTTAAAATTGGATGTAAGGCCACCTCCATGATATGGAATTCATGTTTGGAAGAAAATCAAAGTGATTCTGAATGGGTAGTGTTAAATAGAAGAATTAAGATTCGATTGAAGGATCAACCTTTGGGTGACCAAAAAGCTCCAGGTCGATCTTCAAGGATTTATTGTTCTTTGCCTTAGATTTGCAAACAGAAAGGTATATCTGTTTTTTTTTTCCCCTCAAGCAAAGCAGTGGTTCCCATCCCAACCCCAAGTTCCATCTTAGTTTCTAGTGGATCCATTATGACCATGGCTGGGAGCAACCTTTCCCTGGAGATTAGAAGATTAAAGTCCAGTTCTCTGTATGCCAAAGACTCACCATGCTAGTGTGGAGCGGTCACACTTAACCACGCTTAAACTTTGCTTCTTGTACAATAAGAGGAATGGGAGCAGATGAAGTCCATAGCATCTTCTGTTTCCTGGACCCCATGCTTCCAGGAGCCATAGACAGGGCATGGGTGGACTGGGGAGCAGGTATGAATGAACCCCACTGCTTTCTTTCTGAAGGCTTCACGTGGCAGTTGTGCTGCCTGTTCACAGTGTTCTCAGTAGGATAGCCATGAGCTACTTACTGAGTGTCTACAAAGGATGGGAACCTCCCTGCTGGCTAGAACGTTACCTTTTCTTCTATTTTCAGTGCCTCTGAGTAATCACTATTCAGACGGAGCTTATCTGGTCCACCACAAAAGGCTCCTGTGGGAGTGTGGGAGCTTTAGCAGCTTGGTGCTAATGTGGACACTAGGCAAGGGATCCCATATGCCATTTCTACCAAGTCACTTCTGTATTGGCTAGTTCCTTGCCACATGCTTCATGTGGCATTTGGGTTCTTCGCCACTGGTTGTCTGGTCTTTTTGCCTACAGACTCTGTTTTCCTGGGCTGTGCCTCCTCTTCGCTTCCCTTTGCTTTGCTTTCTGGCGTTCTGTGATGACTCTTTCGGGCTCTCTGGGCCACTCATCTTTACTCCAAACCTGTTCCCTGCCTGCTCTGTTTCCCTAGCTGATGCTGCTTGCTCTTTCCCACGAAGCCAATGCTTACCTGGGAACAAGGCCACCTGTGTTATTGCTAGCAGCCAGGGGGTTCCAGATTAGCTGCTGTCCCTCTGCCACCTCCTTCCCAGGGGAGACATCTATTAAACCTCCTGACACAATCAGGGTCCTCCTGTGCCTTATAAGTACAGGCTGGCTTGCCATGGTACACGTTCCTGCCTATATTCAGTTGCATTTGCCCACACATACTACATGGTGACCGACACGCCAGTTAGCAGCCACTGAAGGATAGATCCCTTTGCATGTTTGACTTAGGTCTGCCAGGACACTGGTGTCAAACAGAGGGATGTTCACCCCACGTGCATGCCTCAGCATCAGTCCCGGGCATCAGCAGAGAAGGTGACTGAAAGGAAAACGGGTGGTGAACGTGTTGGGATCTGCTTGCCACTGTTCCTACTCACTAGTTACCAGGCTTCTATAAGGAAGGTGGAAGCTGCAAGCCTCAGCTAGCATCCTTGTCTTGGTTTATAGTGTGTATATTCCAGTTACTACCAGAAGCCTCCGTCTCTAGCCCCTCCTCTTCCTTCATTCTTCCAATGGCTCATCATGTATGGTCACTGCCAAACTGTTCTTTTGTTTGTTTGGCTTTTGTTTTGTTTTGTTGTTTTTCGAGACAAGGGTTTCTCTCTGTGTAGCTTTGGCTGCCCTGGAACTTTCTCTGTAAACCAGGCTGGCCTTGAACTCACAGAGATCCGCCTGCCTCTGCTTCCTGAGTGCTGCGATTAAAAATGTGCTCTACCACCATGCAGCACCAAACTGTTCTTGTAGGTTTATAAGAGTAATTACTATTTTACAAGCTAAGGAATGAGGCTCAGAGACACAGAACTCTTGCTGAGGCCACAGAACCAATGGGAGAGCAAAGCTTTCATTCTCTGTTGCTCTTTCTTCAGGGTCCATCACATTATTACCCAACAAACAAGCACATGCTCTTTGGCTTCTAGTGAAGAAACCGTGCTCTGTACTCAAGGGCCCTGTAGTCTAGGGAGAGGGAAATGCCTTTCAGAGACTCAGAGTGCAGTGGAGGAGTAGCCTGGGTCCAGGAGAGCTCAGGGCTGGGTCCGTTTAGAGGAAACTCCATGGAGGATGTGACTTCTGATCTGCAGCTTGAAGGATGGACAGGAGTTGGCTGTTTAGACTAGAAGGGAAAGAGAATTCTGGCAGATGGACACCGGAAAAAAAATCCATGGGAATGAGAAGAGTGAACTCGCCTGCATGGAGGTGGGGAGAGGGTTTTGTGTGTGTGTGTGTGTGTGTGTGTGTGTGTGTGTGTGCGCGTGTGAAGGGACTCTAGAGACTGTACAGCTGGTGGCACAAGTGAGGTGTCATTGCTTCATCCTAAAGCAAGAAAGGGTTGTTGGCATTTGAGGAGGAGAGAGAAGTAAGTGTGAATATTTCCTAATATACAAATTGGCAGAGGTATGGAGAAAATTGTGAGAGACTTTGTGTTTGGTGTGTGTGTGTGTGTGTGTGTGTGTGTGTAGGTGTGGGTGGCTGTTTGAGTGTAACTATATAAATGTGTATAGGTATATGAGTGTGTGTGTGTGTGTGTGTGTGTGTGTGTGTGTGTGTGTGTGTGTGTGAATACTAAAGCTATGGAAAAATAGTTAAGAGCCTTGTCTAACCAATTAGAGGAAAAGTGACAAGGGCTGAACCCAGGCAGCAACAGAGGAGATGGAGAAGGGGCAACAGATGTGACAAATAATTGTGTTAGACAATAGAACAGACTCAAAGGCAAATTGGTTGTTGGGGGCGGAAAAGACGGGGGAGGCGTTTGGGGCTATAATGATGAGCCTCTAGTTAAAGGACTTGGGAGGCTGATGGCACTGTTAACTCAGCTAAGGCATGAGGAGAGAACAATGGGCAGTTTGGGGCGCACTAGAGAATGTGTGGTTGCTGGGGATGGAGGCAGCTGTTTTCTGAAGCTGCGAACAGGGGGAAGGATGATGCAGGAGCAGTGACCAGAAGAGAAAGAGGACCTCCTGGGATTAGGGTCAAGACCCATGCTGGTACTCCCAGTCGGGGAGCTAAGGCTTGGGCTGGAGCAGTCCCAGGTCCATCTTCGGGGCTGGTCCTCGTTCCCAGTTCCCCTGTCACGTTGACACCCCCTCTCTGCTGTCATGAGTCAGGTGCTGGCAGCCTCGATGTGGCTGGCGATTTATCAGTGAGTGGAAAAAGATAATTGGACTATCATCTCGCCTCCCCTCGCCTCGGCTCGGCTGATGGAGAGAAACTTAGCTGCTTCATTCCCTCTATAATTTCCATATAATTCTCCATCTTTTTTTTCTCTCCCACAATTTTACATGGAAGTTTACAAAAGTGATTGATGATTTGCTATCAAATATTTTTAAAAAGAAGCTAGAAATCACACGGACAGTTTAACAGCCTTTAAAATATACTGGTCTCTCCGACTGGACATCCAGAGCTGCTGTAGAGGCCCAGAAGGTCAGGCTTTAATGAACTGATAGGAATTAGTGAGGTGAAGTATAAGTGATCAATGCTTGAGAGCTGGCTCCACAGTCCACTTGACCTTGGGGGGACAGAGATGCTATTATTTATAATACCCCTCTGGGAACTTTCAGGGGACTGTCTGAAGTCACCAAGGAGGACAGTGGGTTGGCTTGGAACGGGGAGCCTAGGCCCTCGCTACAGCAGGATGAGGCTGTTTCATCTTAGCTCGGACCTTGCTTTTACTCTCGTGGTACTCAGGTTAGCTCTGAGGCTTTGCCCTGTATGTGTGTGTTTGCATGCATGTACCTGTTTGTATGGTTTGTACCTACGTGAGCATGCATGTGAAAGCCAGAGGCTGACATTAGGTGTCTACCTCGACTGCTGTTCACCTGACTTTTTTTTTTTTTTTTTTTTTTTGGTTTTTTCGAGACAGGGTTTCTCTGCAGCTTTAGAGCCTGTCTTAGAACTAGCTCTTGTAGACCAGGCTGGTCTCGAATTCACAGAGATCCTCCTGCCTCTGCCTCCCGAGTGCTGGGATTAAAGACGTGCACCACCACCCGACTCTTCACCTGACTTTTTGAGGCAGGACTTCTCACAAGACCTGGGACTCGCTGATTTAGCTGGGCTGTCTGCCCACTGAACTCCAGGGATCCTCTGGCTTCTGGGCACTGGAATTATGGGCACTTGTTGAGTCAATTTTTGTACATGGTGCTAGGGATCTAACCTGAAATCCTCTCGATTGTGTGGTAATCACTCTATGCACTGAGCTATCTCTCTGGCCTTTTTAATCAGACACACCTGACCTACAGCCCCAGGGCACTGTTCCCTTGTATGGCCAGAGAAGTCACCATTTTTGGTCCCTGACTTGCTTTCTTGCCTCTTTGTTTGCAGTGGAAACAGTTCCATAAGCCCCTTAGTGTATCAGCCTCCCAGCTGAGCCATGTGCCAGGATGTAGCTCCTGGCGTCACCCTGCTCTGTACTATGTACTGCACATGTGCTTTAGGTGTGTGCTTTTCCTCTGCTTTTGAGGTTCTGTTGTAAGGTTCACATGCAAATGAAGAAAGCACAGTTTAGAAATTGCGCTAAGTGGCTGTGAAAAGATTCTCAGAGATACCTGCTCCTCAGAGTTCATGTCCTTGGTCCTTGTATACCTGCCATCCTTGGAGTATGGGCAGGGTGCTGTTATTGGTTTCTAATGTGCAGAATATGGCAATTGACGAGACGTGACATCCAGGGTTAGGTTATAAAATGACGGCCCTTTTCATCCTTCTCCTTACTGCTTATGCTCCTGGAAGCCTGCTGCCACGATGTAAGCTGCCCAGTAGAAAGATCTAGACGGCAAGGGACTGAGGGAGGCACCCAGCCAGCAGCGTGGCTGACACGAATGATGACCCCAGCCCCATGACAGACCTCAGTTGAGTCTTGAGTGTGACTGTGGTTCAAACTGTCACTCTGATTGCCACCTGCGGCACACTGGGAGATCCAGCTAAGACACACCCGGATCCATGCCTTACAGAAGCTGTAAGACAGAACATGCATACTCTTTGACAATACCACGTTTCCTTGTATTTTGTTATTCAGCAATAGATGAGTAATCCAGGAGGGCTAAACAAATTATACAAATTAGCAGATCTATTGTCAAAATTGGGACTGCTTGATTTTAAAGTATCATGATATTTATAATGATGTTTCAAAAAAATAAAAGTCTTAGGTCTGGAGTGCTGGCTCAGTGGGAAAGAGGGCTAGCTCCACAGCATGAGGACTCAAGTTTGAACCCTCAGCATAAAAAGCCAGGCATGGCTGGGAATGCTTGTGACCATGGTGTCAGGGGGCAGGTGGATCCCATCACCTTTGTCCAGCTTGCTGAGCCACTGAGCTTCTGGTTCATTAGGAGACTTCGTCTTAAGGAGATAAGGAAGGGAGTGATGGGGAGGGGGGAGACATCCATTGTCCTCTTCTTGCTCAGGTGTGTGCAACATGCATGCACACACACTCATGCACACACATGCGTGCTCAAAGACTGGCAAGCACCTGTAACTCTAATAGAGATGCACACTCAATGCTTGGCATTCTGGGAGGCATGGAAAGCCAAGTTCTCAGGGGTTACGTGGTCCTTCACACCACTGCCGTGCCTTCTGGCACAGTTGTAGTGTGGAGGATGGTGACTTCTCCTGCACAAAGCTCTCTCTCCTATTAGATGGATGGCTTTGGAGCATCTGCCCAGAAGTAGTCCAGTTGATTTAAGGATCTTTGCTTTAATTTTTGGTGCCTTTCAGAGGAAAGAGAAAAATAAGGTTCGTTTCCTGAAGTGTAATTGTTTCGGGCAGTTATTTATTAATGAAAAGGAACAACGTGTCAACAAGGCCTGGGCTCACTGTACAGTTAATGGTGGCTGAGGCACAGGCTATAAGAAAGGCAAGCCTGTTGTCACTCTGTATTTGTCCAGTTCTGTGGTCACCTATTAATTACCTGCATGCTGGGGCTTTGGCGGGGGACAGTCTTCATTTCCTCCCTAACCGAAGGTCACTGAGCTCTGGGGGACATGAGAAGCAACTTCTCTGACATAGGCCTCCTAGAGGAGTTTCTGGACCTGGGAACTCCTCTCAGGATTCTGCATCCCGCCCTCCCGCCCCAGGATGAAGAGAGAAAGAGATAGAGCTCTTTTGTTGAAGGTGTGGGGTATACAGCTGTGACCTCCATCTCTCTGAAACAGGATAGTGTAGAATGGAGCGGCAGGGCTGCTTCCCACCACCCGGCTAGCTTTACCCAAAATAATTACACGGAAACTGTATTCTTTTAAATACTGTCTGGCCCATTTGTTTTACCCTCTTATTGGTTAATTTTTATATCATGCTTTAACCCATATTTAGTAATCTATATAGCACCACGAGGGGTGGCTTACCAGGGGAGATCTTAACCTGTGGTCCATCTCAGACAGGAGAAGCATGGCGACTGCATATGGTGACTGCCTGAAGCATCTCCCCAATTCTGCTTCCTTTCTCCCACAATTCTGTGTCTGTCTACTCCGCCTACCTAATTTTCTGTCTCTTAAGAGGGCCAAGACAGTTTCTTTATTAATAATGAAAGTAACACATAGACACTCCTCCATCAGGATAGTTTATAGCTGATACTCCACAAAGTTCATAGAAGCATTAAGTGTGATAATGGACTTAGAAACTTAGCCATATAAAGCACTCTGCAGTCTCTCTCTCTCTCTCTCCTCTCTCTCCTCTCTCTCTCTCTCCTCTCTGGTGTGTGTGTGTGTGTGTGTGCATGTATGCATGTGTGCCAAGCATGCCTGTCAGCTGGGGGTCAGGCTCAGGGAAGGGTTCAGGGAATAATACAAACTATCTAATGAACACTTGACCAGAGATTGCAAGACGGTTGTCAGAGGTCCTGTCAACTGCAGTGGATAGAATTCCTACCTGAAGGCAGCTGCAGTCTACAAAGATGCTCACGAGTCCTTGACTGGGATGGCCCCACAACTCTGTCATGACCAAGGAGTCAGGCATGCTGCTATTCTTTGAGTATGGACTTTTGATTTCATGCACCCCACTGCACTACACCCAAGTACATCATTAGCTGCCTTCCATTTAATTGTGGAAGGCAATTATTACCCAGAAGCCCCTGAGCAGAATTACAACAGCTGTTCAGAACTGGTTAAAAAGATACTCTTCTTGGGTAGAGTAAGTATCTTCCTTTTGTTTGTTTTTCCATTATCAATAGTATGAAGAAAGCAGGAAAGTCTACAAAAAAAAGCACATGAATGTTAGAATAGAAAGGAAACTTGGAGATGACCTGAATTAACTCCATAGAAAGACTGCATAGTCTAGAGGCTTCTACCTGAATTCACAGAGTATATAGGGAGCATGCACACAGTACACAGTATTTAGGAGGAGATTTCAGATAGAATATTGGCGTATTTCACATGGGTTAAAGACATTTGAGCCAAAGACATCTCTGCTTAGTATCTGCAAGTGTATCTGTTGTTTCTTTCCTATATAGTTGCATGATTTCCCCTTTCCTTTTTGTCTCTTTATTTTTTTTGGAAAATAAAAGTACATTAAGTTGCATAAAGAATGGGATAATATTGGTCTCTTAGGGTTGCTTATAGATTTAGCGTGATCAAATTCAGAAAACCCACACATTTCTTCACTCCGTAGTAGTGTAATATTAGCTTAACATGACGGAGTTAGAGGGGGAAAGGCTATGGCGTTCATTCAGAAACTCTGTGGATGTTTGGTAAGTGTTCAGGGCCTTGCCCAGTCCAAGTTAGGTCCTATGGGAGGCAGGAAATGAGTGCATTTCACCTCAACCCAACTGACCGAACATACATAAATTGTGTGCGTGTTCCTGCCGCAATGAATATACAAAGATCCATAAATGCTGCTTTCTCTCCAAGCACTCACAGAGGATCTGGATAGTGGGTGTAAAGGCAAGGTCTCCACAGGGATGCCAATGAAAGGTGGTGGGACTTAGAGGAGGTTATTGTGGGCATGCTCTTGGCGATTCCCTTGAATGACATCGTGCGACTATACCTCCTCCTTTTCACTTGTCCTTCCTGCACAAGATAAATGGTTATTTCCACCATATACCTTGCCACTATGTGTTTCTTTATCACAGTCCAAAGAAAGTATCTCAGTCCAGCATGAATTTCAACCTTCCAGACCATGAACCAAAGCAAACCCCTTCTATTTGCAAGTTAATTATATTAGCCAGTTAGCTATAATGTTGCATAGGCAAAAACACGAACACCGCACTAAGACACTGTCCATTAATATGCGCATGAACAAAAGGCCAAAGGTCCGTGGATATAATCAGTTGGAACACTTCTTTTACAGATGTGTGTATTTGCATGTGCACATGCACACATATGGAGGCCAGAGGCAACCTTGGGGTGTCATCCTGAAGAACACTGTCCACCTTTTAAAAAGGTGGGGTCCCCATATTGAGCTAGAGTTCATCAATTGGCTAGACCAGCTTGGATTTTGCTCCACTGATGGATAGCCTCACTCACAGAAGGCATTTTTGGGTTATAAACCTTGCCTGGGCCTCTGGAAGATGCTAAAGGAGCAAGAGAAGGGATAACTGACAGGTGGGACCAAACTAAGAGTCAATCCCTTTCTACTTTCTTTCTCACGCCCAGTTACTGTGCCTGCAGGAGCTTTATGCCGATTCATGTTTTTGTCTATTTTTTCTGTGTTGGATTATGTGTGTATGCATGTTTGCGTGTGTATGTAAATGCACATGCATGTGTACATGCATGAATGCATGTTGAGGACTAAAGCTGACATGGGGAGCCTTCCTTGATCATTCTACACCTTACAAGGTTTCTCAGTTGAAGCTTGAGATCATCAATACAACAAGTCTCCCTAGCCAGTTTGTTCCAGAGATGCCCTTGTCTCTGCCTTCTGCGTGCTAGGATTGGAGGTAGACTGTTACAACCTGCCTAGCATTTACGTGACTTCTGTTGTTCAGAATTCCAGACCTCACACCTGAGTAGGGAGTGCTTTAATCCCTGAGCAAAGCCCAGGGCTTTCTTTGTTTTAAGTTTTATTATTTCATTTTAATGTGTGTGCCTGACTGCCACAACACATGTATGAAGTTCAGGCTATTACTACGCAGAACTTGACGCTTTCCTTCCATCATGTTGGTTCTGGGGAGCAAACTCAGCTCACTCAGCTTGGTGACAAGTGTCTTTAGCCACTGAGTTATCTCTTCAGCCCAAGTACATTCTTACATGGTCCTAACATGAGACACTGCTCCTAATCTTGGTGCAAAAAATTCTACCCTTTGCGCCCATTTCTAAGAAAGAGAGGAAGTTGTCACTGTCCCATAAAGAAGCGCAAGTCCTGGAAGTGATTTATGTTACACCTGAGCCCCAGCCATACAGCTAGACAGTGGGTAAAATACTTACCTCTCTGCAGTCCCTAAAAGTGTAGATTAAAAGGACAGAAAGCCAAAAATTGTTAAATGCGAATGAATGCTTTTGCCAGTCAATGCGCCATTTTACCTCCAAAGGACTCTCAGCATGCACAGCGCATGCCTCCTCTACATTATCTCTAGATTTCCCTTTTAACACATCTTAAGGTATTGAGAACTCATGGAAAGTTCCCGATAAAGACGCAAGATGCTGAAGGATCGATAGCATTTATTGAGTGCCTACTAAATGCCAGGTACCATTCTAATGCTTTACTTTAAACATATAACTCAGTTAACAAGGAATGGCCCAGTTGCGGTGATATTGAACCCCGCTGGCGATAGCATGGGAGTAGTGAGCTGGGAAACGCCGATTGGCACTAGGTAGAAACACAGATTTTTACGGTGATCAGGAAGAGACTGGAGCCCTGGACCCTTTTAAAGACTTTTATCCTCCCTGACCACCTCCCTGCAGCCATTTGTGCATTCTTCCCCACACTAGCTGGCTTTCCTGATGTCTCCCTAATGAATTCCATGTGGGCCGAGGCTTTAATAACAGCCCTTATGTCTGCTTTCTGGAAGACCTCCCTGGGCAAGTGGCTCAGTCGCTTGAGTTTCTGAGCAGAGCTGTTACCCGGGGTCATGATGTGGCCTGGGGAAGAAGCCCAGTGACAAGTGTGGAATGGGAACTCTCAGGAACAATGTCTAGTTGTCCTGATGCATGTTGGAAAATTGATCACCTTACTACTCCGCCTAAAGAGAAACCTCCGCATGTCACCACCAATCATGCAAACTAGACTCTCAGAAGGAGATTAGGCTGGAACATAACCAATCAAAGCTGGAATCTCAATTGGTCTATGACTTCATTTAAAGGTCCAGTGCCAGCAGGAAGAAAAAAGAAATCAATAGTACATTTTCTTTGACATCAATTTTGCTTTTTGCTAAATGAAAACGCTTATATTCCCTTCCTCGTCCCCTCTGCTGTAGAGGATGTTACTTCTCTCCCCACCTTCCTGGCTTGACCCCCCCATCCTGTGGTGACAGGTGACTCATGCAGAGAGCTTCCCGCAGGGAAGGCTTCAAAGCACTGCAGAGCTGGACACCTCAGCCAAATGTTTGCAATAAACTACAAGCTTCCCCCAGCAGGCCTCCCTGCTACAGTGGCAGGGCCTAGCCACGCACCGCTGTGCTAACCACTGGCTGCTCCAGTTGTTAACGGCTTAGTCCAGCAGCCTCAGGGCCCAGACAGTGTATCCCTGCTCCAAGCACTGTGTCAGACCAGAGCTGCAGGCCTCACGAATGGGTGTGTGATTCAGCAGGTGGGTCTGTGTAAACTCACTCAGGATGTCTGGCTCTGCAGAGGTAGTTAAGAGACCTCATTATAAACTGTTCTTACTGCAGAGCTGTGGAGGCAGCTTTGGCAACAACACTTGCCACACAAGCTTGAGAACCAGATGTCATTCCCTTCTAATCCATGTCAAAAACAATTTAGGCGTGGTGGTAGGAGTTTGTAATCCCTGACGTGCGGAGGCAGAGGCAGGAGGATACCTGGTCATTGGGTCTAGATGAATCAGTGGGCTTCAAGTTCAGGGAGAGACCCTGGTTCAAAAAATAAGGCGGAGAATGATTGAGGACACACACTGATCTCTGGCCTCTACATATGGATCTATACACACACACACACACACACACACACACACACACACACACACACATGCACGCACACACGTACATGCATGTGCGAGTGCACACACACAAACACACACACACAGTCTCTCTCTCCCTCCCTCCCTCCCTCCCTCCCTCCCTCCCTCCCTCCCTCCCTCCCTCTCTCCCTCTCTCCCTCCCTCCCTCCCTTCTGGGCAACAGAAGCACAGAAAAGATTTTGATGAACAAGTAGCAAGAGCTGGCTGCCTGAGAGTCCCTTGGTGGTGACATTTCTGAGTTTTCGGTGAACTTCTGTTAATACTGGCTCCAAGATGTCCTTAATCCAGGATTTGACTCAGTTGGTCATATTTGAAAAGAAAGGAAAAGAAATTGTCAGAGAAGGAAGGGAAAACAATCTTCAGGATGGGAACTCATTTTCTGAGGAGCAGGTTCCTGTGGCCCTGCTCCCCAGGACTCAGGGAGCTCCAGGAAGCTCGACCAGTCATTAATAAGTCATTGAGGACGTGTGGTTTAATTAACTCGCCCAAATTCCTCCTTTCCCTTTCTCACTTTTGCTATTAATATTTTTCGATATCTGATAATGCAGTGTAGTTAATTCTTTCTGGCTTTATAATGAACACTGCCATAATGAAAAAGGTTAGCTGTGCTTCAGGCAGCTTTTAATTATCCAGCCGAGCAGGTAAAAGCACTTTATTCTTCTCTTTTTTCCCCTTACTTAGCAATTAATGGGGGAGCTCCATGGCACTTACTGTACCTTTTTTGTTTTCTAATGGACGATGCTGCACAGAGCAGGGAGCCTTACTGTACCCGGTAACTGCCGACTGAAGCCATCTGAGCCTGAGTTAGTGCCTTGCAGGCCTCTGGCTTGTGGGAGGGAAGTGCCTCTGTGTTGGCCACAGGTTTATATAATTAAAAAGCTGAGTTACCAAAGCGTTTTGCTACCGATTCCCTGCCTTGCATTTTTCTGTCTTTGTATCTGTGTCCAGAGGCCTACCAAAATGCCTTTAGAGCTGAGCTGGTCTCCGTTTACTGCAGACCTTTTCCTGGCTGTACTTAATAGAGCTATCTTCCTTCTGTTCTCCCTACTAACAGCAGCCATGGGCTTGTTCATTCTTTAAAGGGAGGGAAACCGAGGCCCAAAGTGATTGTCTGCCTGGCAGAAAGCCCTTTTGTCGTATCTGCTGATGCAATCTCTGCATACGAAGTTTGGCATACCAAATTAATTCTGAGGCTACCTTATGGGAGGAAGGTGGAGGAGTTTAAAGATTATAGGAGCTACTTCCAAATCTATTCATCAATGAAGTCACAGGGGGCCTCTGTTTACCATGGCTGGAATTGTTGCTGGGTCCTCTTCGCTCTGCAAATATTCTACAGAAATTACCCTAGGAGTACAAAGCATATTTTTCTGTGTTCATGGCTTGATAAAGCTGAATATTTTTAGACTCTGTACACAGATTTCTGAGGAGGGAATGAACCTATGTATTTTTATAGGCATCCTATATACTCCTAAGCAATCTTCCATATGTTTATAGAAGCCTAGTGTCCTTAGGGGAGAGTGACAGGTACATTCTGAGCTAGTAAGTCAAGGTGGGGATTGTCTCCAGGTGTGTGGAATGACCCTTGCAAAATCTACCTGAAAGAAAAGAAAAGCATAAGAAGGGAAAGGCCAAAGAAGGAGGTAGCAGGAACCAGTGACCTCGGCTCATGGGTCCCTGAACAGGCCAGGTATTATCCTTGCCTGGGAATGAGGACCCCCCCAAAAATCTAAGGCTTAACTAAAAGTGTTGACTGTTGGGATGGGAGCGTTTCTGGAACAATGACAACATGATGCTAACTACTCAGATACTCTTGTCTAGATATTTCTAGATGTCTTTTAATGTCCCCTTGTTGGTGAGCTTTGTGAAAACAGCAGATCAGGAGGCAAATGTTCTTTATATACTTGGTGGCAAACACTTAGTGCCACGTCACCGCACACCAGGCTCAAGGACGGCTGGCCAAAGGTCTCTAGTGTCTTTGCGGTAAACAGCACAAAATGTGGCAAGTCCTTGGTTCTCTCTTGGAAAGTTCTGGTTGTCTGCAGCCCCTGTAACGTTGGAATTAAAACAACTTTACTTTTTGTTTTTGCCAGCTCACAGACATCAACTGTAGAAAATAGTGACTTTGGATATGCAAAGCCCTCAAATCTGTCTGTCAAGGTTTCAGGGAAAGCTTTAGAAAGCTACGATTGCGTACCACTGGGGCCGCGCGAGCCTGGTCTTTGGTGGTAACCCTCTGGACAACCAGTAACACAGTGATGCTGGGTTGAGTGATTTCAAACTGTAGCGTCTCAGCGGCCTCTGGGAGCAGTGCTGATCCCAGAGCCTGAGCGCCTCAGAGGATTTGGGGCAGTCAGAGAAGAGTGGTAGCACCTGGGTGATACGCAGGCGTCTGTGGGAAGCAGTTGAGTAGGTGAAGCCTGTCAAAACAGTTACCCAAGTCTGAACAGCACTTAGACAGTTCAAAACAATAGCACATCCATTATCATACCTCATTCAAATACTGCACTCGAGTGCCAGTCAGAAAAACATGTCATTCTCCTCTTTTACTAAGGTGACCTCCCTCTAACACAGAACAAGTCTCAACTTGAGGCAATTTTACCCCCAGGGGACACCAGGCCACATCTGGAGACATTCAAGCAATTCCAACTGGGGAGAGGATAGACACTACCTATATCCAGTAAGTGGAGGCCTGGGATGGTGCAGAACCTCCTACAATGCCCAGCCTAGCCACCCCGCCCCAGAATTATCTCACCCAAAATGTCCGGCAAGCAGATGTTGACAAATCCTTATATAAGGGTTCGCAGCTAACTAGAGGGCTAGCTCGTAATGTTTAGGCTTCGGTGTCTTAAAGACCATAGTAATCTCATGTCCATGGGCTGAGGCCTCGGCTGGTGGCAGCATACTGGGTTCTGTAATCTTTAGGAGGTATGGTCTAGCTAGAAGAAGTAAATTCTTAGTCGGGCTTTTTATTTTGATTTCGTTTTATATTCTTTCAAAGTATCTTGCCCGTGGTTCCTTCCTGTCTCTCTCTTCTTCTGTCTGCTCTTCCCTCTCAGGACGGACGGAAAGCTTGAAAGTCCTGCAATGACGTAAGTCGTTCCTCCTCCCTCACTGGCTCTCCTGACTTTTCATCCCAACGACACAGACATGAAGACGTAACGTCCACTCTTTGCTATTTTTCACTGATCCAGGTGTTTCTTTCCCATCAACTCAACCCTCAGTTCCGGATGGCTTCACTTCCTGCTTCCCAAAGGGTGTGTGGCAGAACTAGTGATAGACGCTGCATTGCCCATCCCAGAGCGAGAGCTGCCCTGCTGCTCCCTCCACAGGTAGCTCCCCACACACTAACATAGCAAGGAAACTGCCCAGCGTGACCAACGCATGTTCTGAGCACAGCGGTTCCTCCCTGACTTTACAGTGACCTGGTTGATTGTATATGTGTGTGAAGGGGGTGTATGTGCTATTTAGATTAGTGCCTGGAGCCAAGAAGTGGCATCTGTGGAATGCGGATGTACGTACTATTTAGGTTTGTGCCTCATTCCAAGAGGTGGCCTCAGGCGTCTTCTTCATACCCCACCTTAATTTTTGAGATAAAGGCTTTCACTGGAACTGAGGCTCTCTGGTTTGGTCAGGTTTAACCAGCCAATGAGCTCTAGGGACCTGCCTGTCTCTACATACATCTCTCTCAGCAATGGGGTTACAGAGTCATTTCTACCATGTTTGACTTTTTACATGGGTGCTGGGGATCTGAACTCAGGTCCTCAAATGTATGTAGCAGGGACTTTACCTGGTCTTAACTGGTGAATTTTCTAGTATGAAGCTGCAGGTCTCAGCATAACCACAATTTTTTTTATCAATACTGTCCCCTTCTTAATCTTTTCAGGGTATAATTAAAGATTTAGGGATCCCAGTGGCCTCAAAATTTCCCTTCATTTCTATACTTTACCTAGAGAGGTGAGTGCAAACATACCATTTGTTCATTCAAACACTCCCACAAAAAAATATTTTTATAAAGGATTGGCAATGAAAAGAGAAAAGAAATATATAAGGTCTCTAGTTCCCAAGTTGACAACAGTTTATTGGTTTAAACAAACCTTAAAAAAAACCCAACAAAAACAAACAAACAAACAAAAACCCCCACACATTCCAATGCCCACAGCAGACTGATCCCATGAGGCCATCCAGCCAGACATAAGAGACAGAAAGAAGCCCCGACCAATCACTGGAGCAAGGATGAAGGATCAGACGAAGCTCCTGGGAGGAGGTCACTGAGTGGAGGTTGAGCTGAAACTCATCAAATAGGAAAGGAGGGGACGATAGCTTCAGAATAGAGAGCTATGTAGCATCCGCTGAGAAGCGCATGTGGTCCAGGGTCACTGGAGTAGAAAGCGCCAGGCGGGAATGGTGGGAAGCAGAAGCCTGTAAGGAGGGCTTGTCTGTGCAACGGTCCTTCCAAGAAAAGAAATGGATTTTAGTAATTAAGATGCAAAATCTTAGAGAGAGCCCCTTTGCATTTTATTTACTTACTGTATATATGTGTTCATGTGTGTGTGTGTGTGTATGCAAGCATGTATTTGCACCTGTGTAAAGGCCAGAGGCTTACCTTGAGTGTCTTCTTCAATCACCTTCTATCTTATTTTTAAGACAGGGTCTCCCACTGAATCTGCTGGTCAGCAACCCTCAGGAGTCCTCCTGAGTCTGCATCCCCAGATAGAGGCTACAGATGTATACCATTGTGCTGGCTTTTCATGTGGGTGATGGGGACCCGAACCCAGATCCTCATGCTTTCATGACAAGCACGTTACCAGCTAAGCTACCTCCCCAGCTCCTTTATTTTAGGTTAGGAAATGCTAAAGTCATATGAGAGACAAAGCAGGGGAATTAGCTGCCAGCCTGTCTGAGCTAGGAGTCTAAACATGAGCTGTGTGTTGAGAAAAGCCCTCCTTCCAATGAAGTGAAAGGCATTTAGGAGACAAATCCAGCAGAAGAAAGTGTTCAGATCCAATAGGAAGAAGGCAAGGACAAATTACCTTTGGATTTGTTGTATGAACTATGTGTGAAGAACGTAGGCAGCTATGCCCAGTGGATAACTAAATAGAAAATCTAACTCACAGGGAGAGAGATGGGCAGAAGATAGGATTTGAGGATCATTACTAACAGGTGGGAATTACAGTTGTGCCAGGGGAAATTAGCGGAGCAAATCTATCTAGGTGTCCACGCTGTTCTAGGTATGAGTGATGGAGGTGATAGGAAGATATCAAATATTGCTGTTGGGGACCCACCCGAAGAGACAGCAGTAAGTGTCCAAAGAAGCCAGCATAAGCCGGGTGGTGGTGCACACCTTTAAATCCAGAACTTGGGAGTCAGAGGCAGGTGGATTTCTGTGAGTTTGAGGCCAGCCTAGTCTACAGAGAGAGTTCCAGGAAAGCCAGCGATGTTACATAGAGAAACCCTGTCTCAAATCCCTTCAGCCCCCCCCCCCCCACAAAAAAGAAGAAGAAGCCATCACAACCCCAATGAGGCAGAGCTTGGCCACTGAGATCACAGCTTTGGGTTGTCATCTTTGGGTTTGCATGGCTCTTCTTTGGTGACTCTAAGGTCAGAGTCACCATCTTCACTGGTTTAGGTTGGGATATTCTTGATCTGATTTTTCACTGCAGGACCATGAATCATGGACGATCCTGTCTGAAATGTAGACTCTTACCTTTGCTTGAACATTGATCCCCTATTGCTCCCTTTTCTAGTGTATCATATACTCCTTCCTGAGTGACAGAATTTGAACATGCATGTAGTCACATGCTTATGGAGATACAAAGAGACACACACACAGGCCCTGCTCCCCCAACCTTTGCACATGCTTTGAGTCAGAACAAAATGTGTCCTTCTACATTAACACCTGGCACCTGTTACAAAATAAAGCCAGCCTTAGTAATTACTCTGGAGCAGTCCAGCGGCTTTTCTTCTGACCAGTGTTGAAGGCTGGTGCCAGTCACCGTAACTAGGTGTGAATTAACGCAACAGCATTGGAGCCGCACAGCCTCCTGGGCTTGTGTTTGAAACACAGGGCTGTGTTTTAGAGCCGCAGATAAAGTTCATTAATAGGTGCGAGCACAGTTCTCAAAGGGCAGTTCTGCCATATTTCCAGTCACCGTTCAGAATTCTCATTAGTCAATTACCTTGCTCCCATCCGCCTGGCTCCTGCGGTAATGTGTATTTTAAAGCCGCTGATAAGACACAGCATGTTTTAAATATACCTTAATGTATTGGAAATGCATGAGCCCCCTCGGGTTTATATATCTTAACCACTGGCCAATTTTGCAAAGTTATAAATAAATGTTACAGGCCTCGGCTGCAGTTGTACAGAATCAGCTGGGGATATTTAAAAGCCAGTCGACAGTCTAACTTACCTTTAAATCTGAGATCTCAAGCGCGGGGAGCAAAGCAGGTAGGAATATGCAGATGATTTCCTGGTAATAAAATCAACAACCTTGACATATGAAGTGAGATTGGGTGGGAATAGGGCTGGTGAGGGAAGCGGCTTGGTTGAATTAACAGGTATTTATGTACAAGTGACGCGGGGCATCATGGGGAAATGGAGTGGTGTGGACTGTCAAAGAGATTATGAACAAGCACGGGGCAATGAGAGAGGAGGCAAAGGTGTAGGTGAGCAGAGACATTGAGGGAAGACCCACTGGAGAAGAACAGGATGTGAAGGGGCCACTGGCGGGGGGGGGCTCCAAACACATTTCTTTATGAGGCAGCAGTTGAGGGGAAGACTGAGTCCTCTTGTAGAGAGAGAAATAGTGGATGGAGAGAAAACATGCTTCCTTCAAAGGGACACAGAGAGTTTGGCTGGGCAGGAGGAGTGACTTGGTGCAGGGGACATAAAGAATGGAGACAGAGACATTCAGGAAGTGGAACAAGTTGCTGTTCTGATTTTAATGTGTTCCCCAAAGCCTATGTGTGGGAATTTGATCCCCACCAGAGCTATGTTAAGAGGTGGGGTCTCTGGGGAGGTGTTGTCATTGTTGGGTACTGAGATACTTGAATGGATCAACTCCATTATCCATGGCAGGGGTGGGTTCCTAATAATAAAATGGTTCCTACCCATTCCTCTAGATCTTGCTCTCTCCCGTGTGACACCTTGTGCCATGCCTTGACGTCTAGAAATCCCTTAGCCATAGCTGATACTGGTATGTTGGACATTTTTGGTTTCTACAACTACAAGGAAATAAATTTCTGCTCTTTGTGAATGACTCAGTCTCAGGTATTCTGTCATAGTAGCACGAAACAAGCTAAGACAGCCAGTCACAAACAGAAAACTAAAGCGGGAAGAAGGGGAAACAACGAGGATGTGAACAGCAGATTGGAAGACGCGCTTCTGAGAATTGTGTCAGGAAGGAAGCAAGTGGGAAGATGAGCATCTCGTGCTGCACCGGATGTGTGCTGTTCCTGCTGGTCTCTACTCACCATACTATATAGTATGTGTATGTATCTTATTGATTTCTCAGGGAGGAGTACCATTATGGCCAACTTACAGACAGGGGTTTAGTGAGGTCTGCAATGGGTTCAATGTCACAGCCAGAAAGCAGCAGAGCTCGTGCTTGTTCTTCAGCTAGTCTGACTCCAAAGGGTGTGTTCTTGACCAATGCTAGATCTAAACATCCCCCAACCCCAGAAGGAGCTCTGATGTGTGGTGGGTTTTTAGATAGTGAATTATTGGATTCATAGATACACGGGGCATGGATAGGACAGTGGACAAACCTTGGGTAGATGGATAAATGGAAGAACTAGGGTATCTGTGAGAAACTAGGCTTTGCAGGAGACAGGGTCAGGAACTCACAAGCGACACAAACCCAGGGTTGACAGAGTGGCGTGCTGAACCTTGATGCGCAGGGTGGAGAATCAGAACAAATGCCTTCTGAGTGCTGAGTCTGGCTTTTCTTTGTGCCAGTGAATTAGTCTGCCGGCTTTACTGCGAAAAGCTGTGCTTCCCATGGATCATCATTTGTGTTATTTGCTGGGCCTGTGTAAGCAGTAAACCAAGAGTCAGGGGTCTGACGCTTAATTCTGCCTCCACAAGCAACTTGCTCATGAATGTGTCTGGTTATCTATCGTGCCCCTGCAGTAAGCATGCTTAGTGGGGCAGTTTGCAGGATCTCTTCTTTAGCTCGTGACTGAGCTTCTGTGGGAAGAAAACAAACCCAGGTCTTTGCTCCTCGGTTAACTCAGCTTGGTTAGTCCTGAATGCTGACATTTCACCTCTTAGAAACAGGATCAGTCCCCTTCTTTGTGATTGTCTCTGGGGATGTGATCAGGTCATTGGATGCAGGCCTGGCCCCTCACTCCTCCTTGGCAGCCTGTCTTTCCTGGAGGGAGATGGTGCTCCTCCTAGACAGTTTGTCTGCTATTTCTCCAAAGCTTCTTGTGTACGGGGATTCTATCTACGCCCTCCCTGATCCTTGGCAGGCGGACCCCTGCCCTCCCTATGAAGTTCCAGAAGCTGTGACATTATCTGCCAATTCCCGGGGGAAGCTTTGGACCACGGTTTGGAGCCCTAAAGATGATGAATACGCAGCCAGAGATGCTGTGCCAGGTAGGGAAGCAGCACTGCTGCTGTGATTGGATGGGCTGGGCCAGCTACACAGGGCAGACAGTGCCAAGACCTGGCAGGGATGTGAAAGGTTTCTTCTGAGCAGCCGTGGTGAAGGTCTGGCGCAGGCAGGCCCATTTCCCACCCTTGGAAGTCAGGAGCCACCATGTGTGGTCTGAATTCTCCAAGGTTGTGAACTCAAGTAGTGGGTTTCTGATCATTCCCACTAGCTACAAGGAACCTAGCCAATGTGGTCAGCAGCACTGCCCATTCATGTTCAATACAGACAACTTGCCACCAGCTGTTCTGGTACAATGACTGTGTCCCACAGAGAATCCGACAAGTCCCTAGTGGTAAAAGACAGCTGGGAGGAAATTCTGCTTGCATCACAGACCCTGAGCCTGAGGAAGACATTTATAGGTTGCCTGGTCCATTCATTTGCCTGCAGGCGTGACTGGACACTCATCAGCCGGGGACAGATGAGAATCTGTTTCCTCTGAACTTGCTCAGTGAGAACATTTCATGTATCCCAATATCTAACATTCTTCATCCTGGACACAGTTCTCAACTAGAGCTCACTCGTATCCTCTAGCTCTTGTTGATTCTTTGATTGTATTTAGGCGATGGTGGAGGGGAAGAACCCATCATGCTTTGTGTATAGTCCGATGCAGGGCCTTCTCCTAGGGGCTTCTCAGAGCACGCTGTAGATCTGCCTTCTGTAGATCTGTGGTTCTATGTAGGTTCGGTGACATCACATCTTACAGTGGGCTTGCAGTGTGAATATTCACACCAGGCAGCAATAAGCAAACACAGTCAACAATGCTCCCCACCTGCGATGGTTGATATTGACTGTCAATTTGACTCGATTTAGAGTTTCCTAGGAGATAAAGTTCCAGGCACACCTGTGAACTTCTTATCTAGAACTAATACTATTGAGGAAGAGCCCCACTCTGAATGTGCATGACACCATTCCGCGGCTGAGTTTCCAGACTAACCCAATGGAAAAAAGGCGAACTGATCTTAAGTGTCTCTCCCTCCCTCCTTCTGACTGTGGGTGCAAGAGACCGACTCCCTCAAGTCCCTGCTTTTATGACTTCCACATCATGATGTCTGAACTCTAAAACCAAAATAAAGCCTTCCTGCCTTTGGCTGCATTTTTTTGGGGCCTATTTGTCACAGCATGATGACAGTCCCCTCCCTGAGATCAGTTGCCAGTGGTTTCACCTTAACTGACGCAGCGATGGTCCTTCACAGACTCTAGGTGACCCCGATCCTTCGTGTGCTTCGTTTAAGTGTCGTTAAGCAAAGCTCACTCCATCGACAGGCCTGTTATTCCCCCAGAAAACAGAGGCTGTGGCCCGAATTCCCCCACCACATTGGACTTCTTACACAGCGCTGCAAGCGGACCACATGTGATGGAGTGAGGGACAGGAGTTGAACCACCAGGCTGAACGGCTCTGGGTTGTGCTTACCCGAGTCTAACACAACCTTACCATTTGAATCAGATCCACTGGCCAGGAGATAGATATATTTATGTGCCTTGACCTCAGGGTTGTCCAGTTCAGTTCTGAAAGATTCATGAGACACGGACGCAGCGTCAGCTCTGTCCTAGGCTCAGGGCCAGTGAGAAGGCGCTGTGAACGGGCAGCAGCAGACCATCGCTTCTCTTCCCAGATAAATATGATCTGATTCGGAAGATAAGCACGCACGTGGAAAGTTCGGGATCAATACGAGCGCTCCAGAGGAGCTGTGCCGGAGGGATTTTGAGTGATCATGAAAGGGGGGTGGTATTTATTCATGGCTCTGGGGGTCAGATCGCCTGTGTCCAAACTCCAGACAACCACTTAGTAGTTCCGTGACCCGGGAAGGATTGCTTGTACAACGCCCCCCCCCAGCCTTCCCCACCACAACTCAGATTTCTCATTCTTAGGGGAATCAGTCTCATAGAATAGTTGTCAGATTCAATGTGTATGTATGGGCAGAAGGCACTTAGCACATTGCCTGGAACACAGGTGTTTGTAAAATATAAAGTGGGTTTCTTCATATTAATCCAAAGTCTGTGTTTTTGAAAATGAGGCAACAGAGTGGCCAGGAGTGGGAAAATGGCTACCAATTAGTTGCAGGTCTGAGATTCACAGCATAGCTAATATTTTTTGTCAGGATAGGTAGGGCTTGGCTACAGTAATAGTTATGTTAATATGTTACCAAGTCTCAATATCTCGACAATAAAATAATTTGCTGTTTTATGCAAAGTTGGCTGCTCCTTCTGTGGCTACTTGGTCCTATGGTCTCTGAGGACACCACCGTTGGACAGTACAGGTAGAGGAGCTGCATCATGAAGGGGCGTGGTTGTTCAGGCAGTTATGATTCACTAGCTTTAATATATATATAATTCAGCTTTAATAAAGGAAAGAAAAGGGAACTTACAATCCGAGGTTCCTGCGAGGAGCGCAGGAAAACAAAGAGCAGACGGGCTGCAGGCCCGCAAGATTTTATAAGTCAATATTAGCCTAAGGGGACACACCTTACAAAACAAGGTGATTGGCTAGGCTTCCCCTTCAGCAACAGTCCCTGGCTACTTTAGTCTATTGCTAAGTAGTGATGTCACCTCTACATGAAGGGAGGCTGGGAGCATTGGCTGACAGAAGGCTGTACCATGAGTAAAGTAACTGCCACATGGATGGGACAGAAAATGTCATAGAGATATGAGGACGTGTTTACTAGCAGGACAGCTATTTTAAGTGACCAGCTTGGGTTGTCCTAGAGAGGGGTCTGTAGGTAGGTTGGGTAGGGATTAGAAAAGAGGAGTCTGAAGGAAATGGAGGCTGAGCAATCCTCATTGATGGGGTAGTACCAGCTCCAGACTTGGTACTAGAATTAAATGAAGAAGGCAGATTGGGTTGGGAGATATGGAAAGATGGGGGAAGATCCTCTCCTTAAATAGCACAGACAGTCCTGGGCATCCTAATGACTTGGCCTTTGCCAGCATAGTCCAAAGGGGCTCAGGCAGGTTGCTGCTGCCGCTGCCGCTGTGATTGTGTGATGATCCCCTAGCTTAGGCCCTTGGCTCCTGCCTCTTCCCATTGCCTCCGTTGGAAACTTCCATGGAGGCCAATTCTCTTCTTGATTCTGAGACAAAGGCTTCAGATGATGGAGCTCCCTGTAGTGGAAAAAGAGCACGGGATGCAGAATCATTAAAATTAAATACAATGTCCTCCTCTTACCTCATCCATGACAACAGGCGTGACTTCGAGCAAGCATCTCCGCGTCTCTGGCCCATAGCTCTCCTTGGTGAAATGGAGAATTTCCCTAAGCTCCTTTAGAGATCTGATTCTCCGTCCTTAGACCTCTCACAGCCAATCATTTATAGCACGGGAAAAAAATCTTTGGAGGATCGTCTGGGGACTGTCCTCTGGGTAAAGATCCAGGGAGAGAGTATTTGACCGGGGATAGAGCAGCTTAGAGGGTGAGCAGGACTGAAGATGGCACATGCAAATCTTTGTTGAGGGGCCAAGCTTTACCGAGTGGAGACAGGATAAAGAGGCAGCTGGAAGTTGGGCCCAGCCTCATAAATCTCAGCAGTGACATATCAATCAGTCAGTTCAATCAGTTGCTACATCTCTTTCCTTGGAAATAAATAAAGATGAATGCAGAAGATACCGCACAAAGAGGAGCCTCAGAACAGCGTGGAGAGTCACATTGCCACCGGGGCTGGGGCTGGCTCCTGATTTATGGAGAGGCTGCATTTGATAAATCAAGGACTAGCGATCCAATGGGTTTAGGCTCTTGTTTCCTAAATGGGAACTTAATGTTGTTCGCGCATTCATAGGTAGGATGCCACATCAGAAAGCTAATATATAAATCTAGTCTTTACAAGGGGCTCCATGTTTGTTTTTTGGAAAGCAAACTTATAAATCATACTCATCTCAGATGGGAAGTTCTCTGGCATAAATTGTCACCCTCTTCCTATAAATTTCACATTGAGAATCCTGTCTGGCCCATCAGACCTCACGCATTTAGGGCGGGAGAGCTGGTGGGAAAAGGGAACTGGGGAAAGTTGGGGGGGATGTGGGAAGAGGTATGGGAACTTCAGGAGTAATTTGTTCCTCATTTCACCTTGGACTCCTTTTATCTATCTATCTATCTACCTATCTATCTATCTATCTATCTATCTATCTATCTATCTATCTATCTATCTATCTATCTATCTATCTATCTAATAGCCTATAGGCTTCGAGAGTTAACTCATTAAAAAGCTCAAGTCAATAAAATATGCAAGATGATGGGTTCTGGGTCTCATTAATAGTCAATTTCCGGTATGGCTCCCTAGGGAGCACCAGAATCTTCCTTCACAGCCAGTTGCAGTGGCTGAGGCTGTATGCTCTATTTCCTGTTAACCCTGGGAAGTGTCACACCCTTGGGCTCCTGCCTCTCATGTTTCTAAAGAGTAGCTCTTTCTTGCCATGTCCAGGGTTCTTGTAGCCACTGCTAAAAGAAACCTAGAAAGCCCCTGCCTCTTCTGCTCTCCTCACATTCCTCTGCCTTCCTTACTCCGTGCCTGTAGCCATTTTCTCTAAGAAGCCTTCTAACTAATTACACACAATGGTGAACTGTCCTCTGCTTTTTCTGTGTATGTGTGAGTGGAGGGGGTGCATGTGGAGGGGTGTGCATGCATGTGTATGTGCATGTACACTCACATATTTGGAGGTCAGAGGTCAACACTGGTTATCTTCCTTGGTCTCCTGATTTTTTTGAGACAGGTCTATGATTTAACCTGGAGCTCACTGATTTGTCTAGACTGTCTGTCCAGTGTCCTCCAGCAAATGCTCCTGTCTCTATGTCCCTAACGCTGGATTACAGGTGTGTGCCCACCACACCCCGCTTTTTATGTGAGTGATGGGAGATTTGAACGTAGGGTTCACGTTTGTGAAGCAAGCACTTTACCAACTGAGACACTTCAAGGTTCCATCCTGTCTTTAATTTTGTGGTTCCTGGAATGGAAACTGAGGCCTGGTGCATTCTACCCAAGAACTCAACAATGGGTCTATACTCCCACCTTCTTCTTATTTTGTTGGTTAGGATATGGTCTCATTACACAGCCCCGGGTCACATTACACTCACTGCAGACCAGAAGTCTCTGAGCTCATGGTCCTCCTGCCTCAGCCTCCAGAATAGCTGGGATTATAGGTCTGTACCAGGTAAGACCTTGCTTGCATCCATTCTCCTATTCCCTCCCCAGTCATCTCACGTAGCCTATGCTGGCCTTGAGCTCACTACATGGTTGAAGGTGACACTGAAAGTTCGATCCTCCTGTGTGTTGATACGTTCAGGTGGGTACCCTCGGGCACATATGTGCTAGGCATTGAACCCAGCACACTTTGTGCATGCCAGCCAGGCATTCTAACTGAGCCACATGCACCTCTGTGTGGAATCAGCATTCTCAGGCCTCTTTAGAATATAGAGTGATGGGCAGCCAGGAAGATGGAATTTTTCTCTAGCGGGGCCTGCCCATTGGCTGCTGTAACCACAGCTAGCTCCTCCTATGCTTCCCACTTCCCGCCAGCCCTGGGAAGGATGCTTTGCTCCAGAGTCTTCTGAGCTCAGTCTCACTCCTCCAGAAGGCGATTAGTCCCAAAGAATGTCTTCATTGAGGCGCTGAAGAGGTTTCATTTGAGCTACAGGGGTTCAAATCAAACCTCACTTAACACGCTAAGTGGGTTTCTGAAAGGTTGCCAGTAAAATGGTAAGATGGGGATGAAAAAAAAAGAAACACTGTTAAAGGCACTGGTAGAGTTTCTATTTAAAGCCATCTTAGGATAAATCCTTCTGCAAAGAATGACTCTGGCCATGAGCAGCAGATGGGTTCTTTCTACTGGACATTTCCACACTGATAACAATAATGGCCAGGAGAGAGAGAGAGAGAGAGAGAGAGAGAGAGAGAGAGAGAGAGAGAGAGAGAGAAAGAGAGGGAGGGAGAGAAAGAGAGAGGTGCATGCACAAATACACACACAGACACACAGACACACACACACACACACACAGAGAACACATGTGTATCTATGAAACAGAATTTCCACCTATCCCTATGCTGTAGGCCATGTATTATCCCTACCTAGCAGCTAAAGAAACTGAAGTACAGAACAACACAACTGACAGAGCCAATCAGAGACAACAAGATGACTTACTAGGATGCTATGCTCAAGTCTTAGTCTGTTTAGAATTGCCATTTCCTTCGCATTTTATCTAATGCCACATTTTTTCCAGTTAGTAGACTCTTGTGCTTGCTCGTTTTACGTCAATTTGACATAAAACTCAACCTCAATTGAGAAAATTGGCAGGCCTATGAGGTCATTTTTTTGATTAGTGATGGTATGGGAGGGGCCAGCCCACTGTGGGTGGTGCCATTCCTGAGCAGGTGTTGCTGGATGCTATAAGAAAATAGGCTAGGAGGAACCAGCCAGTAGGTAGCACCCCTACGGGACCTCTGCCTCAGTTCCTGCCTCCAAGTTCCTGCCTTGCTTGAATTCTTGCCCTGATTTTCTCTAGTGATGAGCTGTTACCTGCAAGTATGAGACTGAATAAACCCTTTGCTCCCCAAGTTGCTTCTGGTCTTTTTTTTTTATCACTTCAGTAGAAAACCTAACTGAGACATTCCTACAATCTTAAAGTGTTTCTTTCCATGTTCTTTTGCCCTCAGATTGTTGTCTAGTCTTATGAATTTGTCACAATTTCAGTCTTCCAGTTTCTCCTGTGTCACCCCCTTTTGCCCCATTCCCTGCTATTACTTACCTCTCAGCAGCGTCCTGAATTGGCCTCCGTGTGCTATGTTCCATTCTTACGAACTTTTAAGGAGGCAGTAGAATGGCCTGCAGCAAGAAAACATTTGGTTAAAGTCCAGTGGAAAGCAAGAAATCCAAGCCTGGCGACATTTGGGGGAGATATTTGCAGTCAGGCAGAAGAAGCAGCATATCTTTCCCCAATGGTACCATTCTACGTGAAAGTTTCAGGAAAGCAGCAAGAGCCTCAGGGGCAGCTCCATCGCCTTCCACTGGTTTTCCTAAGCCCTTGGGATTGTCCCTGATTCTACTGCATTACCTCCAAGGATGCTTTTGCCTTGCCCCTGCTTTGTCCTATTCTCTCTGCTAGGCATGGCAGCTGGGTGCTTCCCCATCTCTGTGATTGGCAGTGTCCCTGCCAGACCCATGTTCAACTTCATTCACCCTGAGTGTCCAGAGAGCTCTCTAGCTTTCGGAAAATGAATATCTTTCTGTCCAGAACTTATCAGCTCTATCTGGGCTCTGTGTGCCCTTGCTAGTCCCTTGGAGGTGAGCTCTAAGAATTGGAATCCACCTTGGGCTCTGTGCACAGCACAGTCACTGTCAGTCCTGGGGAGAGAGAGGGCTCATGAAATTTAGCCTATGCCTGGAAGGATTGAATGGTCATGGGAAGAAAGGCACAGTGATGCAGAAGTTAAGTTTGAGAGGTCGGTGAGGAGCTGGGGTATTCATGTGGAGTTCCGCAGAGCTGAGGAAGGAGGGTTCTCTAGTCTTTTGTCTCTTTCCCAGCCTGCAGCGTGAAGTATGCGCCAATGCACTCAGTAATGTCTATGAGAATGTTTATTTGATTTGGTATCTCCTCAGTGGCTCTTGTGTTCAAAGATATCTAAAAATATTTGAATGATTTAACACAACTTAACGTGTATTTCTATCAGGTGCTTTTGCATGTTCCATTGTGAGCTAATGGCTCATTGTTGACATATCACTCTGAAAATGTTTCTTAAGGTGATTGATGTTATTGCATGTGTGGATTCTGAACTCCTAAAGGATTTCTCTATTCTATTCCTTTATCCTCCAGAGAACGGAAACTGACTATCAAACTAAAATCTTGTCCATATATATATATATATATATATATATATATATATATATATGAGGAAGGAAGCCAGCATTCACTCCACCCTCTCATCAAAGAATGGACCAGTTCTAACATAAAAATTCTTCCATGTGAAATAGAAGGATGGAGAGATAATTAAATATTATTCTGTCAGATCTCTTGAAAATCAACATGTAGATGATCGTCATCACTTATCTGTGACCCTGGATAGGCCCACTGAAGCCTCTTAAGTCCAGTTTCTTTGAGTATAGAACCACTCTTAAAGGATGAGGTGATAATACATTGAGGTAGTGAGTTACACTGACTACCCAGACCTTGGCACAGAACCAGCATCAAATGGCAGATGGCCTTGTGGCTGACTCTATACTCATTGGGTTAGGTCTCTAAGACAAAACTAACTAGAACAATTTACTCATATTTTTTTACTAAAAAGAATAGGTAGGTAATGTGATTCACATATAATCTCAGCACTGGAGTGGCCAAGGCAGAAGGATTGCTATGAGTTCAAGAACAGCCAGGGGATGCATTAATTAGTTTCAAGCCACCTGGAGACAGAGTGAGACCCTGTCTCAAATAGATAAATCAAACAAAACCATATGCAGTAATGATACCCCCACATAAAGGATTTTTGAAGCAGTTAGGAGGCATAGGACAGGGACTAAGTGGGGAATGTGAAGGCAGATTTGGAGGCTTCTGTGGAGGACATGATGAGTCTTCTGAGATTTGGAGAATAAATTATCTAAGAACAATGGAAAAGACAAAGTAGAAAAAGATATTCTGGAACAAAAAAATAAGCTGGTTTTCAACAAATTTGCCCATCTAATGTAACATGAGACATTTAGATTAAAGTGTGGGATCAGAAGGTCCAGTTGAAGAGTGGAAGGAGGGAGAGTATGAGCAAGGAAGTCAAGGCCATGAGGGGTTCACACACACTGAGACAGTTTGCCCTGAGCTAATGGAGCTCACCAATTCCAACTGAACTTGGAATGAATGAACATGTGATCAAACTAGTCTCTCTAAGAAGTTGGACAGTTGGGCAGGACTGAGGGGCAATGACAATGGCACTGGGATTTGTCTCTACTGCATGTACTGGCTTTTGGGGATCCTATTCTCTTTGGATGTATACCTTGCTCAACCTGGAATATAGTGGGGATGGCCTTGGACTTCTCACAGGGCAGATGCCTTGCCCTCTCTAAGATTGGAGGGGGGGTTGAGGGGGAGAATATATGGAGGGAGTGGGAGGGGAATGGAGGAGGAGGAGGAAGTAGGCATTTAGATCTGGTATTTTTTCTAAAGTGATAAAATAAAATAATAATAAAAATGTGGATCAGATTAAGCAACAGGAGGAAATGAAGATATTTCTTTCTTGAAGATGCTTCGGCTAAGGGATGGGTATTGCAGATGAGGTTTGGCTCTGCACTGATGCAGTTGGATGGATTCAGGGAGGAAAGTTTGGAACAGAAAATAGTCACACTCAGTAGCTTTTCAACCTAAAAATTACCAGTATAACTTGTTCTCTAAAAGAAAACCTTTGCTGAAGTCTAAACATATAAAGCAGTGTGTCTTCAGAGAGCACAGTCTTGTTCCAATGTCCTTGCAGATGGGCACCAGAGGAATCCTTTTCCGCTTATTACTATGGCAGCTCTTGGGGGCCTTTGATACATTTCTTGTATTCTAGGAGTCCTTAGGAACCAGAAGACCCATGTAAGAAGCTAGAGGTTGCTGACCAGAGAAGTGGAATAAATTTTTCTCAAGGTCCTAAGCTAGTTCTGCAGTAGAACCTCTCTGGGCCAATGCATTTCCCTGTATTATTCTTAGGCTTCCTCAAGTGTCTCCTAACATGAGGGTTGTCTGGTCTTCTTCTACTCTTGGCTGACCTTGTAATTTCACATTAGTGTCTGTTTTTTATCCCAACTGACCAGAAAATTAGATCATTTGGAAGTTTGAGGACAATACTTTTCCTTAGAAGACTGGGCTTCTAATTCAGTCTCCCATGGACTGGGCCCCTTTCTTCCAGCAGACCGAGTCTACCTGTTTGCATCACCTCCAGTGCTAATGGCCAACACTGTCAGAGTAACAGTCTACACAACTGGCATTACGCATGGGCTCCCCAGCCCTGTGGCTCTGCTGCTGATTTCCTGCTCCAGACTCTTCTCTTCTTTGTAGTATATCCCTTATGGAACATCACCCATGGCTTGAGCCCAGTGCTACAATCTGCCTTGTGCTGTCTTTAACACTCAATTTCCCCCAATGAAGCCCATCCCCGCACCAACCTCACCCCACTACATTGTTTCCTTTTTCAGTTTGACCCTCTGCCTTTAGTGTTCACTTTCTTGTCTTTTTAGTTGCATTTCCAGTAGCTACCAGAGATGGCATCAGTTATGTATTTGTGCCTTTTACTGGATTTCAAGCTCTAAAAGAGCAGGGTTCGATGCTTTTGTTCTATTTCTGACTACTCAACCCTGGACTCCAAGAGCATGTTTGCCACAGGGGTGAGTGTTGAATACTGTTGAGTGAAGCAGCAGGTCACACTGAGTAGGAACACAGCACCAGCTTCCTTCCTGGTCAGGCTCCTGCTTCCTGTCAGGCTCCAAGCTTCCTTCCTGACAGGCTTCAGCTTCCTTCCTGTCAGGTTCTGGCTTCCTGTCAGGCTCCAAGCTTCCTTCCTGTCAGGCTCCATACTTCCTTCCTGTAAGAATCCAGGTTTCTTTTCTGTCAGGTTCTAGGCTTTTTTTCCTGTAGGGCTCCTGGATTTTTCCTGCTAGAGTCTAGCCTTCATCCCTGTCAGTCTCCATCCTTCCTGTCCTATTTGATGTTTCTCAGGGCTCCTAAGACTAGACATGTGAGATCTGGCATGGAAGTCCAGATTTGACATGTTTGTTTCTTTTCACATTGGTTTCCTTTCATTTCTTACTGAACCACCTAAGCAGGCAGTATGTTAAGAGTGCCTTCCTTCCCAGCATCACTTAGCGGAGAAAAATATTTATTAAGGTTGGATGTTGGCAATACATCAAAATCCAATAATCATACCGTAGTGGCAAATGCATTGAAGGGTGTGAGACCCATAACGTAAAACATGTAATCTGCACATCAGGATCACAAAGGCGAATCTATAATTTCATTTGATTTATTTTCTTAAAATGCAAAAATCCCACATGTTGCTTGAAATGATGGAAGTTGGGGCAAACAGAAGTGCGGGGAGATTTATGAGGCTTGTCAGCCAAGTCTTGGGGATCCCTCCTCCGTGCCTGAAAGATAGGCCTGAGTATTTCCCCTTTTACTGCAGCAATGTCTCGTCTGCATTCACCAGAAAGACCCCCGACCTGTAAACATATTAGCAGGCGTGTTCTCTTTACGAGTGTGTAATGTCCCCACAGTGTGGGCCTCCAGGGTCTCGAGGCTCTGTTTATTGGTGTGAGTCGCCTGTGTGAGAGGGCTCTCCGGTGTGATATAGATTATACCAAGTGGTGGACAACCTGGAAGAGTTCTTGTTTTTGTGCTTTTAAAATAATAACAGACATTTTCTTTTAATAAAGAAATAGTTTATTTCTTTAAATGAAATAACACACGGTGACTTTCAAGACAGGCATGATATGGTTTGTCAGGGGGGACAGATTCAAACTTACCAGAGTTGTCCAAAAGTGTCTTCATGCCTGGGGAGAGGCATTGCTCTCTTGCTATACTGTGCTTGCCCGTGTCTACCTCTCCTGGGCTCGCCCGTGTCTACCTCTCCTGGGCTCGCCCTGTCAGCTTCTGGGTTTGACACACCTTGATAGGTGCCCTGCTCTTAAGGATAACAGCACCGCTGGTTGTTGGAAGCCATCTCTATGGTGAGGTATAAGAATCTCACGGACCATCTAACAGGTAGTATGTAGTTCTCAGAGTTTTCCAGAGACTCCACAAGTCTGTGTTCCTTCTACATCACAGTGTTAGAAACACTAGGTTTGCTGTTAGCATTACTCTTAGCCCTACCCTGCCAAGCCTGTTGTTCTAGGATCCATGTTTATAGGGTCCCAGAACTGACATTTCTGTCTTGACCTTCCCCATATTTTGAGTACCACATGGGACACGACAGACTGGGTCTCACACACCCTTCTTCAAGATTGAACTCCATGTCATTAAGCCCCCCATATTTCCTCCTTCAGTGACCTTGCATCTACTTCTAGTATCCACTCAGTCCTCCTCCTAGGGTCTATCATTCCTAGCCCTAGATTTGAGGCTAGACAAAAGTGCCGTTTTGAATGTTGGGGTGAATGAATGGAGCTTTAGACGAGAGATATGGGGTATTCCATCTACCCATACAGGGCTACTTTCTCAGGTATGAGGGTACCAAGTGTTAGAAGAGAAGGTGATGGGTCCCCATCTGGTACCTACCCCCCATATCCTTGCTGCAGTGTTTGGAGATGCTGCAGCTACTATTTGTGTCTTTAGTATGTCCCTCTGCACAGCTGCTGTGATGCATCGGTGCACAACTGGAAGAATCTGAGCATGCAGGAGAATTGGTAGCTTGTACCTAAGATCAGAGGCTCTTGACTAGCTCGTTTTAGCCCCATCTTGGCAGAACAGAAATAGCACCCTCATCTTCCACAGTCTTCCCTTTACAAACTATGAAGAAGTTATCTTGTATTTAGGGCAGAGCTCTTCAGATTTGGCCCCTGCCCTGATGGCTCCAATGTTTGCCAGTCTGACAGTGATTCCCAGAGACATGGAAGAGAGACTTCTGTAATCTTTGCTTCATAAGTTGCACACAGGATCTGCCACTTAGATCATAGGAAAGGGTAGCTGCAGAGGGGATGCTTTCTGCAGGAACTGGACCTCGCTGCTTCTCACTGAATGTCTCTTTCACTGTCCCGTTTAAGGTCCCCAGAATCTGAGCTCTCACTCGGGTAGTAGAAAGAGATTGCTTAAGCTCGTCATATGGAGTTACAGTCAGTTCATCTCAGTTGGCTACATCCTTCCTTCTGACTTGCACCTCTCTCTAATTCTCCAGGTAGACTCTGCCTCAGAAGACTGGTTTTCTGTAAGAGCAATTATTAGGAGCTGGAGAGACGGCTCAGCGGTTTAAGAGCACTGACTGCTCTTTCGGAGGACCTGGGACTCAATTCCCAGGACCCACATAGTTTATGACCAATCTGTAACTCCAGTTCCAGGGGACCCGGCACCTATGGCAAAACATCAATAAAAAATTATCTTTGAAAGAGAGCATGCTGCAAGAAGCTTAGTGGTGTACATAGGTTGTACACATATGTAAAAATCAAATTGTACGCTTATGAATGTAATGCAGACAAGTTTAGGTAAAATGTACCTCTAGTATGAAATTAAAAATAAAAAGATTTCTATGAATATGCCAAAAATCATGAAATTAAAAGAAAACTGATTTTAAAATACAGTTTTTAGCATATATTCATTATATAAGGTGATTGGTTTAATACATTTTTTGAAGTGTAGTGTGTACTTTGAACATATTCACCACATAACACTCATTTCTGTCCCCCCTGTGTCCCATCTACCTCCTTGGGGTGTGTGTGTGTGTGTGTGTTGTGTGTAAAGGTTCCATGTGTGACAGAAATGGAATATCTGTGTGTCCTTAGTCTGACTTATTTTGCTAAGATGGCCTCAGTACCATCCATTTACCTGCAAATGGCCTAGTTTTCACTCCTCTGTGTGGCTGACTGCAACCCCATTGTATACACACACACCGCACTTCCCTTGTCCATTCCTCTGTTGATGCACACGTAGGCTGATTGCAGTTGGGCTATGGTGAATGATGCAGCCACTAAATGCAGATTGTGCCGGTCTCTGTGGTGCGGGGACTTGGATCCCTGTGGAATAGCCCAGGAGTGGGCTACCTGGCTTACAACAGCGGTTTCGGTTTTCAGTTGTTGAGGAACCTTCCACATTGATTCCTACAGTGGCTGCGCTAGTTCATATGCTACCAACAGGGATTAAAGTCCCTTTCCTGCCTCCTGCATCACGTGGTTCCGGTAATTTGTTTTCCTTAATGGCAGCCTTTCAATGGGAGGAAGTGGGCTCCTCAATACAGTTTTGATTTACAGTTCCTTGATAATTACAGATATTTTACAAAGTTTTCATTCATCTACTGGCTATTAGTACTTTATTTTTGAGAACTGTGTGTTCATTTTATTTGCCAGTTTATCGACTGGATTATTTTGATGGTTGTTTCTTTTAGCTATTTTTATATTTTAGTCACAAATCCTATGTCCAATGTAAAGTCCCCTCCCTGTTCTCTAGGCCGTCTCCTCACTCTGCCAGTTGTTTCCTTTGCTACGCGGACGTTTTGAATTTTGCACCCTTTCATTTTCTTCCAGCTGTTGATATCAGTTTTGAGCTTCTAGAGCCATTGTAGAAAGTCCTTGTTTATGCCCATGTCTTGAAAATGTTTTCTCCCATGTCATCCTCTAGTAGGCTAAGAGGTTCAGGCTTTGCATTAAGATCTTTGGTTCATTCTGGATTGATTTTAATGCGGGGTGAGAGATATGCATCTAGTCTCATTATTCGATCTGTAGATAGGTAGTTTTCCCAGCACAATTTTTTTTTTTTTTAAAAAAAGGCTGTCTCTTTTCTCCGATCTATATTGTTGATGCTGTTGCCAAAATTCAGGTGGCAGTAGCTATATGGGTTTATTTCTGACCTTCAATTATATTTTTTTGTGACTGTATCAAGCTGTTTTTGTCACTATGGTTCTGTGGTCTTCCAATTATGGAAGTCAGGTATGGTTGGGCTAATTGATTTCTTTATTGACTTTAGTGACTCCAGCCACTTTCAAAATCAATCTCATACCATTTTCTTCACTGAGCATGTATGTATGATTTCTTCCATTTTATATAAGCTTTATCTATTTATTTCCAAGCCCTTTTTGGTTGGAAGTCATGACATCGAAGTACAGTAGAAGAAATTATAGGTGCGCAATCTGAAGAGAAAGACATGACAGAATAATGATGTCAATGGTGACTTTAAACACAAAGCGGCACCATATGGGAAGATTGTATGTATGCGACCCCAGAGAAGCAACCCAGAGCTAGCATGTACACAGTTAAGCTCACCATAGCAGGAATCTACATGGAATAAAGAAATACCAAGCGTCTGATCAGAGATCTGCTGTGTTCGGGGAACAGGTCATGCAGTGGCTTATGATGGGCCTCAAGCTCATGTGTGGGATGGAGATGGGTTCACATCTTCTTTATCCACCTCCACCCTCACAGACACTTCTTTCTCTGGCCAGTTTGAAACTGGGACCTTTATATTTAGTCTTTATTATTATATTTTTCCTTCTCTTGTTTTTTTGTTTGAGACATGGTTTCTCTGTGTAGACCTGGCTGTCCTGGAACTCTCTATGTATACTAGGCTGGCCTTGAACTCAGATATCTGCCTGCCTTTGGGATTAAAGGTGTGTGCCACCACTGCCTGACTGTTATATTATTTTATATAGAGATTAAAATCTCTGTATTTTAACATCGACTATCAGTTATGCTATAAAGTTAGGAAACATATCTTAGATAGTTTTCCTTTTTAATATGGTATAGGAACATAATAAATGAATGTCTAAAAATAATGACTTTTATGATTATAGAACTTATTTATCTTCACTAAGGAGAACCCAGAAGCTGCTTTAAAGTATGAGAATAAACATAAAAATCACCCATTAGCCCATTAGCCAAGGGTAAGTACTGATATACATACCCATGTGTTTCCTTACTGTCATCAATAAATATTTTTTTCTCATGAGAGCAAACCTATTTTCTGATGGGAAATTTGTACTTTTCAAACTTACAAGTAAATGATTATAGCTCAGTGGGCCCCTGGGAAGCCACAGCTTTGTCCAGAACCTCTTTCTGTTAGGAGGTTCTCTGGGAATAGGAGACTGGAGGGGCTGTGAAATCGCGACAGGCCATTCCAGGTGCGGTGGCCAAGGACCACCCAAGAAGGTGTTCTTTGCATGGGTTTTCTGTCTTTCAGCTCTAAGATGTCACCTGTGGTCAATAGTTCTTCTCTTGTCCCCTACAACAGCCGGGAGTTCTCCTTAGGGAGGACTGAGGTGGTTAGAGGTGTACCTGTGTGCATGCATGCTTGTGTGTGTGTGTGTGTGTGTGTGTGTGTGTGTGTTTCATTCTCCCTCACTCACTGAGAGCTTGGCAAGTCCAGGAAAGAGACAGCTGATTATTTTTAGCCCCTTGTGCATAACAAAAGAATGCTAATGCTCAGTGTCTTTATGAAAGCTCTCGAGTTCATCAGCTTTGCAAAGAAGTGAAATTAAATCAAGATTTAATTGGGATATGCATGTTTTATTCATGCTACTAACCACAGGAGAAGCCAGCAAGCTGAAGGTAAAAAAGAGGGAGAAAAAAATCTTTTGAAAAGTTGTTTCTCTCTGATTAAATAGAGATAGTTTCCAACTTCAAAGGGAGCAGGCCTTTAATGTATTTTAAATGCTCAACTAGGCTTAGCCTGGCCAGCTCTGCTATGGTTGGGCAACATAAACCAGGGAAGCCCTGTCTCAGACTTCACATCCTAGGTTCCAAGGCCAGGTCTGCAGCTCCCAATCCTATCTTCTGTGCTTCAGTATGGAGCCTTGAAACAATGTTCTGGGACTCTGGCGAGGAATGGACACAGGCTGAAATACCTGCAGCCATCCTGTGAAATCTGAGTCCTCTATCCTACCACAAGCTGAAGGAGCAATACTTCCCCCTTCATGAGGGATTTCTCCCTTGGAAAGGGACACTTAATGAGTATCCAGCAAACGATGTTAGCTACAAAGATAAAGTGTGCCCTGCCCTAGCTTCATATACCTAACAGGTTAGGACAAGAAATCAAAGACCTAAATTACATGGGAAACAGAGAGCAATAAGCCAAGGTCCCTGGGAAAGTTTAAGATACTCTGAGAGACCAAAAGAAGAAACAAGGCGAAGGAAGACAAAGCAAACCTAGAAGAGAGGATGGGAGAATGTCTATAATTTCTGAATATGTAAATTCCTGCCAGTGTTCCAAGCAGGGAAGCCTGAAGATCAACTGGTGTGTGTGGGGGAAGGCTGTCTGGTTGGCTGTGTCTGTGGTGTATGCACAGGTTATGGGAAAGTATACAATAGAGATTGGAACAAGGGCACAGAGAGCTTTAGACTTAGGTTGAACATGGTATACATTTTGGAGGCTGAATAAAAATAAAGGTTGATAAAGTGTCCTGGTTAGTTTTAACTATCAACTTGACACAACCTAGCACGACCTGGGAAGATAGTCTTCATGAAGAATTGCCTGTATCAGGTTGACCTGGTGGTATGTCTGTAAGGCATTGCTCCAAATATTAGCTGATAGAGGAAGACACAAGCTTTTGGGGGCGGCATCATTCCCTAGGCAGGGTCCTCTGAACAATGTAAGAGAAGAGAAAGCTGTCTGAGAGCAAACAAACAAGCAGACCTGCAGGCACTTGTTTCTCTCTGATCTTGACTGTGGATGTGATGTAATTAGATGCTTGAGTTTCCACCTCGACTCTGCTCTGCCCCCAATGATGGACTGTAACATGGAATTGTAAGCTGAATAAACTCTTTTTCTCCCCTAAGCTGCTTCCGGTCAGGACGTTTTGTCATAGCATCAGAAACTATAAAATGAAGGAGAAATGACTGTTGGTAGTTATAAATTTAGAATACCTTAGAATTGGAAGATACTTTCAACCTATTTGGTACAGGAATTGCTTCTGCACGGCACAGCCCCTCTGTGGCCATGGCACACACTGGTTTCACCCCAGTACTCTTCTGAGCCCTAGGGAAGCTTGTAGTGCTTGAGAAAAGAAATCAGCACTCACTTCAGATTCTAGCTATCTGACTTCTCTTTCCCATCACTCTTAAAGAATCCAGACCTCAAAAATATCCCTTGAGGTTAACGGGACAGTGCATATAACTTAAAAAAAAAACTTTCTATTTATTCTTTGTTTCTTTCACATCATGGCTCCCGATCCCACCCATCTCCCCCTGCCCAAAATAAAACAAAATAAAATTTAATAGAAAAAAAAAGGAAGAAGGGGGAAAATCTGGTCATGGAAGCTGCAACGGGACACAGTGAGTCACCCCTTTATCTTTACAGTTTTACATGCAGGCATTCATCACAAAGAACCACTGGTCTGGTTCAAGACCCCTGGTCTCTGCTACACTGTTTTCCCTGGGTTCTCACTGGGACCCTTCCTGGACATCTTGTTGCTGCCCTGTCTCATGGAGATCCTACAGCCCTGGGCTCACAGCACTGACATCCGCCTCCCCCACTCCATGCTCCAGGAGATCACAGAGTGGATGGATGTTGGGGTGGGCCAACCCATATCCCTGATTCTGGGCCTGAGCAGTTGCTGGGTTGGTCAGCCCATGGGCTCTCTCCTGTCTTCACCACCAGGGTGCGCTCTACAGCACTGCCCTGGCTAGCTCACTCCTTGCAGCTATGAGAAAGGGGCAGGGCCAGTTCTCCAGCTTTGAAGTATTCAGGGTCAGTTCTCCCACACCTCCAGGGCCAGTCAGGCCAGGGATAGAGGCTGCTTTCCTAAGTGCTGCAGCTGATGAGGAACAGGAATAGCTCTCCTGCTCTTTGACCTCAGGGCCAGCTCTCCCACCTGCTTCAGACACTGATGAGGGGAGGGCATCTCTCACCAGCCCATGCTGCCATATGGCAGATAGGTGGTGTGGGAAGTCCTTCTGTATATGTGTTGCTATTATTGGTTAATGAATAAAGAATCTGTCTTGGGCCTTGCAGGGCAGAATAAAGGTAGGCGGAAACTAAACTGAATGCTGGGAGAAAGAGGCAGAATCAGGAGATGTCAAGGAGCTGCCAGAGGAGAAAGACACAAGCCATCAGCTGGAACCTTGCTGGTAGGCCACAAGCCTCGTGGTAAAATTAATTTAATATGTAAGAGCTTATTAGGAATATGCTAGAGTCATTGGCCAAGCAGTGTTTTAAATAATATAGTTTCTGTGTGATTATTTCAGGTCTGAGTGGCTGGGAATGACTGAGCAGTTTCTCCTACAACAGATGTGGGGTCATACTAGGTCTCTCCTGCTCATATTCTCAGGGTTGGCTCACATGTGCCCGTCAGCGGGGTCAGCTCCTAGTTGCTGCCCAGAGAGTGTTGCAGCTGGTAAGCAAGTCACCTCCCTCACCAGCTGGAGGCAGTAGGTCTGAGGGGGAAGGGCATCTTTCCCTTGCTCCTACCACCACACTGGCAACAAGGGAGGTGGTACCAGCTATGCCCCTCCCACACCTTCAGAGCTGGCTCATGGCGACCCTGTCTACAGGATAAACTTTGCTGCACTGCCTTGGCGAGGCACAGGACCCATTTTGCAGCCGGTGAGGAGTTGGGTCAGGTCCCTGCTGCAGGTGACACGGGATAAGGGGAGGAGGGAATCTTTAGCTCACCCATGCCACCACATGGCATATGAGTGGGGTGCGATCTGCTTTCTCGTTCTCACACCCTCAGGGCAAGCTCACTGATGTCCCTACGAACAGGGTCAGCGCTACTGTGCTGCCCAGATGATGTGTACGATCCTCTCTCCTGAGTGACTCAGCTAGTAAAGGGCCGGACCAGTAATCCCTAGTGTTGCAGCCAGTGAGGGATAGGACCATCTATCTACAGAGCTATCCTCTCTGCCTTTGGCAGTATCAGGAGTCAGGAATAACAACTGAGACCATGGCTGCATCAGAGCCTGAACCCAGACATGGACCCCAGCAGAAGCCTAGGCCCAGACATCACCACAGCCCCGAGTAGCAAAAAGCCACCCCCCTCAGCCCACTCCTCATCTCTTTCACCTCTTCAGATACGCCTCTGTCCACAGGACATGAATCGTTCTGTCTGTCTGTCTGTCTGTCTGTCTCTCTCCCATATCACACCATATACTTACTTACCCATCTGCCTGGTGCCTCAAGGTGCTGGGCAGGCCAGTATTTTCTTCTGCGAGCCTGGGGCAAAGTGCCCCAGGCCTCTGTGTGTGTGTGTGTGTGTGTGTGTCTCTCCTTGTCCCACTTCGACCATCACAGCCCTGGGCAGTACCATGCTTCCTCTTCACAAAAGATCATAATAATGCCCAAATGACTGGAGGGCTCCTGGCTGGTCTGGAGGTGGGGCTGGAGTCCCCTCGCCCGCCTGGGCTAGAATGTCTGGACTGGGATCCATTGAGTTGGCCTGCCCCAGCCACATGGCGTGGGACAGGGGTGTTGCTGGAGTCCTCTGGCATATAACTTTCATATATATGGGTTCTGCATATAACTTTCATAAACTCAATTTCTCAGGGGAGGGGAGGACCCAGCCACATCTGTGTTTGAATCGCTGATTAGAATCTGGCAATTTTGGAGCGTTTCAATGACATGAATCCAGACCCAGAATTATCCTGTGCTGTCTCTAGTCCCCTTTAAACAGCCACTTATTACCCACCTCTGTACCTGACCTGACATCCTTTCACCCCCCCCCCCCCAAAGCTAAGCATGTCATCAGAAGGCATCTGAGACTTCCAGCACTTTCCCCGGCTTTATGGGAACCTGCTTTCCTGCTGTCTGCAGCCATGCATGCAGTAGATACATTGTTTTATGACTGACATTTGTTCTGTGGCTACCAGTGGTTCATATAACCACCTGCAACGTGTAACCTGTCCTTCAGATCCAGCCTGAATGTGTGTTCCCAGGCCATGATCACTCACATTTGGCTCAGAACAAATGCTTCTATTCCACGATCACTCACATTTGACTCGGTGGTTAAGAGCACTGGCTGTCTTCCAGAAGACCCAGGTTCAAGTCCCAGCATCTCCATGGAGGCTCCAAACCTCCAGTTACAAAGGACCCACCAACCTCTTTGGCCTCTGTGGGCACTGCGCACACATGTTGCACAGACATACATGCAGGCAAACACCCATAAACACATAAGAACAGAATAATAAAGTAAAACTAGCAGGGCAACACAGAGAAACCCTGCCATGAAAAACCAATAAATAAAAAATAAATAAATAAATCCCTACATCTATCAATAAACATGATCCAGCTTGAAAAGAATAAAAAAAATATTATCCACATTATTTAATAAAGTAGATTTACTATTTTTTTCTTTTAGTTTAGTTTGTTTGTTTGTTTGTTTTTGTGGCTTATAGTTTCCCAGTCAGGGCTACGGAACACCTTGAGTTAATTTTTGCATATAAGCTTAAAATTCCTTTTTTGTCATAAATAAATCATTATCTTAGCACCATTCATTGACGTGATTGCTCTTCGTTTATGCTTTCTTCCTTGAATTGTCTTTGTACTTTAAAAAAGTCTCCGTGGCACTGTGTTGTGTGTGTGTGTGTGTGTGTGTGTGTGTGTGTGATTTTAGAGTCGTTTTTATGTTCTATTGGTTTTGTCAACCTATTGTCTATCCTATATATTTCCATGTGATATTTATGATCAGCTTCTTTGTATCTTTTGCAGAGGCCTTTTAAAATAAAGAATATGTTGAATCTACTTGAATGCAATTTTGAATATTGATCTGGGATATTACAGCATGCAAAAACTCACTGATCAATTACACGTTCTTAGATTCTACTCAGCTATCTGCATGGGCAACCGCACTGTGTAAACAAAGACTGTTCTAATGCTTCTGTAGCAATCTGGATGCCTTTTACTTCCTTTCCTTTTTCTTGCCTTATTGAACAGGCTAGAAATCTTTTGATGGAAGAAGGCAACGTGAGCATGCAGGCTTACTGGACAAGCTTTTCATTATTTTGAAAGATCTTTAAAGATGCCCTTTAGCCACTTGAAAAACGTATATTTTAATTGGCTACTTTCTAAGAATTGTTTTAAAGTAGAAATGAATGTTACATTCATAAAGTGTTTTTATGGACCTATTTAAAATAAGCAGATAAATTTCGTTTTTATTATATGTATTTATTTGGTATGGTGTGTGTCAGCATGCACGTAGAGGTCAGAGTTCATCCTGCAGGAGTCGCTTCTCTCCACCATGTGAGTGCTGGGAACTGAACTCAGGTTATTAGGCTTGGCTTCACCAACTAAGTCATCTTGCCAGCCATTTAAAAAATTTTAATTACATTTTTTTAGCAGATGGTTTTAGTTTGTTGATACAGTGAATTATCTTGATTCCTTTAAAAATATTAAATTAACTGCACTTATGAGATAAATCTCATTTGGCTGGGGTAAACTATTGATTTGACTGCTACAATGTTGTTGATAGCATGGCATCTATGTTTAGAGAGAAACCATTCTGTGGTTTTCATTCCTTGTGTTTTTGCTTTGTTTTCATACCATGCTATTGAGCTTTTTAGGATGAGTTATGAAGTGTGCCTTCCTGTTTATTTTTTTTTCTGAAAGTTTGGATAGAATCCACTTATGTCTCCTTCAATGTATGTCAGAACACACATGCAGACATTTGGGCTAGTTTGCTTTGTTGGAAGAATGTTATTTACAAATTCAATTTCTTTATAGCTAAAGGGTTGTTCAGATTATTTCTTGGATAAAATTTGAGAGTCTGTAACTTTTGAAGGATCTTGTGTTTTTGCCATCAAATTTACTAGCATAACGCTGTCACCAATAGTCCCTGCTGTCCTTTAGTGTCTATAGACTCTGTAGTGATGTCACTTTTTCAAAGCTCATGTGACATGAGTTTTCCCACGTGTAAGTTGGCAACTTGTGTCTTCTATGGTAAGCCTGTTCTTATCAGTTTAATCATTCCTACCTGTTATATATGATATTAATACAAATAATTTATCACCTCTTACATAAATTAAAGATATTGTTTCATTGTTTTTAAAAATATTTATATTTGATCAATTTTGACAATCTTGACTTTTTTTCCCCTTTCTAAAGGTTTCTTAAAATTAATCCTGAGGTCATAGATTGGAGAATTCCCCTCTTTTCTCACACAGTCTTTTACTTGGGCTAATTTGCCTGTAGGTATCACTACTGTCAATTTTGATATATTTTGTTTTAATTTAGTTCAGAATGCTTTGGTGTTTTCTCTTTCTCTTCTTTGACTCACTGACCATTGAGAAGTATGTTATCTAGTTTATTAATATTTGATAATTCCTTAAATATTTTTCTTTGGTTGAATTCTAATTTACTTCCATTTTTTTTCAAAGATCATACATAGTATAACTTGAATTATTTAAAATCCTCCGAATGCATGGTTTGGCACGTGATTTATCCTGACAAATATGCTTTGGACATTTGGGGAGGATGTGTACTCTTCTCCTGTTGAGTGGGTACCCTATTTCTATCAGGATATGTTGCTGGATGCTCTTACTCAAGTCTTCTGCATCATTGCTGGTTCTCTGTTACGTTTTTATCAAGTGTTAAGGGAAGGCCACTGTACTCTATAAGTGTTCTTGTGGGTATGATTATTTCTCATCTCAGTTATATTCATCTTTGCCTCATGTATTTTAACATTCTATTGGGTGCATAAATATTTAGTGTTGGTATGTCCTATTGATAAATTGATCCCTTAATCATTATGACATAGAGGGCTTTAACCGCAGCCATAGATAGTCTTTTCTGTGAAATCTGTGTTGTCTGGTACCGATACAAGCACGTTAATTTTCTTTTGACTAGTTTTGGCACAATATGTCTCTTTATCTTTAAAGTAAATTTTGCTATTCATTCATGATAGAAAGATGTTAAGAAAATTAGGAATAGAAAGAACTTCTTTAGCACTGCAAAGTGTATTTACACAAACCCAGAGCTCTGGCAGCTTTCCTTTCCTTTCCTTTTTTCTTTCCCCATTGGGAATCAACTCCAGAGCCTCCCGTGTGCTGGGTAAGCATTTTCCCATCTCTATTCCCTGGCGCTTTGCATTTGGGTTGTTGTCATAGGGTCCCGTGAGTCCCAGGCTAGACTCAAACTCAGTCTTAGTCAAGGATGACCCTGAACTCCTGGTTCTCCTGTCTCTGTCTGCTGACTTCTGGGACTCTAGGGGGTGTGCCAAAAGCTTCCTTCTGAACAGAAGGACTATGATCCAGAGTCTTACTACTTACTTACTTCTATCAAGTCAGCGTTGTCCTAGAGATTTGGCCGGCACAGAAAGGACTCTTCCTTCTCATTGAAAAAAAATATTAAAAATGGAAAACAGGTGATGACTTAAAAGTGATATATCTCTATGTATGGAAAATTCAAAATGATTCCACAGATACATTTTTAAACTTAATAAAAGATTTTAAACAGGTTTGCTGGATAAAAAAACAAATATAAAAAGTGTGAATATTTGTATCATCATATAAACATTTACTCTAAAACTGTGATAAATCAGTATTATATTGGTGCAGCGATAATATCATAGAGCAACTGTAATAGAATAGTAAGCCAAGCAATAGACTCTTGATACAATACAGAGGTGAGCCCCACAGAGCATTGGAGAAAAGACAGACTTTTCAAAAACTGTGCCAAGACAATTTGATATCCATATGGGAAAAAAAGAAATTAGATTTTTGTCTCACATCATACAGCAGAATCAATTTCAGATGGATTAAAGACCTGATTGTGAAGTCAAAATTATATTGCTTTCTGGAATTTCAGTTCCAGAGCACGCTGGTGAAGATTCAGTTTCCCCTGCTCCTGCTCTCTTAAATATAACTAAGTACTCAATAGTTGTTAAAGAGATATGAGGACCCTGAAAGCTGGAAAAAAGAGGCAAACGAGATACAGACCTCAGGACTTGGGAAATGAGATATGAGAATGGACTGGATCTTTTATCTCATATACCCCAGCACAGGGAATTGGAGAGCCTTATCAAGAACAAGCACACACACAGAGGTAACAACAAGAACAAAGGAAACCTTCTTTCTAGCCAACAGACCAGGGGAAAGAGATCAGCAACAGGGATCTAGTGGGGAAACTCAGACCTTTGCTGTACTGGGGGACACTGGTATTAATATCATCTGTTGTCAATGGAGCCAGTGATGATGAAGATCCAGCTATGTCAATCCCTGCTCTATGACCTGATGGGAAAAAAATGATCTGCTTGTTGTGCTGTTGCTGTCATCGTCGTCATCATCATCATCATCATTGTCATCATCATCATCATCGTCATCATCATCATCATCATCATCATCATCATCATCATTATCACTGTCGTCATCGTCGTCGTCATCATCATCATCATCATCATTATCATCATCGTCGTCGTCAGCAGCAGCAGCAGCAGCAGCAGCAAGAAGGCCCTAGGGAAGGTGAACACTTTACTCTATGGTTAACTCCGGGATATCTGCCAACAGGGCTCTGAGTCAGTGTATCACGGAAACACCTGAGCATTAATATTTCTGCAGCACTGCTCACAATAGCAACATTTGGAACCTCCCTAGATGTCCAACAGCAGAGAAATGGATAAAGACAATGTGGTTTATATACACTATGGATTTTTTTCATCCATAAAGAAGAAATTATAGCATTTGTGTGAAAATGGGTCAGAAAGACAAATATCATTACCTTTTCATTTGTGCTATCTATATTTTATAGAGATTTATAAAGTCATATATATGACTATATATATATATATATATATATATATATATATATATATATATGACTTGGAAGTAGAAGCAGAGAGCCTTAGAGGAACAAAGGGGACTAAGAGGAAAGGAAGGGATGGGAAAATGGGATGATGAAGATGCTCAACATACAGTGTCTACTTACACACACACACACACACACACACAACTGGAAAGTAGAAGTGGAGCTCCTTAGGGGAGCAAAGGGGGCTAAGAAGAAAAGAAGGGATGGGAAAATGGGATTGAAGATTGTCAACATACAATGTCTACTTACATAAGAACTTAAAAAAATTGGCAAACTCCAAAGAAACCACAGTAAAATTTAAGAAAAGGAAACCCTAGACCCCGCCCCCAAACCCCTGCTCTACAAACAAACTCAGATGGCTACCCATGGTCCATGAAGCTCTTAGTTATCCAAGCCCCAGCAATGCTGTTGAGGCACTGTTGGGCAGTTCCACACATCCACAGCAGAAACAATGAACCTTCTTTCACTCAGCAAACAAGGGAGTCCCGGGCCAAGTGTTTCTCCTCTGCTCTTTACCAAAGCTCGACCAGCAGCAGGGCTGCAGGAGTAACTTCCACACTGCTGAGGGCTCTAGTAGGCATTGCACGAATTGCCACACAGCACTGAAGTCCAGAATAGGTCAAATAACGCTGTGAGGGTTCAGAACACTCGAGTTTCATTAGAGTTAGAGACACAGAAGCAGAGCAAAAGTGACATGCTAACCTGAAAGGGGCAAGCTTCCTACTCAAGTAGATTTAGGGAGGACCATGAGCTGTCCCTATAACCAAAATGTCCAGGCTACAATAAAAGGCATCCTCCCTCCTACTCAGACCCAGAAATTCACAACTAGAAAGAGAAAAAGATGCTGATGCTGAGAGAGACCAGATGCGGGAAATAACCGACTAGGACTTCAAAGTATCTCTTATGAAATGCTCCAATAATCAATTACAAATCCACTTGAAATAATGAAAAGATAGAATGCCTCAGAGAAGAGATAGAAGTTATAAAGAAGAACCAAGCAGAAATTATAGAGCTCAAAAAATACAATAACTTAAATAAAAAAAACTTGCTGGATGAAATTAACAGTAGAATGGGAATGGCATTGCCTAGAATCCATGAAGTTGAAGAGAAATCAATGGAATGTATTCAGTCTGAATCACAGACAGAAAATAGACTGCAGAAATGAATAGTTCCCGAATTTACAGAACAAATATCTGGCATTCACACTGGAGGCCTGGAATGGGGAGCAGCTGAAAACTTTATAAATTAGTGAAAGACAGATCTATAGATCTGAAAACCAATGAACCACAAATAGGCTAAACCCAAAGAAACCCACACCAAGAGACATAATTAAATGTCTGAAAACTAATGTAAAAGGGGGGAGGGAACCCTTAAAAACAGCCAAAGAGAAATAAAATATGCTCTATTTAAAAAAACGGAGTGACAGATGATTTTTTTTTATCTGAAACCACATGCCTAAAATGAAAAACATCTTTCCCTAGTTCTAAAAAGAATACAAGTGTCAGCCCTGAATATTGGTGAAAGACATGGAAATTAAAAAGAATTCCTTGAGATATTAACGGGGAATAAAGAAACTCTCACGGGCAGGAAGACCTAGAGTTTGCTGGTCGACGACCTATCTGTAAGGAAGAAAGGAGATGCCTCAGACAGAAGAAAATAGTAACAGAAGGCTTGGGTCTTCAGGAAAGATGAATATGATTGGTGAAGATGAAGTGATGACGCCAGGCGTCACCCATGATGCCTCTGCTCATATTTCACGGTTGAATCCATCATGAAAGCTAGCAACATCTACTGTGGTACCCAGTGGACATAGGGAGCAAGAAGACTGTATTTTTCAAAATTGAGGAGGGTTAAGGGATTTACATGGGATGGAGATTTCGCGTGTGAAGTAGGCACCAGGAGATCCTGATATCTACTTATCTTTCTGTCTACCTGTCATTTGTCTATCTAAGCCGTCCACTCACCCGTCTCTAGAGTAATACCTACAGCAACTAGTATAAATTACCCACTTAGAATGCTGCTTCTAAAACACTTAAAATTTCAGCTAACTCACACTAAGATAGAGGAATCGAAACAGAGGAGAGGTAGAAACAGACGGAACAGACAGAAAGGAGTAAGACGACAGACTTAACCCTCAAAGTATCAGTAATTGTGTTTGTTAATTTTAAGGTCTCCCTCCCTCCCTCCCTTCCTCCCTCCCTCCCTCCTTCTTTCCCTCCTTCCCTTCCTATGTTTCTCTATGTGTGTGCATGTAGGCGTGGGCACATGCATACCACGGCCCACATATCATACAAGGAGGTCAAAGTACAGCTTGAAGTGGTTAGTTTTCTCTTTTTCCACTATGTAGGTTCCAGGGATAAAATTCAGGTCATTAGGTTTGGCTGCAGGGACCTTTAGTTGCCAGCCCTGCATTCAAGTTCTAAATTTAATTCCTTTTTGCTGTGCAGGTGCATTGTGTGTGTGTGTGTGTGGCATGTGTGTCACAGAGTGTGTGTGTGGAGGTCAGAGGACAGCTACCAGGAGTTAGTTTTCCATTGTGGGTTCCCAGGACTGAACTCAGGTCATCAGCCTGTGTAGCAAGCGCTTTTGTTTTTTAACCTGCTGACCCATCTCACTAACTCTGCCTCAATATTTGTTTTAAATAAGTGCAAAGGCTCTAAATATGCCAATTATAAGACAGATACTGGTAGAGTGAACTAGGTACTACGTGAATGCGTGTTTAAGGACGCACAAGCTTAGAAACAAAAACCACAGTCCAACTAAACGCTGTCCATACAAATCTGCTTCAAAAATGCTGGCATCGGCAAGCGGAAAGCAGAAGAAAGAAACGAAAGTTATTGAAGCTGCACAGTGTGTTCTCCAGCAGCAAGGGAGTCAAAGCAGAAAGCAACAACAGAAAGACGATAGCAAAATATTCAGATGCTAGGAAATGAAACAACACACTTTTAAGTAATCCACGGGTCAAAGAAGAAATCTCAAGAAAAAATATAAATGCACTGGGTTGGATGAAGAAGAAAAATGGAACATAATCAGCATGGAGGTAGCATTTAAAAGGGGTTAATAAGGAAAATTAAGCATTAAATCTTTAAAAGAGGAAATTTTAAAACCTCAAAAACTAGAAGAAAGAAGCGAAATAAAGTCAAGCCAGCAGAAGAAAGAAGAAAGTAAAGCAGGCCCAGCCTTTGCAGCATCATTCACAACGGCCCAAAGCAAAACAACTCAAGTGTCCTTTGATGGGAGAATGGATAAACACAGTGTGATGTATAGACATGCTTTTGTGTATAGAATAGCATCCTATGCATGCTACAACATGTGCCAAGGAAGCTAGTCACAAAAGGAGAACTACCCTATAATTCCATGTGCACAAAGTACCCAGAGCCTTCAAATCCATGGTGATATAGATAGAATGGTGGTTTCTAGGGGCTGGAAGCAGGAGTGGGGTTTGGGGGAGGGGAAGATGGAACCATTCCGCTGATGGACCTACAGCAGTGTGTGTGTGTGTGTGTGTGTGTGTGTGTGTGTGTGTGCGCGCTTGCGCGTGTCTGTGCACGCACACACGAGCACTCCATACCACAGAATTATACAGGCAAAATGGTTAAAATGACAAATTTTACATTATCCAACTAAAAATAAGAACATAAATAAGATTACAAATAAAGGAATGACAGAGAAAACCAAGGTAGAAAAGAAGCAAATTCCTCAAAACAATAAACAATATTGAAACTCTAGAAGGATTCCACTAGTATTACGGCTGAAATGATGGCTCAATGACGAAGAGCATGTACTGTTCTTGTAGAGACTCAGTTCAGTTCCCAGCACCTACACCAAGCTGCTCCCAACCACCTGTAACTCCAGTTCCATGGGATTCAGAGTTCTCTGGCCTTAGTTGGTACATTCATGAGTGCTAGTGGTGCAGCGAACATCACACAGGCACAAAGAAAAATTATAAATACATCTGTTAAAACATCGCCAGTATTATGAATTGACAGTGAATATACTCAAGAGCCTATATCTATTCAAATATTAAAGAGTCAAAACCGATTGACAAAGACACCCAGAATTCACCTCTGACCTCCATATGCTCATGAGCGCACACACAGATGTGGATAATCACAAACTGGTGTGTAAATGCATTGTACACACACCACACACATAAATATAGTAAATGAATATTGCAAACAGCTTGACACTCAGAAAGTTAACAACTTGGAAGAAATAGATCAATTTCTCAAAAATAAAAAATTACCCACTCTGCCAAGTTAAAAAAAATACCTACTAAAATGAATAGGAAATTAAAAAAAATGGACTAGGAATTTAAATATTGCTTTAAAAGAAATTTCTAGGTCCAGATGGTTTCATTGGAGAATTTTATGAATATTAAAAAAGATTAAAACCAATGTTTCATAATATCTTTCCAAAACTAAAAGAAAAAGAAGTGTTTTCAATTGTGCTTTCCAAATGTAGTATTACTCTGACACCAAAGTCACAAAAAGATAGCTGAAAAATTTATACAATAATATTTTGTGATAGTTCCTCAAAATCACCCATGAAAGAAATCTGTCTATGAAATTCTAACAAATCAAATCTGACAACATTTTAAAAAGACACATATTTAGGTCCAGAACCCTGGTGGATAATTAAAAATCAACATAGCCCCCTTATCAGCAGAGTGGAGAAGAAAAGCATATAATTGTATCAATGGATGTAAAATTTTCTTCTGCAAAATTCAATATCATTCACAACACTTTCCAGTACACTCAGACTGGAAAGCCATGCGCTCTATGACAGGAAACATCAGTGATGGTTGTGTCCTCTGTGACAGGAAACATCTATGAAAGGAGCATCCTCAGTGACATAGGGAACATCTATGAAGGGATCATTCTTAGTGACATTGGGAACATCTATGAAGGGACTGTCCTCAGTGACATAGGGAACATCTCTGAAAAACTACACTTAGCATTAAAACTATGATCAAAACCTGGATCTATTTTTTTGTCTCAGAACAAGGAAAAATTTCCACTCTTGTTCTTTAACAATGTCCTGTAAGTTCTAGCTGTGAGTCACAAAAAAGAGCTGGAATGAATTCAGGTCAGAAAAGAAGCCATGCTTGTATACGTATCAAAACCCCCAAGCAACCTAATAACTAATAAAAAAGAAAAATGAAAACCCTCATAAGATCTCAAAACTAGTATTTTTCAGTGTCTTAGGATGTAAGCTCAAGCAAAATCATTTCAAGCAGAAACTACAATACAAAAGTAGAAGCATTCATCATAACTCCAAAGCAAATGAGGTAACTAGATCCAATTCCCACATAATGTATACACAATATGAAAGAGAAAAATTACAAAATACTGATGTGAACAACCATAAGGATGTAAGTACTTCGAGACATACCATGTTCATGGACTAAGTGTCTCTACTGCACCAGCAGCTGCTTTCCTTAACCTCGTCTACAAGTTTAACGTATTTCTGTCGAAATCAAAGCAAGGTGTCAACATAGATCAGTTTGCTTGAAATTATTCATGGAAAGAGAAAGATTTTTTAGTAAAAATAATTTAGAAGAAAACTAGATTAAAGTAGGAAATCATCACTCTTCCAGCACTAAGTGGTTGGATGGCTGGTGTTAACTATCAAAATGACACAATCTAGAATCACCTTGGAGATGGGCCTCTGAGCATGCCTAGGGAATGTTATCTTATGTCAGTGGGAGTGGGAAGAACCTCCCACTATTGGGTGGTACTATTCCCTAGGCAGAGGATCCTGGACTATATGGGAGTGGTGGAAGGGAGGGAGTGAGGGAGGCAGGGAAGGAAAGGGAGGGAGGAAGGGAGGGAGGGAGAAAGACACACAGACACACACACACACACACACACACAGAGAGAGAGAGAGAGAGAGAGAGAGAGAGAGAGAGAGAGAGAGAGAGAGAGAGAGAGCTGAGCACTAGCTTGCATGCATTCATTGACTTTTTCTTCTGACTACATCTCTAATGAGACCAACTAGCAGCTTCAAGCTCCTGATGCTGGCAGGATGGACTGTAACTTGGAACTATAATTTAAAATAACCCCCTTTTTCTTTAAGTTGCCTTTATCAGGCTTTTTATCACAGTAAAGGGAAAAGACACTAAAATAAGTGGCTACTTACAAAATGGATATAAACAATGTTTATATGACTAGGTATTTTAAGTACTATTTATATGAATGAACATGAAGGGAGGGATGCAATGTGGAATCAAGAACAGATCCACACAGATAAACCCAAAGGAACAAAAGAAGTCCATACAAAGGTATAATCTTTTTAATAAGTAGTGCTAGACTATCCACAGGCATAAAACACATCTCTTTCTAGGCCACATATTAGCACAAAATTTCTTTGAAAATGGATCATGGATCAAATTCTGGGAAAAAGCCCCCCAAAATAGTTTTAGGTTCAAAGGCTAGACAAAGAGTCTTTGGATTTGACACCATGAACATGTGCCATAGAAAGAAAAGTGATAAATTGGACTTAATTTAAATCTGAAACTTTTAGTTTATAACATATTCTGTTCAGTAGATAAAAAGGTAGGAAGGAAACATTTGAAATCCATGTGCCTAAAAAAGTACTTGCATCTAGAACTCATGAAAAACTACAAAAGTTTAACATTGGAAACAAGTTCAGGGCTGGCATGGTAGTGCGTGTCTTTAATTCTAGCATTTGGGAAGTAGAGGAAGGTAGGTCTCTGTGAGTTTGAGGCCAGCCTTGTCTACACAGAAAGTTCCAGGCCAGCCAGGAGGAGACCCTGCTGAGAAGCTGTTGGCAGTTGATCACTGCTAGGAGAGGAAGTCAGTCTTCTTTAAGAATGTGCTCCTGTTTGAACACCTGACTTTTGACAAAGAAGCAAAAAATATTAAACGGAAAAAAGAAAGCATACTCAACAAATGGTGCTGGCATAACTGATATCAACATGTAGAAGAATAAAAATAGATCCACATTTATTGCCATGCACAGAACTCAAGGCTGAATGGATCAAAGACCTCAACATAAAACCAATCACACTGAACTTCATAAGAAAGTGGGAAGTACACTTGAACACATTGGCACAGGAAACCACTTCTTAAATATAACCCCAGTATCACAGACACTGAGAGAAACAATAAATGGGACCTCCTAAAACTGAGAAATTTCTATAAAGCAAAGGACATGGTCAATAAGACAAAATGGCAGACTACAGAATGGGAAAAGATCTTCACTAACCCCACATCAGACAGAGGGCTAATCTCCAAAATATACAAAGAACTCAAGAAATTGGTCATCAAAAGAATAAATAATCCAATAAAAAATGGAGTACAGACCTAAACAGAGAACTCTCAACAGAGGAATCTGAAATGCTCAACATCCTTTGTCATCAGAGAAAAGCAAATCAAAACAAGATTGAGATTCCATCTTACACCTATAAGAATGGCCAAGATAAAAAACCACTGATGACAACCTATGCTGGAGAGGTTGTGGGGTAAAAGGAACACTCCTGCATTGCTGGTGGAAGTGCAAGCTGGTACAGCCCCTTAGATATCAGTATGGTGATTTCTCAGAAAATTAGGAAACAACTTACCTCAAGACCCAGCAATACTACCTTTGGGTATATACACAAAGGATGCTCAGTCATACCACAAGATATGTGCTTAACTATGTTCATAGTCAGAACCTGGAAACAACCTAAATGCCCTGCGACCGAAGAATGGATAAAGAAGATGTGGTACATTTATACAATGGAGTACTATACAGCAGAAAATAATAATGACATCTTGAAATTTGGGGGCAAATGGCTGGATCTAGAAAACATCATTTTAAGTGAGGTAACCCAGACCCAGAAAGACAGATATAATATGCATTTACTCATAAGTGGCTTTTAGACATCAAGCAAAATAAAATAAAATAACAACAAAAGCGACAAAAACCACCTACAATTCACAATCCCACAGAACCTAGACAACAAAAGAGGACCCTAAGAGAGACATACACGGATCCAGTCTTCAGGGGAGGTAGAAAAAGACAAGATCTCTGACAAGATCTCCTGAGCAAATTGGGAGTGTGGGGATCATGGGAGAAGGAAGAAAGGGAGGGGGAAGGAAGGGAAAGGAACTGAGAAAAAATATATAGCACAATTAAAACAATAAGAAAAGAAATGTGTCCCTTTACAACTATTGTCCACTTATAAGTGAGTACTACTGTTTGTCTCTCTGGGTCTGGGTTACCTCACCCAGGATGACCTTTTCTTGTTCCGTCCATTTGCCAGCAAATTTCATGATGTCATTGTTTTTGACAGTCAAGTAATACTCCATTGTGTAAATATACACATTTTCTTTATCCATTCTTTGGTTGAGGGGCATCTAGGTTGTCTCTGGTTCTGGATATGATGAGTAAAGCTGCTTTGAATGTATTTAAGCAAGTGTCCATGTGCTATGATTGAGCATCCTTTGAGTATATGCCCAAGAGTGGTGTAGTTGGCTCCTGAAGTAGATCAATTCCCAGTTTTCTCAGAAACTACCATATTGATTTCCAAAGTGGCTGTACAAGTTTGTACTCACACCAGCAATGGAGGAGCTTTCCCCTTGTTCCACATCCTTACCAGCATGATCTGTCACTTGTGTTTTTGATCTTAGCCATTCTGACAGGTGTAAGATGGAATCTCAGAGTCATTTTGATTTTCATTTCCATGATGGCTAAGGATGTTGAACATTTTAAAAAGTGTTTCTTGGCCATTTGAGAGGCTTCTGTTAAGAATTTATGTTTTGATCTGTACCCCGATTTTTAATTGGATTATTTGGTATTTTGATGTCTAGTTTCTTGAGTTCTTTATATATTTTGGAAACCAACCCTCTGTCAGATGTGGGGCTGGTGAAGACCTTTTTCATTTTGTAGGCTGCCATTTTGTTTTATTGATGGTTTCCTTTGCCTTACAGAGGCATTTTTGTTTCATGAGATCTCATTTATTAATTGTTGATCTTAGGACCTGTGCTATTGGTGAACATTAGATATAAAGTAAAGGATAACCATTCTATAATCCACAGAGCCATAGAAGCTAGGGAATAAGGAAGGCTCAAGGGGGAACACCTAGATCTCCCTAGGAAGGATTTATAGAAGAGATGTCATGGACTGGTGGCAGATAGGGATGGGGACATGAGGGATCAGGTTCTGGAGAGATGGAGGGGAGAGTACTGATAGAAATGACTGCACGGGGGCATTTCAGACAGAGGTAGAAACCTGGAGCAAGGGAAACTCCCAGGAATCTACATGAACAACCCCAGCTAAGGCTCCTAGCAATAAAGGATATGTGGTCTGAATCGGCCATCTCCTGTGACCAAGCAAGACTGCCAGTGGAGGGATTAGCGCACCAACCCAGGTACACAACCTCTGGCCTACAATTTGTCCTGCTTGTGGCATGTGCTGGGGTAAGGCTGGAACAGAGACTGTGGGAGTGGCCAACCAATGACTGGCCTCAGACCCATGCCACAAGAGTGAACCCACCCCTGATACTGCCTGGAGTGCCAAGACCCAGAGGCTGGATGGCTCAGAGATCTAGGATAGAACCTAACTGACTGGAGAAAAAAAGTCAATGTAATGATGTCTATTGATATTCTGCTATACTCAGACTAGTGTCTAGCCCAATGGTCATCAGAGAGTCTTCATCCAGCAACTGATGGAGACAGTTGTAGACCCACAGATAAACATTGGGATGAGCTCAGGGAATCCTTCTGAAGAGAGGGAAGAAGGATTGTAGGAGCCAGCAGGGTCAAGGACATCACAAGAAAATCCATAGAATCAACTATCCTGGGCTCATAGGAGCTCACATAGACTGAACCAATAACCTGAGAGTCTGCATGGGACTGACCTAGCCTCTCTGCATATATGTGACAGTTTTATAGCTTGGTCTTCTTCTGAGACTCCTAACAATGGGAGCAGGGACTGTCTTTAACCTTTTGCTGGCTTTTGGGACACCATTCCTCATACTGAGTTGCCTTGTCCAACCTTAATAGAAGGGGAGGTGCTTAGTCTTCATGCAGCTTGATATATCATGCTTTGCTGATGACCAGGGAGGCCTGCCCTATTCTGAATAGAAATGGAGGAGGAGGGGATGTGGGGGCAGAGGGGAGATCAAGGGCAGGGACTGGGAGGAGAGGAGAGAGAGGAAACTGTAGTCAGGATGCAGATTACAAATAGGTCTTGATGCTCAGCATCCTTAACCGCCACAGAGATGCAAATTAAAAGTACAATGATATAACACTAGGCTGCTGTCTTACTAAGATTTCTATTGCTGTGATAAAAATTGCTATGACACCATTTCCAAAAGCAACTTGAGGAAGAAAGAGTTTATTTCGACTTATAAATTCTGTGTCACAGCCCACTGAGAGAAGTCAAGGCAGGAACTCAAGGCAGGATCCTGGAGTCAGACACTGAGGCAGAGGCCATGGAACATCACTGCTGACTGGCTTGCGCCCATGACTTGTTCAGTTTTCTTACTTGTACAACCCCAGATTACCTGCCCTCATACGTCAAGCATTAATTAAGAAAATATCCCCCACGACCTTGCCTACAGACCGATCTGAAGGGAGGATCCCTCTGACCTTAGCTGTGTCAAGTTGACAAAAAGCTAACTAGCACAATGGTTATCAGAATGGTTAAAAAAAAAAAACAAACGATAACTCTAAACGCTGGTAAGGTTGTGAAAGGATGGGCAATTTATATGCTGCTGGTAGGACTATAAATTCAACAGCCATTCTGGAAAGAATCTTAGCCTTTATTATAAAAAAGTGCAATAGACTTACTCACCTGAACCAACAAGTATGTACTTATATACTCACTTTAGAGGAATGAACTCTCTTTTGATACTAAAGTTTATGTAAGAATATTCATAGTGGTTTTATTTGTAACAGCTTCAATGTAGAAACTACTCCAGTGTTATCCAAAGGGTGCAAGATTAAATAAACTGTTGTCCATTGACAGCAACGTTTACTACATAGCAACAAAGAGGAGGAAGGCAGCAATGAGGAAGTTATACAGAGTGAAGTCACTGCCGGAAGAATGCCTGCCTCATGCTTCCATTCACGTAGTCTTGATTAAATAGTAGTAATTATGAAGATGGAGAACAAATTAGTAGTTGTCTAGAGATAAAGGTTTGGAGGAGGAGGCAGCTTTAATGGGCGCACAAGGGAGTCCGGGGATGCTTCTGCAAGAACATTGGTAGCGGTATCTTGGTGACGTTCTATATGTTACAAAATCACATAAGGTTTGTTAAAGGCACACTTGTTTGTATACGTGAAAATGTACATGTACGAGAACATATGTAACTGGTGAAATCTGAGTGTTCTGTGCATTGTTGCATTGCCAATTTCTGACCCAATTTTGTACCAAGTTAAATGTAATGTTATCAGTGGGATAGCCTTAGATGAGTACTTCATTGTACATTTTCTTTTTGAGATAGGATCTCATGTAGCCCAGGCTGACCTCCAACTTACCATATAGCTGAGGATGACTTTGAACTGCTGATCCTCCTGTGTCCACCTCCTGCTGGAGTTCTAGGCAGCTGTCACTGTACCTGCTGTCTATAGTACCAGGGGTTGAACTTAGGGCTTCGTGCGTGCTAGACAGGCACCTTAACAACTGAGTCACATTCCCAGCCTTCCCTGTACATTTCAAAACATCTGTAATTCTAACATTGTCTTAAGTTTAAAACACTTTGAAAGTATCGCGTTTAGACAATGAAGCACACTAAGCTGACCTGAAGGTAGGAAGAAGACTTAATGAGATATAGAAAAAGGCTAGAGGACACTTCTTCAGTTTCCAGTTCTGCTCAAACTTCCTATGAGACTTATGATTTATCCCGAACCCTCATTTTGAAATTCTACCATGGCTTCTCTAGCATGTAAGTGCATTTTATCTCCCTTTCCTTCACTCCTCTCTTATTTCGGGGTTTATTAAGTAAGAAATACTACTGCCAACCCTGTTTATAACCCAGAGCTTTGAGATGTGGAACATGGTGGTAGTGTAAGAGTCATTATCGTGGAGAAGAATTTTAAAATTGAGTAAATATATAACATCTAGTATGTCAGCAGGAAAACAAGTCATGAAAGAAACAAAAGGATTCTGGGAGGGGTAGAGGGCACAGTTTTAAACAGGGTGGTAAGGGGAGTCATGGCAAATCTGAGCAAAGGATTGAAGGAAGTCAAGAGTATGCCATGGAACCCTCCAGATCAATATTGAGAAAGGAGAGACCAACAAGAGGAAGACTGTATGGTAGGCATATGCTTGGCCTGTTCAGAGACAGGCAAGTAGCCAATGTGGCTGAAATTAAGCACAGGTGTTAGTAATAGACAAGGTCTCCATGGTTCACAAAGACTTGAGGACCATTGTTAGGCTTTCTTTATACACCGATGGTCTCAAAGTGCTGTTTCCTGGCTCTCAGCAGCTGCCTACCTGGAAGGGGTAGACGTGTAAGCCATCAGGTCCTGCCTCCAGGTGACTTGGACGCACTAAGCTTGCAACATGCTGCTTTAAATGGTACAGGGACCAAGTGAAAGCCTCTTCCCTTTCACAGAGGCGAGCTCTACCTGTTGACCAACCAGAGCTACACAGGGGAGAGACCTACTGAGGAGCAGTTGATAGTCGCTGGCTGAGAGTCAGTTTTCTTTAAAGGTGTGTCCTCTTGGTAGATAGGTCATGCTCAAGAAAGACCAGACATCCTGGTCATGATGCCTTATCACAGCAATGGACAAGAAGCCACCAAGGCAATGCCCTGTGTTCAACTCATTCTTAATCATCTGTAAGGAAATGTCACTACATCTTTACCTAATGAGAATGTTCACTTACTTGGGTATTACCGGCAGTGTGTGCCTACCTGCTAAGTTAAAATGTCTGTTTCTGGACTCCATCACCTCATGACCCATCAATCTCTCACACCCAGGGTCAGGTACACTTAACTCTAAAGACCACTTAAAAGTGTTTTTAAGGCTGGAGAGATGGCTTGGAGGTTAAGAGCACTGGCTGCTCTTCGAGAGGTCCTGAGTTTAATTTCCAGCAACCACATGGTGGCTCCCAACCATCTATAATGAGATCTGGTGCCCTCTTTTGGAGTGTAGGCATACATGCCAACAGAACACTATATATAATAAAACTAAAAAAAAAAAAAGATAGTTCAGTCAGCAAACTGCATGCCTTGCAGGCATGAGGATCTAAGTCTAATTGTCAGAATCCATGTGAAAACGTTGGGTATGGTGCTGTGCAATTGTAATCCCAGTGTCAGGGAGGCAGAAATAGGTACCTCTCTGGAACTCATTAGGCAGGCCCCTAGTTGATGACTTCCAGGTCAGTAAGGGACCCTTCCTCAAAAACCAACCAACCAACCAACCAACCAACCAACCAACCAACCAACAAAAAACAAGGTGGGTGGCACCTGGGGAATGACACCTGAAGCTGTCCTCTGACCTCCACACTCCATCCTGAGCACGTTTGTATGCACCCCCCCCCCCCCACAGGACGCTTCACACACACAAGCACACACACACACACACTTCCACAATTTTCTTTTATCATTTATTATCCTCAGCACTCAAGGCCCATCTGGAGTGACAGGTCTGTCATTTTGCAAAAACGGTGACATGTGGTTTTCTCAACTTTCGGTGGGGCTGGGTTTTGTGGGATCAGTACAGCCAGTGAATTTGTGAGCCTCTGGCTGGCTCATCTATTAATGTTGGCAGTGACAGGTGATGAGAGAGAAATGAATGTTTGTAAGACTTGCACGCATCTCCGTTTATTCGATTTGTTTGAAATTAATCTTAGGGTTTCTACAACATGGAATGCTAAACACATGTCACTTATTTTGAACTTAATCCAGTACATGGAAATGTTTCTAAGAATTAGAATGCTTCAGACTCAGTCACGGAGTTCGACTATTGACACAATCTGCCTATGCCTTCTGAAACCTGTATTCGTCACGGACAAGTGGATGCTGCTCTTTTAAGAGTTCAATTGCTGAAATCATTATTATTGTGTCTGAGAAGAATGAGACTGTTAATTGTGTTTACAATAAAGTTGTGAATAAATAAATAAAGACCATTAATATTTTATCCTAAGTGTTAGGATTTGTTAGGACAGCATTCATCACCCTGGGTACCACACTGGTAGAATTGTACTGCCAAGTGCTATTGATTGTTAATGACTGCCTGGAGCCGTGGTAGAAGATTTTTGTGGCTGAGATAGCTTCAGAGACAAAGGGGGTTGGTTTGGTGGGAGCTGTCTACCACAGAGGCGGTGTTGGCATGGGAGTCAGGGGCCTGCTAATGTCTCTTCCATGGAAGCGAGAGAATGAGCTTTATCGGACTATCCAGCAACCACCCAGAATTTCCAAACCCAGCTCAGCTCCCACATGAGTGTGTTTGTCTCTCTCCTTAGGACTTCCCTCAGAGCTCTATTGCCATTCCACGTAGTATAACTCCCTGGGTTTTTGTCCACACCCTCATGCACATGTTACAGTCATGGTTCCCAGAGCATCTCCTTCTTCCTGGTTAGTCATGTTTCCGTGTCCCATGTGGGAATGGTGATCATTTTGTCTCTGAATGCTTGCTTATGTCTGACACTCCAATCCAACCCACGTGCTCCTCACCCCTCTCTCTTTGATCTTAACCCCACTTTTAAGAAGAAATTGTGCAAGTCTTTTCTAGGCTACTGAGTCCTTCCTGGTTTCTTTGACATTTCTTCTCAGACTAAGCAATTCTTGTTTTCCCACAAATCTGGGCTAGATTCACATGAAAAAAAAAACATATCACTTCCACTGCAAAAACAAACAAACAAACACCAAAAGCAAAATAAAAACAGCAAAAAAACAAAACAAAATAACCCAACCAGATGAAATGTAGAGAACAAGTAGAAATGGGAAGCCTTATAGAGCTTGCTCTAGACTGCCTTTCTAGAAAGATTTGTAAAGCCACATAAACTAACTTCGGGAGGCAGCAGAATCAGAAACGTGAGAAATTGAGAGGGAAAACATACTTAGGATTCTTTTAGGGATATGCCATTTGGGGCAAAATCTAGGAACCAAGGTACTGCCAACATCCTGCTTTCTCTGTGGGACCACCCACTTCTGGATCACGATTGAGGGAAAACACAGCCATCTTGTGCAATTTGGCATGCTTCTTGTAGATTCGAGAGAACCCTGCACACCCTCATGACTCAAAGCCATGTCTGCCCACTGAACACGGTAGATGCCCCAAAAGACCCTGGTTCTCTTTTAAACCTCACACAAGTGGCCATGACTATCGAAACCTAAATCTTAACATGGAGCCCAAAGAGCTTGAGCAAAGTGGGTTTTCTCACGTTTCTAAGAGGCTCTTGCTGTGGGTGAGCACCATCTACCAAGTCAATGGCACCCATCACATCTTTGTATCTCAGAATTGTGAGTTCATCCCTCCTAGTACCCTGAGAGACTCATAGGCAGCCTCTTCATCAGCTGCTGCAGGGTCTCTAACCTTGTGGCGTGACATACAAGTCTCCCTCCTGTGCAAGCTCGGCATGGATGTGTAGACACTTGAAACAGCTTATTTGGGAGGGGCCAGCATCACTTTTATCTCTCCTTAGCACTGCAGTTCCCTCATCTGTTTTATAATGGAATCAAATCTTTGGCTTTCTGGCCGTGCATGTCCTGTGTTTAAACCATCCATTTGCTTTTATCTGAAGCTTATCCTTTTTGGGTTTCTCTTGTCTCTGTCCTACCAAATTTTGGTTGCTTCTTCTCAGGGCGATGCTTTATCTTAGAAATAAGGTCTATTTGGTGCATTTCAAAAGGGTTTAGGGTCCAAACTGATCCAGAACTATCTACCATCTCTGCACTCTGTCCCCTTGCACTCAGCCACAAGCTGGACCCTACTGAATCCCTTCCCATTCGGCTCCCTCCCCATCCTCATATTGGGCTTCCACATTCCAATTGGCATTTTGGGATTTCCATATTCTTGGGGGACTCCCTTCCCATATAGATGGTGGTTTGTGCTTGCATATTTGAGGATTTATGAAGATCCCAGGGCTTCTCCTTTCCTTGGTTATCATGAAACCTTGGTTCTGCTTTACCTGTTGCAAAGTCATTTTCTTTTTCATAAAGTGGGAGTTGAGGGCAAAATGAAGCCTTTCAGCTTTTGTCACCATCTTCTGTGTAAAAACCATTTGATTAGGGCTCAGGAGGTGGCTCAGTGGGTAGAGGGCTTGCCTTGCAAGTACAAGGAACTGAGCTTGGTCCCCAGGCCCCACATAAAAAAGCTAGCTGTGACTGCACACTTGTAACCTCAGCAATATGGAATGACATGAAGATCCATTGGCCAGCCTAATGAAAGGGGTGGGTCCTAGGCTAGTGAGAGACCTTGATTGGTAAAACTGCCCGAGGAATGACAGTTGAGACAATCAACTGGTTTGGGCATGCTCTGGTATATGTGTGGGCTTTTGTGCACATGGGCACGCGTATGCGCACGCGTACACACACACCTACTAAACATGCACATGCCATATACATCACATACACACACCACACACACACACACACACACACACACACACAAATCATATGAGTAAATAAGAAATCACTCATGACTTAAAAGTTACCCCTAGTCTTGTTAGGAAAAAGAGTGTTGTGCTGTCTTAATGTCAGAGTTGGTCCCCTCGGGCAACTGGCTAGCGCCCTCACTACACTGGCATTTTTGATGTGCCTTACTCCTCCCAAAATCTCTAAATTGGGCAAAACACAGCCTCTCTTCGCCCACGGCCCTTTTCCCGGAGAAATAAATGTCATTCTAGTTCTGCAGTGGAAAAAAAAGAGGCAATCTCCAGGTTGTAACGTGCAGGACACTTTCCGTACAGTGGCATCAAAGATGCTAATGAGCTCTAACCCTCCTTCATCTTGCATCACTCAGTCAAGCCTTAAGTTCTGAAGAGAGGTGAGCCGGCCAAGTCTAACACTGTTCCTGCGAGTGGTTTGCTTGGAAACACGATGAAAGCAGCATTTCGGTACCAGTAGCGTAGGAGGTAATATGAAGAAATGTGATGTAATGGGCACTTCTAAATAATTGAAAGAAGAATTTGGTATTGGAAAGGGGTAAGGGAAAGGCAGATTTCCATTGCAATGGATCCTTTTGCTTGGCCCAAATCCAGGTCTAATCCCTTAAGCACAAATCTTAAACACTAGAAAGGAAGGAAGAAAAGAAAGAAGGAATAAGGGAAGGAGAGGATAGGAAGTTTCGGCCAAAGCAGCTGTCATTCACAGACCCATAACCGCACCCAGTCTGTCCTCAGAGAGAGACAGCCGGAGATCTTGCTATTCTTAACTTCCCCCGAGGGCTTCTGGCAATGGTGTTTTACTGTTGCGTACAATCTACATTGGTAGTTAGGTAGCACCCAAGTGCATCATATAAAATCACGACGAAAATGAAAAGAAGACAGAGGAGAAATTCATGACTCCGCTAGGAGAGAAATACAGACCACAGCCACCCGCACGGCTGACAGGGCCCTGGGCTGATTCTTAGAACTTCTTTTGTTCTTGCTTGTTTTATGTATCTTTTGACTTTATGTAGCATATCAACTAGTTAGGGTTCTTTCCTAGGTCCGGATGCCTACAGCCCCAGCTTCCCATCTAAGGGATAAGGGAACTGAGCTGTTGATGATCCCGCCTAGGTGTTCGTGAACATTAACCGCTGTGAACCATATCATGAACGATGATTCCTTGAATTTGTTTCCTTCTCTTTTCGCCTTCTGCAGCAGCAATCCTATGCCTCATCTCATATACTACAAAGTCACTTTTTGGCATCTTCTTCCAGTTGTATGAGAAGGCCCAGATGTCTAGGAGACCATACCTCCAATACAATGGAGTGATTGTATTTCCCCATGACGACGCATCTCTGCCGACAGGCAGGAAAGAACAGTGGTTATAGGCATGAGCGCTGAGTTTAAATTGATTGGTGGGAATTACCTACTTCTCCAAGCTCAGTAAAATATGGTCAGTGGAGTGTTTTTCTTTCTTAACTGTATTTGAGTTATGGTGACTAAATGAATTATTATATGTGAATCATTCAGATCAGCACTGGACACCCAGGTGTTTGTTAAACATTGCCTGTTAGAACCAAGGGGGAAATAATCAGAATGCAGTGACAAGGACAGGCGACAAAATGCAATCAGGAGATTCACCAGTTGCAGCTGTGGGCCATGAACAGCCTCCACTACTCCACACATGTGCACACACTCCCCCATACCACTTTCATGCCTTCATTTCTGAACCTGAGAAATATGTCAGGAAGAAATAGCACCCATTTATTATTGCTTACTCTAAGTATAAACTATCCCCTACGAAATATACTCTAGTCTCACAAGATTTAACCCACAACAGCACTGGCTTTTACAAGGGTCATGTCCCTGTTCTGCCCGTTCATGAAGAACCATGGGTGTGTGACGAGACCAGCGAGTCCTGTGGGCTGTGGTCCTCCCACTGTCTTGTGTTCTGCAAAGTGAATTATTTAACGGGAGATAATGCATGTGCTTTCAGGACAGTGCCAAAGGTATCTGTTCAGGCCACAGATGACACGTGACAAAATGATGTTAAAGAAGGAGAAAGGTCCTAATCCAGACTATGGTTTTGCCTAATGGTTAGGGAGTAAGAGAGGGGCAGGGACCATTGCTTCTGTGTAGAAGGGTCCCATGTTATCAGCCTTCTACCAGAGGCTAGGGGATGGCCATGAAAAGCAGAACTAGATTGGGGAGTAGGACTGTGAGCCGTCGCTTCCACAGCTTGATGAGGAAGGGGAAGACATACTTCAATACTTGACTTCTGTGCTGCACTTCTAATGTACAACTAGGTATGTTTTAACCTATTCACAACACACATTATATTCCAGAGAATGGAATCCTGCTACCAACTTAGTTCATGATTATGGTTTTTAATTGCTTAAACACACACACATACACACATGCACGCACGTATACACGCATGCACACACCCCCCCCCCAAATTGTCATCTTAAAAGAACACAAATTGATTATCTCACATTTCTGAACAGTAGAAACTTGACCTGGGTATTATCTGACAGGGCTGGGTTTCTTTCCAGAGGCCCTGGCAATATGTTTTGTTTTGTTGCTCTTTTATTGTTGTTGTTTTGCTTTATCAAGATGTTGACAGAAATTGGGTCTTTGAAACTGGTTGTATGGAGGTCTTGGCTTCCATGTGGGTGTCAGCTGATGTCTCAAGGTCCCCTCTTGTGTTTTCCAAACCAGCAATTGCAGGCTGCATTGTTCTTACACTGAATCCTCCTGCTCAACCTCACCTTGGGCCAGAGTCTTCACTTTCCAGGACTTGGTGTTCAGGTCAGGCTTGTCTCAAGAGCCATCCACCTTGTGGCAGGTATAAGCTTTCTGCAAGGAATGTAACACTCACAGGTCTAGGATTAGCACTGGGATTACATAGTGGTTTAAGTATGGACATAAGAAGACTGTGGATTTGTGGGTACATTCAAAGCAAGGAGAGTGGTGAGGTGTTTCTTGTTTTTCAGTGGTGAACAGAGTCCTTCATGATGTCCAATTGATCTGGGCAGACTGCCATCTACTTGTGAGGAGGAAGAACTGCACCCAGTAAAGCAGGTTGGCCTCTGGTTAGTGAACAGAAAATAGAATTCTGGACATACACAGTGGCAGGGATGATACTATGTCCACCTAGTGGTGGCTTGCAAAGCAGTGTGTCTGGATTCCTGTTTCTAGTTCTTGAGCCAGTGACCAACTCATTGCACTGGGTATATCTCTGGATGCTTGTCATTCTGTGTATCACAAATGAGCCCAGTGAACATAGGAGAAGACTACTCCACACCTTTGGATTCTCTGAGGTAGAAAAAAATTTGCTCACATATACCTCAGAATCTGCTCCTTCCAACTCCCTGGCCAGTTGGCTCGACCATTAGCACAGATCTTTAACTCAGTTGATCATGCTTTCTGTCACAGAGGGAAAGAGAGAGAGGCTGATCAAAGGAGAGTTAAGACATCTCTGAGAAAGCCATAAAAGTGTCCCATCAAGCAAGTGAAAGAAAATTGGTTTTAGTGTTCCTTTAGTGGTTGGAAATTGGTGAGTGTGTGTGTGTGTGTGTGTGTGAGAGAGAGAGAGAGAGAGAGAGAGAGAGAGAGAGAGAGAGAGAGAGAGAGAGAGAGAGAGAGAGAGGGAGGGAGGGAGGGAGGGGGAGGGAAAGGGAGAGGGAGAGGGAGAGGGAGAGGGGGAGAGGGAGAGAGAGAGAGAGAGAGAGAGAGAGACATGGTGGGAGGAGCATAGGTCAGGTTAAGAACTCTAAACTCAACAGCAAGGCTCTACTGATTTGTTCTAATGAGGAAATTAGAGAGTGGAAACACCCACCAATGAAGCCAGACACAGGTCTTACTAATCCACGGCTGTCTTCCAGGCTTCCTCTCTCTGTGGCAGTGGCTAAGCCAAAGAAGAAAACAGTCCTAGAATGGGCATTGCCAACCCTGTATTTTCCCAGGTGTTTGATGGTAATATCAATTTCCACGATTCTCCTAGGCCGCAGTTGCTATTTTATTATTATGATGGAATCATAATGCATAAGGTCTTTTCCTGCCATGCTCTTCCCACTTCCTCTGAAGGACTTCATGGGAATATCTGTTCCATGAATTAAGACACTGGTCTAGAGCCATTAAGTGATATAAAAGAAAACTCTGTCTATCCCGTTCCTGGCATCAACCTCCATTCGGTCTTCTGTCACTCTGGTGATCCGGGTACTCCAGTAGTAGCATCCCTTTAGATCTGACGTCCGATGTGCATTTATATTTCTTCATTGAGCTTTGCCAGAGGCTAGACACTGGCAGTACTCTAGACTCTGTTTGAAGAACAAAAGTTCTTCCACAATTTCACGTATGCATGTAGTGTATACTTTGTTCTTATTTCTCCCATCCCCAGCTGTACAAACCCCTTATCACCATTTTATATATTACTTTCACATTTTTGTTTTGGTGGTTCACTGCATTTAATTAGGGCTGCTTGCACAGCATGAATGGGGGATTGCTTACTCAAGCAAGCACAAATTATCAGAGACTACACCACTGAAGGACATGTGACTTCCTTTCCCCAATGACGATCAACCAAGGCAAGGACGAGTTATAAGCCCCTCCTTCATTTTCATTCAAAATGGAATATTGATGGACCCAGTCTTGTTCAAATACCACTGCTGCTCTCTATGAGTTCATGGGTGCACCGGCCATGTCATATCCAGAAAACAGACTTTGCACTTCTTCCCATCCCCCAGCCCTTCCTTACATTCTCTCTAGCCCCTCTTCCATGATGCCCCTAAGCTCTGCAGGAAGTGACCTAATATCCTGCTTAGGGCTGAGCACTCCAGTCTCTTATTCTCAGCATGGTAAGCAGCCCTGAGTCTGCAGTAACCATTACCCAGTACAAACAAACTTTTCTGACCAACCCCAAGAGCAGCCCAAATCCATGGACAAAAACACAAATATTTGGAAGGCAGTTTGACATCGTGTTCATTCAGCAAAGTGATATTTGTAGGTCACTGTCTCCGGATGACCTGTGGCGATAACTTAAATTCTAAGTGGGCCCTTGAGTACTCTGTGTGGGCTCTCTTCCTGTGGTTGGAGCTTCTTTTCATTACGTTTCTGTCTTTGAACTTGGGTCCAGAAATTGGGTGAGGTGCTATGACCACTAGAACACAGTGGTACTGGCAGTTGGTTTCTGTTCATCCACGCATGCGTGTCAAGTGAGACCTTCCTAGGCATTGCAGGAAAAGTTGTATCTACAGGTGTCCCGCTTGATCCACAATTTCCTTGAGCCCCCCCTCTAATTAAACAGTGCCAGATGACTAGATGCTCCCTGGAACATGGGAAGAGATAATGTGTCATTTCTGAAATGAAGCCTCAATTTCCAGTCACAGTATCATCAATACCCCTGGAGCATCGCTCCTTCCAGGACAGACTGTGTGAATGAGAAATCAGCCTTTAAGTGAGAAGTCTCTGAGACTCGGGAATCACTTTATTCGCACAATATAAAGCAGACTCTCCTGACTAATTCAGCGAAGAACACATCCTTATAGTCAAGGGAACCAAGGAGCCGTTAAACTACCAAGAGCGATGTTGTGGGTTAGGTCATCTCCCTGCCACCATTGGACTTCTTTCCATAATGTAGCCAAGCTTGCTCTGCCTCTGTTAGTGTCCCCATCCAAGAATCCTTCTAACCCATGACGTCATTGTTCATAGTTGATGGCTCCTGTGGTCCCTTGGATGTAAAGACAAGTTATTTACTGAATTAGTCAGGATGGGATAGCTTATGCTGCGCTAATAAAATGATTACCGAGTCTTAGAGATTCCTCACTTAACAGGAGCTTGCTCATACATTTTTCAAGTGACAAAATCTAGCTGCAGTACCATAGAGCTAGCAGGCTAGATCCCACTGGGCATTCATGAAAGGATTTCTCAAAGATGTCCCCACCTCCTACACCAACCACTGTCTGTCTCAGGAGTTTCCTGAAAGGAGATTTTTATGGCCTTTCCTCAGGGTCTTCTGGAGTAGGTTAATATATACTATATATTAATATATAGGTATATATATATACACATACCTATATATATGTTAGAAAAGCGTGTTTGTACTGGGTAAAAGTTAATGCAGAGACTCACAGCTGCTCACCATGCTGAGAATGAGAGACTGTTGAGGGCTCAGCCTTAAGCAGTATATTACGTCACTCCCCGCAAGGCTCAGGAGCATCATAGAAGAGGGGCTAGAGAGAATGTAAGGGCTGGGGGATGGGAAGAAGTGGAAAATGGCTGGTGCACCCAGGAACTCATGAAGAGCAGCAGTGGTATTTGAACAAGATCAGGTCCATTGATAATACATTTTAAATGAAAATGAAGGAGGGGCTATGACTTGTCCTTGCCTTGGTTGATCGTCATTGGGGAAAGGGAGTCACACGTCCTTCAGTGGTGTAGTCTCTGATAATTTGTTCTTGCTTGAGTAAGCAATCCCCGTCCATGCTGTGCAAGCAGCCCTAATTAAATGCAGTGGGCCACCAAAACAAAACAAAAACGATGTGAAAGTTAGATGTTAAGATGGGACTTGTGTGAAGATTAAGGGGTTTGGCCAAATGGGGACAGGAGAAACAAGATCAAAGTAATATAAAACAATATATATGTATATAATACATACATGTATCATCTCCAATTAAAATTCCTGTATCTGCATTATAATGAAATGTTTCTGGTATTATAGTTTTATCTAGTGATTTCCAGCATTGAACACAAACACGCATTAAGTAGGTGCAGAAGCTTCTGTAGCAATAAGAATCTCCAAACTGGAACCTCTGGTAAGTTTACCTACATTGTAAATTTGGTCCAAACTAAAGTTATGTTTTGTCCAACTGGTGAAGACCTTTCTATGTTACTTCTCCCACATATTCCAGGGACTTAATATATTTATATACATGTTTATAAGTCTTGCAAATATTTTGAGACAAAGTACCCTCTTTCTTGACTTGATTTCTTATCTATTCCTTGGAGTATAATGGGATCTAATTTAACCACAGGTTTAGAGGAACAAGGAACCTGGAGCAGCAGTAGAGAGGGGAGAATGGCTGGGACACGGACTTGTTAGACGGTGCCCCCTTCGACTCCGGTGCAAGAAGGCTATTTTCAAGAGTGTAAGTGGGTCCCTGCAGGGCAGGGATTCCGGCCACCCAGGTCCTGGGTCTCCTGCCCTACAGCTAATCCAGGCTTTCATGTTCTTCTCACTCTTGAATGGAAGCCCGCTGAAATACATCACACATTGATTATTTTGACAGATGTCATGATTTGGCAATCTGCAGAAGAAAAGAATATGGTAAATTTTGTTCTCAGTTATTTCAGTTCTAAAAATGAGTGATTATTTCATAGAGTTCATAGAAAATCTGAGAATTAAAATTTTCCGTTTATCAGTTTTCTTTCAAAAGTCCTCCATTCTAAGCTAAGTAGCCTTAACCTGTCCATCTGGAGGCACCAGCAGCAAATCTCCAAGTTTTGTCTAAATGGACACTTGGTCCCAATGGTCAAAGGTAACAATTTGATCAACCAATTCATTATTCTTTCCATAAAATGGAATTCAGTTTTAGACTAATAATAGGGTGTTCCTTGATATCTACCCCGTCAAAGCTAACTAATGTCAGGTTTCCCATAATTCACCAAAATTCTTTTTATTTTTTGTGCTTACTGTATGCCATGAATGTCAATGAATTTCAAATATTTCTTCTCCTCTCCTCTCCTCTCCTCTCCTCTCCTCTCCTCTCCTCTCCTCTCCTCTCCTCTCCTCTCCTCTCCTCTCCTCTCCTCCCGCCCTCCCCTTCCCTCCCCTTCCCATTCTCCCCTCCCCTTTCTCCCTCCCCTCTCCTTCCCTCCTCTCCATTCTCCTCTCCTATCTTTTTTCTTTTCTCTCTCTGTCCGTCTCCTTCTCTCTCCATTCCAGCTTTGCAGTTAAATGACCCCATGAGAATGATGTCGTTGTTTTCTATATTTGAAAATGAGGAATTGATGTACACAGAAGCTAGCTCATACTTCTTAAATTGGCAAAGCTGGAGATTCAAGGTCTGGCAAACTGGCTCCTGATCCCATGTTTTCAACCACTGTGTTATACATTTGAAAGCTAATCCCAATCAGTTGCTATGTTTTTGTTTGTTGCTCTCTTTAATAAAAATGGGTGTTCTATCAGAAGACTGCCAGAGTTGGCAGAAGTAGGCTAGAGGAGCGGTCTCCAGTAACAGACAGTAACGGAGGTCTCCATAGTGGGCCAGGGAGAAAGAGGGGCAATGAACTTTGTGTAGTGGAAACTGTGTCCAGCATGTTCTTCACATCACCCCAGCTGCCCTCACTGATAACTTTGTAACAAGTTTCTTACCGCTCCATCTTCACACTGCTACCCTAACGTCAAGATGCAAGTTGGGAGGGAGTCTCTGATTTGCAGAGCCGGTTCTCTTGCTTGTACTGGGGCTGCCTTGGGAGTCAGAGGGAGGACTAAACACAGTTTGTTTCACTACTTGGAGAGAGGTAAATTCTAGCTTCACAGTGAGACTAAATACAATGAGGGACTCTCACCAAAAATAAAGCTCACACCAACCTATAAAAACTGAAAAGAACGGCAACCCTATACTCTCGTTTGGGTCCATTAGGAAGTAAGTAAAAACTAAATATAACCCGGTTTTTCCACCCCCTGGAGCTCTCCCAGAACCATGATCTTGCCTCCTCCTCGACAACAGACTACACACAAATTCTAGGCTGTCCATCTGGTAAAGCTACATCCGCAGCAATGCTTGTAACACGGGGCACACCCTATACTATTCTAAGCAGGTAATTATTTCTCACACCCTTTTGTGGTCTCGGCTACCCACAGTCACAGCAGTCTTAACCCATGGCTAAAACCACTAAACTCAGCCCATAGCTTTTAGATAAAAATCTGCTGTATCACAGTCAGCAACTGGCTCTTAAGAGAGTCTGAGCTGCCCAAAAGGTCAAAATAGGCCAAGTGGCTGTAATCCACGGACTCTCTTGCCATCACCCTATGCGTTACTATAAAAGGGAACATTAAGGCAGAGTCAAGTGAGGCAGGAGAACATAAAATAAGGAAGCAGCCCAGGAGGGTTCATACACGTTTTTCCACCAATGCTTTAAGCAACTCCCATGCAGCCCCTGTGGATGTACACAGTTCTGGATCAGGAGAATTATGGAGAATTATGCAAATTCACCTGTGAGAAACTGAGACAGACAGGTATAGACTCGAACTTTGAACTTTTGCTTCTAACTTCTGGTGATGGCATTTAAACTAAAATACAAACCAGGTAAGTTTTTTGGTATCAAAAAAAGAGAAGTAGCTTCACCCCTGCACACTTTCTAGAGCAGACTCCCCCCAAACACTATCTCTCATCCTCTCCCACTCCCCAGTCCTTTCTTCCTCTCATCTCCTGGAAAGCCTTATTTTCTCAAGCACACCCCTTGCAGCTTCTTTGTCTACATACTCTGTGTGGAGCCCCAATGCCCACCTAGTTGATTGGTCTCACTGACCAATTGCAGGTATGAAGACTGTGTTAATGATACCTGGACTAGTTTAGTATATTGAATGGACAGACTTTTCATTGATGATTATTAGTGAGCAGTAATTAGGCACATCAGGAAAACCTACAGTGAGGAGTGAGGGTGTCAAGCAAACTAGCAAAGCTGACCATGGATGAAATGGAGATGATACGGTGAGTGGATCAGACCCATAAATACAAATGCAATCAGGTCCTGGCTTAGGACCTGAGATGGCTTAGTGGTTACAACCACTTGTGTTTTTCTAGAGAACCTTAGTCCCATTCCCAGCACCTGGCACCCAAGTCAGGTGGCCCAGAACTGCCTGTTACTGCAGCCAAGGAGATCTAATTTCCTCCTGTAGTCTCCATGGGCACTTCACTCACACGTGGCAACCATTCACATAGGTACAGAGCCGCTCCAATTTGTGCTGCCTATAAGTGCCAGTATGAAGGGCTATTTACAGGAGCATTGACAACCTACAGGAGGCTCTATTTCCAAAAGAAAATGATTCTGCTAAGGGTAGAACCTTGTGCTGGAATTTTTACTGGCTTGGTCTCATACAGATCTGCCATGAGCTCATGAGGGCACAGGCCATGCCCTGTCTAGAAGACAACCTTCTATAGCACTCCCCCCTAGCTTCAGGCTCTTTCCATCCCCTCCTTTGTGATGGCCATTGAGCCCTGGAGGACAGTGGGGTCGATACAGATGTCTCATTGAGGGCTGAGCACTTACAGTTACTTGTATCAGCACCTTGTCCAGTTTTGAATCTCTGCATTAACTCCTGCGCACTGAAGAAAGAAGTTCTGACCAAGTTTAAGAGCAGCACACAGCTGTGGTAAGTATAAATATTCAGAAGGCAGCTTAACAACATTGCCATTTAGCTAAACAGTAATAGGTCCTTCCTAGGGCTTCCTCAGATACGGTTTTCTTCCCCACATTTACAGGACCAGGTGTAAACTTCATCCTGTGGAGCAGGCCTCAAAACCAATCAGAAAGTGGCTAGCTGCTCTGCTAACAGCCACAGCACTATGGTACCAGTGGCGGGTTAGTAGTCTAACATGCAGCATCCGATGCTGGGTAAGACCATTGATAACTTTAACCTCCCAGAAGTCTGCATAGCACCTTCTGTCTGTGAAAGCTCAGCAGCAGAAACTTGGGTTATTTCTTTTATTATTTGTTTGTTTTTATTTCTGAGATAGTCTCGCTATGTGGGCTAGACAGCCTTGAAAGGATAAACCTCTTGCCTCCAGCTTCAGCCTCTTGAATGCTGCAGATACAGGCATGTACTATCATAACTGGCTTCTCTTTTTATTCTTTCATTTCTCTGATATGACTTATTTTTATTCTTCTGTCTCCTAATCTATGTTCCATCTGTAGTCAGTTCTGCTTCTTCCCTAAATGAGGGCAGAAAAATATTTTAAAAATGCACACCTCCATTCAATCAGGACAAAGGAGCTGGCTTACATTCCTGCCATAAAACAACTATAAAAATTAGACAAAAAAAAACTCTGTAAGGTGGGACAGGGATGGAGATGGTTAAGTGGGTAAAGCACTTGCTATACAAACATGACTGAGTTCAAGTACACAGAACCTACACAGAGTCAGGTGTGGTAGTATGTGTCTGTATTCCTCATGATCCTATGCTAAAGGGAGAGGCAGAGAGAAGAGTCCCAGAAACTCATATAGTTTCAAAGTTGTCAGGGTATACCTGAGATGAAGCTTGGAAAGAGGCAGAATCTCTCTGCCTGTCAGTCCCTTGGTGCACACACTGGTTGGTTGGATGATAAGTTGGGTGGAGGTCATTGGGACCGCAGTGTTAGGTGTGGTTCTCTTTATGGGGTCTAGGTGATGGTGTGGCACTCCTCTTCAGTATAGTGTTTGGTAAGGCCTCAGGCCCAGTTTTTCAGATATGGGTTTGACATATCCATTTGATAACATATTGCCAAGCTAATAACTTTACAGGTGGTTTCTTCTGGTTTTTAGGAGCAAATAATTTACTATTATGTGCCACATGGGTGGTGCTGGACAAGCTCTGGACAAGTGGTGTTGTTGATGTGCAGAGTGAGATGCGGAGTCCTCCGATCTGTGCATCTGAGCTCAAAACGGAGACAAGTGGTACTTATTAAATAAAGTCACCCCACGCACAGCCTGAAAGCCACCGTCGCATGCGGTATACACTACTTTAGAGCAGGGCACAGCCTTATTTCAAACTTTACTACATATTTGTGTGTGTTATAAATACTGAGAATAATCTTTACCCAACTTAATACTCATTCCAAACAAAAGAGATGCCTATGGTTTCCTTTAAATTCATGCGTTTCAGGATGTGTTTTGAATTGTCTGACTATCCTGTCATTTTTGTTATTTCTGAGTTATCCTGTTAACTAGATTCTTCTTATGATTGTAAGTTGTTAGATTCTAGGTGTTAGATTTTGATTGGATGTTAGATACTGTGATTGTCATGCTGCTGAATTTTATTATTGTCCTTGAAGGGCAGCAGCTAAATGACTTGTTGATCTGCTTGGTCCTCTTGAAGACCTTTAAAAGATTTTGCATGTTCCGGTCTACCTCAGACTTTTATACAGTACTTGGCTCTTTTGGAGTCTGTGCTCAACACTGAGCAAACATCCCTTCATTCAACTGGGAGCAGCGTGAGTGCCTCCCAGCCCTCTGTGATTTCTCAAAGGCTTTCAAAACTTGCATTAACCTACTTGTCATTTTCCAGGCTCATTGAATTTCATGTGATATGTGTGCAATTAGTATTCAGTTAAGAAATAAAAAAACACCCCTAAGTAGATGTTTGAGTCTCTTCTGCATAGCTCTCTCCTGTCTAGCATCATGGCCTAGAAATTTGCTATGTTAGCCTCCTAGATACCCAGTTTGTGTCATCACAACTCTGCAAAGACATTTTTATCTGTTCAAGTTTCTTTTCTTGGCACACATGTCTGGAAGTTTCCTCCTGGTAGAAGCCTTTGCTAGGAGTGTGAGACACGGGCGTGTTCTAAAAGTGTATGTCTGACCTTGATGCTTCAGAATGAGGGCATAATGGAACAGGTGCCAAGTCTGAAAAAAAATCACAAGGGAAAAGTTTTCTAAATCTAATAAGAAACATCATCTTAAAATTTCTTTAAAAATAAGCAAAAAAAAATTCATTACAGTAATGGTAAGTTGAGATTAAAGTGTTTCCAGAGCACAGAATGAGAACTAACATTAAAAGAACTATAAAATAAAAATGTAAACTATAAATTGAACTGTAAACTACAGATTTAGTTAAATAAAGGATATTTCAATAAAACATTAAAATATTCAGTAAGAACAAAACTTTTAAAAACCACCCACATCTCAAAACATCACAGAACATTCAAAATCAGGGACAAGGAAAATACTATAAGACCTTTGGGAAAAAGCACATACCATCTTGAAGGAATACCAACGATGCTGCTGACTTTTTAACATATACTATAGAAGTTAGAAGATGGTTGGATGACTTACAAATAGAGCTAAGACAAATGCAGCATTCCTTGGGCAACTATGGGGCATTTAATTGAAGAGCCCACATCCTGAGATGAAGACAAATCTCATTGAACATCCTAATATTTATATTCTCTGACTATTGGAGTACTCAATCAGAAATCAATAACAGAGAGAAAAATCTCTAAGTGCTAGGGATATTTTAGGAGTGAGCAATACACTTTAAATCCCACTTAGCTCAAAGAAGAAGCTCGTGGAAATTGGAAAATTAGCAACTTTCAGGCCATAATACCATCATAGCTGCATTTTACCAGTAGTTATGGAAGAAACTGATCAAACTTCAGCAACATTTCTCAGAAATAAAGAATGAACGGAACTCATTTTATGTGTAATCTTTCTATAAAATCCCAGTGGGATCATTGTGAGGATGATCAAGAATAGATGAATGTCTCTGAAAAAAAAACAAGCAAAAACAGCACAAAAAGAAGTAGAAAATGCAACCCACAACTAGATAAAGTGAAAATATACCCCAAATAAATAAACTGTATTTCAGGAATACAAGGTTGGTTCAATATTTCAAATTAATAAGAATTTTATGAAAAGAATTCGTGTTATTCTGTCAATACCAAAGAAAATAATTTAAAAAATTTAGTATTTTTTATGGTGACATCAACAAACTAGCGAAAGGAGGGGAATTCCTTAAATTAAGAGGGATTATAAAAGGCCTAGAGTTCCCACCGCACTGGAATGATGACAGATTGAATACTTTCCCCTGGAATAAGGAACAAGAGAAATATGTCCAAGTCACAGCTTTTGCTGACAGTAAAGTCAGAGTCCTATCTATTTCATTGGTCATACCTTTCTTGACAGTCCTTTGGGCCAAAGACTTCTTGAATAAGGCAATAAAATACTAAATACAAATAGAAGGCTGACATATCAGACTTCATAAAAATTAAGAATTATTCTTATCAAAAGAGAACCATCTCACAAGCACCGTGCTTCCTATCTTAAGAGTGTTAACATTAAAGATTAATCTTCACTGAAAATAGGCTTCAGTACTTATTTTCATTGTCTTAGGAGGAGCAGGCCATTTGATCCCTTCAAGGGAGGCTGATACATCCTTCCCTCATTCCTGACAGGCATCAGCTAGATACCAACTCCCAAGCAACTCCTTCTATTCAGCCTGGCCACTTTGGACACCTCTTGATGGCTGTACAAACACCCCAGCAGCTTCAGGGAACCATCTGCTTTCAGGAGGTCTTGCTTTAGTTGTTGACTACTTCAGACAACCTGTCCCTTTCTGGGAAGACATCTATCTAAGACAGCCTCATGAGCCCTACCTGATGCTGTTCATCTGCAGCTGTTCCCCCGAGCCAAGGGGAGAATGTTTTCTTTGATGAGCCAGCAGAAGGCTTGTAATTGGTGCACTGTGAGGTTATGATTTGTCTTAGTGATTGGTGGACCTAGAATCTGTGATGTGATTGTTACAAATTACAAACCTCTTATTTGCAGGTCACAAGCTTGCCGTGCCTTTTTTTTGCCTAAATAATTAGTCCACTTAGCTCACTTTAAAATTTTTATTTGTTTTTCTTGAATGATGAATGTGGCGGGAGGTTCGTGGGATTGAACTCAGGTTGTCAGCTCCTGTGGTCAGTACTTCCACCCACTGAGCCATCTTCCAGGTCCTCAGCTTGCATTCTGAGTCACTCATCTGTGAAATCCCCTTGAGCTGTGGTGTAGGAGGACCTTCTATTTATGTGTTGCTTTCATTGGCTAATCAATAAAAAAAACCTGCTTGGCCTGATAGGGCAGAACTTAGGTAGGCAGGGAAGACGAACTGAATTCTGGAAGGAAGAAAGCAGAGAGAGAGCTGCTATGGAGATGCCAGGATAGACATGCTGAATATCTCTTGGTAAGCCACGACCTCGTGGTGAACACAGATTAACAGAAATGGGTTAAATTAAGATGTAAGAATTAGCCAGTAAGAAGTTAGAGCTAATGAGCCAGGCAGTGTTTAAATGAATACAGTTTCTGTGTGATTATTTTGGATGTAAACTAGCCAGGCAGCCGGGGCAACAAGCAGCCCACTCCTCCTGTTACAGGGCTGTGGCACTGGTTCCACTGAGGAGATTTTCTAGGATGGGCTTTTCTTATTTGGTTATAATCTTTACAGTGGGTAGAGCAGATTGAAGTAGTAACACAAGGGGAAACAGCAGTTACCACATCAGCAGCAGTAATAATGGCAAGAAGGCAGCAGAGAGTCCAGAGAGTGACCAAGAATAAAATCCCAGAGAAGAGAGGCACCTGAAACCATGAAGGTCAGCAGGAGAGAGGAAGAGATGGTGGCAAGCCAAGGCTGTGGAATGTTGTGTGGGAGAGTTGTCAATGAGAAGCCATAGGTCTAGGTCCCGGAAGAGTTCTGGGAAGCTGCTAAGCCCTAGAGGCTGATGGTCCTGACGTGAAAGGACCAAGAATCTCTTGGTAAGAAATCAAGGTCTCAGGAAGACTTGAGAGTCATAACATTGGCCATCAGCTGCTGCTGCTTCTCATCACATGGTTCACCAGTCACTCAGAGCAGAGCCACTGACAGTGAGGGCCCTGAGTACTGAACCTCAAAGCTGAGCCCCAAGACCTCATCCTGGCCTCTGGCACTGGTACTATCAGACAGACCCAGATAGAGAACTGTCAGCCTCTGAATCCTAGTCTCATCCACTCTGTCTTGGCACTCCAGGGCATGGAACTGCCTTTGAACACCCCAAACACTGCTCTTAGCCTAGTCATGCTTTTTGTCTGATGAGAACAAGAGATCCCAGGCAGCTAATTGGCAATAAATATTCATGGGAACGCTATGGGTAACTCAAGATGGAGGTAGATGGCAACATGTTAGAAGAAAGCTGCCTGAGACAGCAGGGCCATTTAGGCAGACAGGACTGAGCCAGGCCTTGGAGAGGGACATGGATACAGCCAGCTCTGAGAGCCCCAAAGGGTGTAGAACTGGCCGGATGTGGATACTGTGTCTTCCCTGAATGGGAAGGATGTGGCTGATCACACTCAGGAAACAAGGCTCGTCCCACAGGGTGCAGAATCAGGGCCAATCACAATCAAAGGTTCCCTGATATTAGTGATGTTATGGGAGTCCAAGAGTATAGGTGACACTCTGAGAGATGGTCTTCAAAGGAAGAAACTTCAGCTAACTGAACCAATAGCCTGAAGTAAGTTTGCTAGCACTTGACAAGATTATATTTTCTCTTACCAAACCAAATGAAGAATTAAAGTACAGGTTAATGAATTGGAAAAGAAAGAGTCATTATTTACATTCCATCATCTTGTCCATTGCTCTGAAATTTGGACCACAATTACAAATGAAAAATAATGCTAAAATGATTCAATGGACTAGTATATGATAGCTAGCAGATTGAGATAGATGTTTGGGTACTCTTATAAAACAATGTTGACAGCTGTGGTAGTTTAAATGTAATTGGCCCCCATAAGTGTTGTATAATATTATTTTAAAGTGTGTTATATTTGTTTAACTCTGTAAAGCTGTGATTTTTTTGCCTGTCTGAAACATTTGGTTATCTAATAAGGAGTTGAATGGCAAACAGCAAGGCAGGAGAAAGATTAGGTGGGGCTGGCAGGCAGAAAGAATAAAAAGGAGAAAAACATCTGAGAAAGAGGGAGGAGCAGCAGAGAACAAGGAGAGGAGGACATCAGGGACCAGCCACCCAGCTACATAACCAACCACAGAGTAAGAGTGAGCATAAGATATACAGAAGCAAGAAAAGGAAAAAGTCCAGAAGCAAAAAGTAGTCAGGATAATTTAAGAAAAGTTGGCTAGAAACAATCCAAGCTAAATCTAGGCATTTATAAGTAAGAATAAGCCTCCATGAGTGATTAATTTGAGTGCTGGGTGGTGAACCCCCAAAGAGTAAAGATTAAAGGCAAAAAACCCCAAAACTATATTTTGGCACCCAGCATGGGGCTAGAGTAAAAGAAACCCCAACTACATTTTGGTACCCATGGTGGGCCAAATTTCCATGTATGGCTTAAGAGTGCTGGAAGAAAAAAGAAAGAAAGAAAAGGGGCATGGTTCCTTTAAGAAATACTACTGTTCAGCCAGCAGCACTAAATAGAAACTAGAAATGCCTAGCTAAGTAAAAACCACTTGTAGCGACACAGGTACCATCTTCCACAGCTAGAAAGGTTCAATGCAGTTCTCAGTCATGAACCTCCAACTGGGCTGTGAGCTTTAAGCTTGGCTTTCCTTACCCAAGAAATGGGTCAAGCCAGTCACCAAAGCTATGCAGAGGTCCTAGCCTCACTGCTTAGCACTTTTTTTTGCTCATGTGGATCAAAAAGGCTAAAAGATATGCAGTAAAAGAGGTCCAAATGGAAAAACAAAACAAAACCCTCTAAAGAAGTTCCATAGGTTTAATAATGAAAGAATATGGGTATAGAAACTCATAGATAGAGATAACTTAAAAATAATAGTAAAGTTTTTAAAGAGAGAAGTAAAACAATATATTAAAAAAAGAATAAGCCATGTAACAATGGGAAGTCCACAGAGAGTCTGGACCCTGTATGCGACTGTGCTGATGTTGAATTTTTTTAATGCTGATGAGCAAACAACAGCTGCTAGGAGACATGAGACTGTGAACAGGATTGCAAAATTGAGCCAACCTTGATACTCTAGGGGTATTTTCATTTCAAAAAAGGTACAGAAATCAAAAGTACTTTAGAGAAGTGGTTTTGCTTTTGATTCCACAGGAAACAAGAGGCTGGGATTTGTTCCAGGTTGATATGGAACTGCCTGAAACTTGACAGGTGACATCTATTAACAAAAGTTACTGTTGGTCTTCCCAGGATTTAGCCACTTTCTCAAATCTTCTCAAGGACCCTAAAGATGCCTTCACTCACATCAACAGGAAGCAGCCTAGAGGAAATAGCAGCCACATTCCTAAGAGTTGGGTTGTGGAAGGCTTTTGGTTACTTAGTGGGTCATAGATATTTGGTATATTTAGGGGAATATAGGATAAAAATACAACTAATAATCTCTAATATTTTACATTGGCATGAATTTTGGCATATTAATACAAATTCAAAGTCAATTTTGTATGCATGTGTCTACTCTTGTTTAAAAGATTTTTGTATATTGATACAAATTTAAGTTTATTTTTGTAACAAAACATAGTATATATGTTTCTACTCTTGTTTGGGGTATTGTGCTTATGCAGTTTATTTAAAAATGCAATATATAAATAAGAAATGAGGTTAGTAATTAATCTATAAAAATTAAACTTGTAGCCACATTTGGTATGTTTTAAAGATCATGTAGATTATATATTTATTGGTTTTCAAGCACTTCAAAGACTACAGAATATGGCATTTCAAATATTTCGTTAGCCTAAAGTTTTTCATGACAATGAGAAACATCTGCTTCTTACAATACCAATTTACTTCAGAGAATATGGACATTGAAGAAACTCCTTATAGAGTTTGTGTTCATTGTGGCAATGTTATTTACTAGGCAAAGAAACTGCCTTTGACTGCTAACAGTGTGCTATGAAGACTAGAACTGCAGGGCACACAGGAAAAAATCTGCTGAACTTTGCCAAAATGAGGTAGGACAGTACTTCAAAATTCCTGCTTCATAGAACAGTCTCCCAAATAGTCTGCCAGAAACAGAGGAAGCTACTGATGAATTTTGCCAATATAAGGCGTGGCAGTCATTGAATTTTCCTGCTTTACTCAGAAGTCTGCTGGATACTCTAGGCCTGTAGACTGAAGATAAATGTTCTAACATTGCAGAGGAACTTTTGGTGACTGTCCAGGAAGTCAAATGTCTCTGTTGTTCAATAGTACTACAGCCTTCTGGGTCTTTGATGGAGTTGAAGGCTGGATAGTTATAGTTGCAGTTTCTCTTAGTTATGATAGAAAATAAATTAGGTGTAAAATTTTGGATTCACTGAGATAGGATAGATAATGCACTATTTTCTCTGAATATGCTAACTATAAATGGACAGAATATTGCAAATGTAATTCTTATTTTATAATCATTTTGTTGAGTATAGTTTTACTATGATAAAGTTAAAACCTTTCTTTTTATTTAGGCAAAGGGGGGAAATGTGAAACTTATTTTATGGTATGTTACATTTGTTTATCTCTGTGAAAATGTGATTCTTTGCCTGTCTGAAACACCTGATAGTCTAATAAAGAGCTAAATGGTCAATAACAAGGCAGGAGAAAGGATAGGCGGGGCTGGAAGGTAGAGAACATAAATAGGAGAAGAAATCTGAGGAAGAGGGCATCAGAGGCCAGCCACCCAGTTACACAGTCAACCACAGAGTAAGAGTAAGATATACGGAAGCAAGAAAAAAAAAAGAATAAGTCCAGAGGCAAAAGGTAGTCAAGATAGTTTAAGAAAAGCTGGCTAGAAACAATACAAGCTAAGGCCAGGCTTTTATAAGTAAGAATAAGCCTCCGTGAGTGATTAATTTGGGTGCTGGGTGGTGGGTCCCCAAAGAGTAAAGAGTAAAAAGCCAATAACTACACATAAGGCCATAGGGAGTGGCATTATTAGGAGGTGTGGCTTTGTTAGAGTTGATGTGGTCTTGTTGGAGGAAGTATATTGCGGTGGGGGTGGGTTTTAAAGTCTACTTTGCTCAGGTTTTGCTCAGTGTGACACTCAGACCACTTCCTATTGCCTGTGGGTCAAGATGTAGAACTCTCAGTTCTTTCTCCAGCACCATGTCTGCCTGCCCTACCACCATCTCACATCACAATGGTAATGGACTAAATCTCTGAAACTGTAAGCCATCCCAAGTGAATAGTTTTCATTTATAAAAGTAAATGTGGTCATGGTGTCTCTTCGCAGCAATAGAAACTCTAACTAAGACAACAGCAATAAACAAACAAACAAACAAATAAATAGATGAATAAATAAATAAATAAAGGCAGGCTGTATACCTGTCTTGATTTTGTAATCCTCCTTCCTCGGCTTCCCAAGTGCTTGGAACATGGAGATCAGCCACCATGTCCAGATGGCCATCAGATTCTAGGGTGTTGCAGAGTGGTGTCCATGACATGATATCAGTGATCAAGAAACATACATGCATATGCATGCAAGTAGACACAGATGTATTTACAATGTGTATTTATATATACAGATACACACATGTGCCCACTCAGTTAAATGATTATTTAGAATGTATACTGGTATTATGTTATCTAATGCTTTTCTGCATTACTAAAAGCACAGATATAGGGAAATATTCTTATTTTTCTTTTATTTTTGAGATAGGATCTCACTAAACTGTGCAGGCTGGGCTTAACTCACTCTATTGTGTTGCTCAGTCTGACCATGAAATTGTGATCCTCTTGCCTCAGCATCTCTAAGTATCTGGGATTATAAGCCTGGTTTCGTGACTCTATTGTTTATTATATATTTATTTTCTCTCAGACGACATGGGAACAACTTCTGATTCCTCTGTCCTGGGTGAGAATTTAGGCCAGTGTATCTGCTCTCCTTTCGGGGGGAGGAAAAAGAAAAGGAAAGAGGGTTGGGGTGTCATAGAGAAAGTGATGACCTTCAGAAACAATTCTGAGATAAGTGACTCTGAATCCCTTCCCCCATTCTGTAAGAAACAGCCACGCCCTCCAACAATACTCAGCTAAGAAACATGTGTGACAGAATAGGCTATGAATAAATGAATACTACTTTGGGGAGCAAGGGGCAGTGGGAAGTTTTGCTATGTCAGGAGTCATATTAGGCATCCACACACAAACTTCCCCTCTAACCAGTTTGGTGGCTGAAAAGCAACACCAAGATCACTCCTGCTGCTTGACTGGGTCTCCTTCCTGCCACACTGGCTGCATCCTCTTTGCCTCCTGCCTGGGGCTGTTCAAACTCAGCGCTAACTCTGCTCCAGCAAAACGAGCTGCTTTGGCTGAGGTCAACACCACGCGGGAGCGGAAACCATGGAACTCGGAGGACAGAGGTGTGCAGGCAGTGTGCCCAGAGCAATTAGAGGCGGATTAAGACCGACACAGTGTGGGGCTCAGGCGTGATGTGTTTTTGCCGTCTTGTCTGGGATTAGTAGCAATATATTCGCTGGCGTGATGGACACATCTGCTTTCGTTTATTCTGAGCCCTGTCAGGCTCACAGGCCTGGATTAAGCAAAACCACGCTGAGTGAACATTGCTAATTTAGCCACTTCCCTCTCCGCTCTCTTTTTCTTTGCCATATTCAAATTTTAATATGACTGTGCGGGAGGTCATTTGATTCCAGCATGTTGACTTGGGCACAGAGCCCTTCCCTCTCTGTCCTGAGGGAGAATGTGGGTCGGTGTATCAGGTGTATATTGGGAAAGGGGAAAGGGAGAAGGAAGGGAGAATAGGAATGTCACAGAGAAAATGTGAACTTTCGGGGACATTTCTTGGGTGAGTGCTACTAGTCTACCTTCTAATTTCTCAAGGAGCAGTCCCTGTCCCCAACAGCCCACACACCTGTCCACGTCCCAAGACTAGAGTGTCCATCCACTCCCAAAGACTCGTGCTACCTTCTGTCTCCAGCCCCATAGGACAGACAAGCTCCAGACCTCCTTGGGTCTGGCCGTGCAGAACCAGCCACTTCTATGACACAATGACTAGGCACCTGTCTGTCACTCTGGCTTCTGTGGAGTCAAGCACTCAACAGGTCTGGCCTCCCTGTTGTGTCCCTCAAACCGTTCTATGTCTGGTTAAGTTGATTCTGGTTGGCTGTAGTTCTGCCCCAAAGCCATGCCCAGCCACTCCCTCTGCAGCCATCAGAATCCCATCACAGAGAGTCTGCTCTCTCTTGCTTACAGACCAGAGACTGTTTATCAAAAGTGTGCCTTCAGGCAGCAGGGATGGGGCTAGACGAGATCTGGGAAGTACCGCTCTTCTCATCCCTGTTGGTTCATCCCTGTTGGTTTTTCTACTCAATTTGCTCTTTGAGCTGTCATGTATTTAATAATTTGCATCCGCTTGTTCTCGAGGCTCCTCGTCTGTTTCTTACATGTCTCTCCTCTTCCCCTGTCTTCAAACACTTCAGGCCCGCCACGCCTGTGTTAATCCAGAACAATGCAAAAGCATATTTTGATTTTTGGAAACACTATAGATAGAGACACAGCGAATAAGCGAGGTCTAAAGATACTGCGAGGGTGCTGGCGAGGAGGATTTAGGGATGAACCCTTTTAAAGCAGAATGAAGCTAATCCGAAAGTCTTCCTGTTGTGCCAGGTAAGAGGGAAAGGTGGCAGGGACCAGGTAGAGGTTGAAGCTGGAGGAGACTACGGGAGGAGTTCAGAGGAGAACGGATGCCAGTCGGCACCACAGGGCAGGAATGGCATGGACCTCCTTGTCAGGTTGGCTTCTTTGGGTCCCCAAAATAACTGAACTAATTATCTTTCTTTCAACCTTTCTATGGCTTGGATTTTGCCATCCTCCACAAACGCCGGCCTTCTCATCCCTATCCAGGACTCAGGATCTATGAGTCGGCACCATCTCTCTCCCTACATGCCATCTCCAGGAAAAACAAAAGGAACTTGAAAAGGGCAAACTCACGTTCACCTTCAGCTCCAGCAGAATCTGGTTAATGTGATTTCAGGCTTTCCCTTCCCTCCCCCAGAGCCTTCCACCTTCTTGCTGATGTCTCAAATTCTTTTAACAAGGGAAAAAGTCTTTCATGCCACAATTAGGGATAAAAGGCATAAAATGCAAACGCTTGGCTGAGCTCCAGTTGGAGGATAATCAATCAATCTTTGGAATATAAATTACTGATATCAGATTCTTTCCTGGTGTGATGGAGGAAGGAGGGTTAAGAGAGCAGGCGGATATTGACACCTGAAATGGGAGTTTCCTAGGAGATGGGAACAAAGGAGGGTACAGTGTCTCCCTGGTACCTAGTGCCTTGAGATTTCGTGTGTGTGTTCACACACGCACATGCACGTTGCGCACCTTTTGTGCTCCTTATTGCACACACTCCAGGAGCCCAGCATGTGCGTTCACCCTGTTGTATCTAAAGGGAAACTGAGGCCCAGAAATATCAAGTAACTCTTCCCAGGGGCTGTGATGCTAAGACACACACCCTGCATTTGTACTGGCTCTTGACATTCTGGTTCTGATGACATGTCAGGGGGGTGTTCAGCTACACCAGAGTCACAAAGAACAACAGGAGACAGGGCAGGGGCCGAGGGCAGCCTGGGCACTGGCACAAGCTTTCTCTCAGCTGCAACTTGTTTACCTTGCCACAGGGGAGGGATGCCAACTGTGTGGAATCATTTCAGTGCAGAAACTGGCAAAGCAGGAAGCCTGCCTCTCAGATCTAAAAAGACTTGAAAAAGGAAGAGAGGGGAGGAGAGGAAGTTGAGTGTTGACTTTGTGGGAGGGAAAAAAAGGAGTTTCATTTCCTATGAATTTGCTATTTGAACAACTCTCATATTTTTGTTAATTTTCCTCTGCTCACAAAATCTCACTGACCTTTCCTTCTCAATCTACTTGGATTGTCCGGGGCTTAAACTGTTTCTAATGGACTCTGGACATTTACACTTTGTTTTTCCTTAGAAACATTTTTTTTTTTTTGCTGAAGCCCAGCATTCATACAGAAATACGTGCAAAATACTACAATGTATATAGTTTTGCAAATTAGCATAGAGCAAATACCCATAAAATGGTCACTCAGACTGGGAAATCAAATATTCCTGGCACCCAGCGATCCTGTCTGCTCACTGTATCATTACATACACACAGACACACACACACAGACAAACACACACACACACACACACACACACACCTTTCCTGAAGCTAAACTATCTGGACATTATCCCTATTGTGACTTCTGAGGTTCTCGATTAATTTTATCTAGTTTTGTACTTTTACATTATGGGCTCATATTATATATGTGCATATATATGTGTATACACATATATACTGTATTAGTTTCATTTCCATTGCTAAGATAAAACACTCTGACCAAAAATAATTCAGGAGAGAAAGGCGTTTATTCTGCTTATGATTTCAGGTCAAGGTCCATCATTGAGGGGAAGTCAAGGCAATTTGAATCAGCTGGTCACATTCCATCCACAGCTACAAGCTGAGAGGAAAATAATGCCCCCTGTGATGTCTGTTTCTTTTCTTCCAGGTAGCTTCATTCTTATCCAGTTCAAAAACCCTTGCCTTGGGAATGGTGCCACCCACAGTGGGCTAATCCCAAGTCAATTAGCTAAACTAAGACAGTCCTTCGCAGATATAACGAACCCCATAGAAACACCCCCCTAATGAGTATCTCTTATCAAGTGAGTCTGTTCTATGTTGTGTTAAGTTGACAATGAAAGCTACCTATCCCAACCAATAAGGCTGCTCATTTTCATATGTCTTGGCCATTGAAACTTTCCCCTTTTTAAGTACCTTTCTCACTAATTTGTAGTAAATTAGGCCATCCATCCTTTATAGGCATATAAGAGCTCTTTCAACATTTGCACAGAGCCCTCTGCCACTCTGCAGAGTCTGATTAACTCTCTGGTTCTGCTTTGCCCTTTTCTTCATAGTTACTTCTTTGATGAGTAGAAGTTCTTAATATTTGGGTAGCCTAATATATCAGCCTTTGTTTCTTATGGTCAGTAATTTTGTGTCCTTTTAAAGAATTCTTTTTTTTTTCTCTAAGACCATAGAACCAGCATATCATTGCCAAATGGAAGCTTTATGGAGCCACTTGTCGTTTTCAGACATCACAGACAGCTGGAATGAATTTTAGTACAGGTTGCTGTACCACAAAGGCAGATTGACAAAGGGTGTAACACCCCAAGCATGCCAGCCATATTCAAATGTGCCAGTTCCACTTACAGAGAAGGCTTTCAGTTCCCTTGGTTCTTCAGTGTGCTTGCTTGATTTGATGGCTGAACTGTTCTCACATGTCTTATCTTGTAGTTTACTGACATGTTCTTCCATCTTTTATTGTTCCTTAATAATATTTTACTTTCTTGATCCCCCTGCAGAGCAATAATTAATCTTTACAATAGGGTTTTCAATTTTGCAAAGAAAAAGATGCAAGGAAAATGCACAGACAGAAGGGACTATGCACCTGAGATTGAGCACAGATTATTCGCAGGAATGTCAATAGACATAAAATGCTGGAGAGTAATTTATAATTGCTAACACTGCTAAGCATTACCATAACCTAAACATTATTCATATTTGAACTCTGTCAACATTGTACAAACATGCACTTTACCATTGTATATTACCCTTCTATCCAGCAACCTTGCTAAATAATTTTAAAAATTCTGACCATCTTAAATATTCATCTAGAATTTCTGTCAATAAGAAAATAGCATAGCCAAACACCAACAGTTTTAGCTAACTCTTTGTGGTGCTTCCTCTTCCTTTTTTTCTTGGTGCATTGACTCTCCTGTATTTGAACAGAAGTCTTCTTGACTTATTTTCCTCTTCAAAGGATTAAGGGGGAATCTTTTACTATTTTTCATTAAGTATGAATGTTGCTTTATTGAAAAAGGAAATGTTTATTTTATTGTTTATCTGTATGTGTTTGCACACATGTGCAGTGTTTGAGGTGAGATCTCCTCAAGCTGGATGTCTAGGCAATTGTGAGTCACCCAATGTAGATGCTAGGAATCAAACTCACATCCTCTGTAAGGGCAGTATGTGCTCTTGACTGCTGAGTCTTTTCTCCAGCACTGATTAATGCTCTTCAAAAATACATTTCCTCATAAAATAATCTTGTACAATTAATTAATTGAGGCAGGGTCTCACTGTGTATCACAGTTTGACATTGAACTTGAAATTCTTCTGCCCCAGCTTCCCAAGTTCTGGAATTACAGATATGTTCCATTATACCCAGATTTTGTTTCTGCTTTGCTTTAAAAAAAAAAGCTACAAATAGACATTGGTTTTAGTAGCTGATTTTCCTGTTACTATAGAGAGGTTAGTATCTGTTATCATCATGAGTGTGACAGCTTATACTTTGAAATATGAAGTCTGGCTAGAATGTTTGTAATAAATGTTTTAGTCTTGTATGTTGGTGTATGATCACATTTAAGGTTTCTGCATGTACGTTTGCAAGTGAGATTGCTTTACATATTTTCTTATGACATTCTTATCAGATTTTGGCTCAAGATTTCTTAAACTATTAAGAAATTGAGTCAATTGAGGATGATTACTTCATTTAAAATTCATAAAATCATTGCTATCGCTATTGAAATTGAATTTTATTTTTTGTTGTGTGTGTGTGTGTGGGGGGGTGTCTGTGCCTATGCATTCATAAATATGGCATGTCATATGTGTCAAATCAGAGGACCGCTTTCAGGACTCAGTTCTTTCATTCCATCTGTGGGACCTGGAGACTAAACTCAAGCTGTTAGGTAGAAAGTGCTTGTATCTCATCTAGACTGGCTTACGTCTAACTTACCTTAGGCAGATTTTGCTACAGATGCCATGGATACCTGGAGAGGGAGGGGGCAAGGAAGAAAGAAGAAGGGAAAGGGAGAGAGAAAGAGAGATCTTAACTATTCTGAGTACATTAGACAGGACTATTTAGGTTTCTTTCTATCTTCTTACGTCTGTTTATCTTAGAAGAATGTTCATTTTTGTCTTCAGTTTCAGAGGTATTGGTATAAAGTAGGTTGTAACAATTGTGTTGCCTTTTAAATTCTGTAGGGTCTGTAATGATAACATCTTTTTATTCCTTGTACCCAATACTTGTTCTTATCCATCATCCTGATTACTTTTTCTCCATCAGATCCTGGGGTTTAATGGCTATTAGTGGCACTTAATTATTTATTGCCCTCTGTCTGTGCTACTGTTCTTAATACTCATTACTTCTTACCACATAGACACCACCTTCAGGTAGGAAAGATAGAAGGGTCTCATGTAAGCATCACCTCAAACTGCTTCAGTTATTTTCTGGTTTCCTTGATAAAATGGCTGAGATGAGCAGCTTGGGAAGGGAGTGTTCATTTGGAAAAGGAGTGTTCACTTTAGCTCACAGTCCCTCTTGGAAGGAAAGCCATGGTGGCAGGAGCATGTGGTGGCTGCACACATTGTGCCCACAGGTAAGAAACAGAGATGGATGAATGCTGGTGCTCCTGCTTTCTTGTTTTTATCCAACTTGGAACCCCAGCCTGTGCAATGCTGAAGCCCATATTCAGGGTAGCTCCCACCCCTTTGAACCTTTCTGAAAATACAGCCACGTATTTGTATCCTAGGTGCTTCTCAATCCCATGAGGTTGAGAAATCAAAATTGCTATCATCATCATCAATCTCTTATCTTGTAACACTATTTTAGTTTATTTTTAGACTAATATTTATGAATAATAACTTTTTGAGGTATAATATACATAAACATACCATAGAACTCAATACATCATCAGAAGGGCTACTTGTATAGCAAACATAAATATTAAAGAGGAGGTAGAGGTCTAACAGGCCTCCTTATGCTCCCTAGTTATTCCTCCCATGAGGGTAACCACCGTCTACACTTCAAAGGGCATGGATTGACTTTGTCTTCATATAAATTTCTATCTTCTCATGTATACACCATATACGTTGGGAATATTCCCCACAGCCCCATACATGGTTTTATGAGTATCTAAAGTATAGGAACCACAAATTCAGTATAGAAACACCTAGTAATTATATTCACTTAAATCATGACCTCCAGTTGTATTAATTTTCACCATTTCTCTTCAAGGCTCCATTGCACACATGTCACGTTTTTCTTATCCATTCCTCTGTGGTTGGACACCTAAGATGGCTCTGTAACTTAGCCAGTATGGAAAATGCCCGATAAACACCGATTCTCCAGTGTGGCTGTGATGGGTTGGCGTAGAGTCCAGTAGAGGGGTAGCTGGGCCACATTGTTATTGAGAATCTATACTGATTTCCACAGGGGCCGGATTACTTTACATTTTATCAGCAATATAACTGTTCATCTTTTCTACATTCAAGCCAGCATTTGTTTTTAAAACGTATTTATTACATTTCAAATTAATTATCCTAGCAAGAGGATGTTCTTTTATAAATATAAGATTTGAGAATTTAATACAGTGTGATTTGATCATCCTTACCTCCATCCTTCCCCCAACTCCCTCTACAACCTTCACCTGTCCCATCCCTCTCGACTTTTGTGTCTTTTAAAAATAACCCATCAGATCCAATTTTTAAAAAGTGGGTGCCATTTTGAGTGGTGTAAAGGGAATCTTGATGTAGATTTGTGCTTTTCTGGTGGTAAATAAGATTAAACATTTTTATCCTGTATTTATTTGCCATTTATATTTATTTAGTCTTTTCTGACCTGATAGTCTCATTATCCTTTTGACTGACAGCTGTTTGTTTTCCATCGTTCAGCTTTTTGGGTTCCCTGAATACTGCAGCTAACAAACCCATCAGGTGTTTTCCACTTCTTCCATTTTCTATTTGGCTGCATATGTAGTGGCCTCACGTTGTGATTTTTCCAGAATATTTTCCCTGTGGTTAGTGATTACTTGGACGTTCTCTTCGGTGTTTATTCAAATCTTTTTCTTGTTTTATTCCATTGAGCTAAAATGCATTTTACCATTATAAAATAATGTGTTTTCATGATGGAAGATCTTAAAAACACAAAAGAACATAAAAACAAAATTAAAATTACCTATGGATCTATGAATAATAAGCCTTTCTACGGGGCCACTTTGTATCTTTTCCACAGTAGTTAGAGCAATAAGGAGTTACAAAGTAATGGAGTAGCTGTGTTCAAACAAAAGGAGCCCAGGGGTTAGTGTTTTGTTTATGAGACTCCAGAACACACAAACACACTAGAAAGGAAGAAAATCCCTATTGAAAGAAAGTTGGTTTCTTAATCTTACCTGATCATGAATCATTCTTGTGGGTCATAGAACTGGCCCAATTCCTGATTTCTCTGTGTTCTGAAGAAGGTCCTGCTCAAAACAAGCCATTTGTGCCAATTTGTTCCCTCTCCAGGTTGATGGCATCTACACCCTCCCTCATTGCTGACCCAGATACCTAGGTCAAACTTTAGTCCTGATTTTACAGGACTCAGCTTTCACCAAGTTAAGAACCTTTTCCTCCCTGCTACAGTGCCTACTACAGCCCTCATCTCTTCTGAACTATTTCCCTACCTCTCAGTTGGCCTTCCTGACCCTATTCCTATCTGCAGGGTTCCTCCCACTCCAGTCCTGTCCACCCTTCACACCACAGCGGCCTTTCCACAATGAGCGTCTAACCATGCCTATTTCTTGATACATCTGAGAGGTTTCTGAAGGCTCTCAAGTTAGGTCTGAGCCTTTGACAGGACGAGTTTTGGTGTGCGTGTGGGGGTGTCTCCTGATCATTCCCCTTTGTCCTCCAGCCTTATCTCCTACCTGCAGCTCCACTGTCCCTTCTTGATCATCTTAGCTATACAATAGGTTTCTCAAGTCTTTAGCACCTGCATTCTGAGTGCTTGGCATAAGTGCTGCCATATAAGAGTTTAATAACATCGCAGGGATGCCTTGAAGAATCAATACACGGTGGAAAGGAAAGGGAAGCGACACTCACTCTTTAAGAACTTGCTACACAGCAGGTGCTTTGCCTGCGCTGTCTCCTTTAAACCTGCTAACAGTCTTCACTCTTCCTATGTTTGTCAATAAGGAAATTAAGGTATAGAAGCTTAATAATTAACTTACGCTCACACAGCTATGTCAGTCTGGAAAGGGACTTGGCCAGTGACCATTACGCAGATGACCCACAGGTTATTATAATAATGATAAGGATGGCAGCTGTTAGATTGATTGTAGTCTTAGCTCTTAGCATTTGTCTATAACATACAGTCTAGTTTCCCATTAATCATTATTCTCTGGATATACAGTTGGTGGAATTATCCACCAACTCGAACTGATTAAGAAAGGGAGGCTTAAGGATTAAAGAGGCTTGCCTAAGGTCACAGGCTTAGGCAGGAGCACAGCTGGGACCAAAATCCAGGTCTTCTACTGTGAAGTCCAGCAGGCAATGGTGGGGAGGACAGCGTCCCAAAGGAAGGAGAGCTTCCAGATAGGATGCTGGCTCGGTGTTGTTGACTACCCTGGCAAGAATCACCTCCGTTCCCACTGCGAGTCCACAGGCACCATAGCAGCTTCCAGGAGGCAGAAAAAAACCCAAGAGGCTGAAGATTTCCACTGTTCCTGGAAGGCAGGGAATTCTATGCACAAGAATATCATTTCCCTTATCAGGAAAAAAAGAAAAAATTCAAAAGGCAGAAGGAAAGAGTCTAGTACATACAAAACATTAACAAAAACAAAAAACAAAAACCAAGTAGGCCAGACCAATGTCACACAAAAGGCTCTGTTGGGCTATTGCCCACTGTGAGCCCTGGGTAAGCCCCGGTACGCACTGTCCACCTGGGCTGCCTAGGGAATCTCCAGTCTCCACGAAGGAGCCTCATTATTCAAACAGTTCCAGAAACTGCACGAGGACAGCGGTGACTTTGGGAGAAGCACAATCTTATCTCCAGGGTGAAAGGGACCATTTGTTGTTTATGTCCAGGGGAGCAGGAGGCACAAAGAGAGGAGAAGGGCGCCAGGAGCCCGCAGCTGATCTAAAAACCCTCTGAAGAAACAATAGCTTCTCCCGGGATGAGCTGCAGCCCTTCTGAAGACAAAAGCTCTCGAGGATGAAATTGGTCTTTTGTGGTTCTGGCAAGAAGGAAGCCCGATAAAGCTAGCCTGGCCTGACCCTCTCCCCTCAATGCAAAAGGAGATGTGAAAGTTATCTGCAAGTAGGGGAAGTCTGATCACATGTCCCCAACTCCTATCTGATCTTCCTTTCCCCTGGACTTCCCACAGAAGCCACCATGCCTCTTCAGAGACTCCAGGACGTCCCGGTGACCTGCCTCCGAGTCCACTCTCAGGAGCCTGTAGTATGCTCCTTTTTTGTTTCAGCCCAGACCAAAAGCTGCTGTTGGCCTGGAGGTCTCTGAGGTTTTTTTCTTCTTTCTGTGACAATTTTGAACTTGAACTAAAAATAAAAACTAGCCAGTAACTTTGAAGTGGGCCCAAGCCTGGCCCTTGCTTGCACTGGTTGGCCCTTCTCACCCGGCCAGCAAAAGCCCTCAAATTTCAAGCAGTGCCTGGCTGAACTGGAGCAGGTTGCCAGCCAGCGGCTGCCCATACCTTCAGATCACCACATGTTCCTCAGAGTGTCCGCTACACCCCGCTTTGTTCCCTGGGGTCTCAGTTAAGCTGACTCTGCCGAGAGTTGCTTTTCTGGGCAGCCCTCAAATTCACACTTAGGATGTATTGTGGTTGTAATGGGGTCCCAGGGATAGAGTCTCCAGGAAGTTTTATTTAGAAAACAGGCTGAGTTGAGAAGGTTGAGGTTTGGGCCTCTGGAACCTTTCTTTCCACACCACCCCTCTGCAGTTGTTTCTACAAACATGGGGGCAGAGAGGAAGGACCACACCCTAAAGCAGGGCAAAGTTCATTCCACTCATGGTCTGGCAGAAGGAAATAGGCTCTTTCCAAGGCTTCCTTGGGGAAGGACTCAGGCTGTGAGTGTGAGGTCCCTCGTGACTTTCCAAGCTAGCCTAGGAGAAGGAAATGGAACATTTTTTTTTCCATAAGACCCGAGGCTGTCTCTCATTGGTGATTTCAGAAGCCACTGTAGGGATGACAGCTGTGCTTGTAACCAAGACGATGCCCAGGCCACATTAGTCAGTGTTTGTTAAGGATAATAGTATTATCTCATAACATAATAAGATTATTTTATAACATTATGCATAATAATATTATCTTACAACATTACTGATAATAATATTATCTTGATAATAGTGTGCATCTTTGAATTAATCAAGTGATTCTATATACGAGACAGTCTTCTCAACAAGAGGTGAAATATTACATGCATGCATATATATATATATATATATATATCACATACATACATATGAGAATGAGTGTTTATATGGGTGTATGTGTGTGCCTGTGTGTTAGTGGAGGGTTTTGAGACTGGGTCTCCCTTTGGTTTTTTCTATCTATCTATCTATTTATTTATTTATTTATTAAAAATTTCCACCTCCTCCCATCCTCCCATTTCCCTCCCACTCTCCCCACTCCCCATTCCTCTCGCTCTCCAGTCCTAAGAGAAGTCAGGGTGCCCTGCCCTGTGGGAAGTCCAAGGCCTCCTCCTCCATCAGATCTAGGAAGGTCTGCATCCAAACAGACTAGACCCCCAAAAAGCCAGTACATGCAGTAGAATCAAAATCCAGTGTCATTATCATTGGCTTCTCAGTCCGCCCTCATTGTCAGCCACATTCAGAGAGTCCGGTTTGATCACATGCTCGTTCAGTCCCAGTCCAGCTGGCCTTAATGAGCTCCCATTAGATCAGTCCCACCGTCTCCGTGGGTGGACAAACCCCTCAGGGAAGAAAATACCTTAACTAAGGGATCCATTTTAGGGTTGGCAAGAGGGGTCTCCCTTTGTAGAACAAGCTGACATGAAACCTGCTAAGGGTTTCACTTAGCAGTCCTCCTGCGTTATCTTCCGAGGCTGCTAGGTTACCACTCTCAGCTTTGACAATACTATTCAAAGCTACCATTAGTAGCTACCATTGTTGAATAGCTCCCATGTGCCTAGCAAAGGACTCCGTGTCTTGCAATGCAGGAACTCATCAGTATAGACTTCGGCAGATGCCTGTGGGGTAGAATGGACTTTAGGTTCTCTGTAGACTGTGAAAATTCCAGGAACAAATTTTCATATGGAATGCGAGCTTACTCTCAGCTAGAAAGACCCATGCCTTTCCCCCCAGCTCTTAAAGGACTTTAGGAACTATAAAAAAAATGCCACCATTTAAAAAGTATGACTCTTGGTTCTGATTCTGAAACTTTAAAAAGAGTATCTAAATTAATGACTAATTAATTATTTAGTGTGTGTGTGTGTGTGTGTGTGTGTGTGTGTATGTGTATCATGTGCATGCAGTGACAGCAGAAATTAGAAGAAAGCATCAGATACCCTGAAACTGGAGTTACAGGTGTTTGTGAGCCACTGCGTGGATACTTAGAATGGAACCTGGGTCTTCTGCAAGAGTAGTAAGTGCTCTTAACTGCTGCGAGCCATCACTCTAGCCAGTGGTTCTAAACCTTTTAGATGCCAAGGTAATTCCCCATCCTAGCAACTCCATCGCTGTCCTCATGTTCACCATGAATACTTCAACAAGTAAGCAGTTATACCATGCTCTAAAGGACACTTTAAAAAACTGTTCCTTTATTTAGTAGTTTATAATCTCTTATAAAATTTGTTTATTTCATTCACTTGTTTGATGTGTGTGGGTCTGGGTGTGATCAGTTCTTGCCTTTGACCTTGTGGGTCCTCAGGATTGAACTCAGATTATCAGTTTTTGTAGCAAGTGCCTTTCCCTACTTAGTCTTACCGGTCCTATATTCTTTTTGAAGACTGATATTGTACCCTTTTAGAAGATACATTTTAGTCGATATATAATAACTATGTATTTGTGGAGTACAGTGTGAAGTTTAATACATGTACAGGTTGTGGAATGATCAAATCACAGTAATTAGCATACTTGTCACTTCAAATAGTTTATCTTTTCTTTGTGGTAGCACTTGAAATCCCTTCATTTAGATATGTAAATATATAACGTATTGTTAACTGGAGTCTTAGTTGTGTAGTGGAATATCAGAACTAACATGCCTAGCTGTAACTCTGTACCCAGTGCCCAATATCTGCTCTCTCACTCACCTCTCCGTGGCAGCCATATTTCTGTCCCTCTCTCCTGGGTTCAACAGGTTTAGATTCCACCTATGAAGGTGATCAATCATACAGTATTTGTCTCTTCATGCCTGGCCTACTTAACACTGGCTTCTAGGTCCAGCCATATTGTCCCCAGTAATGAAGTTTTCTTTTTTTTTTAAGATCAAGTAATATTCTATTATGTCTGAGCATCACTTGGTTTAATCCATTCATGTGCTGGTGGACCCAAGTTGTTTTCATATCTTTCCTACTATAAATAATACTGTAATCTAGGAAAGCTTGAAATCCACACACAGACAAGTAAAAACAAACCCTTGCTTTCTACCACCACAGCAGACATGGATTACAGACCTAAACACAAGGTGCAAACCTCTAAAACTATTAGGAGACAATGAACATTCCATGACATTGCCTGGGTAAACTTCTAGGATATGATCGCAAATACAGAGACATAAAGTGCAAATAAATACATGGGATTGTGACATCAAAGCTTCCACATAGCCAATATAGGGTATCATAGTCATAATTTTTTTTTTTTTTTTTGGTTTTTCGAGACAGGGTTTCTCTGTGGCTTTGGAGCCTGTCCTGGAACTAGCTCTTGTAGACCAGGCTGGTCTCGAACTCACAGAGATCCGCCTGCCTCTGCCTCCCAAGTGCTGGGATTAAAGGCGTGCGCCACCACCGCCCGGCTCATAGTCATAATTTTATCGCTGGTTTCTGAAGTAAGCTCTCCTACTTAGGGAATGTTCAATGAAATACTGTAAAACCAATCCTTGGAAGGAAATTGGGGAAAGTATGGGGCAGTGGGAAGGTGTGTGTGTGTCAGGAACCTCGGGGCTAGTTTTCTGGAATGCAGAGGCAGCCGTGTTGGGCACAGAGTCAAAGGAAGCCATGTTCTTGTGTCCTGGTGGTACTCGGATTTGGCTCTGCACCGGATCATCTCCTGTATGCCTGTTCCCGCCAGCACCCCTGTGCCTTTACTTTCCACGGCATCTATTAATGATAAAAGTCCCTGCAGTTTATAATTACTAGTTTGACAAGTTCAGGAGTTCTCTGTTAATTATTATAATTAGCTTTCCACTCAGTGAGGCATCAGGAGTTTAACAACAATATTAACAACGGGAGGACAGCGATCAAGAATTGACTACAAAGAATTGACTGGAAAGACTTCCTTCTGCTGTCAAGAAAACTTACTAATGATGAGGAAATCTGCACAGAAGCTCCCCTCTGCCTGTCTTAACTCAACTGTTGGCTCTTCATTCCCCTTAGGAAGGAAGAAGCAACTTTTGTGGCCAGTACTCAAAAGCCAAAAGTTTAAAAACAATCAAGGAAGAAAGAAGCTTTCTGATGGCTGAATGCCCTTTCTGAGCAGAAACCAGGTGGAGGCAGCTGAAAGGGAAGAAAATACTTACTGAAGAAAGCTGCCAGCTCCAGCCCAGGTCCCAGGGGGTGCAGGCACACAGTGGGTGCTAGGAGCAGGAAGAGGTGAAGGGGATCTGGGACTCATGGGAGAAGGTGCTCTTATTGAACCTGAACATGCCAACCAGATAGGGAGACTTTACTGCTCGTCTTTCAGAGGGGCTCATCTCTTGTTCAGTTCCCACCACACTCGGACCTGCTGTGTTACTTTTCTTGAAAGACAGCCCTCTTGATCCCACCCTCCATCTCAGTGACCCCACCCTTCACCCCAGTGACCTCACCCTTCTCTCAGTGACATCATCTTTTATCCCAGTGACCCCACCCTTCATCCCAATGATTCCACCCTCCAAGTCAATGAACCCACCATTATCCCAAATGACTTTGGCAGCTTTGAGTTGCTTTGGTGCTAAGGACAGTCCAGAATCTTCATTTTGCTACTTAGGTTCAGACAGCATGGGCACAAGTTGCCTTTCCATTATTGATTTTAATCTTTCATTGAGTCATTAAGATAATATATGTACTATGTATTAACCACAAAATTCTTTCAATTGCCTCCATATCATGAATCCATAAGACAGACACATTTTCTAGTTTTATTTCTAATAGGGAACATGGAAAATAAAACTCAGAAGATTAATAAATAGTATCATCAAAGAAGATGAACCTCTGTGAGCATCAGACTATTGACAAAGAGAATTTTGAGTTAGCCTTTCCAAGGGGGGGGACCCAAGGTATCCAAGTGCCATATCAAATACTTTTCTCAGTGGGATCACTGCAAGTAAAAAAAAAATAACATGAGTCATCTGAACACAGAGGGGCAACACTCCATCTTTTGAGTGACTATTTGCATTTTGGCATCACTGTCTGAAATGACATTTCTGGTTGGGAATTCTGCAACCCATCCATAAGTGGAGACTCTGGGTCTTGGCGGAATACTTCACCTCTCTAATAACCCATGGGTAGCCACAGAGGCAGAGAGCAGCACAGCTCAGCAGGAAGGAAGGTGTGAAGGCATAAAGAGACTAACATTTATCCAGCGTCCGTGATGTCCTGGTGTCATGGTGGACTTGGGGAAAGGGATGCTCACATTCGATTAGATGGGGCATCCTATCTGCTGCTTTCTGACCCTCTTCCTGTCACACTCCAATGGCCAGTAGGAAGTTAACCTGTGAGACCACAGTGGAGCTGTGCTTCTCAAAGAATAGGAACTATCAATAAGTTATTTGGAAAATGGAAAAATCAGAGAGTTCGTGGTGCAATGGGTTCAGACTGGTGGAAAGTGAAGGTACTACAGGCGGAGAGAGGAGAAGATGCTGGAAGGCTGCAGGGACTGAGAATCCAAGGACCTTCAGTGGCCGGTCAGTTAGTTAGGCTCAGTAGTACACACCTTTAGTCTCAGCTCAGAGGCAGGCAGAGCTTTAAGTTTAAGACCAGCTTGGCTTACAACATCAAATTCCAGGCCAGCCAGGACTATTACAAATTGAGGCTACAATCCAAAGACTTGTGCGAAGTCTATTGAACCATATCTTCTTCTCCATCCTGAATGGTCAAACAGCGGTGCCTTTCCTAACCTGGCAGGAAGGTTTGTTTCTGGAGATGTTAACTGAGGTAAGGCCAGCAATATTCTGGAAGATCAGACTTGGGCAATGAGGAAGGTGAGGATCACTGGGTGAAATCACTGGGATAAAGGGTAGGATCACTGGGATGAAGGGTAGGATCAGTGGAATGAAGGCGGGATCACTGGGATGAAGGGCGGGGTCACTGGGATAAAGCATAGTATCAAGAGGTTCAAAGAAAAAAGATGTGAGCTGACTCTCTCAATCCTGACACTCTTCATTCTTGTGGTTCCCTCAACATACCAGCAGGCTTCTGTGCCCCAGCAGGATGTCAGAGGATTGCTCCATCTGGAGAAGAGCATCCAAAGACAAGGTCTATGTGTGCTGGTATGGGAGGATGCTCACAGCTGACACTATGCTCTGGGCCTATAGAGGCCATCAGCTAGTAAGACCTCACACGAAGTTTCCAGGTGAGTCTTGGTGCCTCATTCCGCAGTTTCAGAAAAGCAAAAATGCAGTGTCCAAACTAAAAGGAAAATACAGAGGAAAGAAAATGACCTGAGGAGCAGTCAGAAGGGAGAGGAAACCCTTAGAAAGTCTCTGGAGAAATGGGGGGAGATTTGCATTCAATATATAAGAATCAAGTGGTATTTTTCCTCTAAAAGAACAAAGAGAAAACAAGAAAAACCTTTTAGAAGTTAAAATTATGTTGCCTAACATATTTTTAAAAGCACAAAACCAGAAGATTTGTAACACAAAAACAAATTAATTTCTAAGAAAATGAACGCCAACAAAAAAATCTGAATATATAAGTAGTTGCAATGTTTTCTGCTACTCAGGAGGAAACTGAGTTTATGGGGAGCTTTTGTTCTGTTACCCAAATCACAGTGGGTAATAAAATGGGGCTGGAGGTTGAAGCTGTGCCTGTGACCCCAGAGTCCCGGAAAAGGTAGACATAATGATGTTTGGCTGGGCATATGCCGTGGGAAGGGCTGAGGAGGCAGGCGGGTGGGAGGTCATTGTATTTTCACCTTCATGGCATTTGAGCAGCTATAAGACAGAAGCTTCCATTTACAGACACATTTTTGTGGTGATCTGTAAGTGCTCCATCCCCTGTGCTGAGCAGGCCTCTGTCCTCTTTCCATCTGGTACTGGCTTGAAACCCAGTGATTCCTTGTACTGGAACTTCGCAGCACGTTGCCCTTACATCAGACTTAGTGGGGGCATTTTCACTAAGTGCCAAAAAGGATAGAAGAGATGGTTATACATTAGACTTCTCATCCCAGCGGATTTAACTATGACATATGTGTCAAGTCAGGGGGAAGATGTGGTATCAGAAGAAACACAACCACTAACAACTGGGATTGGCAGAGCTGCTGATTAATGGTCCTCAGCTGGGCTGTGGGTTACAACCAGCAGACGGAGAAAAGAGTCCACACAGGCCTGCTTCCCTTACTCCCTTCTCTCCTTCCTTCCTTCCTTCCTTCCTTCCTTCCTTCCTTCCTTCCTTCTCTCATCCCTTTCCTTTATTCTCTCTTCATCTCCAGCACTGTCACTTTGATTGATGAATTAGTTTGAGGACATGATGTAAATTGTGATGTCACTTAGCAGTTCCTGAGCTGAAGTCACAGAGACTTGCTTCTGATTCCTGGTAGATCACAGCAACTTCCATTTGATCGCAGGGTTGAGCGTCTTTCTGCTAAGCTTATATGAGGGCTGGTGTCACAGAGAGAGCCTTGGCTCTTGGAGACAAATGTACTTAGAAACAAGAATCTAGAGTGTGAAGCTGTGCTTCCCAGAGTCAGTTCTATCTCCAAAATCACCAGGCTGGGGCGTTATTACTCTTTTATGGGAAAGAGGAGGCAGGAATAGAGATGGTCCAGGTGTGTTGTGAGAATAAGTACTCCCTGTGGAAGAAAGTTTCAGGATTGAGGTCTATGTTTCCTTTAGGCTGAAAGCAAAACCTTGCATAAAAAATGCTTTAAGGGGTGGATGGCTGCTGTGAACTCCTCAGAAGATATCATTGAGATTAGATGTGAAAATAAACCATCTTGTCTGGTTTTTACATGGCTGGTCTCCTGGAATACATTTTGATAAACTATATTAATTATTTTCTCATTGCTATAACCAAACACCTGACAAAAAAGCAACTTAAGGAGGAAGGGCCTATTTTGGCTCACAGTTCAGAGGATTGCAGTCCATCATTGTTGGGGAAAGCATGGCAACAGAAGCTTGAGACAGCTGATTACATTGAATCTGAAGTTTGGAGCGAAACAGACACGAATGCTGGTGCTCATCTGGCTTTCTCCATTTTTCTCTTATCCAGCTCATAGCCCAGTCCATAAGATGATACAGATCACATTCCACGTGTGTCCTCTCTCCTCCCCTCAGTGGAACCTCTCCATACTCTCAGAGAGGAGCCCAAAAGTGTATCTCCTCTGTTCCAAATCTAGTCAAGTTTACAGTGAAGATCAACTATCACAGACCCACCCTTAGTTCAATAGACTTCCAAACATGGCATTTTTAAGTGCACCATTTCCTCCACTGCCCCTGAAGTCTCATGTTTATTTCACCCTAAGTGCAGAATGTATTTCGTGCAACCGCAAGAACCTCTGATGATGTCTTAAGAGTCCTCATACCATCAAAAGATGCCAAGCCTCTTCTGAGGCTCAACAGAGTCTCTTAAACTTTAGCATCTGTAAAAGTCAAAGGACAAGTTACGTAGTTCTGATGTGCAGTAGTATTGAGTAATTATTTCTACTCCATAAAGGAGGGTGTGGAGGATGGCAAGGAAAAGCCAGCACAAGGCAAGACTGAATGCCAGCAGGGAGACACCAGGCTTTGCAGCGCTATATCTCACATCTCAGACTCACGGTGGACTCACCTGCAGTTCAGCAGACCTACCTAGCCTCGCGTCTCCAGTCCTTCCCCTTGCAGTAATGTATGCTTTCTCATGAGCTAGCTCCAATCCACCCCGAAACTTTCCATGGAAAGTTTCCCACAGCCTTGGTATTTCTAAACTCATGAGGTCTCTACTGAAACTTGGGTCGCACTTTCAAAACAGCGTCACACAATTTTCCTTTAGGGCCTCCTTCCAGGGAATTCAAACATACCACTCATTATCCAGTTTCAGTAGCTTTCTGGAATCTTGGTGCAAACCTCCGTGGCCCCATAATCCTTGTATTTTGAATGCCGGCAAAGCCAGCTCTTTGGAGATGACTCTGCCTAGCTCTGCTGTGGGATTGAGACGTAGTCCTCTTCTACCTCGGCTGTGCTGGATGCTGCATGCACTGGTGGCTAAACTTGGAAACACTTCCCTGAGAGGTTGTGTTTGTGTGGGAACCTCCTTCCGTGGTACTCAGTTCAGTCTCTCACTTTTCAAATGAGTTGGGATGTTTAGAAGTTGGGGTCCTAGGCAGGTGGTACTTAGCCCTTGGGCACCTTCCATACTGCTCCAAGTGAAAGCAGGAGGTTCCTCTGTGTGCTTCTCGTCTACAACTTTAAACTTGTCCGAACCCTTTCATGACAGGTTGCGCATTTATCGTGTCTTCCTGATTTAAATTATCATTCTAGACCTCCGGAAGTGGTAGTGAGCAGCAACCCTGTCAGAGGCTCAATGTGATGCTGTCTTGAAATTTTCCTCAACTTGTTACTTTTAATTCAGCCTCCTGCAAAATTTCCAGACATGGGCAGAGTCAAGTTAGATCCCTTTCCAGAATGTAGCAGGAAAGGTTTCTAGCCTGGTTTCCTATAGAATCCTCTTTCTCTTTTGATATGTTATGAAGCCCGGCCTCCACTATCTACATTTCTCTTGGCATGCTTATCTTCTGGACCCCCAGAAGAATCCCCATTAATCTTTGACTGTATTATCCTAGGCCTTCTCTAGCCTACGAGCCCCAATACCTCCACATTCATCACTCAAATGAGTTCCAAATGCCTACAAACTATATGGTCAGGTGGCCACAACAGGGACTCTATTCCCGCTACCAATTTTCTATATTGGTTACTTTTCTTATTGCTATGACCAAATCCCTGTCAAAAACCAATTAAAGAAAGGAAAGTTTTGTTTTGGCTCCATAGTTCAGAGGAATTCAATCCATCAAGGCAAGGACAGCGTGGCAGAGAGTATGAGATGGCATTGCACCCATGGATAGGAAGCATACAGAAATGATTGTTGATGTGAATGCAGAATGAATGCAGAAACGAATCTCGCTCCCACTGTTTCTCTTCTTCTTTATATTCATTAAATGGTCCCAAGACCCACGGGATGGTAGTGAGAACATTCACGTTGGATCTTCCCTCGGTTAAACTTCTATGGAAACACGCTCAAAGTGGTGATCAAAGGTGTCTCTTAGGTGGTACCAATCTATTCCAATCAACCACAGAGATTTACTATTACATAAGCACTGGCAAACGCTACGGGAAATCATTCCTGGCTTTTGCAATGAGTAGAAAGGAATCTCGTAGTCTAAAGATGCCACCGCACCATCCCCAACGACACACTTAATCATCTTGGGCCCCAGCTGGTGTGTCTGAGTCAGGCATAGATCCAACTGCTTTATTCACTTTCTAGGGTCTCTATGGGGAACAAAACGCAGCCCTGTATGAAATAAAATCTCAAGCACTAAATACTTCAGAGGGAATGCTAGTCATTCCTAATATGGCAACTATTCAGTCTTAGGGAGCATCTCCCCTGAAGGACCTTCCATACATACTTCTCTCTTCTTGTCTCTGGCCCACAGAGATGTTCGGGACAGAGGCCTCCTTCCCATCTCTGTTTTCTACCCCTACAGCCTAGTTTCCCTGATTTTGAAAACAGGGCTCATCTTTCCCAGCTATAACAACACACACACACACACACACACACACACACACACACGGGGGGGGGGGGAGTACATTCTATACCTTTTGCTCAGAAATGGCCCACACAAAGAAGTCTTAAGACATAGTGAGTCTAACTTTCCTCAAAAGCCAGGGCACATGGGAATTCACACTGAGACAAAAGGCTGGGCAAATATTAGACAGCTATTACTTCCCTGCATTGCCCACTTTGCTGGAAATGAATGGATTGACTCCTCAAATACCACAAGAGTAAACCAGTCAGTCTGGGTTCAAGATCAACACGCCTTTCTTTCCTTTCCATTGCTCTCTCTTCTTCTAATTTCTAGAGATGTATTCAAACTATTTATCGAAAATGGAGGTACTCAGAAGAGAAAACTGTCCATATAATGAAATGAATGACAACCATTGTATGCCTGATGTGGGTGACTTTGATCTCTCTTTCTCCGTCACCTGGACCCCACGTTATTTGCAACATGGGTTGTCCCCCAGACACACATAGGGGAGGTGTGTTGTGCTTCTGTGGATCCGTGTTGGTGAAAGGCACAGCTCTTGTATCCCTCCTGCTAGCAACAAGAAGAAAAGGGTGGAAAAGGCCTCAGAGACGAAGGACACCAGAAGGTGCAAAGCCGTGAACTTTCTCAAGCAGCAGTCAGGCATGTGAGTAGACTTCGAGTAGCCACGAGATGCCACTGCATGGTGTGTCTCATCAGGACTTGACAGAAAGGGAATAAAGTAGCTTATGGAATCGCCTTGTGGAGAGAAAAGGAAGCAAGCAGGGTGGAGTGCTGGAGATTAGGGCGAGGCCCACAAAGGAAGGAAAGGTTTTCCTGGGAGAGGAATATGCTTGAAAAAGTTATTCACTAGCTCCCCATCCTGGAATTAGAATATAGTGCTCCCTGGTTCCTTTGAGATCATGATGTTCCATCGACAGTTGAGGAAGCAAGGATGAAAGGGCTTCCAGATGTCACAGTAACCCAAGACAAGGTCTGAGCTACCACTTCAGCCTATCTCACGTCTTTATCACCCAGATCAGCCTCCTTTCCCTGGGTCTTCTAGACTCCTCAGCTCAGTCTGAGTCTCCACCCTAGGCTGGCCACACCCAAAGCGGATGAATTCCTACAGCTCAGTAGCTACCCAGCCTCCCCATGGAGTGTCAACATGACTGATGCTGTATTTACTAGTCTGATAGCACACTGTGTGCACACATACCCTTGTGCCCTAAGCTGTCAACTTCTCCTACATTGTCACCTGGTGCTCCCAATCCTTGCTACAATCTCTTTTCCCATTGCCTCAAGCACTCCATCATACCTTTCTGACGAGTCTGTTCATATTAGAATGAAATGGGTTAGAGACAGGATTTTCTCATTGCTCCAGGCCCCGTCTGATGGTGGTCACCAGGATCTGACATTCTCATTTTTCCTGTTGGGGGAAGAAGGATTTTTATCTTGTCCCTGGAAGAGGCAGTGACAGGCAAGCCACAGCACCCGGGGTTGGAAGGCAGACTGTGGTTTCTCATCATTAGAAAAATTAAAGTATACAGACAGAAATGTGGTTTTGCTTCCTAACTGTATCCTGTCAACTAAATATTTCATTTAGGCCTAATGCCTGAGCCAAATGAGAATCCTGAGCAAAACTGCACTATTAGAATACACTTAATTATTGATTCAGCCAGGCAAAAAAAAAAAAAATTAAAAAATAAAGAAACCGGGTGGTACTTCAATCCCTCTTATCAAGTATCTCGAGTGCTAATATGCACTTGAACAGCTGCTATTATCCTGGGGAGCCCACTGTCTTCAGCTGCAAAACGTACAACTTCACACCAGCCCCATGGAGACAGACTGAAGGCAATGGCAGAGATACAGCCTCTCTCCCCAGCCCAGGGAAGGCCCAGCAGATGCCCTGAGATTGGAAACAAGAGGTGGGCAGGGTTCCTAGACCTCCTCCTACCTCATCTCCCTCCACAGGAGGAAGGAGCATGCAATCCTATCCGTGTGTGTCAGGTCTGGGAATTCTAGATAACCAGGCAACATCATTCTTGTGCCTATTTGCATTTCTTTAGTTGTTGTCAGTAACAAAGGTGATGAATGTGACACCACGGTGGCCTCTAGAGGTCCTCGGAGGCCTCCACCTCCCTTTTGCACAGTTACTAAGGTTATAAAGACTGGAGACGTGACCATGGCCATGTGGCCTGAGGGGAAGTGATGGAATTAAAACTCAAATCTCATCTCCAAACTATGTTGGGGTGGAAGAAAGAGTACAGGAACTCAGACACAGGGGAGGGTTGGCTGCCTTGGTGGGTGTGTTAGGAAGATGTTATTGATAGCTATGGCAAGGCAACATTGGAGTTTCCGGCTCAAAAGTGTCAAGAGTAGGATACCTCCCTATGAATTGTTAGATGGGGGTGATCCAGAGATGCCCCCAAATAATACAAGTTATTGCCATTGCTCTCTTGGTTGTCCAACCAGAACTTGATGGTGAGACTTATTGCTGAAGACATCACACATACGTCACACACAGAAGACTTGGAGAAATAAGCTGGTATTCGCTGGGAGGTGTTTTCCCTGTTGGCTACCTTTCATAGTGTTATGCAGGCTGCTGGGGGAAAAATCACCAGCTATGAACTCTGAAAGCTACAGTAACAACAACACTGGCAAGATAAGCTGGAGTGTAATAGTGGCATACTTAGGGGTAATCAGCTGCTTTCCGATTGGATTTAAGGCTTATTACCTAGAAAAGAACTCATGCCCAGTGCTGTAAATCTGCCTGAGAACCCATGACTTGTGAGTTCATAGTCCCCAGGGGTGAACCTGCTACTATTATTTGGCTAAATAGTATCAAACTGCCCTCCAAATACATCTCTAATACCTAATCTCTGTACCCTTGATTAGTACAGCTCCCAGTAGTCATCAGAGAAGCATCTTAATGTAGTGGGCAGTGGTTAATGCAGACACAGAACTGGTCAATTCGCAGAGAATACTCAACCATAAGTGGAACATCTAGATCACACCCTAGCCCCAGGATCAGGGACTATGCAGATGATGAAGACAAAAAGCATGTAAGAGCCAGAGATTGGGAATGGCCAGTATGGAACAATGAAAGGATTACTGCATTCATGACTTCACAACAGATGCAGTGGCTTGCAAAAGACCTACGCAAGATCAAGCCAGCAAGCACTTTATCATGGAAGAAGGGACTCAGAAACTCACCCCTAGCTGAGGAGCTATTAAGCACTGATGGCTGCTAGGGGCAAGATAATCAGTTCTCTGTAGGGATGTGGTCCCTGCTATTGGAACAAACTCTGGTGGGTGACCCCATATTCATGAGTATATGGGCAGCACAAATTGGACTCAGTGGGATATATACATACATACAAACACATATATGTATGAGATGAAGTTGGGATGGGTGGGGCTAGGATGGACCTGGAAGGAGTTAGGGTGGAATAGGAGGTAAATATGATTAAAACATATTGTATTCTATAAGAAATTCTCAAAGAATATTGTATTCAAAATTAAAATATCATATTCAAATGCATTCAAAATATAACCTTATTGCCCAAATACTTTTGCTATCTATATTTCATGGCTTCCCCTTTCACACGCTATGTTTATCATGGTATTTCATCTATAACTCACATATCCATTCACTTGCCCATCACTCTAATTAAGAAGCTATTACTCCACTTTATCATTTGCTTTCTTTCAATCCATCTTTCCTTCCATTATCCATTCATCCTTTCATTATCTGCAAGTTTCCATCCATCCATCCATCCATCCATCCATCCATCCATCATTGAGTTTAAAGACTGTAAGATCCTGAAATGTAAAGTCCTCCAGTCAACATGTCAGATGAAGGACAATTTTTCTACTCCAAGGTAAGGCACTGTCTCTGAGTCACCTCACAAAATCAAGGTGTGGAATTTTATGACTCACACGTGTCTAGTGGGACATTATGTGCAAAGCCAACGAAGTTTCAAAGTCGCCGGAAGATAGAGGTGACAGAATTAACAAGTAGAAAGAACCTCATAGGTGACCGTGTCTCTGTTGTCTCCACCTCTCTGAAGGTGGGTGTGCTCCTAAATCCTAGTCAAAAGTAATCTCTTTGGTGGTCTCACAAATGATGCAGATTTATGAGTGTTTCCTCTGAATCAAAGTGTTCCCCACTAGAGACAGTAAGGGGGCTCATAAATTTCTTTGGTGAACCTGTAGGCAAGCCCACCCCAGTAGGGAGATGCAACTGGTGTCTGCATATCCACTCTCATGTGAGTTATCCTTTCTCTACACATCTTCAAATAACCGCAATAAGCTCATTGGTTCACCAAGCTAAACTTGACCAGCATTGGGCTTCCCTTCTAGGCTGAATAGACTTTTGTTCTCCTCTCCTCAGGTAAAGTCATGCAGTAGTTGTTTTCTCTCTTACATGGGTCAGCCAGGCCAGTTTACTCATCGCTGAGGAGATTCCACAGCAAGGATGGAATGGGTTGGTCACCCCAATTCATTTGATTCTACAGCTCCTGGATTTAGCTTCCTTCTGTTTGTACAAGTCCTTCTTAGCTCAAGCCCTAGCACCTTTTCAAAGACTTACCTAGCTGTTCTTCTTGAAGAGTTCATTGCAATTAGAGCCACTATCCGATGACTTGGATGTGTCTAGTAAGGCTGTGTTGCAAATCTTCAGTTGCATATTAACTTCAGTTTTGACTCTCCTAATATTAGAAATTCCTTGTGTTAGTTACTTCTCTCTTTGCTCCGTCAAAATAGTCAACAGAAGAACGCTAACCCAACAGATAGACTGCATCTCTGTTAAAAGAGGATTTGCTTATTAGATTAGCTTACACAACATGGTCAGAGAAGTTCAACAACATCTCACATGGAAGAAGCCTGGGGCCTCAGCAGTTCCACTCTGGCACCAAAGAACTGGAGGGTTCCTGGGGATCTGCCGGAAAGGCCGAAGCTGGTTCTAAGATTAGCAAAAGAATCAGCTGCAGCCCGCAGACTAGACGAACTCAGCGGTAAGAATGAAAGGCAAGCCAGCCAGAAGCAAAAGCTTCCTCCTCTTGTGCCCTTTTATGTGGGTTGCTACAAGAAGGTGCTGCATGTTTAGGAAGAATTGTCCTACATTCGTTAATACAGTCAAGATAATGCTCCACAGACATGCCCACGGGCCAAACTCATATAGACAAGTCTCCATCGAGACTCCCCCCAGGTGATTCTAGGTTGTGTCTAGTTGACAATTCAACCAAACCTCACAGGACGTGTGTGGGTCTATTTTGGTTCTGAGTGGAAGAAGGAGCACAGAAGACATTGTAGCAGGATCGGGCGGAAGCTGCCACCCGGTATTCCAGTTGAGAGAGATGAGTGCTTGCGACTTCCCGCTTTTTCCTTTAACTCATCCCTGAATCCCAAGGCTGATGCTGCCCACAGTTAGGGCGGACCCTCCGTTCTCAGTTTTAAAGCTCTCTGAAAACACCACTGTAACGGCATTCAGAGGCATGTTCCTTGGTGACTTCAAGCCAGACAAGTTGACAGTAGAGATTGACCATCACATCCAGTATAACAGCCTGTTAACTGTGTCTTTTGTATACAGCAACTTCTCCATCGCAGCTCACCTGACTCCCTTCTGTTTGCTCCTTCCTCAGAAAAGATTGACAAGGAGGCCCCTTCCAACCAATACTGACCCTTCAAAAACATGAACCCAGTATCTAAAATCTCTCCAGCCTAGCTCTTTCTTCCTAAGTGGATGTCCTTTCCTTTCTCTGTTCTCCAAGGTACCATTTCCCGTTCATACCATTCTTTGCTTTTTCTTCCATTATTCTTCAAGCACAGTGCCCAGACAGGACATGGTGTCTGAAGGGACACCAGCCGCACATATTATCCGTGTCTGTTTTGAAGAGTGTTGTGGTTATGGGAGCCCAAGAGGTTCTTCGTCCAGGTGCTGACAAGCTTTATCACAAGGCCTGTGAACAAGGCATGAGGCCTGGGGGAGGTCACAGAGGCATTCTGTCTTCCAGAAGAAACAGTGTACGCTAGCTCTTCAGAAATCTGCACTTCCTGTCCCTTCCAGGGCCTGTGATCACTGGTTCTGCCTCAACAATCGCCCAGGCTGTTCTGGGGGAGCGCTGGAGCTTCTTCATGTGCTCATGTAAGAGGAAATGCCCACAGAGGCCTAAGGGAAACACAAAGCAACTGGCAGTTTGTGGTGTTAAGGAAAACAACATTGGCGAGAGTCAGAGGACGGAAAATAGGAAATCAATGACATGTGAAGACTGGGCAGAGCAATTAGGACCAGGGGACTGGATCTTGCCCATGGCTGGTTGCTTAGTAGGAATTATGGCCAGGATTGTTTCTTCTCCGAGAAGCTCCTTAGCCTCCTGCCATTTCCAGATCATGAGGCTAATGCATAGAGGACATTAAGGTTATATGAGTGGGGTTGGTTAGATGACTGCACACACACAAGCACACATACACATGTACACACACGTGTATACACACACACACGTGTATACACACACACACACACACACCTGTGGACCCATAAAATGACTGCATATTTTTTTACCTCCTTGTATCCATGCCTCTTGCAACATAAAGAGGAATCTGTTTCTCAAGGCTGTAAATCCAAACAGATACTTAAAAAACTCATTTTAGCCAATGAAATGCAGCAAACCCAGGTGTGACTCGGTTCAAAGTCTAGAAGTTAAGAGCGTGTGTGCTCCGCTCGCTCTCCAGAAGAAGGTGATGCTCTGTGGAAAGTCCGCCTGCAGATGATGGGAGAAACGTGGTTCCATTGTCCTATTGCCACGGAATCGCTGTAGCCAATCACCAGGTCCGGAAGTGAGGCATCCTGCAACAGTTAGCCTATAGCCTACCCACCGAATGCCTCCTGCCACACGAGGGAAGCCAGCAAGGCTGACCAAGCTTGAGCCACATCTGCAGAACCTCCCAGCAGCCCTGTGAGTAATCACAGGTTTTGAAGTTGTTGGGTTTGGGATGGTTCTCTGGGCGGCAGTAATTAAATGAGACACAGAAGGAAAGGGCAGGTGAAAGAAATCTTGCATACTAGACACCAAGGACATTGGGATTAATCTAGGCTTCTCTGTAACCTGGGTTTATCTCTGTGTCACTTCCGCAAATACACAGCAAGTTATACCCTAACTAAGGCTCCTGTCCAAGGTGAACTCATGTTCTGGCTTCTGTGGCTTCCTTTTTCAGAGACATGGCTTCATTTCTCCTCTCTTTTTGCCTGGTTGACTCCTCCTCTGTCACTCTGCTTAGTTGTCCCTTCATCTACCGTGACTCCTTCCCGCTCTTTAGTTACCTTTCTTTTTGTCTTTCCATTGCTTCTACGTTATTCTTGCATTTATGTTGCCCTCATCATGAGCACAGATATTTTCAAAGCCACTAGGTGATTCTGATGAGAATTCAGGGCTGAAATGAAGCTAGTCATTGTGGGTAGAGGTGTGTGTGTGTGTGTGTGCGCACGCATGCGTGTTTAGTGTGTTTAGTGTGAGAGTTTGTGCATGTAAGCGTGTGGTGTTTGTGTTTGTGCATGTGAGTGTGTGTGCATGTGGGTGTGTGTGTGTGTGCGTGTGCGTATATGTGTTATGGAACTGTTCCTACGTGAATACTACTCTATTCCTCTCCACACTCTCTGCTTTCCCTCAGCTATCTTTAGGCTGCTGTTCTCATAACCAACCCCTCACCCTCCCAACTGCAGGGTTTCCTCTCTGTGTCACATTCTACCGCCACCCTGGCTACAACAGAGTGTGGCATGAAAGAATGATGCTTTTTTGTTGTTCTGTCCAATAGTTTACACAAAATCATTGACAAAGGCCATTTCCCACAATGTTTTGCAAAGCAGAGGAGGAGCATGTGACAGAGACCTTAAGGTGAGCAGTAGCTTGCTCTTCCAAGTCCTTTGCAAGTCCCCGCCACCATCACTGTCTCTGAGTTTTGCTTCTAATAAAGAGAATACAGCTCTCTGATTCCAAAAGTTCTGCTGTTAGCTTCAGCATGAATGGTTCATATGTGTCTATTTACTGATTTATGTGGTCCTTCCATAGAGTATGTAAGAGCTGTTTCTACCTTGGAAACACAATCATGATCTTAGGACTGAGCAGAGAAATAGAACAGGCACACGATGCATACTTACCAGGTAGCTGATGCCAAAATCAATGCACAAGGGGGTCATATGGGCCCCGGGTGAAGCTGGAGGGAGGAGTGAACCTGGACCTACCAGGAAGGACAGACTTTCATGAAGTAGTCCTAAGAAAATACTATGAGTAAAATATCTATATGTCTATAGCAATATCTATCTATATATCTGTGTCTGTCTATATCTATCTATCTCTATCTATCTCTATACATCTATATCTGTATAAGTATGACAGCTGAATGAGGCCTCCCATAGATAATACGGATATGCATATATCTATATCTATCCATTTATATAGATATGGGAGGCTTCACTATATATCGATGGGAGGCCTCATTCAGCTGTCATACCTATGAGGAGAAAGCTCAGTTTGAAATTAGACAGAAACGGTCATAGCTGACTTGCCTATAAGGAGGCAGTGTAGAAGGAAGGCATGAAGATAGATAGGACATTGTAACAGGGATGGAGATCTGAGGCCTTAGAGGTTCTTCTGCCTTGTAGTGCATGGCTGAGTCCGGGATTAATGAAATGAGCCAGAGACTGTTATTTCATACTCCAAATCCATTTAGCTGCTTCAAAACTGTCCCCCTCACACACACACGCGTGTGTGTGTGTGTGTGTGTGTGTGTGTGTGTTCATGCAGGCAGGTACACACAATAAACAGTTGCTCATGGCCTGCCTGCATCGGACTTTAGGACCAAGTGGGAAAGGGCAGGCAGCTTCGGAATGCAGAAGACATAGATTGAAGTGCTTCAGAGGACTGGGCTTGTAGTGCGACTGTCTGGACTTTGAGTTTCCCCTCTTAGAGTCTGTGCAAGTGTAGGATGAAGAAATTGCAGACTTCCCTCCACTCTAACAGTAGGGTAGAGTTCCTAACGTATAAGTTCTCTAGGAGCTTATGTAGAATAAAATCTCCTGAGGTAGGTACTTAGGACTCCGTCGCTGACATTCAGTAGACTAGATCAATTAACTGAGATAGTCGTTAACAAATACTTTCAAGCCGCCAGTGATATGCCCTGTGCCTTACTAAACTAGATGGACATGAGGAATTGAGCTGTGCTTTCAGGTGCTTGTAAGTAAAGACACCTTAATGTGTTGCCCTGCACATACTGCCTGGGGTCAGGAAGTGACTGGCAGGCAGGGCTTGTTCTAAGTACTCCACCAAGGCTCTAAAAATGAGCTCTTTCTACTGGACCAACGCCCGACTCTGAACAGGGATAAGAAAATGGCAGTGGCTTCTTGGGAGAGTGAGTCTGCTATGGAGCGTCCACATGGCCACCTCCCAGGTTTTCCTACAAGATTTTCCCACTGTCCAAAACTCGATGAGGTCTGACCTTGCAAGATGGGATGAGCTCCCAGCCCAGAGCGGTGTGACTGCAGCTGAGGCCAGGAACATTCATAACCCAGGCACCGACAAACCCGTTAGCGACATTGCTGCAGGCGGGCTATTACTTACGATGTAGTTAGTGTCGCTTTACCAGAATGGATGGTATGCAGTATTTGAGAGAAGAGCCCTAAGTCTGATGGAGAGGAAAATAAGTTACAGCAATGGTAGACTGGTCTGGGGAAGTGGGGGACAGGGACATGGGTTATGACTGAAGATGGGTCATCCCTACTCAATACAGTCATTCTCTCCTTTTGGTAAAAATGTTCAAGATGAAAATGCCCAGGGAAGAACGTGATGGTAGATCAAATCATTGTTCACAGAAAACTAGAAAGGGCTGCAATGAAAATAAAAATTCAGTGGGAGGAAGAGCCTCAGGGGTTAGGGATGGCGAGAAGCATGGCCTCAGAAAGAGGGCTGAAAGAGGCTGTGAGAACTTTCTCTAAGGCTCGATGCCCACACAGCTGGTCTAGTTTTGCTACCTTAAGGCTCTACCCTGCAGTCTTCAAAGTTCAGGAAACTTTCCTTCCAAACCATCAAAGATAGTCCTGGCTGCCTCCATTGACTCTCTTTCAAACTGCCAACTTCTATGTCTTGTTGTGATTTCTTTCCCTTTATATAGTCTCTTACTCATGAAGATGCATTCATCACCCATCCCCTTTACACCCCACCATTATTCCCTTCATCGGTTCCTTGGGTTCCATCAGTACTGTTGAATGATAAGAAAATAGAACCGGAAGTTGCTCTTAGAAACACTTAGTGACATACCTTGGAGAGGGCCCCCAGGGGGTCCCAGACCACCAACCCTTAGCTTGAGTTCTAGTTCCCTGGTAACATCTATGAACCTCCGAGCCTGTGTTGCTTTTTTCTGCTGGGTAGTAGAAAAAAGTCATTGAGTGGAAGGCTCTATTGGCTTAGAAGAGACAAATGGGATTGTAAGATCTGCATCTCTTGAGTCATGTGACCTTACCCCTGTAAGTCTCTAATTCTTGCTTTAAAATTGATTACCCATAGTACCAATTTCACAGAGTGGATGCGATTATTGGTACTTAGTTCTGTACACATTCAGTAAAAAGTATGTCCCTCCTTCTCTCTCTGCTCCTTTTCCGGAATTAGGAATAAGGAGAGAACTCTGTTACGGGACTCATGAGATTCAACACCTCATTCTAATATCTCCACTAAATGGCAAGCTGACTTTAGATGAGACATTTAAACTTAACCTCTCAATTTTTTAACCTATAAAAGGTGGGATGAACATTTCATAGAATTCTTGGATTAAAAGAGAAAATAGATGAGATTTTTTTTTCCAGTTGCTGAGAAGTAAAATACTAAGACCAGGAAGAGCTGTGAGGTGCCCTCTGGGGTCAGCCTTCTCCCAGGACCTCTTTGAGACTGTTTGAAACTTGCATGGTTGGAAAACAGTGCTCCAAAGACAGTGTTATTTTGCTGGCAGACACAAAAGGGGGATTTAAAGTTTACAATGGAAAATGACTTAACAAAGATCGTGGAGTTAAAATTCCCTTGCTCATCACTGTGTGTTTTCCTGTGATACAGTAGTGAACCAGACAAAGGTGATGGCTTGAGATTTAGAAAGACGCTCCAGCCGTTAGAGCATATTGGGCTTTCTGAGGCTTCCCAACCATGGAGGAGTTCAGCCCACTATCCCCAAACATACACATACATGTGTGCACACACATGTGCACAAGAGAGAGAGAGAGAGAGAGAGAGAGAGAGAGAGAGAGAGAGAGAGAGAGAGAGGACAGAAGACAGACAGAAAGTCTTCACAATTCCTGCTTTCTTCAACCACTTCTGCCTCAATGAGATACCCGAGTTAGGGTGGGCAACATCTCCTCTTTCACTTTCCTCATCCACGGGGGTGGGATAGGCAAGCGATGATTCCACAGTCATTCTTTCCAAAGTAATGGTACAATAGAGTCTCACCAGGTGTTGAAACAAATAAACACTGTCCCCCTCAATCTGACTTAACACAAAACAGTTCATTGCTAGGTGGCCCTCTTCATGACACAGAGGGCCCAGCACCTTTCAGTGCTGTCCAGGCATTCTCACCTCGCCATGTGAAAGCCTCCACATTTCTCTGCTAGCTGGGAAGGAAGACCATCATTAAGCTCCATGACTTGGAAGTACTGCACACCACGTTCTCGCATATTCCATTAACAATGCTAGTCATACGAGCCTCCTTCACTCGAAGAGAGGCTGGGAAATTACAGCCCGCTGCTGGACAGCTGTTTGCACCATCAGCTCTGCATCACAGATGCCGGCTAGTCAGTTTCATGTAGTAAGAGTAACGTGCAGTGGAAGGCGACAAGGGAGGTCTTTGCAAGGACAGCATCAGTATGTAGAGCGTCTTCCCAGGCTTCCCCACAAAGAGTTTATTTTTCTCCCAACATTGTAGAGGCAGCAGAAACCGAGAAGGAAGTTTGGAGGCCAGGAATGAGCCAAGAAATGTTTTCATTCTGGCTTCTAAGGTAGTTGTGCAGGATACAAACACCTGGCCATGGAGGAAACAGAGGCCAAGCGATGCTCCAAAGACAAGTGGAGGAGTAGACAAAGGAAAAATAGAGTGTTCATAGTATCCCATGCTCCTGTGTGGTAGGAGAGACAAGCACAGAATAAGCTGTACTCTGTCTCCCTTTTCCTCTTCCCACATCTCTTCCTTCTCTATGACCTTTGGCAGATGACCTGAAGCTGTCACAAAACCATGATTTCAATGTCTATTGTCTAAAGAACTCATTGTCTTTGAGTTATAGGTCTAGGTGATATTCAGAATATATCAGGAGCATAGGCTAAGCCCTAGCTAGCAGCTTCAACCTGAAATAACCAAATCTGTGGGATAGGCTCAAGCAGATCACGCCCTTGCTTACCCAGCATAAAGCCCATTCTCAACATGTTTGCCACCTCAACCTGGTGGCTACAGGGATGCTCTGAAAGTCACGTGGGTTTTTTGTCTACGCGTCCTGACCGCTCCACTATTGAGGCTCATTGTTATTTCAGATGTGACGCTGGAAATGAGCACAATTATCCTGATGTGTATGGACAGTTGGGTGCACAATAGGTTGGGATTATTAACTCTCTTATTCAGGACACTACATTTCTATTAATGTTACATTAGCTTTGTTGAAAGTCATGTACCATGCTATTACATAATGAGCTTACAGTCAACTAATCCCTGATGGTTTTGTTTTACATGAATTTCTGGGAAAAGAAGACTTCTTCCCCACTTGGTATTTACACATTTAATTTCACCTCTAAGAGGTGGGACCTTCAGTGGACCGCAGGTAAATTTCATCTTGAGTATTCCATCCCATCCTCCTGGTCTGCCTTTTGAATCTAGATTTTTATCACCCGGAGTTATTAGCTGTCCGCCCAGCTGGGTGCCATCTGCAACTTTGATAAGCAAGCTTTCTGTGTGATTTAGGCAGGCATTTGTGATGGTCAAGTTTCAACTGTTTTGCATAGGCTATTGTTAAAATGAGATTGTATCCCTTTGCATATATTAGCCAATGAAAAGAAAATTAGTAGACCAGTCAATTTATGGATGAGTTACTGCCTACCCACAAGGTGACATGCAAAAAAAAAAAAATCACCTTGCCTCTGCTTTACTTTGCTATCTTTCCTGAGAGGTACAGGGGAATGGAAGACAATGCTTTTTAGTACTGATTAAATTCTCCCCCCTTGCTTGAAGGCTAATAGATGCCTAATACACATAGCATAGTAACCCTCAACCATCCGGTGCAAAACTTCTATTTTCTCTCAGAATCCATTCCTCCTGTAGTCTGTTTCATCTTAGAAAGCAACGATTGCGTTCTTCCAGCTGCACAGTCCGTGAGACCTTGGCGCCACTGTTGACTCCTACTTTCCTTTCCCACCCGCAATTCCAGTTATCAACAAATTGTTTTGCATCAAGCTCCAGAAAATATCCAAGACACGATCCTGGGTATAGTTCACCGATCTGATGGCCCCTACCTCAAGCAGAGCTGCCGCCATCACTGGCCTCGTCTGTTGTATAGTCTGGCCCCGATTCCCATCATTGCCCAGCTGTCGTCTTCCCTCCTCCGAGCAGCATAAGACAGCTTTTAGGAAACTAAGTCAGATCACACCTTCCTCCGTTCAAAACACTGCAGGAACTTCAAGTTTGCTCAGAGCACACTCTAAATGATTGATTATAACCAAACCATCCTGGGGGACAAGACCCCTCAGTCCTCTGATCTCTCTAGATGCTCTTCCTTGCTTATTGACATTAGTCATAGTTCTTGTTGTCCATGGAACATCCTAGGGAAGATTTTTTTCTGGTTGTTTGTCCTGCTGGATGGCTCCCTTCCTGCTCATTTAAGTTCCCTGACTGACCTCAGGGGCCTTTCTGGACCATGTTGCTTCATTTGTTCCCTGAACAACCTTAGGAGCTTTCTTGACCATCCCGTACAGAGCACAACACCCTTTTCCAGGTCCCAGTCTTTTTCTCTCCTTATTATATTCTTTTTTCTCCAAAGCCTTTAGTGTCATCTAGTGTAACACTTCGAGTCCTGGTTTATGACATGCGTCTTCTCCCAGCCACAAACAAGGGTTTCCTCTGCTCATTACTATACTCCTGCTCCGAGAACGTTCCATATACATAGAAAGCTCCCTGTAATTATCTGTGAAGCGATTAAGCTGATGGTTCTAGGTTAGCCTTCAAACTTCGAGATCTCTCCCTGGCCTAAGTTTCCACAGCTATGCTACAACATAATATTTGTTCAGTAGAAATCAAACATATTTCTCTCAACACCAGGGAACACTTCCCTCAAGTGAACATATATTTATGCAGGAATCATATAGATGCATTCCATCAGAAAACCTCCCTCCCCTTTTGATTATATTAATAAATCATGTTAAAGTGAACTCTTCTGGCTAAAAAGAGAGCAGAAAAAAGATTCGAAAATCCTCAGTCCCTATGGCTGCTTCAAAGCCCTCCTCATGGAGGAAGTTAAAACACACACACACACACACACACACACACACACACACAAAATCAAAGTGTAAGTTGATCAGTGTGATGAGTGCAAGTTACCAGAATTTGTTGCTAAGAATAACTGTGTCTATATAATCATTTATGAAAGTTTATTTTTTTCCAAAGGGGAAGCAATTATCTTTTAAACCTTAGTTGAACTCCATTCTCACTTCCTCCTTCCTCCCTCCCTCCCAACCCTGATGTGGGGGATGGGTTAGAAGCTCACTGAAGGTCTTGTTTCAAGATGGAGATAGTTATGAGATAGATAGGAGCACCCGGAGCTACCATCACAGCCTCCCCTGCCCTAGATGGGGATAAGGGTCTGTGCATTCTAGCGAAAGATGCACCCAAGATTTCTCAAGTGACTAAACCCATTGTTGAAATGGAGGGACATCCAGTCTCCCAAATTAAATGCAGGCTCAATTAGAAATTTCACTGAAATTCGAAATTACAACCATTTCTCCCCCTAAACGACAGGATTGCGTGGCATCGCCGAGAAACTGACAGGTAATTTGAGAAACTAAGGTTCCTTGGACTCTGTAGTTAATGGAGAATTTAGCACCAATTCCTGCGTAATTTGCACTTCTGAGAAGCAGAATTATTATGAAGTCAGACATCTCCAGCACTTTCAACTCTTGGATCTGCCAGGCTTTAAGATGACCAGGAATGTAGAAGGACTAGGGTCAGAGGTCACCATTTCAATATCTGAGGCTGCCTGGCTCCCCCAAACTGGCATTTGAACTGAAGAGCTGGAAATTGGAGGTGACATCCAGAAGTCTCTGAAAATTATAACCCTGACTTCCTCCTGGAGAAGCTTATCTGAATCCTAGCTTCCCCTTTGATGAGGTTACTGAAAAGGCGCTCTGCTCCTCGCTCTTGAAGGATAACATACAGCGCCAGGGAGGCCCAAGTGTATCCCTTGGGGGAAAACAGTAGCAGATGTAACAAGCAGGGACACTAATTAAAGGGTCTGGGCAACTTGCTAGGGATGAAGGAGTCTGCCCCTGATGCCTCTTCTCTTTGGGCTTCTTGCAGGAGCAATGCCCTGAGCCACAAGACTCTTTACCTGATGCTCCTCAACACCGCTGCCCCAGGAAGCAACGTTTTTGTTAGAAAGGATCACTCTGGAGACCGTGGCTCCCCTGCTCCTCAACTGGCTGTTCCATTTGTCTTCTTGCCCAACAGGGCTGAGATACAGACACCAAATCTGCCTCCTTCTCAGGGCACAGAAATCCAAGTTAGTTCGCGCCCTAGTCTTACTCTCTTTACCTGTCACAAGAAGGAAAAAAAATTAAAAAGACTAGTGCAGCTGTAAAGGTCAAAGGGTTAATATTTTGAGTTATTGGTCAAAATTATAATTTTTCTATATAAGTACATGGGATTTAGTCAAGACTTCTTTGAATAATGCTGGGGCAATTTCAAATTTAATGTAAGAGGACCGGGGAGATGACTCAGTGAAGAAGAGGCTGGCCACCAAGTCTCATGACCTGAGTTTGATTCCTAGGACCCACAGGAGAGTGGATCGGGAGAGTGGCAGGAGAGAATGGCTTCTCACAAGTTGTTCTCTGAGTTCTGCATCTCTCTCAGGTATGTATCTCTCTCTCTCTCTCTCTCTCTCTCTCTCTCTCTCTCTCTCTCTCTCACACACGCACGCACGCACGCACGCACGCGCGCACACACACACACACACACACACACACACACATGCACAGCTGGGGAGAGATCTCAGTTATTAAGGCACATGATGCATAAGCAGAGGACCTGAACTAGACCCCCATCACTAGTCTGCAAAGCTGGACTTGGAGGCCAGTGCGGAGAGGAGAGTGGTGGCCCTTGGAGCTCCCTGGCCAACCAGCCTAACTGAATTGTTGAGCCCAGGTTCCTGTGACAGGCCCTTTTTCAAAAATCAAGGTGGCTGACTCCCGAGAAATGACACTTGAGGTTGTCCCGTTCCCCGCATTTACTAGCGTGTGCGTGCATGCACATCTGTGCATCCGAGCACCCATACACGTACATACCTTCCCCACCCACACAATTTATATATGAAATCTATGTTCTTGAAATGTATTAATTGTTCAACAGGTATGCAGTGACTACCGTGTACAGGGTAATATTAGATGCAATAAATATAAGAGCGAGTCTAAACCATGTTTTTTTTTTTTTGTCAATTTTTTGAGACAGGGTTTCTCTCAGTAACAGTCCTGGCCATCCTGGAACTCATCTGTAGACCAGGCTGGCCTCAAACTCAAACTCACAGAGATCCACTGCCTCTGCCTCCTAAGCGCTGGGACTAAAGTCATGTGCCACCACCGCCTAGCAACCATGACTCTTTTTCCTCCAGGCTTGTACGGTAGTGAGTGCTAAGAGTGGAATACAACCAACAGCAACTGGTAGGTGAAAAGAACACCGCTTAATCTGTGCACCGAGAGATTATTGTACACCCTGTCTCAATGCCCTGATTAGGCGTTGTCCTTTAGCTTCATGAATTCTTCAAAGATGTAACTATAGGATTTCAAACATGCCAGAGAACACACCATAGTCTGTTCTATTCCTTAGAAAATGAATCCACAAAATGCATAACTAATTATTCTATAGTAAAACAAACAGTGAGAAAATCTTTATTATCTACATCTAGAATATCTGCATGAGAAAAGGCAGTTTGAGGAGTCTGACCACCAAGAGCCTTGGGCCAGTAGACAGCTGACATGACACCCTCAGAAGCAACACCAACCCTGAATCAAACTCTTGTATGACAGGAAGCAGTAGGTGAGCCATCAGGAGTGAGACAGGCACAAGGTACGGCTGCAGGACAGGGGCTTCTGCCTTCCCGGGACCCTTCTGAAGCAAAGACTTCTCGGAACTGAGAGTCCACACTGAGCAGCAAACAGTCACCAGCTTTGCAAACAGTGCATTCACTCCCAGACCAAAGAGTAATCTTCTTATGTGCACAGCGTGGAAAGGACATCTGGTCCCAGGACAGTCCTTCCAGCCACGGCCGCACACACAGGAAACAGTTATCGTGTGACCATCATTCCCTAAAATAAATGACAGGTAACTACAAATCTGGGGAGCTCATACATAGACGCACTGTCTTCATAAAGGTCCTTGTGGAGCATAAAACTTTAATAGGCCAGGCTTTAGGCACAGTGGGAGAAATCTGTCGATGGTGTTTTAAAGCAGATGTGCTGAAGTTCGTGGCAGTTAGCCTCTTCGTTCACACTGCATGCTTATGGCTCTGTGTGTTTGTGCATGTAGAGGTCTGGGTTGATGTCACATATCTTCCTCTATTATGTGCTACCTTATTTATTTATTTATTTATTTATTATTTTGAGGCAGGGTCTTTTCATTGATCTGGCAAGACTGACCGGCCAGACAACTCACCCATGGCTCTGACATTGTAGGTGTGCATTACCACATTTGTTTATGTGAGTGTTGGGGATCCAAACCCTGGTCCTCATACTTGTACACAAGCACTTTACCCCGAGCCATCTCCCTGATCCCCATTTTAATGCACTTTTTGATTAGAATTAATCTTATATGTCCTAAAATTCCTGTTAGAATAGCTGGATCTAGCTGGTACCAACAGTTTGATTTCCCCGAGTTATATGTTGAAAAAAGCAAATTGGCAAGGCGAGACTTAATCACGTCGCTGGGGAATATCAGTTGATTGCATTGGTTGTTTGTTTCTCATTCAGTAGAGGCTTAGCTTTAGATACAAAAGTTTGTCTGTTGTACCAATTGATATGGACTCACTCAGTGCCTAGAACAGTGTCTGGGATATAGTAGGCACCTGATAAATATTTATTCAGTAGATGTTTCAAAGGGTAAGTTTGTTGTCTGAGTGAATTGCTTTCAAGTTGCTGTTAGCAAGTCAGGCGGCTTCTGCACTAGTTGAACTGGAAGGCACATTATCTATGCAAGGAAAGTTCATTCCTGTATTCATTTATTCTCCATTTACTTAGTTATTTATTCATTCATTCAAAACCGGCTATTTAGAATTGACTGTGTGCAAGTCACTGTGATGGGAGACATAAAGTTGCATTATTGGAGACACAAAGACGGACAAGACACATTTTCCACCGTCAGAGAAGCCGCACATGTGTTTGTGTTGTGGAGAAGGCGTGACCAAATAGAGCAATTGGATAAGGGCTGAGCTAGAAAGGCTGCCCCGCAGGTGCCTTAATTCTGAGATTCCATGATACAGAGATCTAAGGGTTGATTTAAGATAGTTTCTAGGCAACATAAAATCTAGTGTTATTGAGGCTTAAATGTTAAATTTCTTTCCATGCTGAGGACTTTATGAAGAATATGCAACTTAAGTGACTTGATATTTGGACAACATCTTTGCCCTGGCTTCTGAGCCGTCTCCATGCCTTCCATAGACTAGGTAGACAAGCGGGTTAAGTTTCCGCTCAGGCTGGCCTTCATCGTAGCTGGTGATCATCCTGAAGCCCAGGCCACCCTGGGCATCCTCTCTCTCCTCTATTGACTCACTTGGGTCTGCGGTTCTGAGCACAGCATCAGTCACATTCAGTATGAACTAGAGGAGACTAATAGAACTCAAAAAGCACACAGAAATGAGCTGTAGGCAGAATAATCGCTTCCATTAGATATACCTTAGTTTCTAAAATATTCATTGTTATATATTATTTTATTGGAAGGGACACTGAGTCTCCAAGTGGGATTCTCTTTGTTTGACCAGTGGTGGCACTGGAGGTATATTTTCCTCATCCACATGAAGCTTCCCATGAGGGGGTGACTGTGGGCAGAACAGGAATCCTCCCTCTGTGCAACAAGAAGCTCCATATACATGAAGGCGTAAAGCAACACCTTCCTGGCAAGATTCGGTGCAATGCTAGCCCCGTGCATCTCACTGGATCACTAGAGTGGCATAACCCACTGGGTCCTACATCCACCTGCAAGCAGGGGGAGAGATGCTCGATCTTCACGCTTGTCAGGTCCAGGAATGTATTAAAGTATCACAAGGAGACGGCACTGGAGAGACTGGACCACAGCCAAAACCAAAGTCACCAAGTAAAGGCACAGGCTGGGTTGGCAGATAGACTGTCTCATGTCTCCGGAGCAGGGAGGAGACACAACCTTAATCAGGCCAAGTCCAGCTGCTCTAGTGTCAAAGAGTCTTTCAATGATGCCATTGGTGCTTTGAAGCTACTAGCAGGAAGGATCATTCCGAAGGGCTTTAGAGGCATTTGCCTGCAGACTTTTGCAATGGACTCAAAAGGCCTGGATTCAAGTTCTTCTTCTACCCTTCACAACATAGATGGTTCTGACAGGATTCCAGAAAATGGAGATCAAATAACACTCCCCATATATATCACCAGCTTTGGGGAAGGATCATATAAAAGCATTTATGAAAATCCTTTGGAAAACTATATATAATGCATTAACATGAGTGTTTTTCTCCAAACAGAAGACTGTAATGAAGCATCTATCACCAAACCTTGGCTCTTGAGAGCCTCCTGTTCACATTCCAGCTCCCAGGGATGTGCTGTTAAGATCAGCATTTTCAAGCTTCCCAGTTGTGGCTAATAAACCAAGTCATGGACCTAGGGCCCCTCTGTGCCAGTGTCAGGGAGACAGAATCTGACTTCACAGTAGTATAATAATGTCAACCAACATACACTGCACACTTCTTCTGCACCGAGCCCTCTTCTAAGTTCCTTGCCTGCAAGAACTTACTTAATATGTCAAACAAAGTAGCTATCAGTCATTCAATAAATACTTTTGAATGCATACAATGTGCTAGACTCTAAAATTGCCACCAAACTACAGAGATGGAAAGACTGCATTAAAAAAAAAAGAAAAAAAACAACTCATGGTTTTGTGGAGAAACAAAAATTATAAAACACAATATAATATATTAAGTTTGAAAAGTTAAGGGGATGGAAGACTTGGGTTTCTCAGGCAGCGAGGCAAGATGGTCCAGCCCAGGAGCCAAGACTTGAAGGATATTATTTGTGAGCAAAGTTAGACTTGCCATCTGTGCAACACAATAGAAAGAGCACCCCTCAAATTATCACTGGAAAAATAAATATGGCTCTGTATCCTGTGGACTCAGTTAGCTGCTCCAGGGGCCAGATAATGACACAAATATGATTGTGCAGAGCGAGATGTTACAGTGTATTTCATAAGCTGCCGTGATATTTTCCCAGCTCATGAAAAACAAGATAATGCCCATAAAAATAAGATATCATGGTAAAATCGGTATTAATTACTAGGAGCCAAAGTGCACTGCTTGAGGCTGTAAAACTTTTAGTATTCCAGAAGAAAGCAGTTCAAGGAACAGGCTAGCCACGATCGCTTAATCACTTGGCAGCGCCCCAGCCTATCTTGGTGAACAACAGTTGCCAAGGCAGCACAATCAGTCCCAAGCAAACAACCCCATGAAGCGTGGCTAATTTGGCTGAGATGGCTGAGTGGGATGGGGTTGGGGATGCTGGGAGCAGAAAGTGTCTTCTTTGCAGTTTCCTTTCTCATGGTTGATGAGCTGGGATCAGCTGAGAGTCACTGGTTTCGCCTTTGGGGGACTTTTGGCATACAATGGACCACTGGTTCCTTAAGGTCTAGCTTTGGTAGTCTCTATTGCTATAGATGAGCACCATAGAGCCTTGGTAGAGGATGGAGATTTTTATCTTCTGCCTTCCTCCCTATCTTCAGCCATAAACACATAATATGCAGGTATACACACACACACACACACACACACACACACACACTCCGTGTACTGAGTTCCCACCTTATAAAGGTCAGGATCCACCTAACTGCTTCAGTTTCCCTCTTCTAGACCCATTTGGTGACAGCCTCTCTCATGGGCCATAAACGGAATGGAAACATATGCACACGCAGCGATAAAACAGTTCCGAAATGGCATCTCTGCCGCCTGTTGCGTGGCAGCTGAAGTCAGACATCTTAATGTATGATATTATGGGAATTACCCACATTAAGATAAAATATCTGGATTTAAGTAACTATTTTTTTTCTCTGAATTAACTTAAAGATTGAACTCTGCAAACAAAGGCAGATGACTGAGACTCAGGCAGTTTGCTTCCCAGCCACTCCTTCCTCTGGCGGTGATACCCTGCAGGAGTTGCAATGAGTGTTTGAAGTTTGGGGGAGGGGACAAGGAACCTGCTCGTGTTTTCCAGATACCAAGGGAGTCCAGGAAGCCACCCTCTAACCAAAAGGTGTAAATGTTCAGAAGAACGTTAGGAGTTTAGTGCTGTGAGCATCTGCTTCGTAGCTAAGGCTTATGTGCTAAGTGGAGAGGCTCTAGTAGACAGTGAATCTTTTGAAAATGCTGCTTGAATGAACGGCATGTTGTTTGTTTCCCTTATCCTTCCTTGGAAGTTAAAAACAATCGTGTGTGTGTGTGTGTGTGTGTGTGTGTGCGAGCACACACACACACACACACAAACGCATGCACGCACGTTTGGTGTTTGGATTTCAGAGGAGGATGTTGGATATCCTCCTCTATCACTAAACCTGGAGCTGAGCTGGAAACTGGAAAGCCCCGACAATCTTCTTGTCTTCATCTCATCAAAGTATTGGGATTATGGCATTGGCCAGTCGGCCCCAGTTCTTTATGTGAATGCTGGAGATTCGAACTCAGATCTCCACGCCTGCGCAGCAATCAGTCTCTTCCTTGCTGCCACCATTTAGTACCAGCACAAACCTCTAGTTCCCTCACCTGGTTGGAACCTGTACTGCAGTACCACCAGCATTAGGTGTAAGAACTGATGGCAACAGCTGTGCTCTCAGTGGCCGGGGGTGCCCTTTTTGGCTGTCTGCCCTGCTGACTAGCATGCAGATCTGACTAGGTGACTTTGTTCATTGGTGCCTGAGAGTGTCGGAGAATCCTCAGCGGTCTGGGGATCATGCCAGACAGCCTGGGCTGTGGCTGTGGCTTTGCGGCCTTGAGATGTAGAGTGAACCTGGGGACCATATCCAAGTTTGTGGATTTTGCTTTGTAATGAGTAGCTTGAGGTTCCTAAGTGTCTTAGATTCACATGGAAAAAGCCAGGTAAGTGGCTTCCATGACCCCCAACCACAGTGTCTCACCAGCCTCACCCAGTCAGCTGAGTTCAGGCGGGTCAGAGAAAACAATATAAAACGCCAAGTTGTGGTTAGCATGTAATGTGCTCAGAAGGACACAAACTGCTTTTCCCAGGATGACCAAGCACATTGGGGCTGCAAGAGAGAGATTGACATTTAGGTCCTTTTAAAAGGTGCTCATTGGCCTTACAAAGAATCTGGTATTCATGTGTGTTAGGGACTGGAGTGGGGGCAGAGCAGGGAAAAGGAACAGAGCTCATTTCTGTCACTAGGAGATGGTGTGTGAGGCATGGACATGCACACACCACTACAGAATAAAGTGTAAGAAAATGGTTGAGGCGTGAGATCAAAGAAGGAGAGGAGAGACAGATGGCGGAGAGAGGCTCCAGGAGTCATTGGAGAGGTGCCAGTCATCATTCAAGAGATGTGGGGCACCTTAACATCAGGGCTGGGACAATTGTCTGTACTCCCAAGAAACAAGTGGGAGACCCATGAAGAGATTTCACCATAATGGTTAGATCATAAAAACAATTTGTTGACAAACTGAAGACTTCAGTGTGAAGGGCCAAACGGTAAGAGTTGGGGAGTAAATAAAGGAAGCTATCTTTGTGACTCTGAGCTTGGGAAAATTTCCCAAACAAAAACACACAAGGCATTAATAATTCATTCAAAACCAGATCGACTTAACTACATTAAAATTAAGAATGTGTGTTCACCAACTTGATGGCATAAAGAAAGCGAAAAAGACAAGTATCGGATGGGGAAAAAAAAGAGATCGGCAACGCATAGGTACAAAAAACCATTAGCATCCAAAATACACAGAAACGAGAAAAGTCATGAGGATGATGAGAGATGCTGCAGTTGCACTCGTGGTGGAGGGAGAGGCGGGAAAAGACATTCTACAGTAAAGAGTAGAGAACGGGGCAGGCTGGGGGCCATGGCAGGAAGAGGAGCCAAAATACAGCTTGGAAGCATGTAGGTGGACGGAAGGAAGGCAAATGCAGGGACTCACTAAAGAACGAGCCTTTTGTTAATGCCTCCAACACAGATCCAGCTGGCCTCTGGCAAGTCACTGGGAGAAGGTTAGAGCATGCAATGACATCATAAAAAGTCATATGCCAATAAGCCCCCACCCCAGCCTCCGCATGTGGGGCGTGCTTGTGATAGGTCTTCAACACACCAAGCGTCACAGAGACCAGATATGAAACCTGCCTGGCAGGGCTAGATTTGAGTGGACTTGGCAGTCACCTCTACCTACCGCAGTCTCTTCAGCCTGTGACTCCTGCTGGGGTCCCTGCCCCACAGGGTGACCTGTGATCGTCCCACAGCAGCACAGTTGCGGCTGACACAAGCCCCTCTTCAAGGAAATTCTTCAAAGGGCCCCCTTGCCTTGAAATGCTATGCACTTCTTCTCTAGCTCTTAAACAGAATAATTCATTAGTCAGTGAAGAACAATCAATATCGCGCTCCGACAATTTACACACTGACTCTGTTTACCCAGTGGGCCCTCCCTGGTAATACTATTTATGATCCTAAATAACTCCTTCAGTATTCAATAGAGCCAGGGGTACCCTGGGGATTAGAACACAATTAAATTATGAAGACATATGCTTTGCTCAGCCCTGACAATGTCCGGACGTATTTCACTAATGGGAGTCTCATACTGGCCCCCTTTTCGGGTCCCTTCTGCAACCTTCCTAATGGTCCCTTCAGGAGGAGACTTCTTTCTCGAAGGATACATTAAGGTGCAACCAGGAAAGGTGGCTGCCAAGGGCTTTTTTTTTTTCATGGCTGTTATGGCTGTTTCAGGACTCTTCAAAGTTCAGGGCACTTCGATAGGGTTGTAGATTTAAGGCTAATAGGCAATCAGAGTGTTGGCGGACTTAAACACAGTTGCCTAGGGTAGATGAGAGAACTCTGAGTGTGTGTGTGTGTGTGTGTGTGTGTGTGTGTGTGTGTGTGTGTGTGTATGTATGTATGACATATGAATGTGCATGCATGCATGTATGTGTAGGAGCCATAACAGATTAGGTTTGAAGCAGAGGATCTCTGAGGGCTGAGGGCAAAATAAATACACTGGGGTGCACAAGGATTCAGGGTTATCTCGAAAGTCATTTCAAGACAGAAGGAGAGAGAAGGTGAGTCTATGCACTTAAAAACATATCTGTTAATTATTTGATTTGCTCCAATGAGCATGTATTATTTATGTAATTAAGGTACACAGAGGAGGCAAGAAACCCTCTTTCTCCTCTTCCTTTCTCTCCTCTCCCCTTTCTCCCCACCCTACTTCCTCCTCCTTCTCCTTTCCCTACCCCTTATCTCTTACCCAGACTAGAGAAGTCATGGCAGACTTTGAATTCACCAGCTGACTACAGATTGGAGCGCCTCTCAGGGCTTATTCTGGGCCCATTTGGTAGGAGAGAGTGTAGAGGCATAGGCGCGGGAGAGCAAAGAGTGTAGGTAGCATTAAAGGTGGAGGAACATTGAAATCCTGACTTTCTGTTTCTGGGAACAAATGGCCCGTCTCTCCTCAGCAGAGCAGACTCCCAATGGAGAGGGCTGGCACAAGGAGGAGAGAAAAGCCTGGCCCGGGGCCTCTAGCTGTCTGCATCGTGGTGTGGTGATCCCAGACTGGCGGAGGAGCCTCTGGGGCCAGGAGGAAGAGCCCAGACACTCTGGGCTGTGACAGCTTTTCAAAAAGCCTTGGGTGTGTGCCAGCTTTTGGCTGTCACACTTGAAAGCTGCCCTTTCCACATACTCTTCACGAGGTCCAGAGCTCAATGACAGAGACATCGCCATCCCTGCTGGCTGGACAAGGCAATGAAGAGCTCCAGCCGGCACACCCTGACCTGGCACAGGAACTCTTGACTCCCTGGGACTCAGCCATCTCTCCACTAGCCTGGTGTCACTCTTCCTTATGAAACTGAGGTATCTTTTGGGCAGCAGTGGGTAGCTGCGCATAGGTCTGGGCCAAAGAATAATCTGTGATGCAGGCTTCAAAGCTTAAAAGCACATCACAGAGTGCAGGAGAGCTCCCCTTTTGTCTCGCCTAACTGTTCTCTGCTTCCATTGGCAGCTGGAGCTTTGCTTCACAAGGGTCTCATGGATGTTCTGACACATCTATCTACCTTCCTTCCTTTCTCCCTCTGTCCCTCCCTCTATGCCTTCCTCCCTTCCTTTTTGCCTTTCTTTCTTCCCACCTTCTTTCCCTACACTCTTCCTTTCTTCCTCCTCCCTGCCCTCAACTCTCTTATTCTTCCTTTTCTTCTTCCTTCTTCTCGTTTTCTCCCTCTCTTCATTCATTTCCCTTCCTTTTAGTCATTTTATCTTAACATATTTTGACTATTTTCCATATTCCAGCCCCTCAGATGCTTGCCTGTAAGAAGCTCACAGTCCACTGTACAGAGAAGGGAAGGGTCCACAAAGAGCTGTAGCGCAAGGCAGGTGAGGGAGGCAAGATCAAGGGCTGTGGTCCAGACTAGAAGCTGTTGTCTGAGCAAGCCTCCTGCCTGAGATGAAAGTGTCAGGCAACTTCCTTAGGTTTCCCACTGTCTATTCATAAGCTCTCTCAAGAAGGAACGTCCTGTGACACCGGGTACACACTTGGACAGATCCATGATTTAAATGAACCAAAAGTTCAATTAAACAATACCTCAAGTGACATCTAGGCTCCACTCCCATTTAGAATGCCTGGCCCCAGGCAGCAGTCAAAGTCCACAGCTTCACAAAGGTATAGCTACTTCTCTTCTCTCAAGCCAGATTCCCCACATCTGGATGGAAGCTAAAGAGTCAGCATCCATTTCCAAGACCCTGCTCTCTGCCTGTGGCTCTTTAAGCAGGGCCCAACTCAGAACATTCCAGCCCTCTCATTTGTGAGGTCCATTTTCCAGACTATGGAGATATGTTCTGGCAAAAACATATTCTCAGAAAGCGAGCCAGGTACCACCTGCCCGGTGTCCCCCCCCACCACACACACACACACACACACACACACACACACACAGGTGCACCTTGCCTCTTCTGTCACTATGATGCCTTTGTCAGACAGATTCCCCTTCCCGCTATGGGAGTCAGACGTTTGTTACTGATTGGTCCCATCAAATAAGCCTCTAGAAGGTTTGAGCCAAAAGGCAACCATCCCTACCCCATGCCCCTACGAAAAAGAACATGGCTTGGCCCTCTCCAAAGAAATTCTCTTCGCAATCACCATTCCCTCAATTTTCATCCCACCTGTTCCTTCACACCCTTGAAGAGAGTGAGGACATTAGAGCCTTGAAACCAGTTTCTGGATATTTCCTTGACTGGCTTTAATAGCTAACACTCAGCCAGCTCTGAGCCTCAGCTCTGGTTTTGGAAGTGAGAGAAAAGGCAAGGACAGTTCTGTCCAGGGAGATTAAGGGATACAAGTATGTAGGGATGGGCATTGCCCACTGAGTGAAGAAGAGGGAAGGTGCCATGATTAACCTTATGCACTGGAATAAGCAGGTCAATGTGCCGGCCGCAGCGGCAGGAGTCCTGTGCAGCTGATAAAGAGTCGCTGGCTACCGACCATGGTCCTTGGCCCCAGGAACACTTTCCCTGGGATGATTTTATCGGGGAGTTTAGATTGTCTTGATTTCTGTATTTTATTGCTGTATAAACAAGCCTTGGGAATCTTGGATATGCTGTTAATTACTCGAGTTCTTCAAAACGTGAGGCTTGGAATTGAACCATCTCACTCCTAAAGTTCTGAGGAAGAATGTGTGTGTATCGCAGTGGAAGATAGCTCAGAACATGACCACTCAAAAGTTCCCCCACTCTTCTCAGACACTTAAAATGCCTCTGCCTTGGATCCTGCATGGTGAGAATACAGGGATGACCTCTATTTCTTTGAACTTGAATTTAACTTGACAATTTGGACTTTGTCTGAACTTTAATTCACAAAGACTAAATACTTTGATTTTGGTCTTTAATCTCTTTGGGATTTTTAATCTCTAAATTCTCCCCTAGAAATTTGATAATAGGAAAGGTTTATATCCAAATTGGGGGCATCTTATTTTGGCATTTATTATTGAAGAATCTTCATGCATTTTTTATTAGCTCTTTATGCATGTTATTATTGAAGTATCTTCACGCTGCTATTAAATCTCATTACAGAACCTCTGATGAGTTTATTGGGCCATGTGGATGGACATAAATTTGGACTGGAAATAGAATAGGCTCTGAACTTTCAGCCTTGGGCATAGCATAGCTTTGAAGTTGATTTCATTAATGCATTGCTAGGGCCCACTGCATAGCCTTATGGGAGCAAAATCAACCATGTCTTATGATGGTCTCAGGATCAGATAGGATCAGTGATGTCGGTGCTTGGGAGCAGCCTGAACTGACAGCTGGAACTGGCAGCTCCTTTCTTACTTGGAGAAGGAGAGATCATATCCCTGGCACTAAAAGATAAGTTAGTTAAAATAAATAAATTTAATTATTAAATAAAACACACACACACACACACACACACACACACACACATCCTTCTGTGCCCATTCCTTCTGTGATGACTAATTTTCATTATCAACTTAACTGAATATAGAACCATGGAGGAAAGATACCTCTAAGAGTTCCTGTGAAGACACTTCCAGAGGAGACTAGCTGAGGAGAGAAGGCCCGCCCTGAACATGGGTGGTACCATAGCAACAGGCTGCGGCCTGAACAAAGAGCCAGAGGAATGTCAGCATTCCCCTTGCTCTCTGCTTCCTGGTCTGCAGAGATGTGAAGGAGTAGCCTCATGTTCCTGCTGCCATGCCCATCATGGAGCTTGTCCGTAAACAACATGCCTTTTCACCCTTCGGTTGCCTCAAAACCAGCAAGGAATGGACCTTCCTGCTCTGGTTTCCCTATGGAGGAACTTCCTGAAGCCATACTCCTGGCCCCTCTCTGCCTTCCTCCTCTCTTACTTACCATTTATGCTACCCATCCTGCCTCTCTCCCTCTCTCTTTGGGGCATGCTGCCTTCCATCCCTGTAGGCAGCTATGTGACAACATGAGCACAAAGCCCTACCGTGGAAGCTCCAAGTTTTGCAGGAGATCCAATCAGTTCCAGGGTAGAAAAGCCACTTGTTTTGGTCAGATAAGAACTATGCCCTTAAGCCGGGCGGTGGTGGCACACGCCTTTAATCCCAGCACTCGGGAGGCAGAGACAGGCGGATCTCTGTGAGTTCGAGATCAGCCTGGTCTACAAGAGCTAGTTCCAGGACAGGCTCCAAAGCCACAGAGAAACCCTGTCTCGAAAAACCAGAAAAAAAAAAGAAAAAAAAAGAACTACGCCCTTCTGTTTAGCCTTCTGTTTAGCCATAAAGGGTATGCTTTGGTCCCTGTTTTTTCCTCTGGTTCTTGGTTCATCACAGAGATGTTGCTGGAGTTTGGGAAGGAGAAAGCAGTGTTCCATGCTTGTCCCTCCCCCTTCGGTCCTAGTAACAACCCTTTTGGACCAGTGGCAAAGGGGTTTCTCAGCTGTGAACTAACAGTTTTCTTTGGAATGAATTGTGCTCTTTCAATTTTCCACTTCAAAAGCACACACTTTAGCAGAAGTGACTTTCCAGCAAATGAAGAGAAGAATTTCCTCTGGGGAGAGGGGGCTGATGGGGCTGGCATAGGAGCATCCATTCTCCCCAACTGGGAAGCTACCAGGGGGTCTCTTTGATATCTTCATCCTCACAGCCAATAAGGTTATGATTTACAATATGCTAGTGATTAAGCGCTGCTCCGCGTGGCTCAACTGCATCCGAGTAGCCACAAGTTCAAGAACATAAGCTGGGTTAGAGATGACTGAGCATGCCTGCCTCGTGACGAGGATGTGAGGGCTGTGTGGGTTTTGTGGATGGTTTATTTCCTCACAATATCTTCTGTCCAAAGCCTAAAGCAGTAGCAGAGCGATGAAGACAGTATGTTTTACACAGTGACTGACGGAGACCACTGTTCACGAAACTCTCTCCCAGGTCCAGTGTGCATCTTTCTGTCTTCACTGTCTCTGTCTACAGTGCCTTCTCCCTCATCAGCACCACTATACTTTATAGCACACTTCTAGACAGTGGATAAACCCTATCATCTCCTCATAGCCAATCAGTGAACTAGACACCATTATGAACAGCTCCCCCTTTCAGTGGGGAAACTAAGACTAATAAAAACAGGGCTAATCCAGGTTGAGTATTCTTTACTCCAGCATGTTTGGTATTGGGGGTGCTTCAGGTTTTAAATACGTTTTTTTTTCTGTTTTTTTAGTTTGGAACATTTGAATATACATATAATAAAATGTCTTCGGGATAGGACTTGAGTCTCAACCCAAAATTCTTTATGGTTCACATTGTCTCTCTACACAAAACCTGGAGGTAATTCTTAGAAACTGTGTATTGTGCATTTGCATTTTTCTCACATGTACAAGTTTCTATTTGTGTGGGAGCACATGCATGAGCCAGTGGGCATGCACTTATGTACACATGTATGTAGAGACCTAAAGTTGATATGCAGAGGCTTTCCTAAGGCAGGATCTCTTAGGTGAGCCCAGAGCTGGCCAATATGACTATTCTGGCTAGCGAGCTTGTCCTGGGATCCCCTGTCTCTGTCTCTCAGGCACGGGAGTTGTAAGTGGGCCACCATGCTCACCAAGCATTTACATGAATTCTCGGGATCTGAACTGTAGTCTTCACATCTTTGCAGAAGACACGTTAACCACTGAGCAATCTCCCCAGTCTTGCACCTGCGTTTTGGACTATGACCTGTCACGTGACACAAAGTGTGGGATGTTCTATTTGTTTTACACCATAACTCAGAGCCTTTTATATTTTACTATTTATGTTTTTGGAATCAGTTTTCAAATTTTCAGATTAGAGATGTTTAACTGGCAAAGGGTGGAGGCAGGATTCTGACGAGCCCCACCGCAACCCCAGAATCTGTGCTTCCAATAAGTACACTGTTCACTGCAGATGCTCATCCACCGTCTTCTTGGATGCTTCCAGTGTTGAGGAGCTCGCTAGCCCCCGAGTTTCCCACTGGGCTATTGGGCAGAGCACAATTCTCTCTCACCAGGTCTAGGATTTTCTGCTTGTAGCCATCCCTGCAGCTTCTTGACCCCTATGATGACACATTTGATGGAGGCAGGACCCAGTTAAAGCTTTGCCACTGAGCCCTGCAGGATGCAGGGAGGACTGCCATGTAAAAGGCTGACCCATGGAGCTGGCATTCCATAGCATGCTGTGAGGCTTAAAGTGGGTGTGCTGGGATCCATAGAACCTTGCCTTCCTGCAGGGTGGGCCCCGAGGGGTAGCAGAGCAGCCTGCCATGCACCCCTCCTCTCACAACCCTCCTGTGGCCATCCCCAGGCTGAGATCTCCGTGCTGAGGCTGTACTTCCCTGCCTGCTCTGGGAGGTCTCCCTGCGCTGAGGCTGTTTGCAATGTTGTGCATCTACCTCTGCAAACCTGCCAAGCGTTCTGGCTGGATGAGGCTGTTCACACTTGGAATGCTTGTTTACCTATCTCCCGCAGAACAAATTTACAAAGTAAACATTTTGGGACATCTCAGAGATTAAAAAAACATCACAACACAAAACCAACACAACTGCGCGTCCTCTCCCATCCCCTTGTTTCTAACTAATAAATCAGAGGGTGGGATTAGCGCAGATTCAAGTCCTTGGCACCAGCTCAATTCTGGCATGCTGTATCCACGCAGCTCCCAACCCCAGTCTCTCCTTTATCTCTCAGTGTTCTAGGAAGTGATGGAAAACAGAGCGTGGGCTGCTGAGTCAACTAGACCTGGTTTCAAAACCCAGCTGTGTCTCTAGGTAGCTATGTGATGAGGTCACTCTGTAACTTCTCTGAGGTTTGGCCCATGCTCTATTATTGTGGCAAACTCTTCAAAGACAAGCAATTTACATCGGTTCGCTCGGGATTACTGAATGAAGGGTCAGGAGTAGGATGTGGCAGCTGGGCCACCACAGAGGCCCCCAGGTTCCCAGGAAAACCTCAGGTCTTTCTGTGTTTTTGTGGCTGACCTCCACCTGCCATGTTTTAACTTAGAAATATTTTCTTTTGTCTTTCTTCTCCCTCCTCCTCTTGGGGTACTGAATATCGAACTTATGGCTTCATGTATGATGCATGCTAAGTGCATGTTCTACCACTGACCCTAGCCTAGTTTGTCGGCCTTTTGAGAGAAGTATGTGCCATTGTGATGGGAAGATGGGGAAGGCATTCAGAGTCTGTTGAAGAAAGGTGGGCAGCCTGCTGTAAGCCCAATGGCTGAATGTAATTTTATGGGGTCCCAGGGAAGAGGAAGCATAATTCTGAGGCAGAAAAGTAGCCCTACATATCTGCTCAGTAACAGCCTCTGCCCCCCCTAGCAAAGACCCTGCCTCTGGGGATGTCCTCATGTTCTTCATCTACTACCTCACAGCAGATGTTTGCAGCATTGTCTCTTGTGTCTTCTCTTCCTTTGGGGACCATCCACTCTTTCTGGAATGTTCCATGCACAATTGTAGCTTTGGATGTCTCTTCTAGTGATGTCTTCTCTTCAACCTCCCCTGGCCCACAAGATATATTAGTTACCTTCATATCCTTGCAATCAAGTGCCTGGAAGAAAGGATTTAAAGGGTGGATGATTCATCTTGGCTCACATTTTCAGACGGTTCAGTTTGTGGTTCCTTGGCCCCATGAGCTGGAACAGGATATCATGGCTGCAGCATATGGCAGAGGAGAGTTGCTCTCATGATTACAGAAAGGAAAAGGGGGCATCCTCGAAGGGGTCAATACTACCACAGTGAAATACCCTCCAACTTGACCCCACTTCCTCCTCTTCCCCATCTCTCAATAACGCCCTTATGGATTAGGTCAGAACCTTCAAGATTCAACCGTTTCCCCCAACCTCATAAGTCAGCAATCAAGCCCCCAGTACTTCAGCCTGTGGGGCACACGTATTATGCAAGTCACAGCACCAGGTGAAGTCTGGTTCATCCACCACAGTGCCTTCTGTTCTCCATGTGACTCAGATGCCCCATCCTTCTCCATCTGTCTCCCAGTTCTCAGCTCTCAGGACACAATACAAGTCGTTGCTACATCATAACATTGTCTAGCAATTGTTTGTTTGTGTGGCAGTATCCCTTGCCAGATTTAGGGCAGGGACTGTGTTTATTCTCCACTGTGTCCCCAGTGCCCGGCACAGTGCCAGACAGATAATACACAATTAATAAAGCCTTGTTGAATTGCATGTACAACTGTACCGGCTCTCTTGTCTCATGTCTCTCCTCCCCTGGCATGTTCATGGTCTCTCCTTGTCCTGTTCTTTTCTCCTTTGTCCCATCACTGTCCCCTCTGTCCTCTAATTGATTAAGCAAGGCCAGAGATGCCTCAGTAAGTGAATAAAGAACTGTCAATCATCAAGAGTTGCCACCGTTCTCTTAGGTGAGCAGTGTTCGGGGGATGCTATCTATCCCCACTCTTCCCACATGGCCAACCTCAGGGTGGGTTGGGAAGGGGATAAAGCCGGCCTATCTAATTTGGTAGAGTCCAGCATGGAGCCAGGCTGCCCCCATCCTTCCTCCTGCTCTCCTTACCTCTGCAGGCAGTTCTGGGCTAACAAGTCGGTCTTCATTAAGACAAGGCACACCTGTTACCTGCGTGAACTCTGCCCTTCTCCCTGGTGGCAATTAGCGTGGCTCTGGCTGGTGGAAAGATGCCTACTTCCCTGCTCTCTCTGCCAGCCGTTCTTGGTGTACAGGCTATCAGAAGCTCCTGCCCAGGGGTCCTGCTGTCCGCTATTATGTTGCTTGCCCTGCCATCCTGCCTCTCTAGCATCCCTGAGAGAGGAATTGTAATGGGCACTGAAGACAGCAGCAGGAGTCGGGAGGGGTGAGGGCTCAGGCTCTGGGTGGGTGAAGAGGTCTGTGCTACATTGTTCTAAACTTTAAAGAGACAGTTTCAGGAGCCTGGTGCTTATTTATTGTACATTACCAGCCTAGAAGAGGGCAGGGTGACAAGGTCAATCCTCTGAGGGCCAGTCTAGGGGTGGGATGAGGCTCCCTGCACAGTGGGACCAGGGTCGGGGAGGGAGAGAGTAAAATGTCCCTTTGAACAGAGCAAAGGAGGAAATGCACTCTGTGAGGTCATAGCCATCTTCCTGCCCCCAAAGCCTTTCCTTTCTCCGCAAAGCCTTCTGTCTCTCTCAATTAGGGATGGAACATGTGGGGGCCTCGCCTGAGCCATCCCCACTGGCCCTAATTATGTTCACGATGAGGGGAAATTTTCACTGAATATCTTTCCAAGCCCTTGCAGGCCAGTAACTCCGCTCACAGGCCTCGATTTCATCAGAGGACGGAAGAAGAGTAGCTGGAGGCATGCGTGAGGAGAGAGCATCTGTTGAGGGGATGCTTACATTTATTTCAGTACCCATCGGGTACCAGGCATTACACTGGATCGCTTATTTTATCCCTGTGATAATCCAAGAAGACCCCTCCCCCCCCCCACACACTTTACAAAGGATCAATGAAGAGCAGAGACCACGCACGACCTTTGTACGAGGCATGCATCTAATAAACAGTTGGTCATCACTATCTCCGCTGTGTCTTTTGTCTCTTTATACACTTTGCAGGGTCGCTCTAGGTAGCCAGCCAGGCCATATTGAGTCAAACAAGGACTTCCCACATCCCCAACCCTCCTGTTAATTAGGAGCGCCCTGTATTTCCTGAGCCCCCATGTGCTGATGCCAAGCTCAGCGGATGCCCAGATAGGAGACCTACCCTAATAGGTACCCGTGTACTCTGAGAGAAGAAGGTGCCTGTCTCTGGCCTGGGACTGGCTAGGTTCCACACCAGTGCCTCCTAGTGAGTACCCAGGTTCCCAAAGTGCACTGGCCCTGTCTCCATGGACGTCACTCTCCCACCTGACACCATGGTTAGAAATGACCCGTACACAGGCACTGTCTGTGCTTGGGCTCTGGGGCCTGGTGCTTCTTGGGTGCAGGTAATGGCGGGAGAAAGGCCTGAGCCCTCCTCTCCAAGGTCACAAGTTGTCCTCTTCTCATGTCCCAGAGGCAAGGCAAGCCTGTCATGGCAGCAACTCCAGCAGCTCCTGCCTTCTTGGGTTAAGGCCACTCCTGAACCTGCTTCTTAGTTGTAATCAGACCTTGGTAATGAGCCCCGCTCCATCTGCCTCAGCCTCCCTCTTGAGGATTTGTCCTCTGTCTATCTTCAGCTGTGTCTGATTCCTCTGAGAGGCTGCTCTTGTCTCCCTGGGATCCATACCCAGCCTTCAACTCTACCTCAATCTTTCTTCCAGCCCACAGTATATGCGATGGCTTTAGCTGCTCTAAACACCTTTGGATTTGGAGCCAGCTTAGGTTCCTCCCCGTTTGGGTGCTGGGGATCAAAATCAGGGCCTCGTTCATCTAGGCAAATGATCTACCACTGAACCCCATCCAAGCTCTGGAGACCTTTTTATAAGGGCACCAAACCTTCTATCAAAATAATTAGGTTTTGACTTAAGAATTTAGCGCTTATGCAAATATTTAGACTATAGCAAGCTCAAATGCTAATTTGGTAAAAAAACGTTTATATTTTAAAATCTCTCATTTCTATGGTTATTTTTTAAATGTCATATATGTATATACTATATCTTGATCACACCCAGCCCCCACGCCTTTCCTTCAGCTCCACCAGGCACCCCGGACAAGCACATCTTTCTCTAAAATTATTTCCCTCTTTTAAAATAACCTACTGATCCCAGTTAGTGTTGCCCTTCTGAGTACAGGTGTGAGGTCACCCACTGGGACACTGGCAACCTATCAGAAGCCACCTTGTAAGAAAATGCTGCATTCTTTCTGCAACCATTAATGGCCAATGGCTCCTGAGAGAGGGGTGCAGGCCATGGCAGGGCCTCTCCACTCCGTGCTGAACGTGTTATCTCATCTGATTCCGTGTGGGCCTTGTGAGTGGGTGAGCGCCGTGGCCATGGTGTGTTGGGGACAGCATTTCCTGGAGTTCCTCCCAATCCCACTGCTCTTACACAGTCTTCCTCCAACCCATACTTTTATTGATAAATGAGATGTGCTCCTTCCAGAAAAGATGAAGATTTTAGACGTGCTGAAATGACGTAATCACCTATGTGCTTTTCCTCACTGTGTGTGGCTGGAGCTTGAACTTGGGGCCTTTTGCATTCCAGGAATGCACTCTGTCACTGGGCTACATCTCCGGGCCTCAGCTGTGTTCTAATACAGATCAGGTCATATCACTTAACACTCAGGGATAAGTACGTCCAGGTTTGGTTTGGTGTATATTCATAAATGCCCATGGCTATCCAGATAAAGGCATAAAGGATTCATTTGGTGGCACACAGGATTGGACCTAAGGCCTTCTGCTCACGAGGCAAGTGTTTCAAGCCCTCTTTTTTTTTTTTTCTTTTATATTTTCTGTTGTCCTTTAACTTGAGATACTCCTACATCGGTCTCCTCAGTAGCTAGGGTTACAGGTGTGTGCCCAAAAGGCCCCAGTCACTGTGAAAAAAATATTTCTTTATTTACATGTGTATGTGCACTGCGTATGTATGCATGCCCACATGTGTGGGTGCACATATGTATACAGGTGTATATGTGTTTGTGGGTGCGTGCATGTGTGTGTGTGTGTGTATGTGTGCAGGTCAAAGGGTGGCATTAGCTGTCTTCTTTTATCCCTCCGCACTTGGAATTTGGATCTCATTGACTCAGTCTGGCTAGCTAGCTCATTGTGTGGGGGGGTCCCCTGGCTCTGTCCCCCCATGTGCTGGAATGACAGGTGAGAGGCGAGCCACCATGCCTGCTTGTCATTTACACGGGTCCTGGAGAGCCCAGCCATAGTCCTTATGCTTTTGTAGCCAGATCTTTACTCACTAAAGCCATTCATCTCTCTACCACCACAGTGAACATTTTAAAAGCAGAGAAATATATTTCTTATTTAAAACATACCAAAATATACATAACAGAAAATTTACCATAAAACCACTTCCGAGGCTGTGTTCAGTGGTGTCTATGCATAGTTATGAAAGAAAGGGGTGCAGAATGTTCTTATCTGAAAGACTGTATCTGTATTCATGTAAATAACCACTCCCTGTGCCAGTCTGTGGCCAGCAGATCCCCAGGCACCAGGGAAGGGCTGGGGACTGTGGTAGGAAGTTTATAATAGAATGCTGCTCAGTGACCAGTAAATGGTCTGATTGATGGGGCTTTGTAATGGACACTTTGAGTCTTGTGTCTCGATTTCCTTATCCAAGAAGCAGGTGGCTGGTATACCTGCCCCATGCCCTGGCTAGTTTTATGGCAACTTGATACAAGCCAGAGTCATTTTTGAAAGGGGAACACCAATTGAGAAAATGCCTTCACCAGACTGACCAGTAGGCAAAACACATGGTGCATTTTCTTTTTTGATAATTGATGTGGGAGAGTCCAGCTCACTGCGGGCAGTGTCACACCCAGGCTGGCGGTCCTGGGTACTGTAAGAAAGTCACAAGGAGCAAGCCAGTCAGCAGCATCCCTACATCCCTTTGCACTAGCTCCTACCTCCGGGTCCCCATCCTGACTTCTCTGGGCGATGGACTACAAGTTGTAATCTGAAATAACCCCGTTTCTTCCCCAAGTTTCTTTTGGTCATGGGTGTTTTATCAAAGCAATAAAAAGTCTAAGACAGCCTGTTGTGGTCACACAATGTGCATGATATGAAAAGAGGAGTGATGTGTGCCTTGGCTCTCCGCATGGGATGCTGTAACCCTAGGCCACGTGTGCGTCAGCCTGGGTTGAGTCAACTCTTCCATCCAACCCAGGCCCATACTCTTGCACTTATGGCCAAACCTGAGCTCAGGGTTGGTGAAGATCCAGCTCCTGCTGGATATGGACCCAGGGCCCCAGCCTTCCTCCTCTGGAGGGACCCGTGGGTTAAGGAACATGAACCATACGTCTCATCTCTGTTGCTGCCCTCTTAACGGCTCTGGTGGATGATTTGGAGATGTTTGCTGTTTGTCCCTTCAGGATTTAGAAAGAAAAACAGAGCATTTATTCAGCTCAGATCTTTCTCGGGTTCCAGAGACCTTCACCTTCCCTCCTTTCCATCCTTCTCCTTTTCCGTGGAGAGAGGAGGCTCCTGTTTTAGGGGCACTGGAGAGGGACTCACATGCCTCTGGGAGAGCTCTGACAGAGAGATAGCAGCAGAGGATGGAAAGGAAGGGTCCAAGATGCAGGGAAGGGAAGACAAGTGGAAAAGCCAAGAGATTATAAGGGATCAAGACGACATGTTTATATACAAGCAGACACCCAGGAGCTTGGTGCTGGAGGCTACCCAGGGCTGGAGGCTGCTTGTAGCAGATTCTTAGAGAAGCTGTGTGTTCTAGGAGCCAAAGAGGACAGTTTTTCTTCTGGCAGGAGCCACGAGGCTCTAAGCCGTACTTGGTCCTGGGGTGTGCAGAACGGGGGCATCTGTGTGCCTTACAGCTTGACCTAGTGGGAGAGAGTCATATATCTAAAACTCTGCCTGGGTGGGCATCAGGCACTCTGTGTATATGTGAGTCCCCATTGATCAGAGGTGCAAGCATTCACTGTATATTCCCAAATATGCGAGTGTTTGTGCCCGACTAGAAGGCACACTGGTAATCTGAAATACATTCAGCCCCTGCAGGTTTACCCCTTTTCCATGCTGGGGCTATGGTAATCACATTCCAGCTTAAACAGGTTTGCCATGGGCCAATAGATCAAGACCACTCCCTCATTCCCCATGGAACTGAATTTTTGATTGACACGTGTTCAGGACACAGTGGCGTATCAGGTCTTTCACCCTTGGGCTCTGGAGTCATCCACATGAAATTCTATGTGAGTAGAGACTAAGACTCATGATCTTCAAAGCTCTTGCCTGCCTTTTTTTTTGTCACCTCTGGTGTTGTTTCCTTTGTGTAAAAATGCCACCGAGCACCACCTCTCATGGAAGCGGGGGCATTCCTCGTACATTTCTTCCTTTTCAGCATCCAAGGGTTGGACATGTGGAGGCTGGTCCAATGAGAAGTCTGACTTTCCGGCTCCAAGGCTTTCACAGCTGTACTTATATGGTGAAGGAGGAGACAGGTGACCAACCGGTACAGAGCTCAGCTCTTGAGTGGGACTGTCTGCCAAAGCCCTAAGCTCCTAAGCTTCAAATTCACATCCTCGGAGGGACTTCAAGGTCAGGAGGAGTTTGGTGTACTGGAGAAGATGTGCCACCTCAGGAAAGGAATTTTACTCTGGAATCTCCTGTAGCTGTGTTGAAATCCCAACTGTGTGGCAGGCTAGTCATTATTGTCTGAGCCAATGGGTTGGAAAGGGTGATACTTGCTAACATTTACAGACCACCGCTTTGTGACAGGCGGCTTTAAGTGCCTCATGTTTGTTAGTTTAATCCTTACCGCCATTTTAGGAGTCAGAAAAAAAAGTCCCCATTTGAGAGAAGAAGAAACTGAGATTCAGAACATTAAGTAATTTATCCACATGTACAAGAAAGATGAGATCGGAGTCTGGCTGTTGTGTTGGTGCTTAACCACCACATAAATTCTCAACAGGACTGCATCATAACCTGAGCCTGAGAAACAACACTGTTTGGAGGCTGGAAACCTCTTTGGATTCATCCCATCAAAAGGCAGGTGCTTGGCTCAGTTGGCAAAGTATTTCTCATACAAACAAGTATGAGGACGTGAGTTCAATCCCCAGCAGCCATATTTAAAAAAACAAAACAAAATGAAGCCAGTGTGGAGGGACACACCTATAACCTCAGTGTTGGGGAGGCGGAGACAGAAGCATCGCTTGTGCTTGCTGGTCTAACTGAATTGACCACTTCTAGGTTCACCTAGAGACCCCGCCTCAAAAAATACAGTGAAGGGCGGTTGAGGAAGATGTCCAACACTGACCTCTGGCCTCTATACACAAGTACATATACTGGTGCACATGCACCTGTGCACATGTGCGCACACAAACACACACACACACACAGAGACAGAGAGACAGAGAGAGACAGAGAGACAGAGAGAGAGACAGAGAGAGAGAGAGAGAGAGAGAGAGAGAGAGAGAGAGAGAGACAGAGAGACAGAGAGACAGAAAGAGAGAGGCTAAGTCTCCCCCTATTGAAAGTCCTTTACGGGCTTGCCATGGCCTCAGAGCATTAGAATGCAGCCAATACAATCTTTTGTGATTTCCAATGTTAGTTAGGGAAGGCTTCCTGTTGTTCTCTCCTGGGATGCTAACTCTGGGAGGTTTCAGCTGCCTTGCAGGAATCTAGCCACCATAATGTTGCCACACAGGGAGACCATACGGAAAGAAGAGTTACCACAAAGCCCCGACTGTTCTGTCTCCCCTGTAGAGGTTCAGAAGGACCGGAATCCGGCAACCTCTTACTCACAGTTAAGAGAGAGTCTTCCATTAAGAGCTGCTTCATTGATCCCAGGCAATACTCAGATCTGTGAGCATAGTCAGTTCTGATGATCATTGTGAGCTTCTGTTTTAGGTGGCTGGTTAGGCCACAGCAAATAATCACAATATTTTTTATCAGTATAACAGGAATCAGAGCTTGAGAATTGCAATGTCATGTCCCTGGCAGCAGATGCCATCTGTCCTTTCTCTTTCATCAGAACTTCCTGGGTACTCTTCCTACAACTTCTCAATTTGCCTCAAAGCAAAAGCCACTTCTACCTAAGCTGAGCAGACCCCTTAGGAAAATTATGACGGCTAGGGATATGACCTCAGGCTAGCCCGCGATCTTCAAGCCCTTTCCAAAACAAAAGTGCTACACGTTGTGCTCAAAAGGAAGTGGCACAGCCAGAGGATCATGGGTACTTAAGCATCATTCCAGAGGAGCCCACAGGTTCTATGGTGAGTTTGCTTAGCTGATGACCACTGGGTCATGCTGCACTGTGTTTGGCTTAGATACAAATTTTGTATTCATTTGGCTTGAGTCTTCTATTCATTTTTTGACACATTTGTTCAATTTATTTTAACAGTGACTTCATCCTAGGGCTTTCATGTAGGTAGACAAAGATGTCTTTTTATTCATTTTGTGGGTTTCATCAAGGAAACAGAAATTATTGCACATTATTGAAGTGTAATGATAGAGCCACAGGCTTCAAGGCATAAAAAAAGAGGGGTGGGAGATGGAAAAGGGAGGGAGGGGTGGAGGAAGGAAGGGGGGTCAAAGGAAGAAACAGAAAATCCTAAGGGAAAGGAGGAGGAAGGGGCGAAAGCAGAGGGCAAGGCTGAAGAAGAAATGGAAAGGTGGAACTTTGAGGAAGAATCCATCCCTCCAGTCATTGTCCTGCCCTTGGCTGAGTCCTGGACCAGTCAGGCTGGAGGCTCCAGGGCTCAGATCTGCCTGCTGATGCCAGTGCTGGCCTTGCACACACATCTCCTGCCTGCAGCTCAACACCCTGAGCTCCTTAAATAGCTTTGAACCGCACTGAGTGGTGGATAAACATTTGTTTCACAGCTCACAAAGCAGAGCTGCTGGCTACCGGCAGGTTTGATGTAATGAGCTCCATTCTGGACCCCAGGGAACATTTAGAATGGGCTCTTCTTTGTCCAGGATGCCAGTCAAGCTGGTACCAGGGGGAGGGAAGAAAAAAAATATACCATGACACTAATCTCTTTCCCCCATCCCTGTCCAGATCTGGAATCCCCAGAAGCCAAACTACTCAATTCTCCCAAGGTGGACTTGGGCAGGGTGCCCCAGAGATCTTGAGCGTGGATGCCAAAGAGGCTGTGGACTCACCTCCTTCCTCTGCATTCTTAGAAAGTCACGTGGTCACCTGAGCAGCCCAGGACACCTATCTCCCTTCTCAGAAGCTGGAGATGGCAGGCCACCCCTGACTGTCTGCTCCATGTAGCCCGGCTGAGCCAGAGAAGCTGTGGTGGAACATCCCAGTGTGGCTCCCGTGGACTAATGTTAAAGATCTTGACCCCTGATACCATCCTGACTGAGCCCAGAAGCCTCTCTCCTCTGTGCTTCAGGAGCCATGGGCCCTGTGAAGTCTGGAGTTCCACTGTCCTTGAGTCTGACCTGGTTCCTGTTATAGCGAGTGAAGAAGGGGAGGAATCATTGATTCCTCTGTGTTCTCACTGTTCTCCCAAATCTCCCCAAATTTCAGGACATTATGAGGTGCTTCTGGAAGTAGCTGAAGCCCAGTTGATATGATGAATAAATGGTAATTATGTCATTGACCTGTCAGCCCTTCTCCCGTGGATATTAATAGCCATTAATGCCCTGCTGCTTTGCACTGCACGGGAATCTGTCAGACAGAACACTGGGGCAAGTCACTACCTAGCCCCTGTTGAGCTCACCTTCTCCCACCTGCGTCAGCATTGTTTCAGAATCTCGTGGAGGAAATGACCTGACAAACACAGAGGGTAGAAAATTAGGAGGAGGAATACACACCCATGAAGGAAGTGAAAGATCTTTGCAGCCAAATTGGTTGTTGAACTGGCTTCTTAGACGACTCTCAGTCTAAGAGTCTGGAGGGTCACCAGGACTCTTCCCCCACCTCTGGGAGGGAATCATTCTGTAAACATGGATACTTTTTCCATTAAAGTTCTCTGAGCTGAGAGAATTTGGTGAATGAGCTCAGAGGCAGATCTGAATTCTCCAACAAAGCAAAACAGGAGGACGATCTGGGCCAAGGGTTCTCAACCTTCCTAATGCTGCGATGTAACATGAAGGAGCAAGGCCTGCTTGTTTGGGTTCCTGTCCCGGTACCCCACAACTGTTTAGCCCCAAAGAAAATCACACATAGGTCTCTAAAGTTATAAAGCTGATTGGCCCATTAACTCTAGCCTCTCACTGGCTAACTCTCACATCTTGATTAACCCATTTTTCTGATCTATGTTAGCCATGTGGCTCAGTACCTTTTTCAGTGGTTGTAGATCACATCCTGCTGCTTCGGTAGTCTGGGCAGGAGTGGGAGGAATCAACTTCCTCCTTCCCAGAATTCTCCTGTTCTCATTACGTCATTTCTACTTCCTGTCTGGTTTTCCCACCTATACTTTCTGCCTGGCCAATCGGCGTTTTATTTAAAACATGATTGACAGATTACAGACAATTCTCCCGCACCACTGCGACCCTTTAATACAGTTCCTCAGGTTGTGGTGATTCCCCAACCATACAATTATTTTGTTGCTACTTCATAACTGTAATTTTGCTACTGTTATGAATCATAATGAAAATATCCAATATTTGACCCCAAAGGGGTGACTATTCACAGGTTGAGAACCACGGATCTGGGCTAAGGCTTACACAAAGGAAGTCTAGACAGAAGGTAAATATCCTTGGTAGCCCTCCTTCACAGACAGTCCAATAGGCTGAAAAGACATGGGGCTTGCAGTCAACCCTAGTCTGGCTAATAAGCAGGCCCCGGCATGTGCTAGCCCCGTGCCTTGGACAATAGAAATGAAGTGTCTTTGACAAGAGGAACTACTTCACAGCTGAGTGGTGTTGGGTGAGTTATCGTACATACATTCTCTAAGCCTCAATCTCATCATCGGAAAAAAATGTACTTAAAACAAGACAGTATGTGGTGTGTGTGTGTGTGTGTGTGTGTGTGTGTGTGTGTGTGTGTGTGATAGAGAGAGAGAGAGAGAGAGAGAGAGAGAGAGAGAGAGAGAGAGAGAGAGAATCGTCCCGCAATGTATTGAGTGCTATTTCAAGAGAGTTGATAGGCTGATCCTCTTTGTGAATCTGTGCCCAGGGACATCCCAATGGTGGGTTCAAATCAGCCAGGTCAGGTACTTACACCAAAGAAGCTGCTGATGTTCCAGACCAGGTCCCTTTTCCGCCTTAAGACACGATTGCTCATCTCCACTCTGCCTGCCGTTTTTGGCTGTTTGGAAAAGCACAGTCCCAGAGCACATCCTTAGGCTCTTCAAAGCCTCAAGCCAGCCCTTTGTGTGATCTATTTACCTCCCATCCACGCAGGCCGGGATTGTCTGTCTCTCCTGGAGGCCCTATTAGAAAGCTGCGGTTCCTTGATCTATTCAACACCAAGAGGCAATTGTGAGGGAGTTGATTGTACTTCAAATCCAGGTATCAATTCAAAATGTTTTCACCTCAGACAACCACGTACGATCAATCAGCAATGTAATCCTCTGCTAGTAGAACACAAAAACAAAGCCCCACCTTGCGTCTTAAACACAGTATCATTAGTCTTTGGATAAACTATAAATTGATGCATAGAGCAAACAGCCAGAGCTGTGTCCCAGGGAGCGGGAGCAGATGAAATAGCATTGCTTTATGGTGAATGACAGACCATTGCTTGTTCAGTTCCCTACCAAGTGGAACGCCATCAATCACGTGGTGGGACTCACTAGGTTCCAAGACGAATAGGGTGCCATGAATGGATGCTGTGGCTGGGACTGCTGGCCTGGCCAGGGATGCGTTTCTGCTTTTTCTGGGAGACCAACAGTCTTTCTGTATGGTCCTGTCCTTCATTGAAGTTTATGGATGAGTGATGTGGGCAACCCATCACTCATAATGTCTTTGATGCCTGCCTCATGATCCACAGAATCCCGACTGGATGGCAAGGGAAGGGCCAAACTTCCAACCAGGAAACAAAAAGGGAGAGGTCACCTCTCTTCTAGTTTCATTTTGTTTCCATGACAAAACTTTCTGACTGAAAGTGACTCAAGAAGAGAAGGATTTATTTGCCTGACACTTCCAGGTAAAAATCTGTCACTGGGAGAAGTCAGGACAGGCACTCTCGTTTGGAACTGGAAGCAGAAACCATGAAAGAACTCTGCTTGCTGACTGGTTCATGCTTAGCAACCTTTCTTACGTAACCAAGGACCATCTGCCTAAGGATGGTTCTGACCTCTCTGGGCTGGGCCGTCTTGCATCAAGCAGTAATCAAGGCAATCCACCCCCTCGACATACTCACAGGTCAATCTGATCTAGGCCACCCCTCAAACAAGGCTTTCCTCTCAGACGACTCTATGCCATGTTAACAATTAAAGCCAACCAGGACAGCCTCCTCTTCTTTTGATTTCAGGAAGCCATCAATTCTTGACCCTTGGAATCGTCATGGAAACTACAAATGCAATTCTTTGGCCGACACCCTTGTTGGTGAGGTATTCCATATATCCCGGCTCTAACACAAACTGTCCCAGATACTCAGTGTGTGTTGCCTGGACAACGGGATGATGAGGCATGATAGCACAGGATAGTAGGTTGGAATGGAAGAAGAGGAGCAGGGAAAGAGAGGTTTGCTCCCTAAACAAGAACAGAGACCGTGGCACTGGTTTCAGAGACAGGAGGCCAGAATGTGTGTTCCAAAGTGAAGGACACTGTTCCCGAAGCAGGGAGTCCTGAAGGTAACTTCCATTCTTCTCTCCCTTCTTCCCTCAGGGTCAGCCCTGGCCCTAGTTGGGTTTGAAGTAAAGCATACCGAGAGCAATAGAGAGCAAACCCTGTCTCTAGCCTAATGGGGCATGGGACAAGAGGGAAAGCAAGGGGCTCGTGATTTGCCGCAGCTCATGAATAATCCCACAGGCCCTATTTCTGGCCTTCTGCCATTCATGGGGCAGGGAACTAAGGAGCAATAGACTCTTTCTGACTGCTGATTTAATTAAGTGTACCTAGTCAGTGACAGAAGCCGACTAGGCACAGGGCCAAAGTAACAGGCGAACTGGTCATGTCATTGACGGGCAAGTCCAGCTTCATGTTGGACCAGATCAGCTTGTCATTGGGGTACCTCAAAACCTATGGCTAGCAACTGATATGACTGCAGTGCTGGGAGACACTGGTAATTTGGCTAAAACCTATCAAGAAAAGAATAGATTAGTTATCCTAACTCAATCTAACCGTAGCTATAACTTTAGTGATTTCAAGTCTTTGACATCATCCAGTCTAAACAATGTTTGATGGCTGATTTTTCTTCCATCTGGTTGCTGTGGATGTGGTGCTGACACAGCTTAGGAGTGATTTGGAGACAGGTGGACTTTTTGTGTAGGTTCACCTTTGCCATCTGTGACAAAGAGCAGCATCTTCCTCCTGACATTCCTCCCGAGCTGAAGCCTACTCTTCCTTCACTCAGACATCAGGAACAGCTGTCTCCGGCAGAAGGGGGCTGACTCCAGGTGGGTTCTCAGCAGCAAGGGCAGGTGAGGTAATGAGCAACAAGAAAGTCCTTTTCAAGGAGGCGGAGGCCATCGGAGGGGTGAGGAGGTTAGCATATGCCAGGCCTTCCTCGGCTCCTGGCTCCGGCTCATCCGTGCAGCTTGCTTCTCAGTGTGGGGTCAGATTTGCATTTCCTCTTATTCCTATTTTCTGGCCTTTTCTTCTCCACTCATTGACTGTACATGACACTGTTACTTGATGCCACAGAAGTGTCAGAGACAGGTGACTGTCATCTCCTCTACCCTCAAGGACCCAGTCACACTCTGGAGTGGAGTCAAGATATAAAGTAACCAAAGTGCAGAAGCAAAAGGGACAGTAAGATACAGCATGTCTTGGGGCGGGGGGAGGTCAGCCATGAAGAGTTTGGAGTTCGGGGGCAGAGGGGAGGGATGATATTTGTTTTGGCTCCATGGAGGAAACAGCAGTATGTGAATGCAGGTCTAGGAGGCCAGAAGAGATCAGGATGGCTCCAATCACAGGGCAGAGGAGCTCTTGAAAACGAGACGCAGAAAGAAAGGGGGTGGGGAGACAAGAATGAAGTAAGAGAAAGGGTGTAGTTGGGTTGACACAGCTAAAGGTTCTATTGAGAGACAATCAAAGGAGCAGAGTCATGGGGGGAACGACAAGTCATCTTAGGTTTTCATGTTATTTTTGTTGTGTGCCGAGACTGGCACATCTGAAGGACTCCGTTCCTTGTGTCTTTCTTTTCTTGCTCAGATACCATTTTCTCTTTCAGTGTAGACACGTGCAATGTTCAGGAGAGGATTAAATCATAAGAGGGCTGAGCCCTTGCTTTCTTTTGTGGAACTGGGATTGAAGGCTGCAGGTTCCAGTCATAGTCTTTGGAGAGTCTGCAACTGTCTATATGAAGAGTCATTGTACCCCTTGTTAGTCCTCCCTTGCTGCCTTCCACCATGGCTCCCCAAGTCTAGATGTGCCATCTGAATACACTCTGTCCAACTGAAGCTTAGGGTCGGATGATTTGTGGAAGCTAAGTGGAGGAGGCCTGCAGGAGATATGTGGCACCTGTCCTGGCAGTCCTCGGGTGGCCAGGGCTGGGGTCGGCGGGATGGGGAGGTAGATGAGTCCTTGCTGTCGCACCTTTGTGCTGATATCAGATCCAAACACAACACAGACACTTGATTGAAGTTATGCACCAACCTGGCCTTTTCACCATGGGAAAGCCCAGAAGAATTTCTTCACAGGGTAATAGTATTGCGATAATCTTTAGGAAGAATCATCTGGCATGGGAATATAAGGTAGTTGGAAAGAGGGAGATGGGCAGTCGAGATGAATGTGCACAGAATAGGAGCTCGCCCAGGAGAGGACGGGTAAGAGCTTGTGCTGAGGGAAGTGTGGCCAGATAGAGGGGGTAAGGGAGTGCTGGGAAGCGTGTCTGGTCAGGGTAGGTGGGACAGAGCTCTACTGGAGACACATGGAGATGGGAAATAAAGAGTCCGAAGTCACTCTGGACCTGGTGCTTCCATTCTTGGCTCAGCTCCTTCAGGTCAAGAATGGTGATGTTGTCAGTTGCCCTCGCATCTACATGACTGTAGCATGACTAGAGGGGAACAGCAGCCCCAAACATGCTCAACATATTATCTGTACCTCACTCAAGGCTTCTCTTTGCTCCTCTCCACATTATGCCCCAGGGACATCTCCCAAACCTAGGAGATCACATCACCTGCCCTGCAATAGGTGCCAGAATACAGGTAAGAGAATGCTTGGAAAACCCTCCAATAATGAGGAAAGGGGTCCATGATGCACCTTCAGTTCTTAGGGAGGACATTTCAGAGCAAGAGTGGAACTTCCCAACAGGTGCCAGGACCCACAGTACTGATCATGATGATGCTTCTCACATCAGTGCTACCCATTCCCATTTTACTCTGCTCCTTTCCTCTTGCCTCCTGGGCTCACATCCCCTTTCTTGCTGCAAACTTTTGCTTTTCGAAGACTCCAAGATGGGCACACAGGTAGGGCTCCTCCTAAGCAGTGTGAACGTGAGTCTGAATTCTAGAAAACGATTGGTGGTTGAGATCTGGGTTTAGACATCAGCAGGACGGAGAAGTGACACAATTAGGGAGCAGAGTGATGATACAGGACAATACGGAAGAGATAAGGATGTAGAAGGAAGCCAGACCTTGGGGAATTCTGCATCTGCTGGACTGGAGGACAAGGGTGAACAGCGAACATGGGGAGGACCAGGGTGTCAGCTCTGGGAAAAGCAAAGGGATCATGAGTGCAACCCTCAGAGATGAATGCTGCAGAAACTCAAGGTGTCTGCAGTGTGGCATTTCAAAAGCCCTTGATGACCTTGATGATGGTTTGGATAGTGACAGCTGCTCTGTTAAGGATTAAGAAGGTGAGGAAGTGAGCCTGGAGCAGAGACTTTTAGGGGGCGGTCTCTAAATCCAGTTTCTAGAATGGTTTCTTTTTGTAACAATGAAAAGAGTTCACATGGACTATCTGGGTTAGGATGTTGGAAGTGAGTAGCTCTCCCTTGGTTAAACAGAGGAGCAAAGAAGGCACAGGATAGCCTGGTAACCCGAGGCATCAAGGTGGGGAGAAGGGGATTCTCACAAGCAGAAGAGAGGCATCCTAGACACAGGAAGTTAAGACTGTGAAAAAATCAGAACTAAATATCCAAGAGGAGGGAAATGAAACAGGGAGAAGGGCTCAGCGGAGTGGGGTCAATGGGTCATGAGAGTTTAGTTTTAGTGAAAAGGGAGCCATTTGTTACGCGACCTCGAAGAAAGGAGTAAGGCCCTCCCAGCACTGGAATCAAGAGTCCACAACCATCCACTTGGCTTTTGATGTGGGTTATGGTTTTGAACTCGGGTACTCATGCTATATCAACTGACTGAGCCATCTCTCCAGACTCCTAAGCCATTCTTAAGATATCGTGGATCCCATTCTTTTTGCAATAGCTAGCTGTGCCCTGTCCTGGACAGAAAGCCTGGCGCTGATGTGTGTTGAGTGATTGTTGAATAATCAACACATCTTCCTACCTGGACTTCTTCACTCTACCTCACCAACGATGGGTATTTCATGGTGCACTTAGCCATGGCTTCCCATATTTCCAGGCCTCGGTTCTAAGCCTATGCAAAGCACACCACTTTGCCTCCTTGTTTTGAAGTGCATCATAGGGGATTTGTTAGCAGGAATCAAGTGCCAAGTCTGGGAAGGCTTGAGCCATTGAAAAGTGTGCTGGTCATAACGTGTCTCCCACCTTTCTCTGATTTCCATTTCTGTTTTGGAGTGGGAAGACAAGGTCAGTGTCGCGGCTGATACAGGAGGTCGCTCACAATCTCTGTGAAGGTGATGGGTGCGCTGTGCTGCACCTGCTACTTCTGCCTAGGTGCCTTTACTTGGGAAAGAGCTAGAGCGAGGCATGCATTCGCAGCATTCATTCCTCAGTATAGAGTAGTTAGCCGGATCTTTAGATTTCTCCTTGCTGGGCTGAATATTAGCAGATCTGCTCAATGACTGTACACTCGGTGCTCTCCCCAAGAGCATTTTAATTGGCCAAGAGGGTCTCCGAGGACCTGCCCCATTAGCACAACAGTGATTCATGAATGCTGCTCAAATATCACAAATGCAGCCGTGCCCTATCAACACAGTCCAGGTTCTCCTAACCATGTTTGTCTCCATAGCCTTGGCTATTCCTATCAACACAGCCCCGGGGACCTCTGAACCATGTCTTTTTCCATAGCCTTGGCTATTTCAAAGAGATCATTAACAAGGTGGAATTGCATGGCCCCAAAGGTCACTGCACAATATACATTGTCACTGTCTTTAATGGACTGTCCTGAGATACGGTGATTTTCAAACTGCAGCGCTGGCAACTGCTAACACCGGGCAGAGCCATGCTGTCTGCAACAATGCCCAGCCTGCCAAAGCAGATCTGAATTTGGGCAGATGGATAAGGCTCAGAGGAGGAGAGAGGTGGGTGTGAGTTTAAGGGGTGGGGACATCGCAGGAAAAGGGGGGCAGCTCTCAGAGGAGGTCTTTGTTATTGATTTAGCTTGAGGACTGAAAGTGGCAGGTAGGCAGGTGGCAGGGGCTGGCGAGCAGGGAAGACAGGTGTGTGCAATCCTGGCCCACGATTAGCCAGGGTGCTGCAGATGTGGTTGGGGGGCGTCAGCTGTCAGTGATTAGCATGGGCGCTCCCAAGGGGTACTGCATCAGATGGTGGCTTCAGAATCCAGATGTAAGAAGCCAGTGATCCCCTTTCTGTACCCTGCAGCCCATTCGGTGCCCTTGCTCTTCTTTTGAGTACTGGCCTTAACCTTTAACCTTCTCCTTTAGGTGGAGGGCAAGGATGATATCGATCGTCACCTCCCCAGTCTCCAGTCTCAGCCAGTTTCTGAGTCTGAACACCCTCAAACAGCAGCAGAAGAATGAACACATATGGTTGGGACGTCAGGTGTGTCACATCACAGACTCCCCACAAGAATTCCTACTGGCAGAGAGAGAACTGGACTATCCTAGTCACTACTTTGCCTACTCTTTTAGATAGCCTACCTCGCATTTAATAAATATTTAAAGTATTATTTAAGTAATATGTACATAAATAATAAACACAGTGGTGCAACTCCAAGCCGGATCAGAAAGTAGCAGATTCCCAAGGCTCCAGAAGCTTCCCCCAGTCTCCTTCTCATCACTGACTCCTACCCTCCTCTCTAGAAGTGACCCCTTGACTTGACTCATCACAGAGCTTCTGGGAACTTCAGATGAATGGAACCACGTAAGGTTTGGTATGCTGTGGCTGGCTCTTTCCGGCCAGTGATGTAGTGACATTTGTAAGCAGCTAGTAGCAAGTTCTGTTTCCTTGCTACACACTATCCCACTTCGGAGTAATTTCTTAGGTGTTCTTTCTAGATTTGGGTCACTGTGAATATTGCTGCTTCAGGGTAACGGGTCCTTTAGTGTGCAGACGTGCATTTCTGCACACTTAGAAGGGCTGCTAGCCTCAAAGGATCTGGGTGTGATCAGCTCTGGCAGGAACAGTCTAGTGAGGAGGCTTCTGCAGAATGGCTGTGCCGTTTCAGGCCTGACAGCACGGGACTAGATCACGTTGTCCCTGTGGCCCAGTTCACACAGGAGTAGCTACCAACGGTGGCTGTCTGTCTCCAGGGCGGTGCAAGGTGGGCCCTCTACTTGTTTCAGCATTGCATGTCTATCCTCATTCTCCCTTAAGTCCTGGCTCTGCCTGTAGAGCACCTGGTAGCCAGTCGTTTAGCCTGGCTAACCACACCCTCTTTGTGTGGGTGTGGGGGGTGTGCGCACATGCATGCATGCATGCATTTGTATGTGTCTGTGTCTGTGTGTGCATATGCACAGGTGTGTGAAGTGCATGAGCACATATGTAACTGTGTGTGTGGAGGCCAAACAACCTCACATGTGCTGTTTACCTTCATTTTGTCTTATTTTTTATTCTCTTTTATTTTTTGAGGAAAGGTCTCTCACTGGCCCGGAACTTAAAGATTTGGCTCTGCTGGCTACCAATGTATTTGCTTAGTTCTGCCTTCTTAGCCTATGTTTACAAAACATACAAAACATACCTGTTCCTGTTTTTGTTTGTTTGTTTGTTTGTTTGTTTTGTGTTTTTAACGTGAGTTTTGGAGGAACTCAGGTCCTCGTGTTTGTATGGCAAGAATGTTCCCGTTAGATTGAACAAACTGCTCGTTTCTTGTCGGATCTCTGCTGTGGGTGACTTTCCACGCCACTCTTGTGTGTGTACACACACTTGTGTATGAGTGTAGGAGTTAAGAGTCAATCTCTAGTGTCATTCCTCAGGTACTCTATACTTGGACTTTGGAGACAGGTTCCCTGACTGGCCTGAACTCACGAATTAGGTTAGTCTAACTGGTCCACCTGCCCCAGGGACTCTCTGCCTCTATCTACTCAGCCCACATCATTGCAAAGCTCACATCATCTCACGGACCATTTTACATAGGTGCCGGGGATTGAACTGCTTTGGACCTCAAGCCCATGTGTCCGTTACTGTACTGACTGGGACATCTCCCCAGCTCCCAACCCACCTGACTACACTCTCATGTTATAGAAAGTGAGCCAGGAAGTATTCTGGTCTGGGCTCACACACTCATTTGGTCCAGCCTGGCTCTGGCTGCTCTGATAGAGAGAGAAGGATGATAAGAAGCCAAGCTTGACATACCGGGAAGAGAAGCAAGTGGACTGTAAGACAGGCAAATCAATGAAATTGGCATTTTTCTTTATTAATGGGTCCAATTTGTCTTGGGTTAATGGCTAAGTTCAAAATTCCAAGACGCCTGTGAGTTTCACTGTGCCTTGACCGTCCTTGCCTGATACAGTGAATGTGCATAGGTGAGCATATTTCTGAGGATGTATATTTACACATATGGGAGGGCACATATGTGCGCGTGCATATATGTGTGTACATGCTTATGCATTTGTGTGTTTGTACGCAACTGTGCTTCTGTCTTACAGCACTTGCTTTGTTCCCAGTTTACAGCTCAGTGCTCTGCCCCACGGGGAGCGTGATGAAGCACCAACAGGCTCGGGCCTTTATGAGTCACTAAGCTTCTCCTCCACCCCCACCTCTCTGCATTAGAGGGATGAAGAAACACAACACTGGGCAACTTGGGCTGTGTCTGCAAAATTGGAAACAAATTGCAAAGTGAGTCACATCAGTTGAGAAAACAATTAAGTCAGGGAGAAAAGAAAATCAGTATAACCGGTCATTTGGTAGATAAAGAGAAAGCAGCCCATTGTTTGGTTGCATCTTTCACTTCCCAGCTGGTCGTCATGACACTGACCCAAGGCTAGGCTTGCCCACACAAACGCTTTTTGCAGTTTGACCCGGACTATGTCTACAAAGCTCGAAAACCATCTGCTGAGCTACTTGGCACAGTGAAACACCCAGTCGACGATCTGCCTTCATCAGCAATTCCACCCTCCTGATATTCTATGGGGACCCCAGAGAACGCAGAATGGGCATTTTTGAGAGATAAGATTTGAGGGTGCCACTGCTTCCCTGTTTTGTTGGGGTGGACTTTGAGGTTTCAAATGCTCAAGCCAGGCCCAGTGTCTCTCTCTTCCTGAAGCCTGAGGATCCGGATGTAGAATTCTTAGCTCCTTTTCCTGTATCAGGTCTGCCTGCCTGCCACCTCGCTTCCCACCTCAGTGACAATGAAATAAACCTCTGAAACTGTAAGCCAGCCCCAGTTAAATGTTTTCTTTATAAGAGTTGCTGTGGTCATGTGTCTGTTCACAGCAATAGGACACTGACCAACACAGATGTGGAGATGGGGGTTAGATAAGTAAACAATAGTGGGATCTAGGATAATCCCCTAAATCGTGCTGCTTTGCTTATCCAAGGTTGTTGTGGGATATTTGTACACTGTGTAAAAAATGTTTTGTTGTCATTGTTGCCATAAAAAGCTGAGAGGTCAATTGCTAGGAAGAAGGTTTAAGTGGGACTTCAGGGCAGAGAGAGAATTCTGGGCAGAAGAAGGCGGAGTCACCAACCAGACTTGGAGGAAGCAGGATGGGCAGTATGGAGAGATGAGGTAATGAGTCTTGAAACAGAACATAGACTAATATAAATGGGTTAATTTAAGTTATAAGAGCTAGTTAGAAACAAGCCTAAGCTATAAGCCAAGCTTTCATAAATAATAAGAAGTCTCTGTGAATTTTGGAATTGGTGGTACAAAGAAGCTTGTTACACAAGGTTGTTGGGGAATTTACCCACAGAAACAAGCTTCTCCTCACCTTCTGAAGATTATTAACCCAACTCTCAGAATTCAGCAAGTGAGGAAATCAAAGCCCCGAGAGGTGAGAAGTGGGCACAGGGTACATGGGTAGGAGATGAACATTTCCTAGTTCCAGCTTAACTGGGCTTGTATGTCCCAGTAAGGCTGCTTATGAGCCAGCATACCAGCTATCCAGAGGAATGGGCAAGAAGATGGCTTGTAATAGCCGGAGCTTCTGCCCATGACTTCCTGTGTATCTTTTCTGCACTTCAGCAGTTAATTGCCTTCTGAAGCTCCTACCCACTCCTATAGAACAGCCGAGTCCAAAAGCAGGGAACGGGTATGATGTGACATTGGCTGGGGTGTATTTATGACCTGAAGTGTGCTCTAATTGTACAGATAGTCCCATAAATGTTATTTTATTAAGTTGAACCCCAGTAAATCTGTCATCTCCATAAGTAACACTGTGGTGAGTCTGTAGGTAAGCTCAGAACACTGCCGTGAGCCATGCTGGGCTATTAGCTCCAGCTCCATGTTGTTATCTGTGCAGTTACAGCATCTTCAGGGTACAACTCAGGCATGGGGCTTACAGGATGTGGTTGCATACAGATGCCGTTAGCGCTCAGAAACTCTTGAGTTTGTTAACAACGATGAAGGCAAGAAGATCAGACAACTCAAAGTGTTTCCTATGTTTAGAAACAATTTGTTTAGAACAAATTCGAGCTCTCAGGAGGCTGCCACAGGAAGATCAGAAGTTCCAGACCAGCCTTGGCTGCACAGCAAGTTTGAGGCCATCCTAGGGTAGATTAGACCTTGTCTGAAAAAAATAAAACCAAGCAAACAATAAAAGCAACCAATCAACCAAACACAGAGATTATTTTGTTTGATTTCTGGTCTCACAAAGACCTTAGACTATGTAAAACCACTTCGTGTTTCAGACCCCACTCAGACTTATTTTAAAATGGAGACATGAACACAGATTCCTTCACGCTGAGTGAAGAAGACGCATGAGGCAAGATGCTGCAGAAAATAATGATCAAGCATATTTTAATGTGTGTGTTCACTGTACAAACGTGTATGAATGTGTGTTATGAGTGTGTATGTGTGTGTACATGTGTCCAGAGATAGACACAAAGTAAGTTCCTCAGACACCTGTCCACCATTTTTCTGTTTGTTTGTTTTGTTTTGACACAGGGTTTCTCTGTGTAGCTCTGGCTGTCCTGGAACCTGCCTAGTCTGGCCTTGAACTAGAGACCTACCTGACTCTGCCTCTAAGTGCTGGTATTAATGGCATGCACCCCCTGGCTCACCTTATTTTTTGAGATGAGCTCTCTCGCTGAACTCATCTATTTAGGCAGACTGGCTGGCTAGCAAGCTCCAGGGATCTGTCTGTCTCTGCCTCCCACTCCATTCCCAGCCCTGGATCTACAAATGTCTGCCTCCATGCCTGGTTTTTGTTTTGTAGGTGCTAGAGATCTGAACTCAGGTTCTCGTGCCTGCATGGGAAAAATTTAGTGCCTCCATCACCTCAGCCCCAAACAAATGTATTCTTCTATGTGGTTCATTCTGCAGGGTGTAACAACTCAGCCTGGAAAGGATCCATAACCTACCATCTCCTTATAAGGAAGGATGGAGGGGACCTCAATCCATGTCATACCCCAAAGACACTTAAATAAGCTAACCCCCTCGAGGGTGAACCAGGATGACCAATGGCTGGCCTTTTTGTGCACAACATGCTGTTGTAAACATCTTAGCACTCAAGAGTATATTAGGGGTTTCCCAAAGTGACTTAGAAAAGCTGACTTATGCCCCATCAGATCCAGTCCTTGCCACTTTACCTCCAAGTCAGCATGGGCTGCCATTCCTGGGGAAAAACTGGGAGCATTGGGAGGAGGCTAGCTCTGAGACCTAAAATTAAGAGGCATCTACTTCAGCTCCCGAGGTTGAATCGGTTGTTACTCATTACAAAATAACCCACACTCCATAGTTCCTAAGGAATCAAGCGAAGTTTTCCACGATTTTATATCTTGTGTGATGGGTCTCTGTCTCCATAGCCTTTCCAGAGCATTCCTAGCTCCTTAAAGAATATGGGGCTGCAGAGATGGCTCAGTGGGTAACAGCACTTGTGGCTCTTGCAGAGGACACAGGTTCAGGTCCCAGCACCCTCAAAGGTGGTTCATAACCATCCATCACTTCAGTTCTAGGGGACTCAATGCCCTCTCCGGCCCGTGTCCACGAGTACCAGGCCCACATGGTACACATACATGTACATGGAGGCAAAGCACTCATACAGAGATGAAATATAAATTTTAAAAATTAATGATGTGGAGAGGCAAGTAAGTTAACCCTGTTGGGAGAGGCTATCAGGGGGACTCAAGTGAGCTTTGCACAGACCCAAGGAAAATGTGTTTGGAGACAAATGCTACAAACAGAGTTCATCAGACATTAAATTACAGACATGCCCACGGTTTGTCCAGATTGGTTACAGCTCGTTTCTTTGTAGCAATAAAAAACAAGAGACATTAACAAGCACTGATGCTGGGTGGAACTGAGTAGCCTCTGGATGATGAAAGGGAGATTAAGTAGCCAACTGTCTGCCACCCAGGCGGTCCACAAGGTCAGTGAAAACAGAGGCTAGATTCTCTACCACTCTTGCCACCAGTGGGAGAAAGTAACCAGCGGGCCAAATGCCAATGTCTGTCACATGCCCTTGGCTGGCCATCCTTTGAGGACCCCCTTGGGGCTTAAAGGTGACTAAATGGCCAGCTGAACACAGTACATTTTGCCTACGGATCTTGGCCTCTCTTGGCAGTCCGGGTGGCTCCCGGATACAGGCAACACCATACATCACTGCTGCTCCACAAGTGCACCACCCAGATAGCATCCAAACGATTGTAAACAGGATGATTCACAAACGGTAGCAGCAGCTAAAAGCAGTGCAGTTCGTGACCTGGTGCATGACGCCAAGATTCTAAATGGGATGTCGCATCAACAAAGCCGCTCCGAAGATTCTAAAACACAATGGTGTCACCGGGATATTCACAGGGTGCTGTAACCTGTAACTGACAAGTGTGCCTGCCTATTGTCATTTCTCCCTGGGTGCAGCATCCTTGGGCATGCACAAACAGGGGTGCAAGTATTCTTCAGAAAGAGCCCTAGATTCTTCCCACAGGCCCTTGCAGCCAGCTAGGACAGAATGATTTCCAATACTCAGTCACTGAGGATTCTGACCATGATGCGCAGACCATGAAAGAGCTTTGTGACAGCGGTGTCATCTCTGTTTTGATGGCGTTTGACAGCTTACAAAGTGTTTTCACATACATCACCACATTCACTCCCAGAGGGGTCGATAGCTTCTTCCTCCGGTGCTATCCATAGCTCTGTGTGCTGGGAAGTCTACTGGAGTCAGACAGACTTAAGTTCGAATCTCAGCTCTAACCTGCCAGTTGTACAACCACAGACAATTTGCTTTACTTCTCCCAGACTCCTTTGTCTTACCTTTAATAGATATATGGATTCATATATCTTTTGGAGGTTTGGAAGTAAAAATTAAATAGTGCCATTAAAAAATTAAAAATTAAAAAAGACCCAGAGTACTGAACCTTACGCACAGAATGGCATACACCATTGGCTTCTATTGGTATACAAAGGAAGAAACTAAAGCTCACGACATTAGAGGAGCTGCCTCAAAGAAGCAGCCAGGAAGTGACAGAATTGAGACTTCATTTGTTTTACGAACATTATTGAACACCTACTATACATCAGAGCCCAGGGCATAGGAAAGCGGATAAGATGTGAGTCTAGCTATTGAGATATTCACAGCGGAGTGCTAGAATCTGAAACGAAAATAATCAGTTCAAGTCCAATGTGATCCAAGAGGCAAAAAGGCATGTAGGGATTATGCTCTGTGGGTGTGCTCTGGAGGACCCACCAGGGTGGAGTCTGAAGAACGAGAACCTTTAGAGGAGACAGCAGGAGTTTTACCTACAGTCAGATTTCAACAAGTGCAAGAGGGTGAGGGGGAAGGGGAGCATTTTAGACTAAAGAAGTAGTCTGTGCTTCCAAGAGAGCATATAGAGAGTGATGTGCCTGCTGCATGCCCGAGGGACTCCAGGGAGGCAGGAGTAAAAGAACTATTATTCGGGTAGTTTGGAGAAGCGCGGGTCTAAAAGCATCTGCATTCGAGCGAAACCTGTGATTCTTCACAAAGGGGACCAACTGGGCAGGCTTGCAGTCTTGGCAGTGCGGCAGCCTTGTGGAAGCCTGGCCGAAGGAGGGAATGTTGAAGGCAGGCGTTCAAGGAGAAATAATGAGGCGGTGAACTAAGACAGTGGCAGAGCAGGCAATTTTGAAAGGGACTTTGGAGGCAGAATGGACAAGGGTGGGTGGCAATTAGGTTAGATGTTGACACACGCGTGACAGAGAGTTTAGGAGTCCCAGGTTATTAGGTTGGATAGCTGAGTGAATAGAGGTGCCAATCACTGACATAAGGAGGTGGAGGGGGGTTGAAGAGACAATGATGAATTCATTTGGGCTTGTTGATTCTGAGAGACCCCAGGACATCCAGGGGAAGATGTTCAATAAACAATCAAAACATGACTCTGGAGCTTGAGAGAGGACTGGGAGAGACGGGCTGGTGTGGAGTTGACTGGCCTGGAGATGGTGGCAGAAGCTGGGTATACACTGGGTGGATAAGACAAGAAGGAAAGAGGGCCCTGGAGGACCCTGGGAAACACCAAGGCTTTGATGTTACGCGTGGAGTGGGGGGAACAGGGATCTCAGAAAGGATGAAGTACCAGGAGAAAGGGAGTGATCCCAGAAACCAGAGGATAGAAGCATTCTGTTTGGGTTGAAAATAGGGCAAGTAACCAAATTCCAGGAACTAGCCAGCTAAAACACACCTGCAGATTAGACAATCACAGGGTCACCTTGGCAACCTCAGTTTTAGACAGAGGAGTTAAATTATCACCTTCTCCTTTTTTTTTTAAATCTATCACCCATAGTGTAAAAAAATTGTATCGTGAACTCAGGAAAAGCTTCATGAAGTAATACTAAATCTCTAATATTTCATGTTTATCTTATTCCTTTCTATCTCATATTATTGATTGCGTCCCGTCCTCTTCCTGTTATAGCTCTCCCACGCCATTTCATTCATCCTCTGACCACCCTTCAGTCCGAGCCTCCCGCCCCACCCATCCCTCCTATTCTATTCTGAACACTACTTGGAAACGACTACATTTCCTTTACACCCAACCAGTAGGTTCCAACATGCCGCAGTTCGTAAAAGCGCTAGCCTCTTCGCAAACACAGCTCAAAGCACAGAGTGAGGGCGAGAATGCCAGATATTGAGGGAAGATACCTGATTTACAGTATGACTCAGCTACTTATTGACTGTGCGACCTCAGACGTGCCCATTAACCTCTATGCATCTCTTTCATTATCTGTAAAATTCAGGTAATATGTCAGCTGCAAAGGGGTCTTCTGGGGATCAAATGAGATAAAATGCATGGATGCAAAGAGCGTATGTCTAGAATTATCCTGGTCAAGCTAAAATTATCCTATATATATATTTTTTAAATAAAGGAGCATCGTGGAGCACACGAGAGCATGGCTGCTTCTGTTTCTCTCTCTCCCCCTCCATCTGGGAGTCATGACTCTTCTGAACACACTGGAATAAGGGTCCAAACTAATGAGACCAAACAGGTAGCACTGCCAAGTCTACAAAGTTGACTGACGAAGAAGCCTCTGTAAAATCCACTCCGCAGCATTGCGCTCCTTTTCTAGCGCTATTATAGCCATCTGGGTTTATGATTTCTATCGAGCCCTTCCTCGGGAAGACCTTCAATAGAGTCGATACAGTCCTACTGTGAGGAACGTGATCTGGGCAGGTATTTGTACCACAGCATGAAGTGTCAACAAACAGCTTGCAGGAAAAAGAGAAGATGGGGTCATTTATCAGGGAAATGACCCCTCTGTCTTTCGTGGGTCCTATGGTGTCAGTGCATTACGGTGTAAGCAATCGGCTTCTTAGATTTATTGTGAGTGTGAGTGTGTGTGTGTGTGTGTGTGTGTGTGTGTGTGTGGTGTATGCATCCATATGTGGACAGACTAAGGCCAGAGGAGGACATCAGATGCCCTGCTCTCTCACACCCTACCACATTCCCTCAGCCACCAAACCTTAGTGAGCCCCCTGTCTCCACACCCCTCCCACAGTACCGTTGCTACAGGCACACGGAGGGCCACTCTCAGGCTTTTAATGTAGGCGCTAGAGATTTGAACCTGGGTACCCTTGAGGGTGCAGCAAGTACTCTTGCCCGGTGAGTTGCCTTCCCAGGTTCTAAAACAATTTTTATGATACGTTTAACAATGTAACTATTCCATTTGAATATCCACTATAGGTTCTGACCTAGAGAAATAGAAATGCTGAAGGCTTGGTATCTGAACTCCGTAAGGGTACAGGAATGTGATAGACATGAATGAGACAGACCTATAACTGGATGATTTCCTTAAACTCGAGAAAGATATACATCTGAGCAGGGTATGATGTGGACATACTTAAGACCCTTTCCTCCTACAGGGTTGCCTCAGTTAGTCTTAATAGGAGAGGGAGGAGGTGCCTAGTCTTACTACAACTTTAAATGCCATGGCTGGCGATAGACATGGGAGGCCTGCCCTTTTCTGAAGAGAGAGGAGGAGTGGATAGGGGGTGAAGACGGGAGGTTGGACAGAGGGACTGGGAGGAAAAGAGGGGAAACTGATCAGGCTGGGAAAAATTAATTAATTAGTTAATTAAATTTTTAAAAAGATGAAGACACACCATGACAGAAGGGAAGGGCAGACAGCACAAAGCAGTGCCCAAGGAATGCTTCTGAAGGCCATCTTGCTGAAGAGGAGAGTTATTGGCATGAAGGCTAACAAAGAAAGATAGGGAAGAAATTTCAGGATGAAAAGGCATACAGAGTGACTCCTTGAGCCGTGCATATATTGCTGGGCTAGGAGGGGTAGGTTCGTCTCTGTCACTGGGCGTTTGCTGTGGCAGGATAAGATGCTTACAGAACATTGCACTGGTCTTTTGCTCCGGAGGCTAATGGAGGAGGAAGCTGAGAGTGAGCCAGGTACATGTTAGGAGACATTTGTAGTGGTCCACCCGAGACGTGATGAGGACTTGAATAAAGGAAGCAGTAATAAGCACGGAGAAAGAGGAGTGTGGTTAAAGACACGTTCTGGTATTGTATTTAGAGTTGAAGCAGAGGGACGATAATAAACGTGCTTTTTTTTTTTTAAATCACAAAATGAATAATCCTCTCCTAGGTTGCCCAGGGATATTGACCTCTGTAAGTTCAGGATTGAGTCTACAGGAATTAAGACGTTGCCACAAGACATTATGAGTAAGAGAAGCTAAGTGTTGAGGGGAAAGGTACAGATTGCTGGCTCTGGGAGTTGGAAGAGAAGCATGTGTCCCAGCGGGGTGTTTCAATGACATCTTCATAGAAGAAGTGGCATTAACGAGAATTCCTAAAAGATGGTTAAGATGTTGCCACGAGTTAATAAGCTGGAAGGGCATTTCTGGAAGGAACGCCTTGACCAAGGTAGAGGATGTCAAATGATAAGCCTAGGGATAAAGCCTGGGATCAAATCTTGGCTCTGATACATTCTAATCCTTGAATTGATAGCAATTTACTCCCCAGAGCCTCTGCTCCTCGCTTGTGTATAACAGTTGTTATAATTATCATTAATCTTGTGGAGTTGTTTTGAAATTTTTTTTGCTATTCAAACCTATTTTTTAAGTATAATGAAATTTAATTTTATCAGCAAATTTAATATTTTTATGTTACTAATTAGTGTCCTCTTATTACAGCTTTAAGAACGCATTTTAGAATTTCTCGTAGTGGCAGATGTAGTGGTAATGGACTCCCACGGTGTTTGTTTATCTGGGAGAATACTTATCTCGCCTACATTTCTGAATGACAGCCTTGCCGGCGTTGGTATGCTAGCTGGGTCTTACTCGAATTCTTTGAAGATACCGTCCCAGCTCTCCCAGTGAACAAGGCTTCTGCTAAAAAAAATCTGCTGATAGCCCTGTGGAGATTCTCTTGTGCATGATGAGTCCCTTTTCTCTTGCTGCTTCCAAAACTTTCCCACTCTTCACTTGAAGATTGTGGTAATCACGTGACTCAGTGAAAAACACTTCATATGGAACTTCTCGAAACTCTTTGGACTTCAAGGATGTGGATATTCATTTTTTTTTCTCCAGATGTTCAAAACTTAAAAAAAAGATTCCTACATCTTCTCTCTGTATGCTTCTTCTAGAATTCCTATATGGACTTGCAGATCCGCTTGGTAATTCCCCATTGTTTCCACAGGCTTTCTTCGTCTTTCTGCTCTAGGTGTGTTAAAGTGACCTGTCTTCCAGCCCATCACCTCTGTGCTCTGCTTGAGAACACAGCAGTCTGCTGTTGAAGATCTGCGTGGAGCTTTTCAGGCCGCTCATCAGGTTATTCGGCCACAAAACTCTCCGGATTGATTGCTTTGGGTGGATGTTTTTGTTTACTTCTGTGACTTTTCTCCACCAAACTTTTAATTTTGTTTTCACACTGTTTACACTTTTTTTTAAAAAAATTATCTATGTGTGGTGTCTTATAGTCCAGCAAGATTAAGAGTATTATTTTGAACTCTTTGTCATGTAGACGATGAATCAACATCGTTAGAGTTAATTACTGGCCCTTGGTTTTGTTCTCCTGCTGGTGTCATTTTTCTCTATTTGTGGTGTTTGAAGCCACGTGCTCATGTCACCACATAAGACTGGGAAACTTATTCTTGTCTTTAAAAACACAGGACTCCTTCAGCCAGGAAGAGCTGTTACCAGCCAGCCTGTTCGGCTGTCTGACATTATTTGCAGGTGGACACGCTGCAGGGGTTCTCAGGCTAACTAACTGACACCTGGGTAAGCAGGGAGGCAGGCCTAATTCCTGGGTCCCTGTGTGTACTGGGGCTGTAGTGGGAAGCTTGGGACCATTGTTCCATATAACAAGCCCTGGGTACTGATGAAAAGGAATGGTTCAGAGCAAATCTAGACCTTGACTCTGCTTGAGTTATTTTGGACCATGGTTCTGCTAGGGTATGGGACACAGGGGTTGTCTAAGAAGTCATTACTAGGCAGGTATCTTGGGCTCAAGGGTACCATTATGACAATAGCTCTAGGGGCTAGGTCAGCGAGTGCTGATCAGGTGACTGGGATCACAGAAGACAGGCTGAGCTGGAGATTGCAGGTGTCACCTATTTACTGGGATACAATTGAAACTTGGACCCAGCCTAGAACTAAGAGTTCAAGGGTTCAAGCTTAAAGGCTAATTTGTGGGTGCTGAACTGGAGTTGGGGGCTGAAGAGGTTGGCTCGGCATAGGAGCAGACTGTGCCCTGCGTAAATACAGGGTAGCCTGGAACAATAAACTGTGGATACCAGCCTGGTGCTGAGATGAACCTGGAACCTAGGCACATGGGTTCCGGCCAAGAGTCCAGGCCTTGGATACTGGGAAGGTGCTTGTGTTGCCTCAGGGGCTGTTGGGGCTGTTACAATGGTGAGGTAAGCCTAGAACCTGCATTTTCTGGGATTGTTCTATTGTTAAAGTGTGCCATGTACCTGACTGTAGGTTCCAATCTGGTGGGTAGGATTCTAAGGTCAGTTTTGGTGGGACATTTCCAGTGTTAGGTCTAAAGCAAAGCTGATAGTGTAACTCCTCCTTTCCCCCTTCATTGCATCTTTTCTTAATTCCTGTGCTATACTCAGCTTTTAATTCTTCCATCTGGACTTCTCGGCTCTTGTGAAGATACTTTCACATGTGCTGAGCTCGAAGCAAGGCAGCAAGGCATGTTTGCTGTGATCCTGTCATTATGGTGAGCTACTCCGTGGGAGTAAGGCAAACTTGTCATGAAGGGAAAATGTATATGGTACAGAACACATAGAAAGACTATGGTCAGAGACTGAGACACAGGTGGGCAGACATTACTCTGTTGGGCAATAGGGAGCTACTGAGACATAAACAGAGTGATTTACATCATTCCCAGGGCACTCATTCAGGAAAAGTCCACTTGTTTTGTATTGTTCTTCCCAGTTTTCAAGGGACTGTTAAGAGTTTAACACAGAGGAGGAGCCAGCCTCCACCGTGTTAGCTAGGAAACCATCCAAGGCAAGGGGATCCAAATGCTACAGTGCTCCAACAGAAACGCCTTTGCTTACATACCACCCAATCTCTGCCAGCTCAGGGTGTCACATAAGATGGAAACCCACTTGTACATGACTTGGGGCACTAGTATTTGGACTTACATTAAAGCAATTGAGATGGGATCCTAACCAATAATGACATGACGAGCTTGAGGCATTAGGAAGAGTTCAGATGGAGAAGCTGTATAGGGTAAAGAGGTGGGTAGGGGTGTGTGATTTGGGGACTGTATGTATGAATGAGGACAAGGGCGGAGCCATCTAGCCAATGATATTATTGCCAAGGGGAACTCTGGCAAGAACTGAGGGATACGGGCTGCAGAGAGCACTGACTGTGTATGGCGGGGTGTGAGGACAGAGAGAAGCTGGAACAGAGAAAACTAGAAAAGTAGCATGCTAAAGAGAAAGTAGAAAAAGATAATGGTGGGGCTATGGCGGTGATTTTATTTATTTTTCCTGTAAGAGTGGCCAACAGTCCTACCCACAGCGAGATCAAAGAGAGGATGAATTAGGGGAAAAGTCATAAAATTCAGGGAAATGGAGTTAACTGATGTCAGGAAGTGGTGAAGAAAAAGCCAAATTATATTCAAAGTAATCTATTTAAGAAGGAAGAGGATTTTATAATAAAATTTGGAGTAGTCTAAAATCACTTCTTAAAAGGTATAAAGCACAGAATATTCATAACTTCCTCTCCTGGAGATGGAGTTTAAGCCCAGCTTCCTCTCAGCTCTCAGTGTGGGCTGAACTTAGTGACCAGCTTCCAAAGACTGTGGAAGATTACGGAAAGGAGAAAATAGCAACTTTAGAGAAGAGAAACTTGACAACTACCACCTACCTCAGCAAGTGATGAAGGTTAGCGTCGCCAGTGACAGGTCACACGGATATAATGTACCCCCGACAGGACAGGATGAGAAGGGCAATTCAGCTCTGCAGCAGGCCTTTCCAAACTCAACACCTCAGTCGGAATACGAGAAAAACATCAGAAAGTCTCAAACAGAGGTACGGTCTACAAAACACCTGAAGAATACCCTTTTAAAACTGTCAAGGTCACGAAAAACAAGGCAACACTGAGGCACTGTCTCAGGTGGTGACTAAAGAGACAAGATGACTAGATGCCATGGGCATGCAGGACGAAACCCTGAGACGGAAAAATGTACATGGCTCAAACACCTGCAGGAAGTCTCAGCTTCAGTCCTTCCTTCTCTACCAGTGTCATTTCTCATTAAAAAAAATATATATATTTGTTTTATTTTGGATTATATGTATATGTGGTGGTGGTGATAGGCGTATGTGCATGTGAGTGCAGGCACACAAGGAGGCCAGAAGAGGGCGTCAGATCCCCTGGAACCAGAAACAAGTACTTGGACTTGGACTTGGGTTCTTCACAAGATCAGTCTGTGCTCATCTCTGCTGGCCACTTCTCCAGTCCCTAATGTCTTAGTTTTGACAAAAAAAAAAAAAAAATACCATAGATAGGTAAAATACTAAACTGGGACAAACTAGGTGAAAGATACACACTCTGTACTCATTGTCTTTGTATGCTTTCTTTGGATATAGAAGTATTCCCAGGCCAGGGCAGAGCCCTGGGATAGTGCCTGTGAACCATGAACAAGTTTGAAATATAGAGTATCTGAGCCCCTACTCCACCATCTTATGCTTCTATGATTCTTCCCTTCCCCCAAGAAAAATTTTTCCATTAGTCCATTATTACAGTACAATGGAATGTTCAATTTCACACACTGTGTGACATTCCATGCCAACCAGAATAGTTAATGCAACTTTACATTTATGACTCTGCTTGGGTGTGAATTATTGTGTTTATGAAAATCTCCATATTAATGTCTGATTGTAAATCATTCTGCCGGCTCCCTTTATTAATAGCTCAATTCCCACTGCTTACCTCTGCAAGCCCTTCAGATTACCACAACTGTACTACTTACTGGAGATGGGCTGCATCCCATTCATTTGCCACCAGCATCCAGCCATCTTGGACTTCGCACTAAAGCCTGCAACCTCTGAACTGATTTTTTTTTTTTTAGCTGTTTCTTTGTTGAAAAGTAGGCAGCTTCCCTGAGAGGTAGAACTTCTTATTTTCTGTTCCCAGTTTCTAACTCCTTAGAAACCTCACCAGAAAGTGATTTGGACATGGAATTTGGAGACACGCAGATTTGACATATCATCCATCTTGGTGAGGCTTGTGTTTTGCATGTAAAATGCTCCCCTCCAGGCTGGTGTGTTTGAACACCTCGTCTCCAGTTGGTGGCACTGTGTGTGTGGTGGGGTAGTGGTTATGGAAGCTTTAGGAAGTGGAGCCTTGTTGGAGGAAGCCAGTCATTGGTGGTTCTTGGACTTTCAGAATCCAGTCCTGCTTCCTTTTTGCTGCTCACTAACTACAGACACAATTTAATCAACTGCCTCACCCTCCCGCCACCGGGCCTTTCCAGCCACGATGGACTGTATCTTTCCTTTCAAACTGTGAGCTGAAATAAATCCTTCCTCCTGAAGGTTGCATCTTGTCATGTACTTTGGTTATAGCAACAAGCAAAACAAGTTATTGAATTTCTGTTTCCTCACCTACAGTGGCTTATATCATACGGACCGGTTAGGAGAATTACCTGGGATGGAAGAATGGGGCACTGACAGGACAGGCCCTGGCCCTTGGGAAGCCATCCCTGGTCTTTTGGTTATAGTATCATGCTAGCAACAGAGGCGACAGTACTGCTGCTGGACAGATGTGTTTGGGGCTGGCAGCTGTGGAGTCTGGGCTCTTCCAGCTTTTCTATGGACCAGTGTTCAGGGCAAAGTCACGAAGTGTCTCAGGCCTGCAATTTTCCCATTTGTAAAATGAGGAAGCCACATTCTTAGGCTTTTCCCCAGTGCCAACATCATTGCTGCATGCACACCAATGGTAGCAACACCACCCTAAGGCCCCTTAGCCTTTTTTTCCATCCACTGTGGATGATCCCTTGCTTCGGGCCAGACAGCCAGACAGTCTTCAAGCATGGGCCAGCCTTGACTTTTCCAACAATTGGAATGGGACCCCATACCCCAGCTCCCGTCCTGGCAGGAGGGGAAGTATGAAGTCTCAGCAGGCCAGGAGGTATTTCATGCTTCTGGAAATCATTCAAGCGGCCAATATTTTCCTCTCCTGCACTTCTCTCACCTCACAGTATATTTTTTCCCCTGCAGTGAAATCCATTCTCCCAGCCTGGAAACATGGGCACTTTATAGAAAATCTTTAGCTTGTACCAGCACAAATGGATGGCTCTTATTTGCTGTCTGCAGTTCATGGTGTTGCAAAGGCATCACCAAAAACTAATGACTGAGACGTAAAAGGCAAAGAAAAAAAGAGGGGGGTGGGTGGGCGAGAGAGCTGGCATCCTGGCGCATTTGCATGCCCATTTACAAACATGATCCAGTCAGCACTCAGAAGAACGGGTTCCACAAAGTGGCCAACTCATTTGTGCTTGCCCGGAACCCCTGTTGTGTAAAGGGAGGGAGACAACCAGGCACTGAGAATGGAAGGCCAGGAGAGGCCTATGACAGCAATTGGTCCTTGTGCCCTAATACCAGAAATAACATGAGAAAGACGTACCAGTGCAAGGCCTAGCTTTTTGGGAAGGTGTGGCGGGAGGATCACACATCCAAGGTCAGCGTGGGCTATAGAGTAAGTTGAAGGCCATCGCAGCAACTTAGTGACACCCGACCTCAAAGTAAAAAGTACAAAGAGGGCTGGGGATATTGTCAGGGGCAGAGTCCCTCCCTGGCGTAGGCAAGGCCCTGAGTTCATTTTCCTAAAATCGAAAAGAAAAGATGTGCCTATTATGTAATTTTAAAAAAGAAAAAAGATAATTTAATCCTCTAGAATCCTACTAATAATGAGACTTCCTTACAACGTTTTTGCTTTATGGCTTAAGGGCGCTGGATTTTGACACATGGACTACTACTATATGTGATGTTCACAGTGACCCTCCCTACCTCATCCTTATGCTCTCCCCCGCCCCCTGCTTCCCCCATCCCATCCTTTGACTCCCTTCCTCTCATTCCTTTTCTCCAGCCTCACCTCTTCCCTTCTCTCGTTCCCTCTCTTCCTCTAGCTCACACCCGTTTTCTCTTTTCCATTGGCTCTAGTTTGCTCTCTGCTGCTGTGATTCAACACTGGGGTGGGCAATGATTTGTTTCAGCTTACAGACTACAAGCAGCCACTGAGAAAAGCCAGGGTAGGAATTCAAGGAAAAATTCTGAGGCAGTAACTGAATCAGGGACCCTGGAGGAACAACAGCTAATGGCCTCACTCTCTGGCTCAAGTTCAACAGCCTTTCTCACCCAGTCCAGAGCCACATGCCTAGGGATGGTACCACCCACAGTGGGCGGAGCCCTTCTACATCAAGTGTTAATCAAAAAAAAAAAAAAAAAAACGACCCACATCCTTGTCTACATTCAAGTAGACAAGTTCAATGGAAGCAATTCTTCAACGGAGGGTTTCTATTCTCAGGTATGTCAAATTGACAACAAAAATTAGCCATTGTAACTTTACCTGGTACACTAAACCCAACATCCCTGCTTTTTTCAGCAGGAGGAATGGGGAGGAAGGAGACCCGTGGGATGAGGGAGTGGGGTAGAGATGAGCAAACTGCAGTGGTATACACGTGTGTGTGAAAATGTAATAAAAATCCTCTTGATGTGGACACTTGCAAAAAGTATTAGTAATACCAAACTGGGGAGGGGTGGTTTCTTACTGGTTCCTGCCCCTTTGATCGTATCCTGTTTCTCTCTTGTTGCAGGTCATGCAATCTGAGAGCTATGGCTGACCTAGCCAGGTCCAGACCCCTAAACTGGCACTGAGTGACCATTCCCACTGAGGCTCCCAGTCCAAACTCTCACCTAGAAAAACTAGTGCTCAGGTCTCTTTCCCTATAAACCAAGTGGCCAGCAGTAGACTAGCCAACCCCTTTTCCTTCCCCCTCCATTACTGTGAGCTTCCCAGGGCAGGCTGGTCCAAACAGAGCCAAGGTAGAGCTTCCAGAATAAGTGATATCCTTTTTTTGTGGGAGGAAGTATAACTCAGCCCCAGGCAGTGACTCCACTCCTGGCTGCTAGATGCCCCTTCCCTTCACCCCACAGTGAGGCAGCCATCCTCCTGCCTCAAGCTTCCCAGACTGTCCAGGAGGTGAGGGTTCTGTGACTGCTTCCTTTTTGCTCCTTTTAGAAGATGTGTTTGTTGAGCGAATCCTTGGCTTCCTGACTCGAAGCTGGAGGCTGACTCTGCTCACCTGGGCTAATTAGGTAAGCCAGCTGGTGCACTGGGAAGGTTCTTTTTTTTTTTTCTGGGCTCCTGGGTGTGTTTCCTTTTTTAAACATGATCAATACCCTCTCCGGCTGGGCTCCCCTGCCTGCTCCCATTGTTCTCTTGTTTCCATTGTGCCCGAGTCCTGGTCAAGGACTCCGAGAGTCTCCTAAGACAGGCTTCTCCGCAAGCTGGCACGGAGCCTGGAGCCAGAGCGGCAGATGCGGCCAGACCTCCTGCCCCGCGTCTGCAGCTTGCTGTGGTTTTCAGTCGCTGTTGACCAAATCCCTGGAAATCTAGGTGGGCGCCAGTCAGCTGGGGAAAGACAAGGAATAGCTGTGATTCCAGGAGAAGTCACTTTCCCTCTCTGGACCTGTTTCCTGGTTTGAAGGCAGGTGTCCATTCTGAGGTCAGTGTGGTGCTCTACACCCTGACCTCCAAAGGGGCATCAAGGAACCGCCCTGGGTGCAAGAGGAGTCAAAGGATGTGCAAAAACACGGTTTCAGATGCCCCTCCCTCTGTCCAGAAGGTAAACCATGCTCATCTTTGCGCAGCCACACCCGGGGATACTTAAACCCTCCCAGCTCTGGTCTCCTTGCCCAGACCTCTGCAAGTCCCTCTGCTTTTATTTTATAAAGGAGACAGATGTCACAAGTGTTCTCCCCTCACAGTTACCCCAAACTCCAGAGGCTGCAGAGAAAATGTCTGTGATAGTTCAAATACAGATCTATAGGCAGCACATTCTGGGGGTTAGATTTTTCCCCCCTACTTCTCCAATAAGATCAACAGTGTCTTCTGGAAAGTTCTGACAGACCAAGTGCCCGGGAGACTTAAACGTTTCTCTTGAAGCCAGAAATCTGGTGTTTTACCCTAAAAGGGAGAGGTGGAGAGGTGATAGTAATATCTCATTTTTTTAACTGAAAGCTTTGTAGGTGTCAGATATTTTCCAAGCAATAATATACTTTATTGCTCCTTGTGATATATACATATTATTTTACAGAAGACCAGAGATGTTAATGAACTTGTCCAAAGTAAAACAGATAATAAGTAGAAAGTCTAGAACAAAACCCCAGGCTGTCTCCAAGCCTCTCATCTCTGCTGTGTCCATACCCAGCAAGTCCCAGACACTAAGACTTTTTTTATTGTTTAAATCCTGAATTTCTTTTTTTCATTGATTTTTATTGAGCTCTACACTTTTCTCTGCTCCCCTCCTTGCCTCTACCCCTCCCCTTTAACCCTCTCCCAAGGTCCCCATGGTCCCAATTTACTCAGGAGATCTTGTCATTTTCTACTTTCCATGTAGATTAGATCCAAGTATGTGTCTCTTAGAGTCCTCATTATGGTCTAGATTTGTAGGCTGGTTTTCTTTGCTTTGTTTAAAAATTGCTTATGAGTTATGGGGCATATGAAAATTGTCTTTCTGGGTCTGGGTTACTTCACTCAAAATGATGTTTTTTAGCTCCATCCATTTGCCTGCAAATTTTAAGATGTTATTTTTTTTCTGCTTGTAAATTGTGTAAATGTACCACATTTTTCTTATCCATTCTTTGGTTGAGGGGCATTTAGGTTGTTTCCAGGTTCTGGCTATGACAAATAATGCTGCTATGAACATAGTTGAGCATATGTCCTTGTGGCACGGTTGAGCATCCTTTGGGTATATACCCAAAAGTGGTATTGCTGGGTCTTGAGGAAGGTTGTTTCCTAATTTTCTGAGAAATCGCCACACTGATAGGGACTGTACCAGTTTGCATTCCCACCAGCAATGCAGGAGTGTTCCCTTTACCCCACAACCTCTCCAGCATAAGTTGTCATCAGTGTTTTTTGATCTTGATCATTCTTATAAGTATAAGAAGGAATCTCAGAGTTGTTTTGATTTGCATTTCTTGGATGGCTAAGTATGTTGAGCATTTTCTTAAGTGTTTTTCAGCCATTTTAGATTCCTCTGTTGAGAGTTCTATGTTTAGGTCTGTACTCCTTTTTTTTTTTTTGTTGGATTATTTGTTCTTCTGATATGTTCTTGGATTTGATTCGTCAGTATTTTATTTAGTATTTTTGTATCAATGTTCATGAGTGAGATTGGTCTAGAATTCTCTTTCTTAGTAATGTGTTTTGGGTATCAGGGTAATTTAGTGTCATAAAAAGAGTTTGGCAATGTTCCTTCTGTTTCTATTGTGTGGAACAATTTGAGAATTGGTATTAATTCTTTGAAAATCTTGTAGAATTCTGAGTTGAAACCATCTGGTCCTGAGTTCTTTTTGGTTGGGAGACTTTTGATGACTGTTTCTATGTCTTCAGCAGTTATAGGTCTGTTTAATTTGCTTATCTGGTCTTGATTTAATTTTGGTAAGTGATATTTATCTAGGAAGTTGTCCATTTCCTTTAAGTTTTCAAATTTTGTGGAGTACAGGTTTTTGAAATATGATTCTTTGGATTTCCTCTGTGTCTGTTATGTTCCCCTTTTCATTTCTGATTTTGTTAATTTGGATAGTTTCTCTCTGCCTTTTGGTTAGTTTGGATAAAGGTTTGTCCAGTTTGTTGATTTTCTTGAAGAACCAACTCTTTGTCTCATTCATTCTTTGTATTGTTTTCTTTGTTTCTATTTTGTTGATTTCAGCTCTCAATTTGATTATTTCCTGCCATCTAGTTCTTTTGGGTAAGTTTGCTTCTTTTTGTTCTAAAGTTTTCAAATGTTCTGTTAAGTCACTAGTGTGGGATTTTTCCAGCTTCTTTATGTAGTCATTTAGTGCTATGAACTTTCCTCTTAACACAGCTTTCATTGTGATCCATAAATTTGGGTATGTTGAGTGGTCATTTTCATTGAATTTTAGGAAGTCCTTAATTTCTCCCTTTATTTCTTCCTTGACCCATTGATGATTCAGGTGAGCATTGTTTAATTTCCATGTGTTTGTGGGCTTTCTGGAATTAGTATTGCTGTTGAATTATAGTTTTAAGCCATGGTGATCTGATAACATGGGGTTATTCCAATTGTTTTGTATCTGTTGAGGTTTGTTTTGTTACCGAGTATGTCGTCAGTTTTTGAGAAGGTTCCATGAGGTGCTGAGAAGAAGGTATATTCTTTTCTGTTGGGATGGAATATTCTATAGATGTCTGTTAAGTCCATTTGAGTCATAACATCTGTTAGTTCCCTTATTTCTCTGTTTTGCCTGACAGACCTGTCCAGTAGTGAGAGTGGAGTGTTGAAGTCTCCCACTATTAGGGTGTGGGGTTTAATGTATGATTTAAGCTTTAGAAGTGTTTTTTTAACATATGATCTTTGTGGTGTTGCGTGTGCTCTTACCTTGTTTACTCATCTTTTCCTCTAATTGGTGTGGTGGGGCTGTCTGTGACTCTGATGATTAATCTTCTAGGTGCCAAGGCTCAAATGGTTGATCTTTGTGGTACAGTTAGTGCCATGATTTTAGTTACTCAGGTTGGTCACTCTGTGTTCCTGGAGTTTGCTCATCCCTCCTGGGGTTTACACCACTCCCGTGGAGTTTGCTGTCTTGGGCCTGCTCTGGTCTAGGTTGTTGTTTGTATCTGCTCCTGTGGAGGTCCCTGGCTTGGGGGTTGGTCCTGCAAATGTCTCTGGCTCTGATCTACTCCCTCAGAGGTCCCAGACTCTGGTGCACCCAGACCCACAGAAGACCTGGTTCAGGCCTGCTCCCTCAGAGGTCTCAGACTCACACCGAGACCTGCAGAGGTCATTGCTCAGGCCTAGTTCCTTGGAGGTCCCAGACTCAAGCCCAGACCCACAGGGGTCCTGGCTTGTGTCTACTCCCTCAAAGATCCCAGATTCACGTCCAGACCCTCAGTGGACTCTGGCTCTGACCCACTCACTCACCAGTTGGTCCCCTGTACCTGCCCCTCTGGAGTTTGCTGTCTCAGGCCTGCTCTTGATATTAAGACATTTATAAACTCAGGTGACCTCATGACAAAGAGTGAAAAGACCAACCTCGGGACCAAGTTCAGGTTTCTAGCCCTGAATCAATGGCCTCCTGGTAGGTAAATAAGCAGAGCCCATTCAAGCCTCTTACCCTCTTCACAAAACTGCCATGAAGATAACGTTCATGAGGACGCGTTGAAGACTACAAAACACTACCGATATTTAACATCATGTTTTGTTTTGATATTAGCTGAGACTGAGGGCCAAGCTTCCTCTGTGTGTGTCAGGAGTACCCTCCCCAATGCCAGCAACCCTGCCACAACACCCCCTACCCTGTCAGGTGTGTGTGATGGCTCAGTCTCCCTTGGCGCTGCTCCCTGCAGCCATCCCTGGCTCCTCTATTCCCTGGTCTCCCTAAGGACCCCGAGGAGCCTGGAACAGCTGAGTCAGCTGCATTTTCTCCTGTCTCCAGTTCCCTTAAACCTGCTGCTGAAATTGGCTCTGTGGTACCTGCAGTTTTGCTTGCCATCCCGCCTGTTCCCTGGGATGGCCCCATTAATCATTTTTGTTCTCCTTTCCCTGTCTTGGCTGGCTCTGAGGATAGCAGGTAGGTGTGAGTAGGTGTGTGAGAGTGGGTGTGTGGAGTGTGTGTACCTCCCTGGAAACAGTTAGGGACTAAGTTTGTTTGCAATAAAGTGAGTTAGCTGCTTCTTTTCTGAGTACCAGACACCGTCCCATTTCTTCCAAGGAATGACAGGTCCCCGGGGGTGAAGCATCTCCTTCACTGGGAGAAACCGTCTATTTTTGTCCTTTTCTAACTCAGTTCCTGAAGCTGTCCTGCAGCAGCCTGCCAGGCTTCTCTGCTAGTAAGAAACATTCTCTCCTGGGACTTTCTGGTTCTGGGACTTCCCCCACATTTTATGTGGACTTCTGATCCCAGGAGCTATCTTGCAGGGACACTAGCTCTGTCTTGAAGATGGGACATAGCTGAGTCTGCACCCTCCAAAGTTCCCTCTGTGAGGTGTCTAAATGCAAGCATCCCCTCAGGGGGGCTAGGGGCACAGCCTGAAGCAACCTGTCTTTACACAACAGCTCTTTGAAGTCTTGTGTTTTATCTCAGGAATTCATGTGACTTTTGTGTTCTGTGCCATAATGCCTAGCTGTTTGTTTTCATAGAAGTATGTTTTAACCCCTAATCTTCAAGTAAAAGTGAGGCCCCAGGAAGATATCCTGTGTTTATTCTGTGCCTTTCTCCTGCCTAGCTTGCCACAATATACCCCCAGGGGTACAAGCACTCTGGTTAGAGTAGCGTGCACAGTGCAATGAGAACAACAGCAGAAAAAGCGTATGGCCTCCCAGCCTCCCCTTCCCAGACTTCTGCAAATGAGCCTGTGCTTGTCTGCTTTGCCCATGTATCCTTTGTTCAGGATCGTAGTGATAATGGGGAGAGATGAAGAATGGGGAAGCTGGAAACACTGCACAGATCCAAGCCCTCAGGAAGGTCCAGGTGTTTGTAGAACAAATTTTATTCCTTCTTGCCTTAGGTTAGCATTATCATGGACAACCAGTTCCTAACCAGAGCTTGGCATATTGATATATGCAAAAAGGGAAACAAAGTTCAAGACCAAGCTATACTGTGACGCCCTGTCTCAATGGATGGATGGATGGATGGATGGATGGATGGATGGATGGATGGAGTAAATCCCAATCAGACAGGAAGCACCCTTTGTTCTCTGTAACATTCTGCAAAAGCTGCGGGGTAATAGCTGAGTCATTGTCATTTTTCACCCCCACATCTTTTATACCAGCCTGAGAGACTGAAAGGAAGCCTACTTGTAAGCTAGAGAGGTCTCTAAGTGGATATGACCCAGAGAAATTTGAGGGACATCTCAAGGGGAAGGCCAGTTAAGAAGCACACTGACACTCATGTCATGTGGACCAAGAAAGAGAAGTCTGGAGACCCCAGAAAATACAACCACGCAGAACCGACTTGGTTGAGAGGAAGCTTCTGGTTGACAAAGGGATTCAGTCTGGATGGGGATAAATGGGGTGGGGGGGGGGACATCCCAAAAGGCTAGACAGCTCTACTTAAGACAATGTATCAGACCAAGTTAGTGTGGTCCAGGTGAGATGACTACTTCCCTTCTCCCCACCCCTCACCGTCATCCCCCAAAAGTATAGCTATAAGTGAGAAATTATGAGACCAAAAGGCTCACCCTGATAATATATCCGCAGTATTTCCTAGACAGAAGGGGAAACATGCAGTCTGGGATTTAGCTTGACACAACAAAGCCAAGCCTTTACCCACAGGTGGAGGAGGAAGCCAAGTGCAAGAGAGCTGTAAATGTCTTGGAGCTGCTCTGCAGACAGCCCGGTATGGAGGCACATTTCATGGGGGTATTGGGCCTGGGGAGCAAAGAAGAAGCCTGCCAAGTCATAACGCTCTGATTTACAGGGAGCAGAGCATGGATATTTCGAATCGTTTCCTTTTCGTTAGCACCTAATCTCCCAGCTGTTCTCTGAGCATTGCCTCAAATACTAGAAAACAGTTGGCCTCAAATGTAAAAGCCACAGGCTCCTTTAAATTATGTTGTCTTGCTACATTGGTGCGTCATGTCAACCCAAACTCCTGTATGACTTCTGGGAGAAGGGAATTTTGTCTGATGATGAATTTAAAGGAAAATAAATCTTTTTTTTTTATTTCCCTAAGGCCACTTGGTGTTAAATATAGCTTGGGTTCTGGTCTTATTTTGAAAACCCAGAAATACCTATGGGGACTTTTATGTCACGATTATTGTCTTGGATCCTTCTAAGGCTCTCTTGGCTGTGGGGTGTGGAGTAACAAGGATCCAGTAATCTACCGGGACATAAAACCAACTCATTTATCTCTGTGATACAGATGTTACTTGTCCATTTTTTTCTACCATGGAAACTGAGGTTGAGAAGGATCGAGTAACTTCCCCCAAAGATCCCGTTTTTAAAAGGTACACCCCCTGGGTTTTATTGGCGGGTTATGATGTCAAATACAGGCTCTTTCTCTTCCAACAGGAATTCTCAATCTATATTCATGTATTCATTGGTTCTTTTATTTCTTTAACAAACACGCATTGGGCATCTACTGTGTGTTGGACACCAGAGATGCAAAGAGGGCTTAGACATGGTCCCTGCGCTCAAAGATTGCAAAATCTAGTGGAACTCGGTCTGGTCCTGAAATATTTATTTGACAAATATTTAACATTTAGTAGAACAAACAGTGAGCCTGACGGAGCTCAGGGTTTCTTCTCCTGGTTGTTTTCCTCTTCCTGTAGCAGCTGTTGCTGCTATTGTATGGGTGGGTGACATCCCCAGTACCTGTACTCAACAGGCAGAGTGACACAGGGACTCCCCAGGAGCCCTGGTCACTGACTCCCTGGGTTCCAGACTAGGGCAGGTGAGACCTGAGAAGCAGCCACAAGCCAAAGCATGGAGGAGAGACAGTCCTTTAAGTCAGTATGTAAGGTGAGAGGAAGCTGGCAGATGTTTCAAATTTACCAGTGGTTGAGAGAACCTCCCCTAGCAGAGCTGCTGTTATTGAACTGGCCAGATGTTCACCTTGGTTCCTCTCCTGCTCTGGTTCTTAGGGGAATGCCTTCTCACAGACTTCATCTCTAGCCTCCTATCGCTTCTCAGTATCACCCGGTCCAGCAAGATGGGTAAAATCGCTTACCACTCCAGTTTTACGATCTAAGTTTCAACCTGCAACCCAAGGTGAAAAGAGAGACCCAACGCCTGAAAGTTGTTCAATGACCTCCACGTGGGTGCTGTGGCACACGCGCGCACACACACACACACACACAGACACACACACACACACACACACACACACACGGCACCAAACACATTATGCACACAAACACATTCAGTACAAGTATTTAAAAAAAATACTAAATAACTCAAAAAATGGTGTACTGAACTTATCAGAGAATTCTCAACAGAAGAATTTCAAATGGCCAAAAGATACTTAAGAACATATTCAACTTCCTGAGCTATCAGGGAAATGCAAATCAAAACAGCTCTGAGATACTATCTTATACTTGTCAGAATGGTTAAGATCAAAAACACCAATGAGCCGGGCGGTGGTGGCGCACGCCTTTAATCCCAGCACTCGGAAGGCAGAGGCAGGCGGATCTCTGTGAGTTCGAGGCCAGCCTGGTCTATGAGAGCTAGTTCCAGGACAGGCTCCAAAGCTACAGAGAAACCCTGTCTCGAAAAACCAAAAAAAAAAAAAAAAAAAAAAAAAACACCAATGATAGCTTATACAGGAGAGGATGTGTTGTAAGGGGAATACCCATCCATTGCTGGTGGGAATGCAAACTTGTGCAATCACTTTGGAAATCAGTATGGTGGTTTCTCAGAAAATTGGGAATCAACCTACCTCAGGATCCAGCAATACCACTCTTGAGAATAAACCCAAAAGATGTTCAATCATACTACAAAAGCATTTGTTCAACTATGTTCATAGCAGCATTATTTGTAATAGCCAGAACCTGGAAACAACCTAGATGCCCCTCAATGGAAGAATGGATAAAGAAAGAGTGGCACATCTACACATTAGAGTACTACTCAGCAGTAAAAAACAATGACATCTTGAATTTTGCATGCAAATGGATGGAATTAGAAAACACTATCATGAGTAAGGTAACCCAAAAAATAAATTTGGTATGTACTCACTCATAAGTGGATACTAGCTATAAACAAAGGACATTGAGCCTATAGTTCATGATTCTAGAGAAGCTAAGTAATAAGGTGAACCCAAAGAAAAACATATATAGATCCACCTGGGAATTGGAAACAGATAAGATCACCCAACAAAATTGGGAGCATGGGGGCAGAGGGGAGAATAAAGGGGAGAAGGGGGGGTTGAGGAACTCTTGAGGGAATGGGAGAGTCAAGATGGAGGAAGGACAAATATGAGAGCAAGGAAAGAGATATCTTGATTGAGGGAGCCATTATGGGGTTAGCAACAAACCTGGCTCTAGAAAAATTCCCAGAAATCCACAAGGATGACCCCAGCTAAGACCCTAAGCAATAGTGGAGATGGTGCCCAAACTGGCCTTGCCCTGTAATCAGATTGATGACTATCTTAAAACCTTCATCCAACAACAGATGGAGACAGAGACAGAGACCCACATCGGAGCACTGGACTTAGCTCCCAAGGTCCAGTTGAAGAGAGGAAGGACTGAGAATATGAGCAAGGCAGTCAAGACCATGAGGGGTTCACCCACTGAGACAGTTTGCCTGAGCTAATGGGAGCTCACCAACTCCATCTGGACTGGGAGTGAACGAGCATGGGATCAAACTAGTCCCTCTGAATGTGGTTGACAGTTGGGGAAGACTGAGGGGCCACTGACAATGGCACTGGGATTTGTCTCTACTGCATGTACTGGCTTTTGGGGATCCTATTCTCTTGGGATTCATACCTTGCTCAACCTAGATGTAGTAGGATCTTGGACTTGCCACATGGCAGGGTGTCTTGCCCTGTCTTAGGATTGGAGAGGGAGGGGTGGGAGGGTATGTGGAGGGAAGTGGGAGGAGGGGAGGAAGTGGGAATTTTAATTGGTATTTTTTTAAAGTAATAAAATATAATAAAAAATAAAACCCCCTTGACACTGTCTCCTACCTCCTCTGCTGCCTTCCACACTCAAGGGTGCAACAGCTTTGCCTCACCTCCGACACTTCTTCTAGGACCCCTTGCCAGGCTCTCTTTCAAGTCTCTTTGAATCAATAGCACACTCTGAACTTTTTCTGGTAGGTGTGTTGATTTCTCTCTTTAGCCCGTTCCTTGAACCCCAGACGCAGCAGCTTAGTTTGTGTGTGTGTGTGTGTGTGTGTGTGTGTGTGGTGTGGGTCATAACATGTTCTAACATGGAAAGAATGATGAGAGAAAATAATGGGGAAAGAAGAGGCAACGTAGACAAGGAGCAAGATAAAATACTCTGGTGTGATAACCAGGATGTGCGTGGCACATCTAAGGAGAATAATAGCAGCCCTTGTACTCATGTCAAACCCCATCTTGAACACACACGTCCAGATGGCCAGGGATGCCGGCTCTCTTTGCACACCACTCATCTCCATACCAGCACAACTTCTGTGGCAGGGCTGAGTCACTGACGGTTTCCGCGGTGGGTCAGGCCTGCAGTGCAGCCAGGCGGTGGACAAGGATGTCAGCCGGCTAGCCAGGGGGTCATTAGCATTCAGGAAATATGACAAGCCCCAGGTCCCTGTCTGCTTCCATGCACTGTACGACACACTGCAGGACAGGAGTAGCCCGGGCTGAGGAAGGGAATGAAAGGCAGGGCCATTCCTGGAGCTGCAGGTTAACAGTGGACAGATTTCACATTCCTGGAGCTGCAGGTTAACAGTGGACAGATTTCACATCCGGAGAACAGTGTTCCTCTCGACACATTATTATCTGGACCATTTCAAAGCCCTTTGTCTGAGCTAAGCTGGCTGTGGGTGATGTTTGCGGCTGGGGACTTGCAGAAAAGATGTGTTTTTCTGACAGGGAGAAGGTCACCCAGACAGAAGCCATTACAATGAGCTGCGGTTGGGTCAGAGTTTCCCGGATGCCAATCGATGTGTTCCCTGGCATTACTCAAGCCCTGGGATCAGAGTGCTAGCCAAAAACAAAAACAAAAAAAAAATGCTCTTCAAGTTAGTCAACAAGTCACGCGCCATGGCAAAGTCACTCTTTTACCCTCTGTATTTCAGAGCTTCAAGTGAACCTCAGGTGTCAGGAAAAGACAGGTGGAAAAGTATTCCCGTTATCACCACTAGGGGGGCTGGTGGGGTGAACCCAATACAGGATTAAAGCGGTTTCTGCGATTGAGGAGAGATGGAAAACACAAGACAGAGTTGACGGTAACTGAGAGACGGATCAAAACTGACGCTGGCTAGGAAAGAGCCAGTGTGGGTGGGACACTAGATATTTGTGTGTGTGTCACCATCGTCCCCACTCCCTTCTTCAGTTTCACTGTGCTTCCCTTTGGCCAGCACTGTTTGTGAACGAAGCCAACCTCCCCTTGTGACTGTTGCTAAGTTTGTACATAACCTGTTGAACTCTGTGTTCTACTTGTTCGTAACATCGTAGCCCAGGAGGAGACACTGAGCTGGGGTGTTGAAGAGATCTGGGCGAAGGGAGGATGCTTGCAGCTGCAAGGCTCCTAGGTCTGGCTTTTCCATGCTCTGCCCGGCCCCCCATTTCCTCACTTACAAAGTGGGAGAGGTGACTTGAAGGATTTGTCATGGGAGATTGAGAAGACGGCATCTGTCCCAGCGCTCCTGGGCAGTCTACAAATGGTGTTCATGAGGAGACACAGCGCTGGCACGGGAGGACCCCAGGGAGCCAGACCGGGGAGCATCTGCTTCTCCCAAGCAGAGCCTGCATCCAATCAAAACCCTCCCTGCCTCTTTGCTCTGCATTGATGTCGCCTTTTTTTGTTGTTGCTGTATCTGTGGTGGCCTTCGCTGAAAAAATAAATATATAAACACGAGATGGGGTGAGAGGTGGGAGAAGGGATGTGGCAAAAGACAAAGAAAGAAAGAGAGGGAGATTGATTTCTGGGCTGAATTTATATCTTTTTGGCTTTTTCAAAGGTAAATGAATAGATTGTTGTTGTTTTCCAGCCTGCCGCTGAGAGTGTGCACACACCTCTGTTATGTATAGACCCTTTTAAAGGCTTCTGGAAGCAATCCCTAACATTTCTATAGGTGCAGACAGATAATTGAATGCTTTCAAAGACCACTGAGAGACAGGGAGAGTTCAATTTTGCTGTGTGCTGGTGCTGGCATTGACTGAGAGGGCCACATGTGTTTTTCTGAGGAAGTTGGATTTCTCTTTTGGCTTTTCTTTCCTCCTCTGCCCTTTTACCCCCTGCTTCCCCACCTCTGATGAAGCACTTAGACAGAGGCAAAGAAACAATGCATAATCACCCTAAAGTCACGCCAAACAAACACAGCCAAAGATTCCAGCGACTTCTCTGGCTGAGAATGAAAAGCACTGCCTCTTCGCTCCAGGGTCTGACAGACAGGGGTGCCTTCCCGCTTGGCTATTATTAGAGCCTGCATGGCAGAAGCCAGGCAGCTCTGGGCGATGGGGGTTCTTGTTTTAATTTGTTGCCTGTGCAGGCAGAACAATGTGACATAGGGAGAGAGGACAGGGGATTTCCTCCTGCTACTATTTCTTCACACGACAGCCATTGTGCATGTGTGCCGTGTGTGTGTGTGTGTGTGTGTGTGTTGGTATGGACCATAATTATTCATCCATGAGTGTACTTGTGTGTATGTGAGTGTGCATGTATATGTGTGTATATTGGCATAAACAAAGGATGTTCACACATGTATGTATTTTGGGGAGCACATGTGTATGTATGTATTGGCATGACCAAGGATGGCCAAGAATGCATGCCTTTGATGTAGGTATGTGTTTGCACACACAACTGTATGAATGCATCTGTGGCCAAAGTGTGGATGGGCCTTCTGGGTAACACAAAGATGTGCTTTGTCATGCCATAATCCACTTCTTTTGGGCAAAAAGGAGTGTATAGGTGTTTGATATAAGAAGGTAGAGGTAGTTCATCCCCACAAAGTCACTGCAAATTCAGCCAGGATTGACCATCCTTGAATAAATGATACCCACTTTCGTTACCCAAATATCCTTTCAAATATTGCCATCATTTTACAGCTAACGAAGTCAAGTCTCAGAGATACTGAGCAAATTACCTACTAGTAATTTCACTACTACTTCAGCTCGCTCTAACTCCAGTGCAATTTCTACTTGACTTGTCCCATGGAGTTGTAGGATGGTCTTGAAAGGAAATGTCTTAAGGTTACAGGTAAAAGGACTGGGGATGATTCAACAAGGTTCTTCCCATTGGTGGGCAGAGATGGGCAGCAGGCAAAAGGGATGTCCCAGACAGCCCTGTGTTTCTTATAGAACACCGCCTACCACCTAGAATGGGAACCATGTACCACCAAGTGCCAGCCAATCCACTAAGAACTCCAAACAAGTGTTCTCCTTTAATGCCATAGAATATCATTCATGTTCTCAGGATTGGCAACTTGTAAGGAACACTTCCAGATTCTAACCAAACCCTTCCCTTAAGCTGTATGGCTTTATCTTTCCAAGACTGGGGACAAGATAACTCACTGCCTGACTTCCAGATAAGCTCTTGGAATTCTGCATCATTCCAGCCCCCACTGCCTGCTGGTCTTCTAGAAGGGACAGAAACAGCAATTGTGCCAGCTTACATCATTGCTGTGTTCTGCAGAGCACATTAGAACATCCAGCGAACGTTTTCTCCACGACTTCCCCATGGTCTTCTTAGAATACAAACTCTCCCAAAGCAAAGCTCACAATCATGGAGTTTTCCTTTTCTTGAACCCTTCTCCCAGCCCAGGGATTCCAGCTGCTGGTCATTGAGCTCTTGATCTTCTTTGTGGTACCCACGTATTTCATGAGAACTGCTTTTCATATTTCTCACACTGGACCCAGAGGGGTAGAAATTATGGTTAATCTCATTTTACAGATGTTGGATATGATGCTCAACAATGCTGAAACATCCCAATCCTATTTGTGTCCCAGGAATTTTGCGGATAATTCTGCCCATTATAGTTCATTTTGGAAAGCAAGCTTTTTAGCCTTATTTGAACCCAGACCTTGGTTCCACTTTCTATTTTCTGACCCAAGGTATGGACTAGGAATCTCTACCCTCATTCCTTTCATTCTTCATTTCTCTAGACCTCACCCCAGTTTCAAGAGGATCCTACCATTGTGTATCTCTCCCCTGCAGACCTGAGTCTCCTTGTCAGCATTTGTTAAAACTGCAAGGAAGCTCTGCTATGTAATCCTGGTAACAAAAAGACAGTGCCTCTGCCAGGAGACCTCTGAGCAAAGCTTCTCTTGTTTGTCTGCTCTGTCAAAGGCAGTATGGGTAAAGATCATGAGCTCTGGAGCCAGAAGATTCTGTGTTGGAATGTGAGAGCCATCAATTTTTAGCTACATGACCTTGGGTAAAACAATTGAGTATTGAGGTAGTTTGAGTGTAATTGGCTCCCATAAGCTTATAGGAAGTGACACTATTAGGAGGTGTGGTCTTGTTGGAGGAAGTATATCACTGTGGGGGTGGGCTTTGAGGTCTCATATATGCTCAAGCCACACCCAGTGTCTCAGACCACTTCCTGTTGCCTACATATCAAGATGTAAAACTCTCAGTTCCATATCTGCCTGTATGCCACCAAGTCCTACCATGATGACAATTGTCTGAACCTCTAGAACTGTAAGCTACCCCATTAAATGTTTTCCTTTATAAGAGTTGCTGTGGTCATGGTGTCTCTTCGCAGCAATAGAAATCCTAACTAAGACAGATATTTATGACTTGATCCCCAAAACTATAAAATGGGAATAACAACAGTATGTAGGTTATTCTGCGACTGAGATTAACTCTATAAGCAGAATTATTAGCAAAATTCCCAGAACACAACCTGTTAGCTAATATCACTATAATATCATTGGTATCTTCTACAGAGTCATAGATTTTAAGCCTTGAAGAAAAATGTACAAATCATCTGGTTGGCCCAACATCCTGGCATCAGATAAATAGAGGGTTTACAATCAGGAGTTTTGCATTCAAATCTCAGATTTACCACTTACTTCTGGTATCTATCACTTTGAACAGCTTGTTGGATCACTCTAAGCTTCGCTTACTGAAAGTGCAAAGCAGCGGTTGAAATAATAAATATTGGCCTATTTCCTAGAATCATCAGAAGGATCGGGTAAGGGGTGCCTTGAGATAGAAAGGTGAATTTTGCATAAATAATCATTGATTGGTCGCAGAAGACAAACACTGCTCAAGCAGATAAAATTGTAAAGTCCTCCCTGACCGATTGGCCACAGCAACAACAGCCTGTGATACAATCTCCACCATTATATACCTGGGCCTAGGATGGGAGAATAGGCAGCTGTCCCGACGCCAATGAAGACTTGGAGCCACGCAAAAGTTATCAACAATGACCAGACACATCTAACCGAAGTAAAGCATGACAGCCAAAGCTAAAAGAGGGAAGCACCATGGTACCAAATGGCAAAACAGTGAGGCATCATGGTACCAAATGGCAAAAGAATTAAGATCTGGGAAACCAAACCGAGGTAAGTCATGAACAAACTCTCACCATAGAGGTGAGAAGTCACATTAGCCAAACATGGGTACAGTATAGTTATAAGGGTTATGAGTGAACTCGATGCATTTAACTCTCACTCCAGCTGTAGATTGGGCAAGAATCATTCGCTCTCCAAGTTACTCACTTGGGGATATTTATGGAATTGTCTCTAACTAGCCCTCCTGTTGACAACATAGCTCACTTGCTACCTCCTAACATGGGTCACTTCCAAGTTTAATGGATGAGCAATCACTTAATATTGCCTGCTTTAAATACCTCAGCTAAAGATAGGCAAGGACTTCAATCTGGGCAGTAAAGTCTCTTTCTGAGATCTTAACATTTTATATTTACCGTGGCAGAAGACTTGGGAGCGTGGAACCACTAGCATCTTTGTTGTACATCACCACCATCATCATCGTCACTTATTATGTGAATAGGCTTCCTGTAGATAGGATGAACTTAAAGCCAAGGCATAAAGCAACACAGAAAACAACGATGGAGAGTGAGACCTGCGGCCTTTAGTGCTATGCCAAGAGCTACTGCTATCCTTAGCCTATCTGTGCATTTCCCGTTTCACAATTAATTAGCATTTAGCTTTAGCTAGTTCTCCCTGTTTTGCTATTTTCCATCAAAGCCCACTTAATACTTTGTCTTAATCATTTTTCTACAGCTGTGATCAAATCCCCAGCACAGGTAACTTAAATACGGGAGGGGGGGTTGTTTTGTTTACTGTTCTAGGGGACAATCTGTCATGGCAGGGAAGACACAGTGGGGAGGAAGTCATGGCCATGGGAGCGTGAGGCAGTTGGTCATAATGTCTCCACATAAGAATGCAAATTATTATGCTCGTTTATCTACACACACACACACACACAGGATCCAAGCCTAGGGAATGATGCTGCCTTCTTTCAGTGTGGGCTTTTCCACTTCAATTAACCTAGTCAACATAACCTCTCACAGGGATGTTCAGTGGCTAATTAATCCCTCACAAGTGTATCTAGACATTTGTCTCCTAGGTGACTGCAGATCATATCAAGATTACAATTAGAGTCAACTACCACATACTTCTATAAACTAGTTCAGATAGCCGTACTGGTCTTCGTAGGGCTTGATCATAAGCTATTGGGAGATAGGAAAGAGCCAATGGGCAATATTTAATTCATTCACATAGATTTTTTTTCTTGTGCCTGAGGAGTTCTTGTCTTCGACCATGCTTTGACACCTTGCCTCCTACACAGCTTCTCCCTTAAGCCAAACTGACATTTGTGATTCAAACTACCAGACTTCATGTATATTCAGGCCTACCTGAAGCCACATGAACTGCTTGGCTTAGTTTTCAGGTACATGAGCTGAGCTAAGTAAAGCTTGTTCAATGTCCCTTTCCCTTGTGAAATCCTGAAATCCAGACTTCTCACTGGTACTGATTTCTTGGATGTGATCCCCCCTCCATTACTTGTTTCTCTGCCATGACATCCCTTTGTGCACATGTCTTCAGAAGTTTCTAATTTTCCCTGCTAGCAATACCTCACTCCAATGAGACCCAATCTTGAAAGGCAATGAATCTCTTTTGTGCCATAAGGTAAATATACTTTAATGCAATTGTTTTTACTCATGATGTTGGGCAAGGCAAACACCACACTGAGAATTTCCAGAGGATATGCTGTCATGTAGGTAAAAATTTCATGTGAGATTTATCATTTTTTCTTAATATAAAACATAGAAAAGCCATAATGTAATAATTTTACCATCTTGTTGGGTACACAGAAAATAATGAGACTGGATTGGGGTACTGAAAGAGTTGGAGAACCACTCACATTTTCTTTAACATTTCAATAATTTTAATTCATATCTAATAAAGTATGTGACTAGTGAGTGCACATCCCAATGTTTTCATATAAGTAGCTATCCACCTGGGCAACAACTATGTAGGACAAGGTTTACCACATCTTCCATACTCCATGAGGCTTCCTTGTGTCTCCTCCCAGACCATAGCTACCTCCACAGCCCTTATTCTCAAAGACAAACGGCGCTCTGACCTCAACCAGTGATAAGCTTTGCGGCTTTTGGAACCTCAAACAAGTGTAACCCTATACCATATTCTTCACATTGTTTTGTGTTTGGCTTCTTCTGCTTCCCATTATTTTTCTGGAGACTCCTGCATTGCACTGTGCCACGTTCTCCTGTGTTGCTGTTTACTGCTAGCACAATACAATCTGGATAACTATGCTTTCGCCCATTTACTGTAAGTAGACATTTGAGTTGTCTTTAGCTTATCAGGAAGAGTTGCCCCCTAGCTACATGGATGCCGTGGACCCTTTCCCAGCTAGAGCCAGGCAGGGCTGTCCGGAGTGAACAAATGGCTGCCAACATGAACAATGATCTACAGGAGGAGGTTGAGACATCGGTGAGATGACTCCACCGCCATCCTGGAAGCAATTCATCAGGGTGGCATGGCAAAGAGGGGGCATAAATCCCCAGCCAGGGAGACCAAGCAGGGTTGGGCAATAAGGAAGAAGGTGTGGAATGTGAGGCAGCATCTGAGGCTGCTGCTGCTGCTGTTGCTGCTGCTGCTGCTGCTGCTGCTGCTGCTGCTGCTGCTGCTGCTGAGCCTGCCAGTGTCAGGAAGAGCTAAGTTTGCAGGAATCCTCAGAGGTGAGTTTTGTAGGGAGGGTCCCTCCTCTCCTGAACATAAACATGTGCTGTGTGGTCTTTGGCACTCCACTGAAAGACCTTGTTTAAGGGAGATCTGTGTGGAGTTCAGCTCAAATTATATACTTTATTATTTTATTTTTCAGCAAAAGAGAAAAAATTCAGAGTGGGTTTGAAATGCGGGTCCTCTCCCTCCCCTCAGCTTCTCATATTCCAAGCCTCCTGCAGAGCCTCGGAAGGATGGAAACCGGGTAAGCCACCAGGAACAGAACATGGGGTGGGAACAGCAGAGCGCATGAGTGAATGAGGGATTTTTATGAGTGAAATTGCTCACAAGCTCCTTTAATAATGTTATTCATCTTTCTGTCAAAGTCGTCACATTAATGTAGCGGGGAGAGATTTAGAGGAGATGAATTAAGACTTAAATACACAAAATGACTTGGGGAATATTTAAATACAATACATTTTATGTTAGTGCGGCATCCTTTGTCACGGTGTCGTTCATGACTCTTGCCTGGCTTGCACAGCCTGGGAATCAACAAGTCCCTCCTCTTGCCCACACTTCCTGCATCCAGTGCTCTTGCTGCACACCTAGTGTGCAGCATTGATACAGTCTCAGTGGAGCACGGCAGCAGTCGCTGGCTGGTCAGGGGACCCAGCGTTTGTTCAAGTTTAAACAGACCTCTTTTCCTTGAGGGACCACAGTTTATTTGCTGAGAAAATAAGGCAAGTATCCCTCAGAATGTTAAAGGAGGAAGAGAAAGACTTCCTTCTCCTTCTCAGGGATGATTGCAGAGGCACAAAGGGAACAGGGATGCTGTTCGAAGCTTTCTCTCGCCTTCCACAACAGCTCTGGTGGGTCTACTTTGATATGTTGACAGTTGAAATCTCTTTCATTGTAAATTAAAGCCCTTTGTCTCTAAAAATTAAATCCTTATCCATTTCTTAAAAACATATAGATAATATTACTTACTTACTATGTATGTGTGTGTATGTGTCTGTCTCTCTGTGTATCTGTGTGTCTGTACCTGTGTGGAGGACAGAAGACAACTTTGGGGAGCCTGTTCTCACCTCCACCTTGCTGAGGCTGGGTCTCTCTTGTCTCTGCCACTGTGCTGCCAACTAGCTGGCCTGAAAGCCTCTAGGTGATTCTCCTGTTTCCTCCTCCCATATCTCTCTCTATAGGAGATTGAGGATTACATCACCACATTCTGTTGGGGGAGGCTGCTTGTTCGTTCCCAGCCACCCAGAGCCAAAATAATCATACAGAAACTATATTATTTGCAATACTGTTTGGCCAATAGCTTACACATATTTCTAGCTAGCACTTAGATCTTAAATTAACCAATTTCTATTCATCTGTGTATCACCACAAGGTCATGGCCTACCGTCAAGGTTCCATTTAGCACCCGGCATCTGTCTCATACAACAGCTACATGGCTTCTCTTTGACTCTGTCTACTTTTTCTCTATATATCTGTTCAGAGTTTCCACCTGACTTTACTCTGTTAAGCCATTGGCTGACCTTTTAGGTTGGTCCCCATAGGCGTGGACTTGTTCCCACGTTGGGTACCAGATGTAAGTGAACACGAATAAAACAATCCCACTCTAGCTCAGAATTTAGTATGATAAAGGAGCTCTTTATTTAAGGGAAACTCATATATCACAGGCCTCTGAACCGGGAACAGGAATCAAACTCAGCATCCAGGTGAGAGAAAAAAGAGAGAGAGCAGGCAGGTATGCACATTTTTGGCACCCAAGGTCACACCCAAGCTGGTCCAACCTCTCAAAGGCCATTGGCTGAAGGAGGTACCCCATCAACATTTCTTTTTTTTTTTTTAAAGAAAAAACACAGGTTCCTGGGATTGAAATGTGACCATGAGGCTTGTGTCTTTACCTGCTGAGCTACTTCTCCTGTTCCAGGTACTTTCTTTTATTTTACTCTTTTCTTCCTCCTTCCTTCCTTCCCTCCCTTCCCTGGCCAGGCTCTCCTTCCTTCCTTCTCTACCTCCTTCTTCCATCTTTCTGTGAATTTTTGGTAAGCCCCTTCTCTGAACAAAGGACAGTGTTCACACTGTGTCAATGAGCAAGTCTGACATGGTTCCCAGCTTCCTGGTCGGACAGTCTGACTCCCACATCCCCTGCACATAGGACTTGTTCTAAAGCTTGTGTCTAACTGGGATTCATCATAGAAACCTTGCTGAGAAGGAGGGCTTCCACAAGCATCAGTCTGTTTGTTTGCTGTGCACAGAGGGCTTTCTTTGGATAGACAGAGCTAGTTATCCCAGTGGGAATGGGGAGGCTCAGCTTTAGCTGCAGACAGAGTACAGCGAAGGCATCAGGGTAGAAACTCAAATTAGAGGCAAGGACAGTTCAGACACCATAATCCTCCTCTTGATCCATCTTCCTATTGTCTAACTGGCCCTGAATCAGGAGCTGGAGACCCGGGAGGCTGGAGTCCTATTCTCTCATTCCACCTTCAACCTCTACTGTCTTCTGTACTTAGCTCTTCATTTCTCCCCATCTTCTGCTTGTGTGTAGAGGAGGAAAACAGATGCCTTTTTGGATGTCTTCCTCTCTCACTCTTCTCTGGGCATTACTGAGATTGCTGTGAGGATACTGGCAGGCAGCCTGAAGAAAAGTCATCAGAAAGGCCCTTGGGACCTAGCCCAGCCTTCTGGCTGAGTCACCAGAGCATGCCCCAGAGGTATATGCTGCCCTGGGAACCAAGACACCCTGAGAACCAATCAATTTCTGATGTTTGTTCCTTCAGCTCCTCCTTCAATCAATGACATTTTGTTAAGTGTCTGACCCACTTGACTAGTCACCATCTAGATTGTCCCCCACTCACTGGGGAGATTGGCTGGCCTTACTTCCATACAGACCACTGTCAGGCTAGAGGGTATGGATATGCCAGCGATGGGATATGGGACCCACTCCTGATCCATAACTGGTGAAAGACTGAATTAGATGCCCTCAGTCATGGAGGTCCAAGTATAAGAAGCTTCCAGAAAGGGCTGTGAGCACAGCAGAGCTGAAGGTCCACCGAAGGGGCGAACAGGTAGCCACCTGCCTTACTCTCGGTCTCTAGGAGGCACTAAGGGAAGCAAGAGGAGAGAGCAGGATCTGAGACTACAGGAATCGAAGCCACTCAGAAACATTGAAGGGTGATTCCCTGCTTGACATAAGTATAGCTTATCCAGAGAAAGAATCAGGATTCCCCAGAAGGAGTAACTCTTTCCACTGTCAGTGGAACATGCCAGTCTGAAGTGATGTTCCAGAAGGGTTAGGGGAAAGAAGGAGGAGAGAAAAGAGAAGGAGGAGAAAGAGGAGGAGGGGGAAGGTGTACACTATCTTATCCTGAAAAAGAAAATGGTAGTCACTGATCCAGAAGCCTCAAGGATGTGGGACTAGTACCCACACGACAGGGCCATGCAATTCCTTAGCCCCTCACCACTAACTCCTCTAGGGGAACACTTAGTCCTGTACACACTTGGCTCCTTCAGATCTGTAAGAACCCTCTTGCCCATCCCCTTGCTCACCTTGTTACTGAGTGAGGACATTTGGGCATTTCAAAGCCCACCTTCAAATGCTTCCCTCCAGAAAGCTTGAGGCCAAATGCTAGGGACAGAGACTCCTCACAGGTAGACCTCACTTCCACCATACTGTGTATTCAAATCACCTTCCTTAGCAGTGAGCATGGCCATCCATGTACTGGGCCATCCACAGTCTCACTGGGGTCCTGTATTTCAAGAGGGTTTGCTAGCAGGTTGCCTGGCTGAGGAGAAGTCTTCAAAACAACAATGACAAGCAAGTTGAAACTGTATGAGAGCCAAGTCTCTGAGAAGTGGCAACTGTGATTTTTTTTCCTCCTTGTGCCCCCCCCCCACCTCTGCAAGAAGCCAAGACGAGTCTATAGTCCAGTCAATTAATTGTACACAGAACCAGACGAGACCGATTCAGTGACTGCCAGGTTTCCCAGAGCATTGAGGGAGAATTTGCTTCTGGAGCCAAGAGAGGTAGGAGATGACTGTGGGAAGCCCTGCCAAGGCTGGACCCCATTGGTTTCTGTGGAGGAGTAAGGAAAAGGCGTAGGACCAGGGAAGGGTGTCTCTGATGTCATGAAATAGAGCCAGCCCAGGGTGTGTGTGTGTGTGTGTGTGTGTGTGTGTGTGTGTGTGTGTGTGTGTGTGTGTGTAGGGTCTGTTGTAATACCCGTGTCTTGCTCGTACTTGTATTGATGGATTCTTCTACCCAGTCTCCATCTTTTAGGTGCATGGAAAGAATCATTCAAACCTCAAAATGAGAACAGGAACGCAAGAGTAAGCACATTCACCCTTGGAATGGCTCACCTCTTTATCACCTGGTCCTTGCCTCTGCTTGTCTGTACTCCTGCAGTGCTGATGAGCCCAACATCATGACTTTGCACATTACTGAGCCTTAGACAGATGGTCATCAACTGCTGGGTGACAGAGTAAATTCAAGTGGCCCTGGGAGGCCTTCTCAAGCAGCAGACAGGCAATTTATATGAAAGCATTTTATGAAACACCTGTTGACGGTGAAGCTATTATTCTGTTATTATTATTATTATTGTTAGTTATGATATAACACCCGTTCTGCTCTAAGAGAAGAGATGGCAGGAATGGCTTTCAGAGAATATAGCCTCTTTGGAGAGTAGCACTCTGGCAGTATAATATATATATAGATTAGTGCTTTTCTATGTCCCACCAAAAAAGGTAGATCATCTACCTGGAGTTCAGAAGTTCAAAGTTGTTGAACTCTCTGTCCTAGAAATAAAATGTAAATGACTTTATGTCTGGGAATAAAATATTATGTTATTTGGAATACAAATAACATACAAAGAGTCTTCTCTTCAAACTTGCTTTCTTTTTTATTTTTTTCTCATTTTTTTATTCAAGATTTCCATCTCCTCCCCTCCTCCTCCCCCCTTCCCTCCCCTCCCTTCCACCCATACCCCCACTCCACCCCTCTCCAAAGACAAAGAGCCATCAGGGTTCCCTTCACTATGTTAACTTGCTTTCTTAACAGCAGCATATGGAACCAGGATCCTAGGCCTTCAGCAAATGCACCCATATGTTAGCCTGACCCAAGCTATGTTTGATCTATGTGGTCTGGCGAATGACAAGAGTCCTAAGCCATAAGAGGGCCAGGTACATTAAAATCCTGAAGTGTCTCTCATCAGCTTGGTGCCTTGGCAAACTCTTTAGACCTGTGATTTTTTTTCCCCAAAAGTACTTGATAACTGCTGTGTGGTCTGAATATTTGTGTCAGCCTTAGTTGTGGATGGATGAGATAAAGTAATTCCACACTAGCTCAGAATGGGGTATAATAAAGGGTTCTTTATTTAGGGGTAGACTCACAGTCCTCTGCATGAGTGGAGAACAGGAACTGAGTCCAGCCGCTGGGGGGGAAGCACATGTTTTTTTTAGTACACAAGTCCACTCCCAACCTGATCCAGCCTCTCAAAGGCCATTGGCTGAAGGAGTTCCCCCCAGCACCTTCTTCTTTTGTCTAAATAAGAGAGTTCCAAACCCAATACAAAACTATATACAATAAGAACAGATATCAAGTATAAAAATCAGGATTATGACCAGCATAAACAATATTAAGCAGGAAACATATGCTAAATGTTTTTAATAATTATTCTATCGTAAGGAGTCTAAGTCTTGTATTAGAAATGGCTTGGCTAAGTCATGAGAGAAAAGTAACTATGACTATCTAGTCTTTAACTGCTTCAAAGACCTCAGAAAGGAAATAATATTACTTGAGTAAACAGGAAGTCCAATCAAGTAACTCCCAAAAGGTGCAATAAATGACAGAGACAACTAGCTACCTGGGTGATCACCCAAAGTCTCATTTGCAACTTTGGAATAACCAACCATGGCTAAGGCCTAGAGTAACTGACAGACCATTTTTAGAGGCAGGAAAATATTTAAAACCATCTTACTCTGTCTTGGTAATGTTTGACAGTCTTTTCTTCGTATCCTGCTTGTCCTGTCCAGACACTGTGCATTTTGTCAGTGGTCAAGGCACTGGCAGTTCTTTGCCCAAAGGCCAGTTTTACCAAGAAGAAAGTAAGTTCCAAGTGGAGTATCTTCAGAGCTCAACATTCTCTCAGGAATAGATGGGTGCTGCCAGGAACAATTGTGTCTCATGTCAACAGAACCGTAAGTTATTTAAATGCCATAGTCTACAGTTCTTTGAAGTGGTTGAGGATTACCTGTCTATCTGGAATACAATCTCAAATGTACCTAAAGAACCTGATTAGTCTAACTATAAGTATGACAAACATGGATGACTATTGACCTATAATACTTAATACCTGTATAGCTTAAAGACTAAAACTTCATATTGGAATATTAAACAGTCTTTAAACAACTGTGCAACAAATGAGGACAATGACCTCAAAATGTAAAAAATGTATGTGTCTTGATCAGAGATAGAAATGTATCTAAAATTGTACCAATATACAAAATGTCATAGGCAGAGGGAGAAACATGCAAGTATACAATGTGAAAAATAAATTTGCAAATAGTGTAAACAGAAATAGGAGCTTGCTCAATATAACAAATAAAATTTGAATTTGTATCAATATACAAGAATCTATACCAATGTAAACTGTCTATAAATAATAGCTCACAAGTATTCACTCTATTGCTCACTATTATTATTAGTGTGAGTGAACTTACACTAATCTACCTATTATCCCATCCAATTTCTCTCTTTTTTTTTCAAAGAAGATCTCTGAGCCTACATAATTTCCACCCCAACCCTATACCAGTTACAATCAACCCCTAATAGATGTTAATCAACCCCTAATAAATGTCCCTAACCCTAAGGACAAACTTTGTTGGGAGAGGGGACTTCATCTTCTAGAATTACTTTTAGCTGTCAGGGATGGTGTTAGGTGATGCATGCAGCCTGTGGAAGCTGCTAAGTCACGAGTCCCAATGATTGGCATTAGTGATCTCATTAAAAATGTGACTTCATAGAGCTAGGACAGCCTACCAGTTTTCTGCGAAAACTTGAGAACCTGGGTGGGGTTCCCAGCCCCTATTAACAGAAGATAGCTGTAGCATGTGTCTATAACCCCATCACTCTTATGACAAGTGGGGGGGGGGCTGAGATAGGAAAATCCTAGGAAGCTCTGAGGCTAGCTAGCCTGGCTTTACACAGCAGTGAACAAAAGATCCTTCCTCAAACAAAACATAAGGGGAGGGAACAATGATTAAGGTTGTCCTGTGACCTATATGGACACATGCACACACTCTCTCTCTTGTTCTCTCTCTCTCTCTCTCTCTCTCTCTCTCTCTCTCTCTCTCTCTCTCTCTCTCTCTCTCTCTCTCTCTCTGTCTCACACACACACACACACACACACACACACACACACACACATGAGCATGTGACATCTTGGGTTTTCTAGCTTCCAGACCTGTGGCAAACAAATTTCTCCTGTTTGTAAATTACCCAACCTGTGATTTTTTTTTCTTGTAGTGCCAGCCCTAACAGACCAGAACAACAATAATAATGTCTATCATTAAAGTATTGTTGGGAGAATTAAGTGAGGTCACAGGTACCAAGTCCAGAGCAAAACAAGGGCTTGGTAAAATCCCCTGACGTAGAGTTGAATTGAGAGTTAGTGGAAATATATATTCTCAGCAGGTAGGAGACAGAAAATGGACAACTCAACATTATGTTTAGACCTAGTTAAGCACTAACGAGAGGAAACCCAGTCAGAAGCTGAGCCACAGAACCTGTCAAATCCTCATATGCGGATCCTGTGAAACTCAACAGCATTCTTCCACGGACTCATTAAAGTAAACAGCCCCTCTTATTTATCAATGCTATTCACCCCGAGTGAAGATGACAACAATCAATTAAATAAACAAATCAAGTCTTAAAAGGCTTAACTCAAGGCAGACATGATTAATTTCCTCATCATTGATTGACATTAACTATATCAGCCAGCTTTGCTATGGTAACAAACAACCCCTGAAAATCCTAGTGGCTTATAATCATGAGCGCCCCTGTGTTGTTTGCAGAGCCTGCTGGCAGCTCCATGAGTCCTCTTATTTAAGATCTCCCACTGAAAGGGCTGATCTCACTGACGACCTGTTGTTCTGACAGCAGACACAACCAGACAAGAGAACCAGCCAAGTACACCCTGCTTCTCGGAATTCTGAAGTGGCTTGTGTTCCTCTGGTACAAGGAAGTCCCAGGGTCCAGGTGACAAGGAGTGGATGACACCCAGAGGTGGACGTGGAGGCATGGAAGATTCTGTTTTCTAACTCTCCACCACTGCCTAAAGTCACGGGGAAACATCACAGCCATGGGGGATTTGCCGAACAGGCTCCTTGAGAAGATGCTCCATGCTCTGTTGTCTTCATCCATTAGCACACTGCCTGGGGTGTGTGTAGCATGGACCACATCGCTGGGGTCTTCTCTGCAGCTTGAGTTTCCCTATTTAGCCCACATCCTCTCTCCTTTCTTCTCTTCAGCTGGCTCTTTTCTATCCCGTTCATCAGGACTTCCTTCCCGCCTGGGCTCACTGAGGCCATCTTGACCATGAACATGAGCAGCGGCAGACGTAAGTAATTTCAATGGCCTCAGCATATTCTGTGTAAAAGCTGGACCCCTGTCCTCCCTCGGGGCCCATATGCCCCAGGCCGGGGCCATCAACTCCACTCCAGCCATCCCTCTAGATTGGTGCCTGAAAAACAGCATTTCTGCTTCAGGTGATGCATCTGCCACTCTCTGAATAATGCATGCCATGCATCACACTGGACCAAGGACAAGCCGTTGAGAAATTGGGGAGCTTTCATGTGATTTCATTATTTTGCTTTTAGACCCAAGCGTTTTCTCTTGTCAGGCATTTCAAAGAGGACAAGACAACAAGGTGTTCCGAGATAAGCAAGGAAGGTCGAGCATCCTCGGGGACTGACCGGAGTGTGCAGTGAAGGAAGTAGGGCAGGGGCAGCCCTCTCCACAGGCACACGGGTCCTCGGGGCATCCTGGCTCTGTGCTGTCTGTGGGGATCTAGGTAAACCAGGTGTCCCGAGTAAACAGGCTTGGGGTGTGGCGTCTACAGAGTTTGGGGACCCACACCTCCACATACAACACCAAGATCCAGAGGCGAACAGATCACGTGCAGAGCTGTGATGTGGCAATTAGGAGCCACAACCAGACTCCCAAACCAAGGGACCCGTGTCAGCAAAGCCAGCGAGGGAAAGGAGACTCCAGTGAACAAGTAAGAACTCTAGGCAAGGATCAGCCTAACTAAAGTGAGGGTACCCTTCCTTGCTAACTCAGGCCTCTCATAGTGTGGGCATACTTAGGGGAAACAGCTTGTGCCCCAGGAAACCAGGCCTAGCCACTGGTCCTCCATAAGCCAATAAAGTTGCCAAACTAATAGCAAAAAGTGGGGAAAGGATAGAGGAGGTTTAGCTAATGTGGATAAATGGGGAGAGGGACAAAGAGGGTCAGTGACCCCTTTCCCATGTCCATCTTTGGGGTTCTGGAATGAGGTGAAGGCAGACAGCCAGAGTTATGCATTATTAAGCAGTCCCCAGTCAAGATGCAGCCCACCGATCCATCCTTGTTTTCTCAGAAAGATCGTTAAGCAAGTTATAAGTCTCTGCCCTGAAGAAAAGTCCCACTGTAGCTGGCCCAGGTTTAAGCTTCTCTTCTACAATGAGATTGTGTGGAAGGGGAGAATGCCATCTTCCTGGGGTTCATAGTTTCAGAACTCCGAGAGCCACAATGAGGGCCACGAGTGTCTGTTTAAAATACCGTCATCCCTGACAGGCCAGTCCAGTGGGACCTGCTGATGAGGTCCCAGCTGTGCCATGGTTGCCCCACTTCAAGTACGACAAACTTAACCATGCCCCCACCTGCATCCGCACTGAACACTGGTGCTCAGCTGTACCCAGCTGGCTTCCCCTCACTCCTGAAGGACATGTGGGATTTCTCCCCTCTGCCTTTGTTCCTCCACTCCCAACACTTGAATCCCCTCTTGTTGCTTCTACCTGCCTAGCTGGACAGTGACCACCATTTCTGGGTCAGCACATGTCCTGCTGTCTGAACATTTAGGTTCATGTTGATCAATCATTTCTATGATACCATTGCTTCAGCGTTATTAGTAGCAAGAAACAATATCTCTCAATTTTAAGCATTTTTTCTCTGGACTTTACATTGCTCTGCTCAGCTCTGGAGAACACGGGTGCTTCCAAGGCTCTTCAGAGGACAGAGAAAGGCTAAGGAGTTAGGTTAGTCTTATGCCTGGCCCCTTTACTCGCAGCCTTTTGCTTTGGTCTGTTATCTCAGAAGTTCACGTTTGCTTTTTTGTTTGTTTGTTTGTTTGTTTGTTTGTTTAAAAGGGATAGCATTGTGATTTGGAAACCACTGCATTTTTTTTAATTTCATCTCCACAAGAAGTTTATGAGCCTGTGAGATGGGAATTATCATATTTTACAACTTGAGGCTCAGAGGGGCTGTCAATAAGGGACACAGAAAGCCAAGAAGGAGAATCCTACCTCATGTCTCCTGGGTCTGTATCCAGCATGTCTGCAACCCACACTGGGTGTGGTCTAGCTCAGACTTCTGTGCTAACACCCCTAAGAAGCAGAAACTGCCTCTGTAATATTTGCTTCTGTTTATTCTCTATTCAGAACATCTGTGTGAGCACACAGTAGGTAGGTAGTTCTCTCTTACCTAGGCCTGTCAGGTTTGCTGAGATCCACCCGGGAAGCTCATGACCACAAGCTGAGTGGTTTACAAGGCTGGGCTAGGTATCAGGCATTTTATGTAATGGAAGGGGATGCTTGGGATGCTTGCTCGCTCCCTTTCTTTTGTTGCTGACACGGTTATGCATCTTATTATTAGCCCAGAGGATGGGGTAAGAGGACTCGGCATTGACACCACTGCTGCTCTGAGGAACTCTGCGCTGCCTCCTAGAGAGCGAGCTGTTCACTGTGCAAATGTGACTTCTGCCACTGCAGTTTATCCAGCCTGTGCACCCTGTCTCCCTAGGGACCCTTCCTCTGCTCCAGGAATGAAATATTCCTTGTAGGGAGAAAGATCAGATGTCCTCTGACTATCCTGGTCACACTGCTGTGGACATCTCCTTATCCCAACCCTGTGACCCCTGAGTTGGGGGAGTCCAGGGACTACTTTCAGGTAGAAAAGGGGGGCAGCATTCATGGGCAGACTCACAAGACACGAGAGAGAGAGAGAGAGAGAGAGAGAGAGAGAGAGAGAGAGAGAGAGAGAGAGAGAGAGAGAGAGAGAGAATCAAGGTAAAATTGTTTCCAAATTGAATGTTTTTCACTATTTTCTGTGTGGTGTCTGCACCGTTCCAGATGATTCCCTCTCAGGGGCTTCAGAAAGGCTGTAAATAGAATGGATTGCTTTTAGGGACGTACTCTGATAGTTCGCATCTCATGAAAATACATGCTAATACATGTAGACTATCATTATTGGGGAGACCTATGTACCGACTCTCTTATGTCTACCAGGAGCCGCTTTCTGATTGCTAGCATTTTGCCAACGTCTCTGTCCTGCGTGGGCTGAATATCTAGCAGAAAAAGACGGATTCAGCCAAGGCTACATGCTGTGTCTCTCCTAGGCTTGGAGGGGGGTCTTGGTTTGCCCGAGACTTTTCTTCCGCAACGAGCAGCATAGAAAGCACACATCTTTGTTTAAGCACTCAAAAAAGTCAGGCCAGTCCAAAAGGCTCACCTGAATTCTGAGACTTCATGGGGTCAGCAAGAGTAAGAGGGGGCTGCCCTCGTGACCCAGCAGAATGTAGTGCCACGTCCAGCCAGACAGGGGCGCCACCTCCTATGTGTCCCCTCCAACTTTCTTCTGACCAATCCGGGGCTTTTATTGGGAGATGCCTTCCCACCTGCCTTACCAGCCACTTCCGTATCATCTTCTGTAGCAGCAAAGTAGGTTAAAACAGCGCTCGGCTTTGCAAGGAACAGAGCCAACAAATGAGATATCAAAAGCAGCTTCCGTGTAAGAGATCAGACTCCGGCGAGGACACACGCCGGCGCTCTGCTGGAGCTCCTCGGCTCTGCAGCCAGCTTCATTTAGGATTCATAAATACTTTTTGCGTATTCCCGAGCACACAGCCGCCAAAGGAATTTCTGGATCATGGGCATTCAAACATAACAAAGCGGGAAAATGTGAACATGATGGGGGACAGAAACCAGAGGCTCCAAGTACTGGGTGTAGCTGTGACCAGGAGACAGGCTCTCCATCTTTTGATTTCTCCAGAAAAGCTGACCCTAGCTTCAGTTGGCCTATGGCCTGGGAACTGGATGCACCAAATGGTAGGAATGGGCTAATGAATCGCACGTCGGTCAAGGTGGTCTTCAACCTTCAATGTGTGCTGGTTCTGAAGTTCCTCATAAGTGTCTGGAGATCTGAGAAGTTCTGAGATCCAACTTGAGCCTCCCGAAGCAAACTCAAACCCTAAGGCCTTTTGAACCAGGCTGGGAACCTGAAAGTCGGAACCTGGCAGCACACAGAGTGTGGTTAAGCTGTCTGAAAGAGATCAACTCGAGCTGGTCATTAGCAAGGGGGGGATTACTGTCAACTCTCCAGATACATCCAAAGGAACCAGAAACCCGTGATTTGTATTAAAATATGCAGTTTCCTTTTTTTCAAGTGATGAGCACTATTTTTTTTAAATGGATGCTGCACAAAAGAAACCAAGCAATCCCATCAGTCTCCACGTTACAAAATTTTCTACAACACCAAACCCCCTAGTTTATCAATGACTTAGTGAGCTGCTTTGATTGTATAAAATTCATTGTTTGGGCTCATCATTTACCAGGCTTAGCTTTTCCATTTTTCTTTCCTTACTTGACATTATTTGTTCTGAAGTACCATACACTTGTTAAAGGTAGAGCTGTATTTTTTTTGTCTTCCCCAGTCATTCACGCTGGCAGTAGGTATTTATCAGTCTTCAGTGAGTTGTGATCTAGTCCACTCCGTTCCATGAAGAATCTGAGGAGTCCTTCGTCAATGAATGCAATGGGAAAATACATGGACTTGACCTTTTCACAGGGAGCGTCTAAGGTGTGGCGCTGATGCTTGCATGAGCTTCCTTGGAACAGCATCCAAATGTCTTTCTTAGATTATATGCATAGCCCCAAGGTCTGAGAGGGTGCCTGGCACATGGGGAAAAGTTCACACGTTGATGTGGTGTGAATGAAGAACAAGGCCAGTGAAGTGGCCTCAGAGGGGGAAGAGATCAGAACATGAAAGCCAAGCTCAAACTCAGAGCCCCGAAACAGAATAATGAATGTGGATCTCTCTAGCAAGCCTCTTTTGGCCATAAGCAACAGAGATCGAACGAAAACTGGCTTAGGCAAAGGTATTGAAATACCATCCTTCCAAGCCATAGAAAAAAGGAAAGATTCATTTGTACCCACAGGGAAATCTGAGTCAGATATACTATCACAAGCCTGCCTTTCATAAATGTCTGTTTCAAGTGTGACATTATTTTCTTCCCCACCAGACAGGCTTCCTCCACACATTAGAGAACAGGGCTACCAAAAACTTCTGTGTCTCTCATCTGGTAACTTCCACCCCTACCCCTCCATTTTGCTAAAGATCTGGGGGGGGAGGGAAGGGCTCTGCTCTGCATGGGTCACTGGAGTTTCAAGGTCACCTAAGAGCCACCTCAATCATCTATGAGAGTCACAAGATGCACAGTTCATACAGCACTTTGGCTATGAAAGGCTCCTATATCTATCATCTTGTTCTATTTGTCCCTCAAAAAAACGCTATAAAAAACAATAAAGGGTTTATAATTGTTTCCATTTTCCTGTTAGAAAAGCATGAAACTCAGAACTTAATCATGATCTATGGATGTGAACAATTTTTAACCTGGGACTTCAACCAAACCATTACTTCTTATTTGTTTAACTTTGATACCAATGCCCATGCCCTCGTGTAAGAGGTGAGTGACGAGGTTATGACTGTCCAGAAGGAGTCCCTTGTTGCAAGATCATAATTTCCAAATAGCTTAAAACCCTGCGGTAGGACTGTTGATTGCTTCCTACCCAATTAGGAAGCCTACGGACTACAACAATGACCAGCAAGGCACAGTAACCCTAAGGGTGTGGTAGTGTCATTCTTTGGTGGGAAGCAACAGTTCTCTAATTGACTTAAGACTTACTCAACAAGAGGGAAATCATGCCTGTGCTGAAACCGAGCCAACTACACAGAGCTAGTGAAGTCATGAATTGTGGAGGAGAACCTACAAGGGCCATTTTATAAAACCAACACAATCCTCAAACATATCCTAAATACTGGTGCTTATACTTATGGATGAGTATAGTCCTCACCCTTCACCAAGGAAATAGCTCTTTGAAACAGATGGGGATTATTAAAGAAAACCACAGCCAATCACAATGCAGAGTTGTAGAGCCCCATCCCAATAGATTCATCTACAACACAACTACGATACCTAAGGCTAAGGTGTTTAGGTAGAGGCCCTACCACCGTCCATACATACCCAAAAAGGTTGGGATGTTGGGAGTCTCCAGTTAGGAGCCCCATCTGATGCTCTTGTCTCACTCCTCCCATCCCAAACCCTGCCCCTGAGAAAGTCCACCAAAAAGTCAGCCCCTTCCTGGAGCTGCTCAAGACCACACCTACAGGCTATATAAGACCAGGTAACCGTATTTGCCATGCGATTTCTCCCCTGCCTTCCCGAGAGTCACTCAAGAGTTGCTTTGCTCTGCTCAAATTAGACCTGGACTTACTAATTCAGCCTGATCTGATTGATTACATGGATGGCGATGTTGCTACCAGGGGACTGAAATTTTTCATAAGGAAGCATTGTGGAAGAGGGACCTTAAATATTGTGAGAGCCAGAGGAACAGGGAACTTGCTGTGAGATTCTGTCTCTTAGGAATGTCAGAAGCTACATCTATAAAGTCTCAACAACATGACTGTCTAAACATAAGCTAAACAAGGACCATTACAATAGACATGCTAACATGGATGGGAAAGCCCAGAAAGTCTCAACCCTACACAAAGAATTACAGGCAGCTAAGGAATCCTGAGAACAGGAGGAAGGCTTGCCCAGGGAAGAACCCACAGTTAATTAATTATTCAGTTCCAAAGGGTTAGCCTCAAAATCATACATGGATCAGTAATATATGAACAGAGAAGGTTGTGCTTATTATATATTTAGTTTTGTGTGTGTATGTGTGTGTGTGTATGGTGTGTGCACAACAATTAATAAAAAAGAGGCTATGAACTTGAATAAGAGAAAGAAGGTGTACATGGGAGGATTTGGAAGGAGGAAAGGGAAGGGAAAATGGAGTAATTTTATTATAATCTCAAAAAACAAAAATTAATAATTTTAAATAATGCTCCATAGCCAAAAAAGAAAGAAAGAAAAAAGAAAGGAAGAAAGAAAGAAAGAAAGAAAGAAAGAAAGAAAAAAAGAAAGAAAGAAAGGGAGGGAGGGATGGAGGGAGGGAGGGAGGGAGGAAGGAAGGAAGGAAGGAAGGAAGGAAGGAAGGAAGGAAGGAAGGAAAATAGAAAGAAATCCCCTGTGTAACCTGTGTAGGTCCTTTCCTGTCTTCCTTGTGCTACTGTTTATTGGGATTTCCAGAGACACACACAGATGACCTTAGCAGTTTCCTCTTCTTGGTTTATGGTATCAATCCAAGATTGCACATCCATCCTTATCCTGTTCCTGATGGTATAATTTGGCATGCACAGAGGTCCTTCTTCCCATGAGATAGCTAGAGTCCTCTAGTCCAACAGCACCTCTGTCCATGGGAAAGGGAGAAACGGGGAGAAAGTCCAGATGCTAATGTGAGCTGATCACAGTAAAGATGACGATTCCTCTTTAAGTGTGACTCCTCTTGCCTTTGGTGGATGCCATGGTGGGCACCAAGGCCACAGTAGAGTGTGCTCCAATCCATCTCATACCCAAAAGGAGACAAAGGTACCTTTTAAGTTGTACCACCCAAGGACTGCAACAGTCTCTCCGAGCCTCATGGCCCCTCCTGCTTTGGAGGATGATCATGAATATGCAACTTTCGTTCATCCAGCAGGTCAGTGGCCAGGGAGGTGCTGGAGTTCATTGATTTCATTCAGATTAGCCAGGCTCTGTATCCAAGCTTCCTTGCCCAAGTGTAGTGAGCACAGCATACTAAAAAGACAGAATCACATCTCACCAGGATGGTATCACTGCCATGGCATCGATAATCTATTAAGGATGTGGGCTAACATAACACCAGTCATCAATTGAGGGAACCCACCACAAGGAGAAGGCAAGTAAGGTTTCGATTTCCCTTTCTGGGTGAACTCTTCCCTCCATCCCACAGAGAGCTGCTCTTCCCTAGGTTGGGCCTCATTCATAATTCAAGGATCCACACAGCAGAAAACCATTTAGAAAAGTTCTTCTGACTTCTTCAGGAGACTGGGGCAAAGGTGACTTACAGCTATTCATCCATGCATGGAAAGCTATCTCAGCTGCTAGAGACAGGGGCCATGGCCTTTCTCAGTCCCACTTGGTGACTTGCCTAAGGGTGACATAATGAATTGCTCTGACCTAGTCAGAGAAGAGAAACATGGAGTGGCTAAGTTGCTACCACCTTAGTTTTCCCAGAAGTCCTTGCCGGGATGAACTTCTGCTTTAGAGGCTTTGTCCCTCAGAAGGAAGTAGTGCTTTTGTATTTTACTGTTGCAAGTAAAGGGATGGAGGTCTCTGGTATTCTAGAGGGAAATTTAAATGACCTATGAATTTATCCATCCTAAAGTTCAATGAGCAGCTACTATGTTATAGGCAGTTTACTAGATTCTGGATTCCCGGTACCCAAGTTCATCTAAAAGTGAACATTTTTATTATTCTTTTTAATTGTGTGTGTTCATAGGTATCTCAGTCACTGTTCTGTTGCTGTGAATAGATGCCATAACCATACAACTCCTATAAAAGAAAGCATTAACCGGGGGGGGCATGCTTATAAAGAGTTTTAGAGGTTTAGTCCACTATCATCATGGCAGGTAACATGGCAGAAGGCATGGCAGGCAACATGACAGCAGGCATGGCAGGCATGGCATTTGAGATGTAATTGAGAGCTACACCCTGATCTGCATGGAGAGGGAGAGAGAGGGAGAGAGAGATAAAGAGAGAGAGAGAGAGAGAGAGAGAGAGAGAGAGAGAGAGAGAGAGAGAGAGAGAGAGAGAGAGGAGAAAAGAGGAGAGGTGAGGAGAGGCATGAGCTTTGGAAACCTCCAAGCATACCATCAGTGACACACCCTCTCCACCAAGGCCACACCCCCTAATTTTCTAATCCTTTCAAATAATGTCACTCCCTGGTGATTAAGAATTCAAATATATGAACCTATGAAGGCCATCCTTTTTCAAACAACCTCAGAATGTGTCTGTGTGGGGGTCTGTGTACATGAATAGAGTACAAGTGTCTGCAGAGGCCAGAAGAGGTTGTAGGTCCCCTGGAACTGGAGTTATTGGAGGCTGTGAGCTGCCAGACATGAGTGCTGGGAACTGACCCGAGGTCCTCTGCACAGGCAGTAAGAGTGGGTTAGCCCACACGTAACCACTGAGCCATTTCTCCAGGACTGCCTGAGCTCAATTTTAAAATTCGTTTTCTGATGGACATCTGTGAAGCCCTAATACCTGTATGCCCAGGTCTACCACAGATTCTGGGAGAACAGCAGTAACAGGACAAGATGAGGCCAGCACTTGAGGATCCCATGAAAAGTTATTACTCGTCAGATGAAGAGCTCTGGAGGGAAGAGTGTGAGCTATAGAGAGTGAGCGGAGTAGGGGTAACTTCAGCCACAACTGTCAATCAGAAGACAGAATGTCAGAGTTGAATTATGTGGGTTGGGGGGGAAGTTGGGCATGCAACAAAACCGATAGATGAATGCATCTATCGGTACACTGGTAAGTACCTCACAGTTGGTTCTCTCGGGGTAAAGCAAGCCTTGCTTTGTGGTGTTTGCCAGTATCCATGATGCAAACACTCCCACACTGAAGATCTAAAACTGCCAACCTGATGGCACTGAGCTCTGATTCAGGAGAAGAGGAAAACAGTGGATCCTCGCCAGCCTATGCCAGCCGACCTCAGCACACTGCATTTGGCTTCCCAGCCCTACTAAAGGGCAGTAGGGTCAGTGCCAAGGGTTCCGACAACCACACTGATGGGACCAGGAAGAGTTCTCTGTGGCTGAAGGGTTGGAGGTTAGGCCCAGTCTCTTTATATAATATGGATAGGAGACTCCACTGTTCAATACAAAAGTCATTGTACCTGGTCCTTCTTGAGCCCATTTATAAATTCATGCTCCCATACCACCTGCCTATGCTAATGCACTGAGTGAAATTTAACATGTGAATGTTCACATACTGGTAGAAGGCTGGGTAAGATATGCTGGTCACTGTGTAAAAATGAAAACCATGTAAGGTCTCTGTCCTCGCAGTCTGATAGAAGAAAGGGAAGCAAGAATGAACCCTAATTGCTTCATATCTATCTCATTAGCATGAGTTAGAGACACCAAGAAGGGGAAACACGAGAGGATGTTTTGGTTTGGTTTTTCTTTGGTTTTGACAAGAAGAAAAAGACACCCTATAAGAATGATTCCCATTAATGGTTACATTGCTTGCCCATCAAGGAAGCCAGCATACAGTGTTTGGCCATTAACACCTTCAAAAGTTAAGAAACTTGAGCCTGGAGAGATGGGTGACATCATGGGAGTTATCAGTCCATAAAATGCTTTATTACCATCGAGACCAATGGGAGTTGATAATGCTATCTTCTACTTGGCATGCAGATACTGTAATTTATAACATGAACTTTACATAAAAGGCATTGTTCTCTCTGATTGGCATTTGGGAGATGGTCCCTGGTGATAAGTGCACTCCTGTTCAAGGCTGGCCAATAATCTTTCAGTGTCTGCTTTTTCCAAACCACTTTGTCAAAGGCTCTAAGGAGATGCATTGATTTACCTTGTGACAGCAGTAAAGAGTCTGAGATCCTGGCAGGAAAACCAGAAGAGAAATCTGGCAGATTGGAGACCTCGGAACAAAACATGGGAGAAATGGCCCAGCTGGTGATCCACCCAGAAGTGATCATTGGACTCAGTGGTCCACTGGACTGGAAAGTCCATCCCTTCACTTCTAAGAGAATAAGAACATCAGTGAAGAATTCAGTGGAAGACTGACAGTGGGCAGAAAGGAGATGGGGGAGGGAAGGAGACACAGGAAGGAGAGGAAGGGGATGGATATGGACTCTAACTTGCGAGGAACAGACGTAGAGAACACCGTGTTGGTAAAGGAAGATGCAGCCTGAAGGTTGACAGGTAGCAAGAAAGTTATGAGACTGGACACTAAGAAAAGGTCATTGGGCAAGTGACCAAAGATGTTACTCAGCATCTTAATGGCAGTGGCTGCAGTAACGCTAGCATCGAGAGTGCGTTTCAGTTTGGAGGGCAGACATATTTCTCACCTCCTGGCTCATCTGCTGCTCATAACAAATGTGAGTGAGAAAGTGAAGTTCTGAGAATTCATTTCGGACTGAGGCAGAACCCAAACCCAAGTCTGCTGAGTCAAATGTGCATCCTCTCTCTGTCATCACCTGGAGGGTCTTTCAGGAGGGTGCCTTGAGGAAAAAGTGGAGCTACTGTTGGCAGAGAGGACGGGGCAGAGAGGACGGGAGCAGGAGTCAAGCATTTGATTAAAAAGTCACATGGTGAAGACATGCTAAGTAGCGATTTCAAGGGCCTTTGATTCTAGGGTAATAATAATGATAATGTCTGGGACTGGAAGACGGCAGGGCTGGATAGCAGAAGGCATGAGATGAGGTCCTATGAAGGAGCAGAGATGGAAGAGGGAACTCCAGATGCTAATCTCCTGACGATGAAGAGAAATCCATGAAAATAAAATTTCTATAAAAAACTCTATGGGATCAGGAACACATATACAGGAGGGTGACAGGGATCTCACCCATTGTGTGAGGACATCCTGACATCACTGTGGAGAGGTAACAGGGGCTTTGTAGAGAGAGGTGAGAGCCGGAGAAGCAAAGGCTCTGTAGAGTTTTCCATGTCTTCCTGGCACTGCTGTATTTCATTAATGTCTTCTGGGTTGGTTTGATAAGGACCCAGAGACTTAATCCGGACACACGATTGCTGTCATTGTTCTTGAGGGTGGCTGCTGGAATGCACCCAGCCCCAGATGTGGCCGGCCAACACTCCGTATACCAGATTCTCCTCAGTGTTATAGCAGAAGTCCTAGCTCCTTGTCATCACACCTACAAGTTGTACCTGCTATCTCAAACTTGCAGGGACTGCGAGGATCAGAAGATAATAGGATCTCAAGTGTTGGGAAGATTACTCATTCTGATTCCTCTGTTCCCCTTGTAACTCTGTACCAAATGCCCTGCTCGTCATCTCGGGTGACAAGGCACCCATTGCTCCTTGAGGCAGCTTGTTCCATTTTTAGGCATGTCTAATGGATATAAAATTCTCCCTCATATTTGTCTTAGATCTGACCTCTAGGCAATTCAGAATACAGAAATAAATTGGCTAATTCTCATTCCTTTGGGACGGAGCATCAAAATTTGAAGAAAGTCATTATATGCCCCGTGTTTTCTATGTTTCAGGGAGAAACAGCCATTTTTTTTCCTGTTATTTCTGAGCTCTTTGGTGTCTCATCAAGTATCCCCTGCACATACTCTAGTATGCCGTGGTGGTAGATGTGCCCTTGGTGAACCCATCTTCTCATTCTGCCCCTTCACTCATCTCTGATGCCCTTGACTATGGTTTCTTTGTTTCTAGTTTCTCTTTTGTCCCATACATCCTGAATACCGAATATTGTCTTATTCAACCTAAACATGACTTTTATGGGTAGCTGATCTTGTAAGAAAAAAAAAAACATGATTCTTAATCATGTGAGTAGAAGTCAAGATGTAACATCAAATAACCTCCAAACAGAGTCATGACTATTTCTCCAAGTTTCTCTCTGTTATTAGTATTCCCCTCAGTCAGGTTTGCTCATTCACAACCGCACTTATCAATCTATTTATTTATTGAAGAGACACTTGTAGGGTGACTGCTGTATGCCAGGCATAATGGCTGAGATGTAAAAAGTCCTGCAAAAGCACGTGTGTTGAGGGGCTGGTCCTCAGTACAGCAATGACCAGAGATACATACAGATCAGAGATGGGCCTTTGGAGAAGTGGACGGACATGAGGGCTCATGAGTAGATTAGCTCATTGATGGGCTCATAAATGGTTAGGCTTTAGTAATGATGAAAATGCAGGAAGTGGGAGCTTGATGAAGGTAGTGCACAGTGTCTTGGGTGATGCCCTTAAAGGCTTTATCCTCCCCCCCTCCCTCTCCTTCTCCCCCCTCTCTCATCCTCTCCCTCTCCCTCCCTTTCCCTCCCTCTCTTTCCTTTTCCATCTCCCCATTAGCTTTGCTCCACTACGTTTCTCATGATGTCTGGAATTGCTCAGACCCACGGATGGAGCCACATGACCACAGACTGACCTCTAAAACTGTGTGCCCCAAATAAGAATGTCTTCCTTTTAATTGCTTTTCTCAGCTGTTATGTCCCAATATTGGAAATTTAACTTATGAGTATATGAAGTTATTAAATACAACAAAATTATTGCTAGATGTGGTACAAATAGTGCATACTAAGGAGCTAGAGAAATGGTTCAGTCAGTAAAGGCACCTGCCACCAAGTCTGATAACCTGAGTTTGATCCCTGGGGCTTATATGACAAAAGAGGAGAAATAACAGCCTCAAGTTCTCTTTGGATCTCTACATGGGGGCCATGGCATGTGTGTACCCACACACAAATATATATATATATATATATATATATATATATATATATATATATATATATATATACAGATTTTAACTAACAAAAGTAAAAATATGCCATAAAAATGGAGAAGGAAATAGCTCACTCTCCTTGGAGTGAGCTAGAAAGAATTCATCTTCGAGGGTGATGTTGAGATTTGTGGAAGTGTCATGTCCTGAAATATTCATGTTCTAACACTTTAATGTGGGAAGGAGCAAGGGTAAACTGATGAATTTTTACTATTTTTATATTTGTGTATGAGAGAGATGCAGGGAGTAGGGGGTATGTGATGAGGACTGGGTTGGGCTGGTAATAGAGAAACAAGCTATCAAAATTAAGAGACTAATGAAGATCTTGTTTCTCAGCCCTGGCCACAAGCCACACTTTAGATTTACACGAGGAATGTGAAAGGGAACGGAGTACATCAGAGCTCAGCCCCGAGATTCGGGTAGAACCCAGCGCCTGTGCCTTCCATGCATCAGGGCTCAGCTCTGAGATTCGGGTAGAACCCAGAGCCTGTGCTTTCTGTGCATCTTGGGTGGTGTGAATGTGCAACACAGGCTACAAAGTCCTGCATTAGGACATGGTTGCTCTGAAACATGTTCTCTTCATTCAGGTTCATGTTTTGCCTTGGAAACATCTCAAGTTCCATCTCCCAGAACTCTTCACATGTCTCTCTTTATTTGAGTGGCAGCCTTCCCTTCAGACCTGGTCTTCCTGTGTCCCTCTCTGGAAGTCTTTCTGCATTTTCTTTTGCTTACCAGCCCAGTCTCACTCAGAAATCAGTTAACCAGTTTCTCTCATATGATGCCAAGATCATTCCCAAATCAAGACCTCGGCACTAAAATGCTAATGTAGGATCCCAAGAAAGGTAATGGCTGGGTATTTCAAAATACAGCCACACAGTCAATAAAGAAGCACACAGGGCAAGACACGTGGGTGGGTTGCAAAGCTTCCGTACTTTCTATGAACTAATAGCATTATATGGAAGCTTCATGATCTCAATTTCTAGCCTCTCTTCTTCCTGGAAGATGAGGGTAAGGTTAAAAGTTCCAAGTTTCTAATGGCAAGTTGGTCCTTCTGGTGACCAGGCCCCAACTAGGAATCCATCAACCGTCACCTCATTAGAACACAAGTCCATCCCGGAAAACTTCAAGGGATTAGGAAATTCGTGTTAAGAACTTGACCTAAAGACTATTAGAAGAAAAGATACACCCAGCATCCCCTTCAAAAAATTACAAGTGTTTGAGAAGCTGTGGCCAGAGACCAAATCAGACAGCTCATTATATCACAATAGGACACTAAGCAAGTGGATTGTTCCTTAGTTAATCTATACCATCAAACAGCACAAAAAGCACAGGTAAATAAGGACATAAACATGACCACTGGGCTTGACCATGAAAGGTCACTGGAGATGTGAAAGAGTGTTTTTAGTGGTACAGTGAAATAGTAAAAGCAGCAGGTAATGACGTATAGGATATATAGGGAGTGAAACACACACATACAACTATCACCTTTATACATATGTACAAAGATTGGAAAATCAATATATATATATATATATATATATATATATATATATATATATATGCATCTAAATCATAAGCACAAAATCGGGAGACCTAAAGTTAGAACACAGCCATGAAAAAGCATGGATAATTTCTAAAATGTTTTTGATTGCTTTATAGATTGATTATGAAGCAGAAGAGTCTGAGAACGTTGAGATGAAGAAAGGAAGACGCCAAAAAGTGAGTGAGGTTAATCTGGAGGGGTCAGCAAGAGAAACAAGCACCCAAAGGAAATGGAGATGAGAAAGCTTGGACAGAACGGCCGTAGGATTATGGAGTTGACTGAGCATCCACGTGTGGCTTTAGAGACTGCTAGAGCGTCCATCTCGCCTTAGTCTTTGTGGAACAGAAGGCAAGAGGCACACGAAAGCATGACTGAGGAAAGATGGGTTGGAAATACCTTCTGTGGGAATCCTGGGGAGTGAATTCTCCGAGAATGAAAGGAAAAGTTCCCTAAATGAAACTGAAAGTGGAAACTCAGCATTTCCGCTGGTGTCCGTCTTCACCGGGTATAGTTTTATCAGTTCTACTCAGATGCGCATGTGCAGAGGACAGGAAATGGAGACTGGAGACTGGACTGGAGAAAAGTGCCAATTTTAAAAAGGAAACAAAAGGCTATGACTTCAAGTGAGCAATTCAAGATTTATATAATTGATAAATGAAGGAATCGAGAGCTACTAATATGATAGTGTTGAAGAGCAAGCACAATAGAAAGAAAAGAAGTAGATCCATTGTCTTGGCAAGAAGGAGACAACGATTCTGGAGTACCCACAGTTGCAGTAAGGCAGGATGTAGTCAGAGAGGAGCGGAAGCAGTTCTCAGTTGGATTAGGGACCCTTACAAGCTACTATGTTGGATCAAGTCTCCAGGAATGTTGAACTAAGAACCTCGCGGGTGGGATGTGAGACAAGTGTCTGTGGACTGTAGCTCTGTGTTCAGGTATCCTTGGGGTCCGTGTAGCTTGTAGCTCATTTTGGAGTTCTCTCAGCACCATCTCATCTTCCTGGCTCCAGGATTACATTCTACTTCTCTCTGCCTCTAACTGAGCCCATGGCCATTCTCTGTGGGAAACTGTATCTCCAGCTCTGACTGAAGAGCAGAACTTAACTTTCCATGTTCTCTTGCCCACTGTTTCTGAAGAAACACCAGCAAGTCTCTCTGGTTCTGAGAGTGTTATTGCTGATGGCTGAAAGCAACAGAAGTGGAAGTGACAGGTGTCAAACACAGGAAGCGGCCGTTTCCAGACTCTTACATTGCTCATTCTGGCACAATCTCTGGAGTGCATTTTATTACTGCCTTCTGAGAGGTGCTATGGATGTAGGAATCTTGATTTCTCCTTCTGTTCCTAATAGTGGGACTCAGAAAGCCATCCTTTGGAGTTTCCTCCCCTCTCTCTGAGAACAGGCCAGTCTCTAGTCTAGCTCCTTTATTCGATGGCGTATAAAAGAGAAATGTCCAGAATAGACCCTTGTATTTTCACAACCAAAATTAAACAGAAATTAGCATGTTGCCACATTACTTCTGGGTCTATAGTTTTAAACAAACAGAACGTTTGAGATATAAATAATGCTCTACCCATATCCTCCCCGTGGTTTTCCTCCCCATGTATTTCATAACTTTCGTTCCCGTTCTGTGCTTTTACTGTGTCTGTGTTTACCTATAACTGGCATCTATCCTATTTCAATTAGGTTTTTCTCATTCAATTTCCCTTTGAGATTCAGCCATCTTGCTATATGTGGATCAATTCCAGTCATTCTAATTATCCCACTGCATAAAAAATGAGTTGTTTTTCCAATGAGGGACAGTTTGTTCCCGTTTACTCACTGTTACATGAAGGGCCAGACTGAGGTTCTCCGAGCTCATATCCTTGTGTACATTTGTTAGACTCAGCAATGTCTAGTGTGTGTTTACAGAATAGGCACTAGGAAAGACATTGCCAAATGTTGTTCACAGTAAGGATATGTTTATGTTTTAAGAAGATGGAAGACTATTTTCCAAAGCGTTTACAAAATTTTATACTCCTTTCTGCTACAGTGCCAGCAATGTAAGTTCCCACAGCTCTGAACCCTTATAAACATTTTGAATTATGTCTAATTATTTCACTCATTGTAACTGGTGTAAAAATTGTTATCACGCACTGTGGTTTTTATTTACTTTTCTTAATGACTAATGACACTGAGCATCTTTCCAGGTAACTCCTGGGCATTTGTATTTGTTCTTCACGAAGTCTCTGTGTGATAGTTAATAAGGATTGCCAACTCAACAGGATCTAGAATACCCAAATAAACAAGTCTCTGGCCATGCCTGTGAGGATTATCTAGATTACATTAACTGGATGTGAAGACACACCCTAAATGTGGGTTGGTGCTCCTGACTGCATAAGAAACAGAAAGATAGCTGAGTTCCAGCACTCACTGCTCCCTGCTTCCTGACAACAGATTCAGTGTAAGCAGCCACCGCCTCTTTCTACCACCCGTGCACTAAGACACTAGTCACAGTCTGTTAACATTTTTGCCAGTCTTTTAGAAAATCAGTTTATTGACTTTCTTATTAAACTGATATAAGTTTATTATACATTCTTAATTAGAATTCTTTGTAAGCTTGTAAGATACACATACTGAGAAATTGTTCTTCTCGTCTAGGACTTGCCTTTCATTTTCCTGATTGTGCACATTAGAAAGTGGAAACTTCCAATTAGTGATTTTTCTCTTAAGGCTTTTGTTTTTTGTCTTACCCAAGACATCCTTGCTTACCTCAAAGTCATGAAGGTTTTTTCATTAAACGTTGACCTGGAAGTTCATAATGTTATCAACCACATTTGGGTCTTTGGTTCATTTGGAGTTAATTGTGGTGCATGTCATTAGGGAATAGCTGACTCGTACTGTTTCTATTTTATTTTTCTATATTATTTGTTGAAACTCATTTTCCCTATTGATTTATCCTGCCATCTTCATTGAAATTCAATTTAGCTTGTATGTCAAGCTAAAGATTTATTTCTAGACCCCTATTCTGCTCCATTAATCCTACACAGAGATAGAGAAAGAGGAGGGGGTGACACAGACACAGATGTACATATATTTGAATATTACTGCAAAAGCTTATGCATCTGTTATTTTTCTAGAAAAATGATTTGACTAGTCTAAAGTACTTAATTTTGTATAAATTTCAGAAGTAGTTTGACACTATTTTAAAATAATCTTATTGGAACTTTGATTGAATTGTTTGCATCTATAGATTAAGTTGAAGACAACCAGTGCCTCAACAATTTTGAGTTTTTTTAATCCATGAACATAGTATGTCACACTGTGTATCAGATCTTGAACTTCTCATTGCAATATTAGTAGTTTTCAAGGTAGCAAGCTCACATGTATTTTCTATACATATTTTCATGTTTTATGCTAAAATATAAACTATTACTTGGGCAGTTTGTGGGGCCACTGGCGGTGGGACCAGGAGCAATGCCTAATTAATGGTCTGTTTTTTGGGAGCCCATATCCTATGAAGAGAGCCTTGCTCAACCTAGACACAAGGGGAGGCCTGGGTCCTGCCTCAACGTGGTGATGTGGCAGAATTTGTTGAATTCCCATGGGAGGCCTTATCCTCTCTGAGGAACAGATAGAAGGTGAGGTAAGGGAAAGATGGAGTAGTGGGAAGGGAGGAAGGGGGAACAGAAATTAGAATGTAAAAAATAAAATGTACTAAAATGTGTATATAATTATGTAATTGATCATTTAACTTCAAGTTGAGTGTTAATAATGTAAAAATGTGAGTAATATTTTATTTTGCCCTTATGTCTTATAGAGCTGTCATTACCATTTATTCTGTAACTTTATGTTATGAAAAGATTTCTTATTTTCACTGTGGACTTATGACCACATTGTCATCTGCACTTTTCCTTTTATTTCAATCCACCTGTTTGTACTATATTTTTAAAATGTTTATTATGTTTCTTTACTGTAATTGTTAAAAGTATTATTTAATCCTTTAATACATACAACTCAGTGTTCTTTAGTATTCTCACAATGTCACACAAGCACCTCTGTAATGTTCTGAAACCCAAAGTTTAACCCTTTAGCACTGGGGACTCATGCCCATTCACCCACCACTCCTCTTTCTGTGGATCTTATTCTTGATTTTTAATGGCATTTAATTTTTTTTTTTCATGACAGGGTTTCTCTGTGGCTTTGGAGCCTGTCCTGGAACTAGCTCTTGTTGTTTTTGAAAACTTTTTAATTGATTTTAATTTAGCTATACATTTTTCTCTGCTCCCCTTCCTTCCTCTCCCCTCTCCTTCTACCCTCTCCCATGGTCCCCATACTCCCAATTTACTCAGGAGATCTTGTCTTTTTCTACTTCCTTTGTAGATTAGATCCATGTGTGTCTCTCTTACATTCCTCATTATTGTCTAGGTTCTCTAGGATTGTGATTTGTAGGCTGGTTTTCTTTGCTCTATGTCTAAAAGCCACTTATGAGTGAGAACATATGATGTTTGTCTTTCTGGGTGTGAGATACCTTACTCAAAATGATGTTTTCTAATCCATCAATTTGTCTGCAAACCTCAAGATGTCATTAATTTTTTTTGCTGTGTAGTACTCCATTGTGTAAATGTACCACATTTTCCTTATCCATTCTTTAGTCAAGGGGCATTTAGATTGTTTCCAGATTCTGGCTATGACAAACAATGCTGCTGTGAACATAGTTGAGCACATGTCCTTATGGTAAGGTTGAGCATTCTTTGGGCATATACCCAATAATGTGGGATTCCCTTTTCTATGCTGTGAATACCATTGGTTAATAAACTGTCTTGGGCCTACACAGGGAATAGAGGTAGGCAGGGAAAACTAAACTGAATGCTGGGAGAAAGGAGGCAGAATCAGGGAGAAGCCATGTAGTTCTGCTGGAGACAGATGCCAAAACTTTACCCAGTAAGTCACACCCATGTGGCAATACACAGATTACTAGAAATGAGTTAAATTAATATGTAAAGGTTAACCAATAAGAAGCTAAAACTAATGGGCCAAGCAATGATTTAAATAATATAGTTTCTGTGTAATTATTTCAGGGCTGAGCAGCTGGGAACTGATAAGCAGCCTCCACCCCCAACAAACTGACACCCATGTGGCCAACTAAAATCCACTTAAAAACCTGAGAGAGCTTGAAAAGGAATTCTAGACACAAAAAACCACAGTTTAACACAGCTTCTTGTTGTTTGCTAGTGGTGTGCCACAGCTCTTTTAAGAGAGATTTTTCTGATTCAGCAATAGAAAAAAAAGCAACACTGTTTTGAAATGCCAGCTTTTTGGGCCATGCTGCCTGCACTACCTCTGGTTCTTTTAGGAGACCAAACATTTAAATGAGGTTTGTTAGCAATGTGCTACAGCTTGCTTGGTGGCAACATAGACCAGCTGTGTTCTTAGAGATTGGGCACTGTGCATGGCTCTCAAGGTGGCTAGCAGCTCCTCCATACTGGGCTGGGTGGGGCAAGAAGGCAGTGCTGTATTTCCCCTAACAACTGCACAGCTTAAGTTCATAAGAAAGGCTTAGCATTTTAAGAAGTTCTCCTGGACAGTAAAGAATTACAGATATACAATAAAGACAGATTCAGATGGAACTTTAAATGGGTCACAGTGTTAGATCAATGTACATAGGCTTGGGAGAGAGAAGAAAAAGAGTATAGAGAGTTGAAAAATGAGTAAATGTTTTAAAAATATAAAACAAAGTCTTTAAAGTACAGGGTACAGAAGTCATAAATGAGTAAAGATAATAAAATAAATATTAAAAAGTAATATAGAAACAATAATAAGCCATGTAAAAATAGAACATTCACAGAGAGGCTGGATTGTGTATCCTAGTGTGTTTTCTTTGAATATTTCAACTGTGAAGGAGCTAAGTACAGAGAGACAGTTCATTGTGTGGGCTCCTAAGTTAAACCAATATAAAGGTATCTTGACTTCAGAATTTGAGTCTAAGCATATGTTGTTTTGCAAAAGAGAATCTTCTTTTGTTTCCACAGAGGATGAGAACCTATAGACTCCTTCCAGACTAACATGGTTTTGTGGACCTCTTGAAAGGTTGCTGTAAACAACCTCAAAAAATTACTTCATCCAATAAACAGCAAAAAACTTTTCCCACCATGTCCTACATACAGTTAGTCCCAAATAAACACACAGAGGTCTACATTAATCATAAACTGATTAGCCCATTAGCTCATGCTTCTTATTAACTCTTTCTTACATCTTATATTAGCCCATTATTCTTGTCTATGTTAGCCAAGTGGCTTGGTACCTTTTTCAGTGAGGCAGACACATCTTGTGTTCTCTGTGTCTGGGTCACAGACTGAGTTCTCTTATTCCCAGAATTCTCCTGTTCTCTCACCTCTACTTCCTGCCTGGTTACCCCTCCTGCCTAGCTACTGGCCAATGAGAATTTTATTACAAATAATAAAAGTAACAGGATAAAAGACCATTGTCCCACAGCACTTCCCCCATTTTTTTCAAAACAAAAACTCTGAATTTAATCTCCCTTGTTTAGCTTTCTTCCTGATCATTAGCCATATAAGTTGTAACCAACACTCTAAACAAAGAAAAGTATCAATAGTCAATTTTTTCGGGAATGTGGGCATAGTTTTCTAGGCTATTTCCTGCTGACTGGGGGCACTGACAATCTTAAGGGGACCTCAAGAAAAATCAGAATTATCAAGTCCTGATTGGAGTATCCTGTGAGGTTTAATCATCTGAGCCAGCAGCAGTCCTGAGGCTGTTCTGAACATAGACTTCGGATATCTGGGCCATCCGCTCCCATCGGACATTTTTCAGGGGGATCTTCCTTGATCAAACCTGATATTTCTTAACCCAGAATGAATCCATAGCCTCTCATTTCCTGTGGAAACAAAAGCAAAACCTCTTTTCCAAAGTAACATACCTTTTGATTTCAATTCTGAAGTCAAAGTATTTTCAAAACACCTTTCTTGGATTAATCCAGCAGCATTTATAATCAAATGTCTTTTAGCAGCTGTTGCTCATTCCTCACCAGTCATGTAATTCAAAGACAAATGATGGAGGAGAGTCTTCTGTCTATGTGTTGCTTTCATTGGTTAATAAAGAAACTGCCTTGGCCCTTTAATAGGACAGAAAATTAGGTAGGTGGAGTAGACAGAACAGAATTCTGGGAGAGAGAAGGCAGATGCTTCAGGCAGTCACCATAGTCAGTCACCATGCTTCTCCTCTCCAAGACAGACACAGGTTAAGATCTCTCCTGGTAAGTGACCTCCTTGTGGTGCTACACAGATTACTAAATATGGGTTAAAGCAAGATGTGAGAATTAACTAATAAGAGGCTGAAACTAATGGGCCAGGCAGTCTTTAAAAGAATACAGTTTCCATGTAATTATTTCAGGTGTAAAGCTAGCCGGGTGGCGGGACGCAGCCCCACTGCTCCATCTATAGACGAAACTATAATAAACAGTATCCAGACTCTCTGTGTATTTTCCATCTTTACATGACTTTATTTTAAACTCTCTTTCTTTTATTTTATTTTTAATTTTTGGCTTTTTGAGACAGAATTTCTCTGTGTATCTTTGTCCTGGAATTCACTTGGTAGACCAGGTTGTCCTTGAACTCACAGAGATCTGCCTCCCAGGTGTTGGCATTAAATATGTGTGCCATCACACCTTGAACTCACAGAGATCTGTCTATTTCTCCCAAGTGTTGGGATTAAAGGTGTATGCCACTACACCAAACTTCCTGCTTGGTTACCCCAGCTATACTTCCTGCCTGGCTACTGGCCAATCAGTGTTTTATTAAAAACAATACAAGTAATAAGATAAAAAACCATTGTCCCACAGCAGAAACTCTCTTGTGCCTGCACAGGGATTAGAGGTAGGTGAAGAAAACTAAACTGAATGCTGGGAGAAAGGAAGCAGAGTCAGGGAGAAGCCTTTTAGTCCTGCTGGAGAAAGATGAGAGAACTTTACCTACCCAGTAAGCCACAGCCATACTGTGATACACAGATTACTAGAAATGAGTTAAATTAATATGTAAGAGTTAGCCAAAAAGAAGCTAGAGCTAATGGGCCAAATAGTGATTAGATAATATAGTTTCTATGTGATTATTTTAGGGCTGAGCTGCTGGGACCTAACAAGTGAGTTCCACCCCAACAACCCAAAAAGTGGTATTGCTGGGACTTGAGGAATGTTGTTTTCTAATTTTCTGAAAAAAATCACCATACTGATATCTTAAGAGGCTGTACCAGTTTACACTCCCACCAGCAATTCAGGACTGTTCCCGTTATGCCACATCCTCTAATTATAAGTTGTCATTAGTATTTTTGATCTTGGTCATTCTTACAAGTGCAATATGGAATCTCAGACTTGTTTTGTGTTGCATTTCTCTGATACATAAGAATGTATCATAACATAAGAATGTTGATTATTTCCTTAAGTGTCTTTCAGCCATTTTAGATTCATATACTGACAGTTCTATGTTTAGGTCTATACCCCATTTTTATTGGATTATTTGTTCATTTGATGACTAATTTCTTGAGATTTTTGTATATTTTGGAGATCAAACCACTGTCTGATGTGGGGTTGGTGAAGATCTTTTCCCATTATGTAAACTGTCATTTTGTCTTATTGACCATGTCCTCTGCTTCACAGACACTTCACAGTTTCAGGAGGTCCATTTATTAATTTTTCAGTGTCTGTGCTAGTGGGGTTATATTTAGGAAGTAGTCTCCTGTGTCAAAGCAGTCAAGGGTACATCCCACTTTCTCTTCTATGAGGTTCAATGTAGCTGGCTTTATGATGAGGTCTTTGATCCATGTGGACTTGAGTTTTGTGCATGGTGATAGATATGGGTCTATTTTCATTCTTCTACATGTTATGCCAGCACCAGTTGTTGAATATGCTTTCTTTTTTCCATTTCATTTTATTGCTTCTTTATCAAAAATCAGGTACTTGTTAAGTGTGTGAATTAATATCTGGGTCTTCAGTTCCACAGGTCCTCCTGTCTGTTTTTATGCCAATACCAGGCTATTTTTAGTATTGTAGCTCTGTAATAAAGTTTGAAGTCAGGGATTGTGATAAGTCCAGAAGTTCCTTTAATGTACAGGATTGATTGGGCTATCCTGGGTTTTTTTGCCCTTTCATATGAAGTTGAGTACTGTTCTTTCAAGTTCTGGGAAGAATTTTGCTAGAGATTTGCTGTGTATTGCATTGAATATGTGGATTGCTTTTGATAAGATTGCCATTTTTACTATGATAATTCTACCTACCCAAAAGCATGGGAGATCTTTCCATTTTCTGGTGTCCTCTTTCTTTCTTCAAAGATTTAAAGTTCTTGTCATACAGGTCTTCCACCTGTTTGGTTAGAGTTACTCTGAGACATTTTATGCTATTTGTGCTGTTGTGAAGGGTGATGTTTATTTGATTTCTCAGCCCATTTATCGTCTGTGTAAAGGAGGGCTACTGTTTTTTTTAGTTAATCTTGTATCCTGCTACATCACTGAAGGTGCTTATGAGTTGTAGAAGCTTCTTGGTAGAATTTTTGTTGTCATTTATGTAAACTATCATATCATCAGCAAATAGTGAGAGCTTGACTTCTTCTTTTCTGATTTATATCCCCTTGCTCTCCTTTTGTTGTCTTATTCCTATAGCTAGAACATCAAGAACTATATTGAATAAATATGAAGAGAGTGGACAACTTATCTTGTTCCTGATTTCAGTGGGATCACTGGGAGTTTTACTCCATTTAGTTTGATGTTGGCTATTGTCTTGCTGCATATTGCCTTTATTATGTTTAGGTATGTTTCTTGTATCCCTGCTCTCTCCAAGACCTTTAGCATGAAGAGATGTTTTATTTTGTTGAAGGCTTTTTCAGCATTTAATGAGATGATCATGTGGTTTTACTTTTCAGTTTGTTTATATGGTGGATTACTTTGATAGATTTGCATATGTTGAACCAACCTGCATCTCTGGGATGAAGCTGACTTGATCATGGTGGATGATGGTTCTGATGTGTTTTTGGATTTGGTTTGCCAGTATTTTATTTAATATTTTTGCATCAATGTTCATGAGTGAGATTGGACTGTAATACTCTTTCTTAGGAAAGTATTTATATGATGTTGTTATCAGGGTAATTTTAGCCTCATAAAAACAGTTTGGCAATGTTTCTGCTATTTCTATTGTGTGGGACAATTTGAGGAATATTGGTATTAGCTTTTCTTTGAAATTTTGTAAAATTCTGAACTGAAACCATCTGGTCCTGACCCTTTTTGGAGACTTTTGATGACTGTTTCTTTTTCTTTAGAAGCTATAGATCTGCTTAATTTACTGGTCTTAATTTAATTTTGGTTAGTGATATTTATCCAGAAAGTTGTGTGTTTTTTTTTTGTTTTGTTTTCCAATTTTATGGAGTACAGGTTTTCAAAATATTACCTGATGATTCTCTGGATTTTCTCCATGTCATTTGTTATGTCCCCTTTTTAATTTCTGATTTTGTTAATTTGGACATTCTCTCTCTGCCTTTTGGTTAGTTCAGATAAAGGTTTGTCTAGTTCGTTCATTTTTTCGAAGAACAAACTCTTTATCTCATTCATTCTTTGTATTCTTTTCTTTGTTTCTATTTTGTTGATTTCAGCTCTCAATTTGATTATTTCCAGCCATCTAGTTCTCTTGGGTGAGTTTGCTTCTTTTTGTTCTAAAGTTTTCAAATGTTCTGTTAAGTCACTAGTGTGGGATTTTTCCAATTTCTTTATGAAGGCATTTAGTGCTATGAACTTTCCTCTTAACACTACTTTTATTATGTTCCATAAATTTGGGCATGTTGTATAGTCATTTTCATTGAATTTTAAAAAGTCTTTAATTTCTTCCTTTATTTCTTCCTTGATCCATTGATGATTCAGGTGAGCATTGTTTAATTTCCATGTGTTTGTGGGCTTTCTGGAATTAGTATTATTGTTGAATTCTAGTTTTAATCCATGGTGATCTGATAAGATACATGAGATTATTCCAATTTTTTGTATCTGTTGAGGTTTTTTTGTTACCAAGTATGTTATCAATTTTTGAGAAGATTCCATGAGGTGCTGAGAAGAAGGTATATTCTTTTCTGGTTGGATGGAATATTCTATAGATATCTGTTAAGTCCATTTGAGTCATAACATCTGTTAGTTCTTTTATTTCTCTGTTAATTTTTTATCTGACTGACCTGTCCAGTAGTTAGAGTGGAGTGCTGAAGTCTCCCACTATTAGTGTTGGAGGTTTAATGTGTGATTTAAGCTTTAGACGTGTTTCTTTTACATATGAGGGTGCCCTTGTATTTGGGGCATGAATATTCAGTATTGAGATTTCCTCTTGATGGTTTTTTCTAGGACTAAAATGAAATGTTGTTCTTTGTCCCCAATGATAGATTTTAGTTTGAACCCCATTTGGTTAGATATTAGGATAGCTATACCATCTTGTTTCTTAAGTTCATTTGAGTGGAAATTTTTTTCCCAACTCTTTACTCTGAGGTGATGTCTGTCTTTGAGGTTGAGGTGTGTTTCTTGTATGCAGTAGAAGGATGGAGTCTCTTTTCATATCTAATCTGCTAGCCTGTGTCTTTTTATAGGTGACTTGAGTCCATTTATATTAAAAGATATTAATGGCCAGTGATTGCTATTTCCTGTTATTTTAGTTTTCATTGTTGGTGATGTTAACTTGTATGTTTTTCCCTTCTTTGGGATTTGCTGCTGTGAGATCATCAATTTTCTGTGTTTTTGTTGATGTAACCAACTTCCTTGGGTTGGACTTTTCTTTTTTTTGGTTTTTTGAGACAGGGTTTTCCTGTAGTTTCTAGAGTCTGTCCTGGAACTAGCTCTTGTAGACCAAGCTGGCCTCGAACTCAGAGATCCGCCTGCCTCTGCCTCCCGAGTGCTGGGATTAAAGGACTTTTCTTTTTAGTACTTTGTGTAGGTCTGGGTTTGTGGCTAGGTATTGGTTAAATCTGGTTCTGTCCTAGAATATCATATTTTGTCCTTCTATGTTTATTGAAAGTTTTGCTGGGTATAGTAGTCTGGGCTAGCATCCATAGTCTCTTAATGACTTCATAATATTTGACCATGACCTTCTGGCTTTCATTGTCTTTAATGAGAAGTCAGGTGTAATTTTGATAGGTCTGCCTTTATATGTTACTTGGCCTTTTTCTTTTGTAGCTCTTAATACTCTTTCTTCATTCTGTATGTTTATTGTTTTAATTATTATGTGACAAGAGGACTTTTTTTGATCCGGTCTATTTGGTGTTTTGTAAGCTTCTTATATCTTCATAGGAATATCTTTCTTTAGGTTGGGATAGTTTTCTCCTATGATTTTTTAAAAATATTTTTTCTTGCTTTCGAGTTGAACTTCTTCTTCTTCTATACAATTATTCTTAGGTTTGGTCTTTCCATGTTGTCCCATATTTCTGGATATTTTGTGTTAAGTTTTTGTTAGATTTAATGTTTTCTTTGACTGATGAATCTATTTCCTGTATTGTATCTTCAGTGCTTGAGATTCTCTCTTCCATCTCTTTTATTCTGTTGTTTATGTTTGCATTTGTGGTTCCTGATCATTTTCTCATGATTTCTGTTTCTATAATTCCCTCGACTTGCATTCTCTTTATTGTCTCTATTTCAGTTTTCAAGTCTTGAATAGTTTCTTTCATGTGTTTGATTGCTTTTTCTAGGTTCTCTTTAAGGGATTTGCTGATGTCTTCTAATTTTTCTTTGTCTTTTTCTCTATTCCTTTGGGGGCAATTTCTCATTTCCTTTTTAAGAGTCTCAAACAGTCTCCTGAAGTTATTTTATGTCATTTTCTTCTGTTTTTATTGACATTTGGTTGTTCAAGTCTTGATATTGCAGGGTCTCTAGATTTTATTGGTGTTGTGTTGCTCTTTGTGGTGTTCCATGTGTTCTTACCTTGTCTACTCATCTTTTCCTCTAATTGGTGTGGTTGAAGCTGTCTGTGACTCTGGTGATTAATCTTTTAGGTGCCAGTGGATCCAAGGCTCAGATGGCTGTTCATCTTGTTACGGTCATTGCCATGGTTTTAATTACCCCATGGATCATTCCATGTTCTTCAAGGTCACTCAGCACTCCTGGGTTTTTCTCTGCTCCCATGAAGTTTGCTGCCTCAGGCCTGCTCTGGTCTAAGTTGCAGGCTCAGACCTGTTTGTGTAAATGTCCCTGGTCTGGATCTGTTCCTGTGGAGGTCCCTGGCTCAGAGTTGGTCCTGCAAAGGTCTCTGGCTCTGATCTTTTCCTTCAGAGGTCCCAGACTCAGGTACACCTGATCCTGCTAAGGACCTGGCTCAGATCTACTCCCTCAAAGGTCCCAGATTCATGCCCAGATTCATAGTGGTCTCTTTCTCTGGCCTACTCACTCAGCAGTTGTTCCCCTGTACCTGCTCCTTTGGAGTTCACAGTCAGATCTGCTCAGGCCCATATTGCTGGCTCAGTCCTGCCTCCACAAATGTCCCTGGTCTAGAGCCAATCCTGTCCCATGGAGCTTGCCATCTCAGGCCCACTGTGGCCTAGGTCGCTGGCTCAGTCCCACTCCCATGGAGCATGCCACCTCAGGCCTCTTCTGGCCTAGGCCACTGGTCCAATCCTGCTTCCACAAATGTCCCTGGTCTGGATCTGCCCCTATTCCCATGGAGTTCACCATCCCAGGGCTTCTCTCTCCCAGGTCACTTGCTCAGTCCTTCTCTTTTAGAGTTTGCTGCCTCCGACCTGCTCTGGCCTAGGTCACTGGCTCAGTCCTGCTCCTGTAGAGCTCACTGCCTCAGGCTTGCTCTGGCCTAGGTTTCTGGCTCAGTCCTACTCCTGTGGAATTTGTTGCCTCAGGCCCATTCCATTCCAAAGTCACTGGCTCAGACCTACTCCTGTAGAGTTCTGCCAGCCATCCCATGCCCACTTTAGCCCAGGTCACTGGCTCAGTCCTGCTTCTGTGAGTTCACTCCTTCAGGCTTGCTCTGGCCTAGGTTGCCTGCTCATACCTGTTTCTGTTAATGTCCCTGCTCTTGATACACTCCTGCAGAGGTCCCTGGCTTGGGGTTGGTCCTGCAAAGGTCTCTGGCTCTGATCTACTCTTTCGGAGGTCCCAGACTCGGGTGCACCCAGACCCACAGAGGACCTGGCTCAGGTCTACTCCCTCAGAGGTCATGATTTTATTCTTAATAAAAATGAAAGCTTTACTGAGGTCTAGCAACAAGTAAAACTGTATACTTAAAGTATACTTAAAGTAGCACTGTGATGATTTGATAAACATGTACACGATAAACATGTATCATGATGAAGCTCAAACATGCTTCCAAGTTCTAAGGCTGCCACACAGTACGCTCACTGCTCATCATGCTACCCCTCAGATCCTCAGAATACCCACCCATTATGTGGTAGAAAGTTGGTATTCATGACTCCTTACCACCTCCTCCTCCACGCCTTGGCATCCACTGTTCTACTCTCTGCTTCTGTGGGTTTGACTTAATAAAATCACATTTAGAAGGTAATAATATACATCATTTGCTTTACTTGGTCTGGCTTATTTAACTTAGCATTATGCCCTTAGTGAAATGCCCAGGTTCGTGTGCTTTTACAAGGGAGGTGAGTAAGTATGTGTAGGGGTTGTCTTTGTCTGTTGATGGTTGTTTCCATTTCTTGGTTATTGTGAAAAATGCTGTAGTAAGCAAGGAAAGGAGAAGTCTTCTAGAGGTGATTTAGAGGAGACCATGTAATATGGGAGGCCAGAGGCCACCTCTGTGTGACTCAGACCAAGACAAGAGTTAGGATTAAAAATGATGTCAGTTATTTCTTTAACATGAATCACTTAAAGAAAGAGGAATAAGTCTAAGTGGGTTTTCCTCCACAAAGCAGCAGCCATGCCAGGGTCTCCACATTGCATGGCTCACACTGGGCAGATATCACCAGAAGGGAATTGGAAAGAAACCATGTAGGCTAAGTAGATGCAGCTACTGGCTGGGTCCAGCTTGTGCAGAGACAGTCTTCAGAGTAAGCAGTGGAGACAGTGTGTGGTGCCAAAGCCTGGATCTGAGAGTCTCCATGAGCATCCAGAGTTGACTGACTGAGAGGCATCACCCTTGGCCTGAAAGAGACAGGCATGAATGAAGGAAGTCCACTGCTGAACTTGGCCAAATAGGCCAAAGAAGATCTTCCAGGGAGAAAAGAAAAAGCAAGTGGGCTTGCCTTCTCTACCTGCTTTGAGCCTCAGTTACAGAATACCCATGCATGGAAAGAATGCACCAAACACCAGAATCAAAGTTGTCATTGAAAGGTGGGGGAATCTCAGGGAGAGGGGAGCCTCAGACTTATTAATTCCTGCATAAAGTGGAAAGACAGGCTGACTTGTTGAAATTACTAAGAGCATCAGCAGCACCCCAGTCCAACCCACATACCCTCCTCAGTGGGAACTGCTGCAAAAGGCACCAGGACAGAGAGTACACCCTCACCACTAGGATGAAACACCTCCATAGCTAAGCACAATAGCCACTTCATCTTATTTTATGTTCATTCTCCCTGTTGCACTTTCATTGCTCAGCGGTCATGTTCGCTTAGCTCCTCTTGGAAGCTCTTTTACGATCCTTCTGCCTTGCCCTGTACTGACTCTGCAATAGTCCCTTCTGTTTCTCACATCTCTACCACACACCTTTCTCTCATGTGTTACTCATACCTTTCCCCATTGTCTCCCCCCTTTTACTACTCAATTACAGATAATCTTAGCTCTTAAAAATTAAATTACATTTTCCTCATTCAGGATTATAAGACTATTGTCTCTGAACCTTGGTAGGGACCCAAGTGAAGTACACAAGTGTCTTCTATTCTAAGTCATCCCTGGGATTTTTGCCAGACAATCATATCTGCTACTCCAGTAAGTTTTCCTTCAAAATGGTAATGGAGATCATGACTCCAGATAATGACCTCTCACCAGGAATAATCCCATAAAATGAAAAAAGGTGTGTGTGTGTGTGTGTGTGTGTGTGTGTGTGTGTGTGTGTGTGTGTGTATGAGAGAGAGAGAGAGAGAGAGAGAGAGAGAGAGAGAGAGAATGAGAAATTTGGGGTACATGTCCATTCCAGCAGATGTGAAAACCAAAACAGAGGAACACACAAAAAAATCGAGATTATAAATTATTCCAACACCTGTAAAAACTCACAGGTTCTCAATACCAGAAGCCAAAAACAGCGAGATTGAGAGAACAGGCTGAAGGGATATATCAGACATTAAGAGCAATGGCTGTTCTTCCAGAGCACCTTGGTTCAATTCTCAGTACCCGCGTGGCAGTCCACAACCATCTGTAACTCCATTTCCAGGAGACCTAACACCCTTTTCTGGTCTCTGAGGGCATGCACATATGTGGCACACAGACATACATGCAGGCAAACACACACATACACATGGTATAAAAATAAATAAATCTTTTTTTTAAAAGTGAGATCATTGAAACCTCAGAAAAGATTTCAGAATCCCACTTTTAAAAGGCATCAGTGACCACATGAGTAACTCCATTCAGCAGATGACTGAAGTAAAAAAAAAAATCAATTCAGGACTCAGTTAGCAAAATGGATGAAATGGTAATTCAGAAGCACAATGCCAAAACAAGAAGGAAAATTCATGAAGAAAATTGAGACTCTGACAAGGAACTACACAGAAATGCTGAAAGCAAGAGTCAATCAATTAAATAAGAAACAGTGGAAAGTATCAGCAATAGGCAAGACTAAGAAGAGTGGATTTCAGGAATGGGAGACAATGTAGAAATAGTAATGCATGCAGCCACATAGAAAGATAGGATAAAAAAAAAATCAATGATGTCAAAAATCAAAATGTCAAGACCCCTGGGCTATCCTCAAGAGACCAAACCCAAGAGTTCACAGGATAAAAGAAGGGAATGGTATCAATCCAAAAGGTATAGACAATTTATTCAGTGAAATTATAACACTAAATCCCCTAAACCTGGAAATAGAAAAAGGACCTTCAAAGACAAGAAGCCAAATAGACACAATTAGAGAGGAACTTCATGACCCATCATAGCCCAGATGTCAAAAATACAAAGCAAACACACACACACACACACACACAGAGAGAGAGAGAGAGAGAGAGAGAGAGAGACAGAGACAGAGACAGAGACAGGGAGAGACAGAGAGAGACAGAGAGAGAGAGAATATTATACACATACAATTATTTTCAATAGTGTATTAAAGTTCTCCTTGTAAAGAGTTCTTTTATTTCTCTGGTTAAGTTTATTCCTAAGGCATGTGTGTGTAGGGGAGAATGCAAAGTCACCAACAAAGGCAGGCACAGAATGGGATCATATCTCTTAGCAGCAGCCTTAAAACCAGGAGAGCAAAGAGTTGCATATTTCAGATCCTGAGCATAAATATCTGCCAAACAAAATTGCTTTAACTATTAAAGCCATCTTTTAAAATTAGTGCAGAATGTTGGGTGTTGGTGGCATACACCTTCATACCCAGCACTTGGGAGGCAGAGGCAGGCAGATGGGGATCTCTGAGTTCATGACTAACCTGTTCTACAGAGTGAGTTCCAGGTCAGGCTCCAAAACCATACAGAGAAACCCAGTTTGGCAAACAACAACAATGACAGTAAACAAACAAACAAAAAGAGCATTTCGAGATAAGCACAAAGTAAGGTAATTCGAGTCAACCAAACCAGAAATACAGAAAATACTGAAATGAATATTAAACACAGAAGAAAACAAGGTTCATCCACAAGGGCACATTTTATGGGAAGAATAGGTAAATAGAAGAGAAGTGGGAAGAAATTTATCTTTCTTAACACAGTAAACCAGAAAATTCCTATGCTAATAGGACAAGAGTTAACCATGATTCAAAGTAGCAACCAATGAAACTACAGAAAACAGCAATACTTAATAGTAAACTAAATGGTAATGACACAACTCACCTCAAAAATGAAACACAGTGACTAGATTAAATAACAAGATTCAACTCTTTATTGTCTCTAAATTATAAATCTTACTTGGAAAATATCTACAAACTGACAGACAGATGATAGAAAATAACCTTTAATAAAAAGCCCAAAATATGACACAATTATTCTTACATGTGACAAAGTAGACATCAAAACAAAACTAATCAGAATAGATCAAGAAAGCCATCCAATACTAAGTGGTCAGCCATAAAAATAAATATATACAAATAGTGTTAAATAGACACTGCATGTGTACACATGTGTGTATGTATATATGTGTGTATATGTGTAACATAAATAATTAAAACCCAGAGACAGATATTGGGGTTCAAGATAATATCAAAAAAGGAAAACAGTCAAGTCACTAGAAAAGACTTACCTCTACCAAGGTTGGACAATGGTACACTGAGCCCTAAGCCTCTGTCTCCTCCATTTTATATTCCCCTTTAGTGCATGTGACTCCCTAGTACAAGGATGACAGGTGTGAGCCACCAGCACCTGGAACTGTTTCTGCATTGATCTTGTGTAGCCCAGGGAAACCTTGAACTCACAGAGATCCACCTGCCTCTGTCTTTCAAATTCTGGGATTAAAGGTGTGTAACACCACTGCCTGGCCTAGTTTTACCTTCTGATCTTTAAGCAAGCCTTATTTATTAAAACATAAATAAAATATTACTATGTTTCCCCTTTATGTCTAAAATAAAAATAAGGCTATAACTAATATAAGAAAAACTAAATACAATAAGTACAATAACTATAAACAGTATGTATAGTCAATAGATACATCAACAATGTCTCGTCCATTTGACAAATTCAGAGAAATACTCCTTATCTTTCCTGTTGTCGGTTCAAAGTCTTGTGCCTAATTTCTTGATCAGAACTTGCTTTCTGTGTCTGGTAGACAAGGAAAACTATAACTATAACTATCTAGTCTTCAACTCCTTCAGAGAGCCAAGGAGGAAATAATATTAACTGAGTAAGCAGGAAGTGCAAGCAAGTAACTTTCAAAAATTGTGAGAAATGACAGAAACAGCTGGTTGTCTGCACAGTCACCCAATGTTCCTCTGCAATTTTGAAGCATCCATCTTTGGCCTACAGGCCTAGAATATCTGACAGACTTTTCTATGAACCAGGGTTTTTGAAGGACTGTCCTACCTTGTCTGGATAAGGTTTTACAGTCACTCTCTTTTGTGTACTGCTTGTCCCATTAGAACAGCATACTGTCAGCAGTCAAGGCAAGGGCATTTTCTTGCCCAGTGGCTTATTTTTGCTACAAAGAAAGCAAACCCCATGTAGAGTTTTTTCAATGCCCATCATCTTCTCTGAAGTAGATTGGTGCTGCCAGGAGCAGACATGTCTCATTGCCATAAAAATTAAAAGAACCTATGTTATTAAGACATCTTAAATGCCATATTCTGAAGATCTCTGAAGTGTTTGAAGATGACCTGTCTATTTAAAATATTGTTTGACCTTGAAAACATACCTAATGTGACTACAAGTTTGATAATATGGGTGATTAACTACTAACCTGCATTTTCTTATTATCCTAAATAGTTGGTAATAATAATTTTCAAGGACTAGAAATTTGCATTACATTGTAAAATGAGTTATAGATATAATACCTTGAATAAGAGTATAAATATAGTATGTTCTATCAAAGTTATTCTTAACTTTGTATCAATGTACTAAATTTGAATGCAATATACAAAAAATACAATCCAATGTAAAACATTTAGAACTAGTGGTTGTTTTTTTAAAGTAGGTTAAATAATCTACCTTTTTATCTTATCATATCTATATCCCCTTTTTTTATTTTCAAAACAAGAACCTTGAATCTAATTTCTTTTGTTGAGCATTTTCCCTGACCATTATCAACAACAACTTGTAACCAATCCCACTAAACAATAAGAAATATCCATAACCCATTGAGCTATTAACCCCTCAGCCCACTTCTTGGGAGTGTGGGCATCATATTCTTATATTTACTTCATGCTGTTTGGGGTCAATATCTTTAGGGGATCCTGAAAAGAAAAATTTTGGTTAATCATCAAGTCCTAGGAGAAGTAGTTGCATCATTTTTTTGTCCAGTCTCTATGTAATGGAAAATCACAGGGTTTGTCTCAGGTCCTGGATAGAGTAGTCTATTAGACTGGATCATCTCAGCTAGATACCTCAAAATTGTTCTGAGACGTTTGTATTCCAAAGCCAATTTTATGTGATGTTTTCAGCTTAGTGGTGTTATGATAGTCCTCCATTTGGAGATTTCAAAGGCCACTTTTAGGTGTGTCATGGTTCACTACAGAAAACTGATACAGATTCAAACCTGAATTTATGTATAGCAAGATTCTAGAACTATTTAGTGCCCTATATGACTATTAATATCATGACAAAAAGTTTGAGATATATCTATATATAAATATATAGATATAGATAGATATTAGATAAATATTTTAGAAATATTATACCTTAAGAAAAGCTGTTAAAGAGTCCATATAAAACCAAAGAATTATAAGATTAGTAGCAATAAAACAGTTTTTAAATACTTGTTTATCTTCTGTCCCATATTAGGCTCTTCTAACATAAGACAGAGACTTTGGATTTCACTTTAATAAGCGTGCTTGGGTTTAGGAGAGGAAGAGAGCTAGCCACACTCCAATGCGAAAGCCAGATTTAATCTTTAATTGAACTAGGACAGAAAAAGACCATTTAATTGTATGTCTGTAGAGAATAACAGAAACAAACATTTGGGAAGATTTATAAAATTTTATCCTGTTGGAAATGTGATATAACAATAGGCCAATTTGCTCTTTTTCTTGAGACTTTTTTTTCTGGATGATTTGTCCCTTTACTTCAGATGTCTCATTTGTTCTATAGTCTTCAGATTCTTTAGCTGGATACCTTTATTCTCCTGAAAAGACAGAAACAAATCCCTTCCCCAATCCTAATTTTGGGAAGATTCTCTTTTGGCAAGCTATATGTGATAAAATGAAAACCATTCGTTAGATTTATAGGTTAGATTGCACAGCCATGTTGTTGGATGAGCTATTATCTCTTCTAATTAAGAAGTGTTTCTTGTTCAAATCGAATGTTTATCAATTTTGATCACAACATAGCTTTTCTTCTTCTGTGGAAACAAAAGCAAAGCCCCTTCCCCTATGTAACACATGTCCTGGTTTCCTTTTTGAGGTCAATACATTTTTAAAGTATATCAGTTGATAAAATTCCATAGTTTGTTCTTCTATCCAATGTCTCTTCACAGTTATTATTCCTTTATCATTAGCATTTAGAAAATTCAAAGTTAATAAAACATTATTAAATATATTTCTGGGGGCATTTATTATCTTTTTCTGTTCATTTAACATATTCTTTTGAGTTTGATTTGATCTTCCCATAATTGCCTGACCTGTAGGATTGTATATAATACTTGTAATATGCTTTATATTACAATAAGCAAAAATTGTTTCATTTTCTGAGAGACATGCTGGAACATTGTCTGTATTTATTTGTACAGGTATACCCATGATGGCCATAACTTCTAGTAAATGTGTGATTAACAAATCAGCCTCTTCCAAATGCAAAAGTTGCCCATTGAAAACCTGAATAGGTATCAATGGTGTGGTGTACATATTTTGGTTTTCCAAATTCTACAATGGGACACATCCATCTGCCTTTGAATACCCTTTTGATTACTTCCTGCAGGTAATGGTGTTTAAGTGTATAAAAAGCAAATAGGACATATCCTTATAATTTCCTTGACTTGTTGACATGTGATAGAAAAGTCTTTTTTTAAACCTCTGCTATTGACAAGATTTTTTAATAAAAAAATTTTATGAGGTCTTCAGCACATTTACAATCAATAATTAATTGATTTCTGCATTACCTTTTGCTAGAGGACCTGGCAGATCCATATGGGAGCAGATGTGTATTATGTATAAGGGATGATGCCTATTTCTCATTATATCCTGTAACTTAATAAATAATGATGTCAATTCTGTATCATTTGGTTTCATTATGCAAAACAACTCTTTCTACATATTGCAAACTGGTAACTATGTTGAGAGGTTCTTTAAAAGCTTTTAGTACCATAAAAATAGCATATAATTCTGACTTTTGAACAGAATCACAAGGGCTTAGATCTACTTTATTTAAAGTTTCTAATTTGTAATCTGCCTTTTCTGATTTATTTGCATCAGTATAGTATGTAGGGGTTTAGTTATTGGTGTGGCAATTCAATGCAAGGAAGGATCCAGTTAGTTCTCTTTATAAGTTGATTTCTCTTTCTTTTGGGATAGTTGTTAATCTCTCCCCAAAAATTGCTACAAACTCTTTGCCAGGGTTTACTTTCTTCCCATAATTTGTCAATTTCATCATTATTAAAAGGTACTATAATTTCTACTGGATCTATTCCTGCTAATTGACAAAGTCTCAATTTTCCTTTTAGAATTAACTCAGACTGGCTATTACAGAACCTGGAAACAACCTAAATGCCCTTCAGTGGAAGAATGGATGAAGAAACTATGGAATATATACATATTAGAGTACTACTCAGTGATAAAAAACAATGACATCTTGAATTTTGCATGCAAATGGATGAAAATAGAAAACACCATTCTGAGTGAGGTAACCCAGACCCAAAAAGATAAACATGGGATGTACTCACTCATAATTGGTTTCTAGCCATAAATAAAGGACATCGAGCCTATAATTCATGATCCTAGAGAAGATAAATAAGAAGATGAATCCAAAGCAAAACAGATAGTCATCCTCCTGGATCCTCCTGGATATTGGAAGTAGTCAAGACTACTGGGCAAAAATTGGGAACTTGGGGGCGGAGTGGAATGGGGGTAAGGGGAGATAGGGAGAGAAAAGTGTGAATGGGAGGATGGGGAGAGCGTGGGTGAATGGGATGGTTGGGATACAGGAAGGGTGGATATGGGAGCAGGGAAGTATATATCTTAATTAAGGGAGCCATTTTAGGGTTGGCAAGAGACTTGATTCTAGAGGGGTTCCCAGGTATCCAGGGAGATGCCCCCAGCTAGTTCCTTGGGCAGCTGAGGAGAGGGAGCCGGAAAAGGCCAGATCCTATAGTCATACTGATGAATATCTTGCATATCACCATAGAACCTTCATCTGGCGATGGATGGAAATAAAGACAGAGCCACACATTGGTGCACCGGACGGAGCACCCAAGATCCAAATGAGAAGCAGAAGGAGGGAGAACATGAGCAAGGAAGTCAGGACTGCGAAGGGTGCTTCCACCCACCGAGATGGTGGGGCTGATCTAATTGGAGCTCACCAAGGCCAGCTGGACTGGGACTGAAAAAGCACAGGATAAAATCGGACTCCCTAACATGGCGGACAATGAGGGCTGCTGAGAAACCAAGGACAATGGCACTGAATTTGGCTCCAACTACACATTCTGACTTTGGGGTGCCTAGCCAGATTGGATGCTCACCTTCCTAGACCTGGATGGAAGGGGGAGGAACTTGGACTTCCCTCAGATCAGGGAACCCTTACTGCTCTTCGGACAGGAGAAGAAGGGGGAGTGGAGAGGGGAGGGGAAGGTAAATGGAAGGCAGGGAGGAGGCAGAAATTTTTAATAATAATAATAATAATAAATAAAGCTAAAAAATTAACTCAGAGACCTTTTCCATGTAACTTTTTAATTCTTTATTCAGTTTATATGGTAAAAGAATACATTCTAAGATAATATCTGCATTAAAAAATTATGTAGGGGAATCTTTTGAGGGTAATATGACCAGAATGCAGTTAAGATTCATATCTACATGATCCATATGTGCCTTCTCTAATTTCTCTTCAATCAAAGTCAATTCTCTCTCAGCCTCAGTTGGTAATTGCCTGGAATTGTTTAATTCCTTGTCACTATCTAAGGTTTTGTTAAAATTAAGGAAGTCATCAGGACCTATACCATTAGTGTGTCATAGATAGGAAGTGTCTCCTAGCAATTTTTGGAAATCATTAAGATTCTGCAATCAATCTCTCCAAATTTGTACCTTTTGGAGTTTAATTTTTTACAAACATATTTTATAATTTAAATAATTAATAAAATCTCCTTTGTATTATTTCAGGAGCAATTTGTAATGCCCAACAATGCAATATTTTTTACTTCTTTAAACATTCTTTCTTCAATATCTACATTTGAATCAAATAGCAAAATGATGCCCATGTAATGGCAAACTATAGATTTAAGAAATTTCTTCTGCATCATTTTTAATGGCTGACTTACAATATTCTCAACTTGCTAAAACTTGCTAAAAAAAGCTTTTGGCAAGTGGAGAATTATTATGAGTAGGTATTGTGAAGGCAAATTTTTTCTGTCTTTTTCTTGTGAAGGTTTAGTAAAGAAACAGACTTAAATCAGTACCTATCAGAGGCCATCCTTTTTTTTTTGTTTTGTTTTGTTTTGTTTTTGGTTTTTCGAGACAGGGTTTCTCTGTGGCTTTAGAGCCTGTCCTGGAACTAGCTCTTGTAGACCAGGCTGGTCTCGAACTCACAGAGATCCGCCTGCAGAGGCCATCCTTTAGGCAATAAAGAAGGCAAAGGATTACAAGACTGTAGAGGGCTCATTGACTAAATCAATCACTTATTAACAGTTCTTATATCTGTTACCATTCTCCATTTTCCAGACTTCTTTTTAAAAATGAATACAGGAGAATTCCAAGGACTGGTTGATTCTTCAATATGCTGAACATTTACTTGCACCTGTACCTATTGTTCTAAAGCCTGCAGTTTCTCTTTTGTTAGAGGCCATTGCTTAACCTGTACAGATTTGTCTTTTAATGATTTTAAAGGTAGGGCTGTTAGCATCTTTGAAATATCAGCAGCTGTTGTGCCCTGCTCTTTGTACAGCTCTTTGTCAGTGACTGTTCTTTATACAACCTTCTAATATTTTCCCCAAATATATACATTAATTTATGGCTTGTTTCTAAGATTGAGGGAATGTTAATCTGAGTATCCCATTGCTGTAACAAATCACATTCCCACAAATTCATTGCTATCTTAGCCACATATGTTTTTTCTATTCATCTCTGCCCTGCTGGTCCTATATATTCAACCCATCTCATACACTGCTTTACCTGAGATAAAGTTTTGATCCTTAAAAACTGAACATTTACAACCTGAAGAAGCTGATTTGGATGCCAAGATTCTGATGAAATTATTGTTACATCTGCACCTATGTCTCCTAGACCTTCAGTGACAATGTCATTTGTTGGTATTTTTAATTTTTGTTTTTGATTATTTACAGAAGTTTTCCAAAATACTCATTTTATGGTTTCTCCTGTAATTTTTGTTCTCTCTTCTATAATTGTTCTGTTATCCAGAGCTGTATGGTTTCTTACAATGGGCATTAGGTTCTTTAATTGCTCTGGGAAGGAGTTTCCTCTATGATGGCAGGAAATGAGTGAATCAGATTTGGTATAGGGTCCTGCAAGAGGCCCCCTTATTGAGTTTTCTGATGGCAAAGGATTACCATGAATATTTCTCATTGACCTACATTCGTTATTAGAATACTTGCCTTTGCCACACATTCTGCATAATACAGAAGGGAGAGCCATTCGGAACGAATTATTCTTAGAAAAAAACATTGTTTCTAGGAGCACCCTGTCTACAGTCCCTCTTAAGGGATCTTCTTTGCCACAATTATAGCATTTGACATTTTGCTTTTTCCTCAACCCTCTGGAAATCACCTGTCTTATCCATGCATCATCATGTTTATGAGATTCAATATTAATTGTATCTCAGATCCATTCCTCCAGAGGTTCTAACCTTGACTTTAATAGACTAATTATTTTTTGCTTAGACAACTGGTATTTTCAAAATCCAAAGATTCAATTACTATTTGTCTAGCTTCTGAATTTGGTATCATTTTATTTATTGCTGAAGTAAATCTTCATAAGAAATCTATAAAGGCTTCCTTTTGGCCCTGTATAACTTTAGTAAATTACTTAATTTTCTTTCCTCTTTCTCCAGTTCTGTCCCAGACATTCAAAGCTTCTCTGTTGCATAAATCCAGGATGTGGTCATTGTATACAGCTTGCCTTTCAATAGTATCATAGTCTCTTTCTCCAAGAATTTGATCTTGGAAGATTTCCCTACCTCTATCTTTACTCCATTGTTGAAAAATCTTAGCCTCTTCTCTGAACCAGCTTTTCCATTGTAATTGTGGACCAACCTCTAAAACAGCTTTAACCATTAGGAATAATTCTATTGCAAACTGACCCCGAGTTTAACATCTGCTTCAAGAAAGATGAATGCATGCCATATGAGATTATTTCTTCCTTGAGTCTCCTTAAATACAACATTGGGACAGGAGTCCAGTTAGCTGTAACAGAGCCTCTGCCATTGGGCAATTCATATAAGGTCACATATAAGTTGGGTTGTCTGAAAACCTTAGTCTGTTCCTCTCTGTTCTTATAATGCAATGATGAAATTACATTAAATTCTTCCATCTGGATTTGAATATCTCTGTGATCTGTTTTATTATGTTTTTCTAAGGCCTATATCTTAGCACTCAGATTAACCAACAATTTTAGTGATAAGACAAAAATGATAAAGCTGATAATGTTTATGACTGGCATTACATAAATCCCATCTAAGTTAGATATCCTCTCATTTAATCATTCCATTTTCAAACTGTCTAGCATATTACCATACAGAAACTCAAATCCTTTCATTATAATGGTTTTCCCATTTTTAATGTGGGAAAAGTTTCTGTCTTTTAACTAATTGCTCTCTAAGAATTCTCAATTGTCTTACCAAATCTATCAATGATGTTGATGAAGATGTGAGGCTTATTGCTGCTGAATAGAACAGTAAAAATCTGACTGGATTTCAAGACAGTTACCTAGTTTGGCAGCAGCCTGAGAATGGGATTCAATGAGAGCCCACAACCCATGGTGGGGGTGCTGTCTGAAAAACGCACAGGGGATTGTTTAGAAAAAGCACATGTGTTAGTAGGCTGCCTGAAGGCTAAAACAGAAAAATCCCAAACTTGCTCAGAGGCTTGGGGAAAAAGAAAAGAAAGCCTACTTGGATGGGGCCTGATCTCCATAGGTAGCTCTGGCAGGAGCCCTTTGTACAGCTCCTGCCTGTGCCAGTGGTTTTTTGTTTTTTTTTTTTTTTGTGTGTGAATTCTTACCCCCAAACATTGGGTGCCAAATGTAGCATTAATAATAAAAGCCCAGCCGGGCGGTGGTGGCGCACGCCTTTAATCCCAGCACTCGGGAGGCAGAGGCAGGCGGATCTCTGTGAGTTCGAGGCCAGCCTGGTCTACAAGAGCTAGTTCCAGGACAGGCTCTAAAAAAGCTGCAGAGAAACCCTGTCTCGAAAAACCAAAAATAAATAAATAAATAAATAAAAGCCCAAAGAGAGATATTGGGGTTCAAGCTGAATATCAAAAAAGCAAAACAACCAAGCCACTAGAAAAGTCTTACCTCTAACAAGGCTGAATGACTGCAGACTGAGACTTGAGCCTCAGTTTCCTCCCATTTTATATTCCCCTTTAGGGCTGAGATTAAAGGTGTGTGACTCCCTAGTACTGGGATTAAAGGTATGAGCTACTACCACCTGTATCTGTTTCTGCATTGATCATGTGTAGTCCAGGATGGCCTTGAATTTATAGATATCCATCTGCCTCTGTCTTCCAAATCCTAAGATTAAAGGTGTGTGTGAAACCATTGCCTGACCTCTAGTAACTTAGTTTTACCTTCTGATATTCAAGAAAGCTTTATTTATTAAAACATAAATAAGATATCACTGTGTGTGTGTGTTTATGTGATAATTAAAGAATAAGAGGCCATGGATTTGAGAGGGAGTGGGAGGATATGGGAGGGGTTAGAGGGATAGAGGGAAGATAAAAAGAGAGGAGGAAGTAATATAACTCTTTTATTTAAAAACAAAATTTTAAAAGAAAGCTGCTATATTAATAAAGGAAACAATTTATCAAGAAGATTTCACAGTTGTAAGCATTTATGCACTCAATGCGAGGGCTCTGAATTCCACACAGCAAGCAGTAGAAGGTACAAAATTTCAGAAAGGTGCAGATGAAACAATAATGGGAAATTTCAATATCCCATTTTTACTTATTACGGTTTGTGTTTCAGGTTGTCATTTCTGTGATCAAATACCCTGACAGAAGCAACTTAAAGGAGTATTGATTTTGGCTTACAGTTCCAGAAAGATGCAGTCTATCACAGTGGGGAAGACACAATGGCAGTAGGGAAGGCATTCCAGCAGGGGCAGGAAGTTGGCTGGTCATACAACACCCATACTTAGGAAGCAGAGATCAAACAGGAGTAGGATAGGGCTTGAGAGCCTCAAGATCTGCCCCTACCAGTGGCCCACTTCTTCCAAGAAGGCTCTACCTCCTAAAATTTCTGCAAACTTTCCAAACAACATGACCAGCTAGGTACTAAGTATTCAAACATTTGAGCCTATGGGGGCATTTCATATTCAAACTACAAAATTGTATAAAATTGAAAAAAATCAACAAAAGCATTTCAGAGCTAAACTATACCATATGTCAATTGGATTTAGTAGTTATCTTTGGAATATTACAACCAACAGATATGTAATACACATTTTTCTCTGGAGTCTATAGAATGTTCTCTCAGATTGATGACATCATAGGCCACAAAACAAGCTTTAACAAACATAAAAGAATAAAAAGAATTCCATGCATCTTATCAGATCAATGTGAAATAAAACTAGAAATCAATAGCAAGGAAAATTGGAAAATATGAAAGAAATGGATGTATTTCTAGATACATCAAGCATACTGAAATTAAACAAAGAAGAAAGAAGTGATTTAAGCCATCCATGCAATTGAAGCCATAATAACAAGTCCTCTGAGGAATAAAAGCCCAAAACCAGGTGGATTCACTGCAGAATTTTATAATAAGTTCCAAAAGAATTACAATACTCCTCAAATTATTTCATAAACTAGAAAAAGAAGGAAGGCATCTAAACATTTTATGAAGCCAGCACTGCTAACACCAAAACCAAAAAATATCACAGCAACAAAAAGCAAGTACAGACTGATCTCCCTAATGAACATAGATGCAAAATTATTGATTAAAATACTGCTAAATAAAATTCAAGTTCATATAAAAATGTCATTCATTGAACCAAGTTGACTTCCTTCAGAGAGATGCAAACATGGTCCAGCCTATGTAAATTAAAGAATGCCGTTCATTATATAAGACAAAAATCACATGATCCTTTCAATAGATACATGAAAAGCCTTAGGCAAAATTCAACACTCCTTCCTGATAAAAGTCATAGCAAGCCTAGGGACAGAGAGAGCACACCTCAACATAATAAAGGTTGTATATATAATCCTATAGTCAGCATCATGCTAATTGGAGGAGGACCTAAAGCATTCCACTAAGATTAAGAACAAGATGGGGGGGGGGGGCACTCTGCTCACTTCTGTTCAGCACAGTGATTGTAGTCTTAGAGTGGCAAGTCAAAAGAAATAAAAATGATACAAAAAAAGAAAAGAAGTCAAAATCCTCCTATTTGATGATGATTTGTTCTGTACATAAAAGACCCCATAGAATCCACCAAAAGAAAAATCTTTTAGAACTAATAACATTTTCTGCAAAATGTAGTAAACTGTGGCTTTGGGGTGAGATGGTGCTGGCTTACTAAAATGAGCTCTAAAATGCCTCATCTTCAATTTTGGGGGAATATTTAGAAAACACAGGGCAGGGCAGCAATCCCATCCATGGTACACACACACACACACACACACACACACACACACACACACACACACACACACACACGGCATAGGAATGAACCTAACCAGAGAACCAAAAAATCTTTTATATCGAGAACTTTAAGACACTAAAGAAAATAATTGAGGATGACAGTAGAGGACAGACAGACCTCCCATGCTCATTTTCTGAAGGCAGCTAGCCTACCAAAATCAACCCGCAGATTCAATACCATCCACATCTGAATTCCACAACCTTTCTTCATGTAGAAGAAAGAAGTGGTCTCAAATTTTATTGCTTTTTTAAAATCTAATTGTTATGGTTAGAATATCCAAAAGGTGTTATTATTTGAACAGAATCCCTTTATTCTGATTAACTCACAAACAAAGACATATACAGCCAGTGCAAGGAAGTAACTCACACACTGGCCGAGCACCACACTACACAGTTCAGTAAACAGGCACTATTTTGGATACGAGTTTTAAGAGTGGCACTTTTGTTCCCCATCTTAGATGAAAATGCTTTAAGTTTGCTGTTACTGAGTGTAGGCAAGCTATATGCTTGTTATATGTGATAGTGTTCATTACACTGATGATCGTTATTTCTCAAGCTAATTTTTTTCAGAGTTCTTGCTATGAAATGATGTTGAATTTGTCAAATGATTTTGTGCATCTGCAGAGATGATCATGTGCTGTCACATTTATGAATTTGCATATGTCAAGCTATTCTTGTATCCAGGGATACATCCCATTTGAACATGATACATGTTTTGTTTTTAATATTGTGGCAAATTCAGTCTGTTAGTATTTTGTTGAAATTTTTCCATTTATGTTCATTTAGGATAGAAGCTTACTATTTTTTTCTTTTAGTATGCAACTGTGGATTTGGGAAGAAAATAATTCTGACTTTATAAAATGGTGCCTCATTTTATAAATAACACCTCATTTTCTTCCCTTTTTGGAGAATAGTTTGAAAGTCTTGGCATTAATTATTCTTCTTTCACTGCTTGTTAGAGTTTACCTATGAGGCCATCTGGTCCTAGGCTATTCTTTGTTGGGAGGACGTTGATTACAGATTCAGTCTCATGATTTGTTTATTTTGGATTTGTGTTTCTTCACTATTCACTCTAGATAGGGGTGAGGCACTTAGTCCCTTCTGGGTTACCTAATGTGCTACTGTAGAGCCATGCACAGCCGCCTCTTACAACCATTCATACTGACATGCTTTCACTTGTAATATCTCAACTATAGTGACATAGCCATCTCTCACTCTCCTGGATATTCTGGGAAAAGCTGTGGCAAATATATCTTTTCAATCACTACTTGGTTCTATTGACTCTTCTATTGTGTTTCTAGGCTCCATTTCATTTATTTATCATCACTATTTCTCTTTTTCTAACTTTAGGCTTAATTTGTTTTCATTTTGTTTTTTTTTTCTTTCAGTGTTGACTTAGATTATTTACTTGAAATCTATTGTTTTCCTCAAACCAAGCAGTCACCTCTATAAACTTTCTCCTCACCCTAGGTTTGCTGGATCCCATATGCTTTTGGTATGCTGTGTTTCCATTTCCTTTTGTCTTGCTATACATAATTTTTCTCCTTTGCTCTCTTTCTTTATGTTTATATTTATTCTTTGATAATTTCATACGTGCATACAATGCATGTTGATTCTATCTTCCCCGAACTCTCCATCCACACCCTTTCAAATGCTGCAAAGCACATCTTTCTCTCACCTTCATGTTATATCTGTTTTTTTTTTTAATTGAGCAATTTAGTGTTGCCTGCTGGAACACTGATTGATAATGCTGGCTTGATTTTATGCAGGCTGTGTGTGGGTAACCATAACTACGTAAGACAATAAATAGTATGTCATGCCCAGAAGACAGCACTTCATGGAAATCCTCCCCATCCTCTGGCACTTACATTCTTTCCACCCTCTCTTCCATGACGTTCTTTGAGCCTTGGTAGGGTTGGTACAGATGTCCCATTTAGGGCTGAACACTCGGCCGTCACACTTCTCAGCACTTTGATCATTTATGTTAATGAATGCCTCTGAATTAACTACCCTTCATGTCAGAAAGAAGCTTCTCTGGTCAGTATTGAGAGAGGCACTGATCTATGGGTAGCAACACACATATAGATGGCAGAGTGTCCATTAGATAAAACCACGGTGATAGTTTCCTCCTAGGGACTACCCTCTCTGAAGTAAAGTTTACAGTACCACACAGGAATTCCTTCAATATAGTGTGCCTCAGATTCAAACGGAAAGCAATAATTACCCTATAATGTTCATGCTCCAATTGTACCAAGGGGTATATCTCTTCTGGCAGATTGACATTGTTACATCTAGGGTTCACCACTGAGTAAAACTATTGAAGGCTTTTCTCCCTGGGTGGGCTCAATGGTTGCTTCCATCAAAGAAAGCCATCAGAAAAGTTTTCAAGTCAGTGCCAGCTTGATTTCTCTATGTCATGCAACCCAAGTATGTTGTGTCTACAGCAACAGGGTCTTCTCAACTCATAGAGAGGTATCCCATGTCTAGCACTGAGACTTTCCTTCATAACCCATGTCTTCTGGAGGAGGTATTGTCTATGCATACATGGATTAAATGCAGTAGTGATTAACTCTGAGTTACCAAAAATTCATCAGTGTCACATGACAGACAGAAATAAAAGTACTTCTCCTTAGTCATGTAACCAAGAGTGAGCCCAGATTAAAAATCTTTACTTCATGCTCCTTGTGTCTTCTGTCCTCCTAACAAAGGGCTTGCTTTGTCTCTTTTGAACAGCACAGAAAGCATCACATGGGGGAAGGAATGGGATGTTTAACAGATTTCTTTAAAAGCATTTTATAAGGGATTAAGTCATTGGCTCCTGAAAGACCCAGACCACAAACAATACTGCAACTAATTTTTATCAGCCAATATCAATTTTCTGTGTTCAATGTTTATGGTGGATATTCATTTTAAAATATTTAAAATATTCCATTCAGCCTCTGTATTTCTGCCTTCAGAAATTGACATACACACTTTTCTGGGTCGGGGGCATAGATAAATATATAACTTAAGATTACAGCTATGTATTAGTTTAGGTTGTACATGTTGATTACATGGGAAATCCAAAGCAATTAATCTTTAAAAGTAGGTTAAACAAATAGGTCTAATACACAGTAGGACAGCAGTTAAGTTTTAAGAGACCTCGAGGTGTATTGTTAACTCTGCCTATGGAGTGCAGCCAAAGTTCCAGACTTTCAGAATGTAAGAGATAACGGTATCACAGTGCACTGCCACACCCTCAACAGGATACCTGTGTTCTAGCTCTTTCTTTGTTGATTACATTTTAAAATTAGCTTTAAAAAGTAGTGAGTGGCCAGAAGGGCCTTTCATTCATTAGCTAAAGAACTTCTATCCCTCATCCTTGATTTCCTCTTTGCTCCACTGATTTTTCACTAGTGTGTTTAGTTCTCATATATCTGTGAAAGTTTTAGAATTCTTCCTACTATTGATTTCTACATGTATGCCACTGTGATGAGAAAAGCAGTATTTGAAATGATGGTAGCCTTCTTGACTTTGAAAAGATTTAGTGTCTCAATATGTGCTCCGTCCTGGAGAATGTTCTGTGTGTCTATGCGTATACTGCAGCTGTCGGTGCAATGTTCTGCATATGTCTCTCTGTTCCATTTCATTCATAGTTTTAGCCATTTGTTGACTTCCTGTCCGGATGACCTGTGCATTCTCTGAAGTCCTTCACTACTGTTGTCCTGCTATTTCTTTCTTCAATTCTACTAGAATTTCTCTATTTACAGCTCCACCATTGTTAACATGCATATCCTGAAGCAATCATCTTCATGACAAGTTGACACTTTCATGATCTTCTCTCTCTGTTATGACATATTGTGACTGAAAGTCTCCTTGGTCTGATGCAGTCATCAAGAGAACAATGGTTTGACTAAAAATGGTAAAAATCGCAAGTGGATATTTCTACAAAGAAGACATAAACATTTTCTAGGTATTTGTTTGGAATATCTCTTTCTATCCCTCCTTTTTGTCTGTGTGTTCTTTGAGACAGGTTTTCTATGTAACTTTGGAGCCTGTCCTGGAACTAACTCTGTAGACCAGACTGGCCTCGAACTCACAGAGATCCACCTGTCTCTGCCTCCCGAGTGCTGGGATTAAAGGTAGGCGCCACCAGTGCCCGGCATTTGTCTATGTGTTCTTAAGACTAAAGTGAGAGCTTGTAAGAATGCATTGTTGGACGTTTAAACTATGCAGGCGCTACAGAGTTGGCTCAGCAGTTAAGAGTACTTGCTGCTTTACCAGGAGACCACCTGGGATTTACTTCCCAGAGCCATGTTGGGTGGCTCATAACCTGCTGTGACTCCAGATTCAGGGAATCAGGTGTCCTCTTCTGGTCTTCTCGGGTACCAATGTACATGTGGCAATAGACATAAACTCATACACTCTCTGTCTCTGTCTCTCTCTCTCTCTCTCTCTCTCTCTCTCTCTCTCTCTCTCTCTCTCTCTCTCTCTCTCTCACACACACACACACACACACACACCCGCACGTGCAAGCATCTACATGTGAGCACAACAATAAAAATAAAAAGACATCTTAAAAAAAAAACAAAACAAGCAAAACTCCAGTCAGCACCCAGTCTTTAACCAAGGAATGCCACCTAGTACAGTTAAAGCTGTTCTCAACAGATAATGATTACAGTGAACATATCATTAATTGTTTACTGGCTGTTGTGTGGTTTCTTTATGTTTGTATTTCCATCTTACTATCTTCTTCTGTCATTTATTAAATTTTTGCAGTGATCTGCTTTGATTCCTGTCTCATCAACTTTTGTACGTAAACTAGAGATGATTTTCTTTGCGGCTACTTTGGGGTTTACATGAAACACCTTGGAGTTATAATATTCATTTTAGGTTAATTACACTCTAAGTACATGGAAATCTGTACTCATTTACCTCTCTCACACATATTTCATGCTATCCAAGTCACACTTTACATATTTTTCTGTTATGTAACAATTTCTGTATTACTGTGTCTGTGGTTATTTTTAATCGTTTCATCTTTTAACTTCTTCATTCAATGTAAGCGATTTGCACATCACCATGAGAATATGAAAGCATTATGAATTTGATTATTGTGACTGCTAGTGTTAATTGTCAACTTAACAGAATTTAGAATCACCTGGGAGATGGGCCTGGGGCATGTTTGTGGGGGTTCATGTTGATTATGTCAATTGATATGGGAATACTCATCTTAACTGTGAGAAGGACCATTCCCTGGGGCTGGGGATGCTGGACTGTATAAAACAGAGAGAGCCAGCTGGGCAGCCGCAGCATCCAGCCTCCATCTCCTGATTTGGGTGCGATGTAACCTGACAGAACCAGCTGCTCCAACTGCCTGTAGCCTTGGCTTCCCTGTTGTGGTGAACTATGACCCTGTGTAACATCCATGTGACTACTGAACAAATTCATGATCCATCAACATTATATACATGTTTCCTTTTCTCTACATGCTTGGTAGCATTTATTACTTTTGTCTTTTTGTGACAAAAAGTGACATAGTATTTCAAATTGACTTTAAAATACATTTTCCCAATGATGAGTCTAGTATAAACCATTTTTATATATCTGTTGGCTATTTTCTAAAATCTTCTTTTGAAAAAAATGAGAAAGTCTTGGACTTATTTTCAGTTAGTTTTTTTTCTTGCTGTTGAATTTCAAGAACTTCTTAGTTAAAATTTAAGGGTTTAGCGCCAGGCAATGATGGCACACGCCTTTAATCCCAACACTCAGGAGGCAGAGACAGTAGGCCAGCCTGGCCTACAGAGTAAGTTCCAGGACAGTATGAGCTATACAGAGAAAGCCTGTCTCAAAAAACAAAAGTAAATAAGTGGTTAGATAAAAAATGGAGCACCGGCCTGAGCTCCCAAGGTCCTGATGAGGAGCAGAAGGAGAGAGAACATGAGAAAGAAAGTCAGGACCATGAGGGAACCTCCAGCTGGCGACGGATGGGGAAGGTGACTGAGCCCCACATTGGAGCACTGGACTGAGCTCCCAAGGTCCTGATGAGGAGCAGAAGGAGCGAGAACATGAGGGAGAAAGTCAGGAACGTGAGGGGTGCGTTCACTCATAGAGACGGTGGGACAGAACTAATGGGAGATCACCAACTCCAGTTGGAATGGGACTGATGGATCATGCGACCAAACCCGTCTCTCTGAATGTGGCCAACAGCGGGGGCTGACTGAGAAGCAAAGGACAATGGCGCTGGGCTCTGATTCTTCTGCATGGATGGGCTCTGTGGGAGCCTTCTCAGCTTGGTCGATCACCTTCCTGGACCTGGGGGGAGTTGGGAGGACCTTGGTCTTAGCATAGAGTGGGGAACCCTGATGGCTCCTTGGTCTTGAGAGGGAGGGAGGGGAGGTATGGGTGGAGGGGAGGGGAGGGAAGGGGGAGAAGGAGGGGAGGGAAGGGGGAGGAGGAGGGGATGGAAATTTTTAAATATAAAAAAAAAAATAAACCATGAGAGAGAAAAAAAAATAAAAAAATAAAAAATGGACTAACTCCTATCATATAACCAGATATGTGACTTGCAAATATTTTTTCAGGCTATAAGTTATTTTTTTTATTTTATTATTTTATCTGCTGTCCAGAGCTTTTTGATTGATACAGCCCCATTTACTTAATTTTATTTTTTAGCCCAAGATTTTTGGTATAATAGTCCAGAAATCATTGATGAGATCAATGTCAATCAACTCCTCTATATTTTCTTAGAAAGGTTATATGATTTGAAGTTTTACACTAAATCTTTTATACATTGTTAGTTAAATATTCTATTCTTAAACTTTTGTTGACCTCAAAGTGCTGTTCTCTCTACCCAGATTCTGAAAAGCAGCTTTGCTGGGTATAGAATTCCCTTTTAATATTTTCCCCTATAGAATTTTGAATGCATCACCCACTTTTTGTTATACATGATTTGTGTTACTAATTCCATAAATAGCTTTCATGTTTGTTACTTGTATGTGCACAATCTCATCTCTTGCTACTTTGAAGCTTCTCTATTGATGTCTAGGGTTGATCTCACTTTTGGTTCCTTGCCTAGCACATAGGACCCTGCATTCAACCCAAGTTTCCAGCACAAAACAAAAGAAAAAAGCCTCTCATTTTGTTTGGCATTTGACAGTTTGTCTATAATGTGTCATAGAGTGTTTCTCTTTGGATTGTCTTTCTTGCATTCCTTTGAGCATCTCAGGACTTAATGTGATTCCAGCCAGGATTTCCCTCAATAAACTTTCTACCTCTTTCTCTCTTTTCTCTTCTGGAACTCCCATGACTCATATATTGGATTTGATGGTGTTTTATAGGTTTCTTATAATTTCTTTGTCATTTAATCTTTTTATTCTTCGACTGTGATGATTACAAAAGACTTATCTTTGAATTTGTTTATTAATACTTCAGCATGATCAAGTATATTGAATTTTTTTCACTCTGTGATGGTATGCTTAAATTTCTCAGTTACTATTTTGGCTCCCTTTATGTCTTTTCTTCCTTTATTAAATGTTAAGTTTAGCTCATGAATTTCTTTCCTGTGGTTGACTCTTTGTATACTGCTGTATCTCATTAAGCTTCTTTAATATGATTATTTCAAGTTATTTCTTAAGCAATATGTAGATCTCCACCTCTTAGGGCTTAGCTCTGGAGTGCTACTCATTTCTTTTGTTGGTATCAAGTGTCCCTGATTCTTCCTTATCAGGTTGGCACGTGTTGGTACCTATGCACTGGCTGGGGTACTAGGCGAAGAGTCTTTTGAGTCTTGAAAGACTGCTTGTAGCAGTTCACATTCCTACTGTTAGATCCCTGGGCTGGAGGATTTCCTCTAGGATTCTAGTGGCGTTGAGGTAGATATAGGTCATGAGGCTGCTGATAAGTTCATGGATCCACAGTTGGTGGAAGCTTTTCTGGGCCCCTGAGTTGACTGTTTCTAAGACTTTGGTTCATGGAACTGAGATGAAAACCTGTCTTATAGTCCCCGGATGGCTGATCAAGAGCTGCAAGGCTGAGGGTGGATTGTCCAGGTCCCTGGGAGTAAAATTGACTCACATGACAAGAAAAATACAATCTATTTTCCAAAGTGGCCATGTGACCTCAAATTCCTACCACCAAAGCCTGAGAAATAAAGTTACTTTATATGGCCGTTAACATTTGCTGCTGCCAGTTTCTTGTTTCTAGTTACTTCTATTTGAATAACTATGCAGTATCCCTTCGTAAGTTCTTGTTGATTTTTAAATAAAAATGAGCTTGTAATGCTTCTTTGTTTCCATATTTTCTGACTTTATTGTGCTATTTGATTTTTTTGGAATTGACCTGTAAGAATTTGATATCAATCTAGATGTCTTTCTTCTCATTCTTAATAGTACACCTCTAGGAATAAAATATTTTAATTTTGATGATCTTGATGGTGTATAATTCTAAAACTTTTTAAACTTACACTTCATTGTTCTAAGAAGTATTTACTTGGCTCAAGTTCACAAAGGTGATTGACCTATACTTTCTTCTAAAAGTTTTATTGACTTAGATTTTACATTTAAGATTAAGATTGATTCTTAAAACTTCGTGTGCATACTGGAAGGAGAGACTTGAGGGTTACTCTGGCCTTGCTTTTTCATATAGCTGCCCAACTGTTCCAGCAGCATTTGTCAAAAGAGCACCTTTGTCAAGGTCTGCTGAAAGATCAAAGGTATGACAGAATGCTAAGAGTCAACCTAACAAAGGACACACTGTGTTCTGGAAAGAGAGAGAAAAAGCATCAGTAGCCACCAGGAAGGTGATAGGAAAACTGGAGGGATAGAAAACCTCAAAGACAATACAAAGAAAAGTCGGACCCATCCTGTAGTTCCATCCCCTACTCCTTGGGAGATGAGAAGCCCAGACCACAACCACAGTTAAAAACACACAGTCCAAACAAAAGTAAACAGACAGTCCTGGCCACACAAGAAGTCCACAGTGCAAGCCTTAAGTTGAGTGCTGAAGGAGAGTTGGCCGAGTACCAGGACAACAAGGGAAGCAAAACCCAGTATGTCAGTTCCCATGCTTCAGAGAGATGTAGCTAAGCAGGACCAGAGTTGGTCCTAGGATTATGAAAAGCAAGGTGGTCAGCGGCCCTGCCTTCTGCGGTGAAGAGAAAGCCCAGCCTCCTAAGGTTTACTGCAGACACGAACAGTGCAAGATCACAGCAGCAGACTGTCTGATCTCCAGAGCTTCTCCACACTGTGTGCAGGTTTGATGCGGGGCAGAACTGAGGGCTGAGTCCAGATCTGACAGGGTCCCTGATTTTTGTTGCCCCCACCTTCCTGCAGAGTGGTTTGCTGATGGACAGTCTCTGAACCCCTAGACAAGCAGGCAGAGTTCTCTGTTCTCCTTCAGCGCAGATCTTGGGCTTTCCTGGCTTCCCCAACTCTCTAACCCATTCAGGGATGCACAAAGTGGAGAGCATCTGGAGTGAGCAGAACCTGCCTGGTCCCCAGGCCACCAATCTCACTATGGCCAACAATGGCTCATAGCATTAGAAAAGGGACAACACGGTGAATGACAAAGGGAAGGTTGAAGGTATATTCAGGCAGCAATAAAGAAAACAAAACAAGTTCGACTATAGCTTTCAAGAATTCATAGGGCTAAACCTAAGAAGGCAGAAAGTAGAAAAATTAGAGATTTTACTAATAAAGAAAACATTTCATTTCAATAAAAAGTAAAGAAACACCTCTAGATCTACGTAAGGACACCAACAACCAGACCCACAAGGCATCTGGAGCCCAAAGTGACATGGAATAAAGACAAGTTCTCCACATTATACTCTGGGTAAAATATTGAAAATACAGTATTTTATTTATTGAAAATACAAATAGGCAATATTAAAGCTGCAAAACTCATTCAACAAAGGCAAACTCATCAGAGTAATATCAGATATCTCAGATGGAACCCTAAAAGTCAGGGAAGTGCGGCATGATGTATTTCAATCCCTGAAAGCAATAAATTGTTAGTCATGATCACCGGATCTGGTGTTCATGTCTCAAAACTGATGAAGAAATGAAGACTTCCCAGGAGGAAAACAAGGCAAGCCCGTCAAGGCAGGCTTGCAGGAAGTACTGGAAGCAATCCTACATGCAGATAGAGAGAGAAAGGCACACATCTGAGAGCTTAGGGAAGTGTGCATTTCATAAGGAAAAATGAGCATAAAGGAGCCGACAAACTGGAAAAGCCCTCAGAAGAATAAGGGAGGAAGAAAAGAACAAACATGTAAAACAGCCGGTAAAAAATGATAGGGATCTGGGTCGACCTCTCAGTAATTACCCTTAGTGTAAATGGTTTTAACTCTCCAATTAAGATGCAGGCTGCCTGATTGTATTAAAAGACAAGCTTCATTTTTTTTTTGTCTGCAAGAAATATCTTGATTGCAAAGAAGTGCATACTCTGAGAGTGTGTGGGGAATGATGCACAAGGCAGGTGGGAAACAAAGAAAAGAATCAGGGGTGGCTGTATTCATTTCTGACAAAGTAGACTTGAGGCCAAAACCAAGAAAAAGACAACCCTGCTCGTTAATGAAGAGAACAATCCACCTAAAAGGAGCAATGATTGTAAACATATTTGCAACAAGTGTGTACGTGGTTTCCTAACAGGCAACTTCAATACTTCACTGTCTTAGCTGGGGCTTCTATTGCTGTGAAGAGATACCATGGTCACGGCAGCTCGTATAAACATTTAATTGGGGCTGGCTTACAGTTTCAGAGGTTTTGTCCATCATCTTCATGGTGACATGCAGAGAGACATGGTGGTGGAGAAGGAGCTGAAAGTTCTACATCTTGATCCCTAAGCAGCAGAAGAAGCTGTGTCCCACAATGGGCCTAGCTTGAGCATATAAGAAGTCAAAGCCCACCTCCACAGGGTCACACCTCCTTCAACAAGGCCATACCTACTCCAACAAGGTCAGACCTCCTAATAGTGCCACTCCTTAAGAGTCAAGCATTCAAACACAGGAGTCTACGGAGGCCATGCCTATTCAAACCACCACACTCACTTTTATCAATAGATACACAGCACACACACACACATAAAAACCTATTGAGTAAACTTCAACTTAAACTGAACTATCAACGACGTGCAGTATAAAACAAACATCTATAGAACTTCGCACACAGAAGACACAAAACACATTCTTCTCAACAGGCCTTTGAACCTGCTCAAGACACATTAAATTTTAGACCACAAGGCAAGTCTTAACAAATAAAGAAAATCTGAATAAATCATTTATCTTATCACGATGATAATTTTAACAATTAGACATTAATGGCAAGATAAACCACAGCAACAGTACTAATGTGTGGCAACTGACTGAAATATTTCCAAATGATCAAGTGAACCACTAAAGAAATGAAGAACGACATTTTTAAAATCCTAGCAGCAAATAAAAATGAAAATAAAACTTATTAGAACTTTTGAGGATATACCCAAGGTAGTTCCAATAGGAAATTTATAGCTACATGTTGTTTATATTAAAAGCAAACAAACTTAGCTGGGTGTGGTGGTTCATACCATTTATCCAGGTACTCTGGAGAAAGAGACCAGAAGTTTAGGGCCAGTCTAGTCTATATGGGTGCCAGGACAGCCAAGGCTACAAGTAAAATCTTTCTTAAAATACAAAACTAAAGAAATGACCAACAACCCTAACATAAAACCCAAATAAATAACTTATTCATGTAACTTCATAATCTCAGAAAAGCAAGGAGACACCAAGCCCTAAGATACGGAAAGAAGTAACAAAGATGAGGGTGGGAGTTAGGAGGATGAAGAGCAGTGAAATAAGCAATGAAACAGTTAGGGACGAGAAGACCCGCACTGAAATAAGTTGAGATGAAAAAGAAGACGTTATAGTAGATACTAATGAAATCTGGAGGATCGTTATCGAATAATTTTGGCAATTTAGAAAAAAAATAGATAAATTTCTTGACACATCCTTTAAGAGGAGCTGTGGCACCAATGAACTTACAACCCCTATGGTTGCCTATATAGTACCTGTACTAGATTGAACCAGTGAATGTTTAGCATAAATGAGGGGCCCCTGAGGCCCCACCTCCTCTTAAAGGAGGGCTGTTGGGGGAGAAATTGCTCTCTTCAGTGATGCAACAACTGGCAAATTACTCATGTAAGAGTAGACAGCTGCACACCCATGCCCAGGGAAATAGTCCAGTTTAAAACTAGTGGGTTACAAAGGAAAACCAAAACTCAAACAAACAAACATGAAACTGGGATGGAGACCTGATGGGAGAAAGAAGGAAAGTTCATGGGGGGTGGGAAGAGGATGAATGGTGAATGACTAGAATGCATTATATGCATGAATAAAATTGTCAAAAGTAAGCATACTTTAATGAAAGAAAATATGGGGGAGGGTCGCTGCTCCTTTGGTAACATGATTACACTGCACAAGCATGAAGGCCTGCGTTCAATATCTAGAAGTCATATAAAAAAGTCAAGTATAAACATCTGCCCTTATGATCCCAGCACTGGGGAGACAGGCGTGAGTAGATCCCAGGGGTCACTTACCAATCAGTCTATCCAACTCAATGAGTTGCAACCCAGTGACAGACCCAGTCTCAAATAAGAAAAAGTCAGATAGTACCTGAAGAATGACACTGGAGGTTTTCCTCTGACATCACATGCAAACTCAAAGTGCACACACATGCATATATGTAACCACATATACATTCCCCACACACATATACAGAGACAGACAGACAGACAGACAGACAGACAGACAGACAGACAGACAGACAGACAGATAGAAAAAAGCAGTAACTCTTGACAAGGATGTAGAAGGAAAAGGAACTTTAACCATTGCTTGTAGAAGATGGAGATCACAGCAGTGATTATGGAAATCAGTTCCTCGGTTCCTTAGAAAACTCTAGAAAACAGAACTGCTGGATAATATTGTTATGCCACTAGTGGAAATATACAAGAGAGACGGCTGCCCATTTATGTTTATTGTGACACCATTCACAATCACCAAATTATGGAATCAGCCTTGCTGTCCATCAGCAGATGGATGCATACGGAAAACAAGACAGACTCAGATAAATACCACTTATATTGTCTGACTTGTAAAAGTTAGATTTTAAAAGTAAAGACATGAAGGTTGAAGGGAGCTGAGCTAGTGACCTCTGCCAAAGCATGCCCAAGACAGCGACCTCTACAGGAGCAGGTACAAGGGAGTGATTGCTGAGGGATCAGGCCAGAGCCAGAGACCTCTGGAGAGGCAGGCCCAAGCCAGTAACATCTGCAGGAACAGGCCTGAGCCAGCAACCTCCACTAGAGCAGGCCTGAGGCGGTGACCTCCACAGGAGCAGGTACAAGGAAGCAATTGCTGAGGGAGCAGTTCAGAGCCAAAGACCTTTTCTGGGGCAGAGTTTGAGGGAGCAACTGCCATGGGAGCAGGCCTGAACCACAGACCTCTGCGGGACTAGGCCAAGCCAGGGACCCCACAAGGGCAGACCTGAGCCAGGGACATCTGAGGGAACAGGTCCAAGACAGTGACCTCTGCCAGAGCAGGCCTGAAACAATGACCTCAGGAGCAGGTACAAGGAAGCAACCACTGAGGGAACAGGGCCAAGTGAGAGATCTCTATAGGACCAGGCCTGAGCCAGGGACCTCCGCAAAAACAAGCCCTGAGCCAGCGACATTCATGAGAGCAGGCATGAATGACCTCAGGGATTGCAGAGCAATCCTCAGGAGCTCAAAGTGACTTCCATAAATACCATGTTACCTCCAGGGTGACTGGAACCAAGGCCCTGACTGCACCATGAGGAACAACCATCTGTCTTGAATCCACTGGCACCTGGAAGAACTGAGCACCAACAACACAGCCCCAACTATACTAATCAGTGGAAAAGATGGGTAGACAAGGTAAGAACACAGTCAACATCACAAACAATAATGCAACAACAAAAAAAGTAGTGGCTCTACAACAAGAATTGAATACCCTCATATAGATAAAGCAGAAGAAAATGATCTAAAAAAATAACTAGGAGAATGTTTGAGGCCCTTAAGGAGAAAATGAAAAATTCTGTCAAAGAAATTGAGGAAAAGAAAAACAAAAAATTGGAAGAAATCAACAAATCCCTTAAAGGAAACCAAGAAAAAGCAATCAAATGGATGGAAGAAATGATTGAAGACTTGAAAACAGAAATAGAGACAATTAAAAAAAAACACAAACCAAGGGAATTCTGGAAATGGAAAATATGAGAAATCAAGAGCCACAAATATAAGCATAAGCAGCAGAATACAAAACATGGAAGAGAGAAGCTCAAGTGCTGAGATATAATAGAGGAAACAGACTAATCGGTCAAAGAAAACATTAAATCTAACAAAAGCTTAACACAAAATATCCAGAAAATTTGGAACACCATGAAAAGACCAAACCTAAGAACAATAGAGTTAGAAGGAGGAGAAGGCCAACTCAAACCACAGAAAATATATTCAACAAAATCATAGAAGAAAACTTTCCCCACCTAAAGAAAGATATGCCTATAAAGATACAAGAAGCTTACAGAACAACAAATAGATCGGATCAAAAAAGGCCCTTTGCCACATAATATCAAAACACTATACATACAGAATAAAGAAAGAATATTAAGAGCTACAAAGGAGAAAGGCCAAGTAAAATATAAAGGTAGACCTATCAGAATTATACCTGACTTCCAAATGGAAGCAATAAAAGCCAGAAGGTCCTGGTCAATCATTATGCAGACAGTAAGATACCACAGTTGCCAGCCCAGACTACTATACCCAGCAAAACTTTCAATCACCATAGATGACAAAACAAGCTATTCTATGACAAAATCAGATTTAACCAATACCTAATCACAAAACCAGCCCTACAGAAAGAATTATATGGAAAACTCCAACCCAAGGAAGTTAACTGTATCCACAAAAACACAGACAATAGCTGATCTCATAGCAGCAAATCCCAAAGAAGGGAAAAACACACACAATAACAACACCACCAACAAAAACTAAGATAACGGGACTTAGCAATCACTGGTCATTAATATCTCTTAATATAAATGGGCTCAACTCACCTATAAAAAGACATAGGCTAACAGATTGGATACAAAACAGAATCTATCCTTCTGCTGCATGCAAGAAACACATCTCAACCTCAAAGACGGACATTGCCTCAGAGTAAAGGGTTGGGGAAAAATTCCAATCACATGGACCTAAGAAACAAAGTGGTACAGCTATCCTAATATCTAAGAAAATAGACTTCAAACTAAATATAATCAAAAGAGACAAAGAAGGGCATTTCATATTAGTCACAGGAAATATCCATCAGGAGGAAATCTCAATACTGAACATCTATGCCCCAAATACAAGGGCACCCTCATATGTAAAAGAAATACTCCTAAAGCTTAAATCACACATTAAACCCCATACACTAAGAGTGGGAGACTTCAACACCCCAGTCTTACCACAGGTCAGATCTGTCAGACAGAAAATTAACAGAGAAATAAGACGACTAACTGATGTTATGACTCAAATGGAATTAATGGACATTTATAGAACATTTCATTCAAACATGAAAGAATATACCTTCTTCTCAGCACCTCATGGAACCTTCTCAAAAACTGATCACATACTAGGTTACAAAACAAACCTCAACAGATGCAAAAAATGGAATAACCCCATGTATCTTATCAGATCACTATGGCTAAAATTAGAATTCAACAGCAACACTAATTCCAGAAAGCCTACAAAAACATGCAAATTAAACAATGCTCACCTGAATCACCAATAGGTCAAGGAAGAAATAAAGGGAGAAATTAAAGACTTACTAAAATTCAATGAAAATGACCACACAACATACCCAAATTTATAGAACACAATGAAAGCAATGTTACGAGGAAAGTTCATTGTACTAAATGCCTACAGAAAGAAGCTGGAAAAAATTCCACACTAGTGACTTAACAGAACACCTGAAAACTATAGAACAAAAAGAAGCAAACTCACCCAGGAGGACTATATGGCAGGAAACAATCAAATAGAGAGCTGAAATCAACAAAATAGAAACAAAGAAAACAATACAAAGAATCAATGAAACAAAGAGTTAGTTAGTAAAGTAGACAAAAACTTTATCCAAATTAACCAAAAGGCAGAGAGAGAATATCCAAATTAACAAAATCAGAAATGAAAAGGAACACTTAACAACAGACATGGAGGAAATCCAGAGAATCATCTGGTCATATTTCGAAAATCTGTACTCCACAAAATTGGAAAACTTAAACGAAATAGAAGATTTTCTGGATAAATATCACTGGCCAAAATGAAATCAAGAACAAATAATTAAATAGACCTATAACTGCTAAAGAAATAGAAACAATCACCAAAAGTCTCCCAACCAAAAAGAGCCCAGGACCAGATGGTTTCAGCACAGAATTCTACAAGATTTTCAAAGAAGAACTAATACCAACACTAGTCAAATTGTTCCACACAATAGAAACAGAAGGAACATTGCCAAACTCTTTTTATGAGGCTGTAATTACCATGATACCCAAAGCACACAAAGACATTACTAAGAAAGAGAATTACAGACCAATCTCACTCATGAACATTGATGCAAAAATACTAAATAAAATACTCACAAATCAAATCCAAGAACATATCAGAACCATCATCCACCATGATCAAGTCAGCTTCATTCCAAAGATGTAGGGATGGTTCAACATATGAAAATCTGTCATTGTAATCCACCATATAAACAAACTGAAAAATAAAAACCACATGATCATTTCATTAGATGCTGAAAAAGCTTTTGACAAAATACAACATCTCTTCATGATAGAGTTCTTGGAGAGAGCAGGTATACAAAGAACATACCCCCAACATAATAAAGGCAATATACAACAAACCAACAGCCAACATTAAACTAAATGGAGAGAAACTCCCAGTGATCCCACTGAAATCAGGAACAAGAAAAGGTTGTCCACTCTCTCCATATCTATTTAATGTAGTTCTTGAGGCCTTAGCTAGAGCAATAAGACAACAAAAGGAGATAAATTGGAAAAGAAGTCAAACTCTCACTGTTTTCTGATGATATGATAGTTTGCATAAGTGACCCAAAAATTCTACCAAGGAACTTCTATGACTCATAAACACTTTCAGTAATGTAGCAGGATACAAGATTAACTCAAAAAAACTAGTAGCCCTCCTGTACACAGATGATAAATGGGCTGAGAAAGAAGTCAAAGAAACATCACCCTTCACAATAGCCACAAATAATATAAAATATCTCAGAGTAACTCTAACCAAACAAGTGGAAGACTTGTATGACAAGAACTTTAAATCTTTGAAAAAAGAAAATTGAAATTGAAGAAGACACCAGAAAGTGGAAAGATCTCCCATGCTCTTGGGTAGGTAGAATTAACATAGTAAAAATGGCAATCTTACCAAAAACAATCTACAGATTCAATGCAATGCCCAGCAAAATTCCAGCAAAATTCTTTACAGACCCCAAAAGAACAATGCTCAACTTCATATGGAAAAGCAAAAAACCCAGGATAGCCAAAACAATCCTGTGCCATAAAGGAATTTCTGGAGGCTTCACAATCCCTGACTTCAAACTCTACTACAGAACTACAGTACTGAAAACAGTCTGGTATTGCCATAAAAACTGATAGGAGAGACCAATGGAATCAAATTGAAGACCTAGATATCAATCCACATACCTATGAACACCTAATTTTTCACAAAGAAGCAAAAAATCTTAAATGCAACAAAGGAAACATATTCAACAAATGGTACTTGCATAACTGGATATCAACATGTAAAAGAATAAAAATAGACCAATATATATTGTCAAGCACAAAACTCAAGTCCAAATGGATCAAAGATCTCAACTTAAATTCAGTCACACTGAACCTCATAGAAGAGAAAGTGGGAAGTACACTTGACTGTATTGGCACAGGAGACCACTTCCTAAATATAGCCCCAGTAGCACAGACACTGAGAGAAACAATTAATAAATGCGACCTCCTGAAACTGTGAAGCATCTGTAAATCAAAGGACATGGTCAACAAGACAAAACGACAGCCTACAGAATGGGAAAAGATCTTTACCAACCCCACATCAGACAGAGGGCTAATCTCCAAAATATACAAAGAACTCAAGAAAATGGTCATCAAAAAACCACATAATCCAATTTAAAAAGTTGGATACAGATGTAAACAAAGAACTATCAGCAGATGAATCTAAAATGGCTGAAAGACACTTAAGGAAATGATCAACATCCTTAGCTATCAGAGAAATGCAAATCAAAGCAACCCTGAGATTCCATCTTACACCTGTAAGAAAGGCCAAGATCAAAAACACTGATGACAATTTATGCGGGAGAGGTTGTGGAGTAAAGGGTACACTTCTGCATTGCTGGTGGGAGTGCAAGCTGGTACAGCTCCTTTCGATATGGCAATTTCTTAGAAAATTAAGAAACAACCTTCCTCAAGACCCAGCAATACCAATTTTGGGTATATACCCAAAGATGCTCAATCTTATCACAAGGACATGTGCTCAACTATGTTCATAGCAGCATTATTTGTCATAGCCAGAACCTGGAAACAACCAAAATACCCTTCAACCAAAGAATAGATAAGGAAAAATGTGGTACATTTACACAATGGCGTGCTACACAGTAGAAAAAAAATAAACTTCTTGAAATTTGCAGGCAAATGGATGGATCTAGAAAACATCATATAAAGTGAGGTAACCCAGACCCAGAAAGACAAATAGCATATGTACTCACTCATAATTGGCTTTTAGACATAAAACAAACAAACAAAAAGCCTGTAATTCACAATCCCAGAGAACCTAGGCAACAAAGAGGACTCTTAGGGAGACATACATGGATCTAATCTACATGGAAAATAGAAAAGGACAAGATCTCCTGCGTAAATTGGGAGCCTGGGGATCATGAGAGAGGTTAGAATGGGAAGGGAGAAGAAGGAAGGGGTGTGGAGAAAAATATATAGCTTAATAAAAATAATTTTCAAAAAAGAAAGTTGAAGGGAGATTATTGGGGAATGTAGCGAAACCGAGAAGGGAGTGGGGCAGTGCACAGAACAGAGAGATGGGGAGGGATGATAACAGTACATGCATGGAAATGTCATAGGAGACTAGTAATTTTACACAATTAAAGTGTTCTAATAAGAAAACAAAAATATGTAGATCTAATTAAATATGTAACCTTCTAGATTCTGTAAAAAAAGAAAGACATTTTTGTGCCTTTAGAACTTTGTCAAAATCCATTAGCACTGCCCCCTCATACATATATATGTGTTAACAAATGTTCTATTTTTATTATTTTAAGTAGCTTACAGATTAACTGGTTTCCATATAAAATTTTCATCCACATTTCATTTTGATGGACTACCATTTGTGTGATATTTTTAGATTCTCCAGGCTGGTCCAGCCAACATTTTATTACTAATGTTGTAGCCCTGCCATTATCACATGGTCTCTAGTACTACAGCTCTTTATGCTGAATCTTTTATTCAATTTCCCAATTTTGTTCTCTTTTGAAATGGTTTTGGATATTCTAGTATTTTAGTCTTTATAACCTCATACTACTTTACCCAAAACATAGATTTAATGCAATAAATGTTACCTCACAATTTCAAACATTCTGTAAGGAACTTCCTACAACTTAGTTCACCTTTTCTGGGTAGAGGTTTCTGTTGTTGTTGTTGTTGTTGCTACTATAAGATGTTAGACAAAGCTAAAGCCATCTGAAGGCTCAACTGTGTTAACAAATTCATTTTGAAATTTGCCACAATGGACGTTGGCCAGAGGCTTCAGTGTCCCATGTTTGACTTCTCCATAAGACTGTTTATAATATAGTGTTAGTTTCTTTCTAAATGTTTGGTGTGTGTGAGTCTGTTTGTTCAAGAGTGGGGGGCGGGAGAGTTTTATGTGTGTGTTATGACTTTAGGGAGATAGGAACAGATAAATATTTGTTTACCACAAATAGAATAGCAGTGACAGACCAGACAAAAGGAACAGTTTGCTTGATGGAGCAACATACTTACTGTTGCTACAGTGGCATGGATGAGGAGCTACTCATGGAAACGTGGGTCACTTAAAAGCAGCAGCATCACCAAAAAAAAAAAAAACCCATCTCACTCCAACATGGGTAGCATGTCACAAAAGGTACATCCTTGGAACTCTGCACAACTTGTCATCAGCTCTACTGGAGAGAGTCTCTTTCTTGCTGGCCTCAACCCCTCAGCAATTGTTTGGGATCATATAACTTTAGGGAAAAGCCTTGTGAGCCTTTATTTACAGACTGTTAGAGCCTTGGTAGTTGCATTAGCTTCCTGGATCTTTTGAAGCCTCCTTTTTACTATATCCCTTCCCATTTGTATGCTTCTTTTACCTTTTCTTATCATATTGCATTGTTGAGCACTTCTATCATAGTTTTTAATAAGAGTGAGAAGAGCAGGACTGGTCCTGCACCTTCTTCTTCCTGGTGTTTTATGTTCCTCCCTGGAAGCACCATGGCAGCCTTGCAAGGGCATCAGGCAGTTGATGAATTACAAGATGCTTCACATTTTCCACATGCCAGGAAGTTACAAGAAGCTGATGCAGATGTCCACAGTCATACCTTCTGCCCCGTGTGCTTTGTAGGACTCTCAACAGTTGAAAAAAAACCTGTTTATGGGTTTTGCTGTATTACTCTGATGCTATGGTATCTGACCCATGGGACTTGAATGACAGATCAAAAGAGGAAGATCTCTCTAAGACGCAGGCACACATAGCTATCTGTTGTTCCAAATACCAAAATCACATCATGGAAGATACGAAGTAGAATCCTACAAATCTCCCAAACTATTGTAACTTTTCTCAACCTTGTCCTAAGAAGAGTTTGGATCAGGAGGGACTTGAAAAAGAAAGCAAGGATATCAAAGCCGTGGCTTAAAGAATGCATGCCTCATGTCCTGAGGAGACTCCAACTTCTGCAGTACCAAGTATATAAAGAACAATGGGAACTGGCACTCGCTTTCTTGCCACTTAGTGGATAATGATGTGGATGAAGGAGGCACAATGTGTTTGGTGTCACAGCTTTTCATGACTGATCAGTGGGCAGTCCTTGCTGTCTATCTCATGTTCCAGAATCTCCATGATATTAGGTGTGAAACGTTTTATGTCTATATCTTGTCTATACAACAGACCAAGAAATGGAACAGAGTCATTTCTCACTGCCTTCTGGCTCTCATAATCTTTCTGCCCTCTCTTCTGGGATGTTACCCGAGGCTTTAGGAGAGGAGATGACTTCTCATGGTAACCTTGCTTGCCCCATAGTCTACTCGCATTGGTCCTCAGCTACATCCTGGAATTTCTGCGTCTTCTTCTGGAAGAGAAGCCATCTTCCTATCTCCATATTCTCATTAGTTTTTCTAATCTGAACATCACCTCTCAGGGCCTCTGAGCCATACAGGACTTTCTCTGGGTTATGAACAATGCTTTTAAACAGCACCCCCTTTCCTTCCTTGCCCCTGAAATGTGTGAGCTCTGGCCACAATGCACAGGGCTATAGCTCCTCTATGCTCCTGAGGTGCTGTCTGTGGGTCTTTGACAATACCCCAGGAAACATCTCCAGAGCCTACTCAGGATAGAACATTCTGGGTTCCTATGTTTCAATGAAATGTTAATGGTAATATTTTCCTATGCCTCCTGCACAGCTCTAGAATTATCTATTTCATTTTAAATTTCTGCATTGTCATTTTAAGCAAAAGGCATGAATATATATATATATATATATATATATATATATATATATATATATTTGTGTAAGTGTTCCTAGGCTAAGAAAATTCAAAAGCACCCATCTACCTGTAGGGGAACCACTCAATGAAGAATGGCGGGCAGGCCATGACTTTTTCTTCTTATTTTCAACCCAGTGAAATGTTTTCAGGTGACTTGGTGATGTGTTCCTCTCTCTAGCATCTGCTTGAACTCCTGTTGTGAAGCACAAAAAGGAACCTTCGTCTGATTAAGGAAGAGAATGTTCAGGGATCTAGGGGGCTATGACCTGTCTTCTTGGTAACTTAGATCGAAATGAGCATTGTTTTGATATTATAAATGGTTTCCTTGTGACCTTGCTTTTGATATGAAAATCTGAGCTTTCAAAAAACATCTGTATTTCAATGTCATGTTCTGTGGAAAATCAAGAGTCCCACTATGTTGTTTCTTCCATTGAAATACACTGTTGTGAAGGCACAATGTATCCATAAGCAGCTAAGAAAAGCTATCTAGGGGATGTTTGCTTCTGCAACACTTCAAGAAGATTAATGCTCAACACATTTGACCAGTGCTAGACAACGTGAGATCAAGCTTGGTCAGCTTAACCCATAGGAGCCTATCCTCTGGCAGAGCAAAAGACCTGTGGATTCAGGTTCATTCTTTCATGTCTCACTTCTCTAGGCTGATCTGAGGCTGAGGCTTTGGTAAGTAGTAGCAGGCTTTGGTGCGTGCCTGTTGCTGCAAGCCTCTGCCCACCTTCTAAGAAAGGTTCAGACACCCAGTAACTGGTAAAGACAAAACATAGCTGGAGCAATATATTTTAATTGTGTGTGTGTATGTGTGTGTGTGTGTGTATGCACATACATGTACGTTTGTTGGTAGTCATACACATGACTATGAAAACCTCAAAACAGCTCCCTCTATTACCCTCAGGAACACCATCCACCCTCATTGAGACAGAGGCTTTCATGCTTATTAGGCAAGCACTTTGATGACTGAGCCATATCTCTAGCTTTTGGGACAAGATATTAATTTCTAACATGTTATTTCTTGGAAGGACACAGTGTTAAGATTTAATTGTTCACTGTAATTTTCCCCATGTCTTTCACATCACACGTCTTGATCTCATTAATTTTCCATCCATTTGCATTCACCCTCTACCCCTGAAACCTCCCTAAAAAATAAAACAAAATTAAAGAGAAATAAAGGGAAAAAATTAAAGTCTCATCATGGAATCTTCAGTGTGACACAGTGAGTCTCACAGTAAACCTCTCTATCCATATATCTTTACTTTAAGTGTGTTCATAGCAATGAGTCATTGGTCTTGTTTCTACTACACTATCGAGGCTGGTCCTCACTGGGACCACTCACAGATATTCTGTTGTTGCCCTGTGTCGTGGAGATCCTGAAGCTTTGGGCTGCAGGTCAGGCCCCTTCACATGATCCAGAAGACCGTAGATGGAGTGAATGTTAGGGCGGGCCAAGTCATAACCCTGGTCCTGGGCCTGGGCAGCTACAGGGCTGTCCAGCCCACCAACTCTACCCTGTGCTCACCCTAAGGTGAGCTCTTCAGCACTGCCCTGGCTGATCCACCTCTTGCAGCAATGAGCAAGGGGCAGGGTTCGTTCAAGCCCTCAATTTCTTGAAAGGTTTTACTTAGTGCTCTCGGAACTGAGATCATCTCAAGAGAAGTTTGAAGGAGAGTTTGATAAAACTCATTTGAGGGGAGTAAGATACACATGTCCACCTTGGTCATGGAGACAACAGACTGACTTCCTTCTCTGAAGTGAACTTTGTGTATTGATAAATCTTTTCAGAAAATGAAATTTGTTATGTGATAGCCCTGGGAGTAGGCATTGAGATAGGGCTACACGAGGTATCCGTGGCTGGCCTGGAACTTGCTATGTAGACCTGGCTCCCCTCAAACTTACAAAGATCCATCTGCTTCTGCTTCCCATGTACTGGAATTAAAGGCACGAACTACTTCGTCTGGTCCTATTCTAGTATTTAATAGGCAAAATACATATTAATTTCATAATTTGTTCAAAATGAGAACATAATTACGAAGAATTGGTATCTTCCTTTCACTCCTATTATGTGACAAAATTCAACAACAATATTATATGGTCCTGGGATTTTCTTGAGCACTTTATATATGATTGTGTCTCATTTTGGTCATTGTATAAACACCATATGATGCAGGTAGACAAACTAAGATGGCTGTGAGTTTAACAGTTTTATAATCTTAGGAGAGCAACATCACCTGCGCATCTGCAGTTGACCAAAATGTTACTATGTTTATGACTCTATGAACACTATCTCCTCAATAACTATTGTTCTAGCTTCATTTCCGTTGCTATGACAGATACTTTGACAAAAATGAATTCTAAGGAGAGAGGATTTATTTACCTTTTAATTCCAGATCACAATCCATGATTTCAGGGAAGTCAAAGCCAGAACTCAAGCATACAGACACATCACACCCACAGTTAAGAAAAGAAAAAAGACTGCAGAGAAACCCTGTCTCGAAAAACCAAAAAAAAAAAAAAAAGAAAAGAAAAAAGAAAGAATACATACCTTTGGTTATTTGCCTGCTTGTTTTCTATACTTTTTTGGTTTTTTTTGTTTGTTTGTTTGTTTTTGTTTTTTTTTTTGTTTTTTGTTTTTTGTTTTTCGAGACAGGGTTTCTCTGCAGCTTTTAGAGCCTGTCCTGGAGCTAGCTCTTGTAGACCAGGCTGGTCTCGAACTCACAGAGATCCGCCTGCCTCTGCCTCCCGAGTGCTGGGATTAAAGGCGTGTGCCACCACTGCCCGGCTGTTTTCTACACTTTTATACAACTCGGGACCCTCATAGAATAATGCCTCTTGCAGTGGGCTGGGTCTTTCCACATTACTTAACAACCAAGAAAATGTCCCACAGATGTGCTGCAGGTGCACCTGATCCAGATAATTCATCATTAAGAGTCTATTCCCAGGTGATTCTAGGCTGTGTCAAGTTGACAGTTAAAGCCAACCAGCACAAATACAGAGCTATTCAAACTACCTAAGCTAGTCAGACAACACATTTCTCCTGAGGAAGCTAAGTTTGTGTTTTTCATGGAAAATGATCATTTCTTTTTTCATATTTATAGTTACAGTATTGTTCAAAATCTTCATATTGCCTTTTTAATATCTGAAGTATTTATATGATGTTTTCTTTTAATTTATTATGTTGTTCATTTTTACTTTTCTTTCGCTTTTGATCAGGCAGGTCTGGCTTCAGGTTTATCAATTTTATTGACTTAAAAACTTGATTTTATTGCTTTTCTCTATTGTTTTGGTGTTTTCAATTTTATTTATTCCCACTCTTAGAATTATCATTTCTTTCTCCCTGTTTGTTTTGCTCCCTTCTCCCTTATCATAGAAAGGAAAAAATATTTATAACACTATTGTAGAATGCAAAATCGATCATTACAAATTTGCCCTTAAGAATTTACTTTATGTGCATTCTATGTGGTGCTTTGATTTTTGCCAAGTCAAAATTTTTTGCTAGTCTTCCCTGTGTCTTGCTTTATGGCTCTTTTTCCTTTTGTTTTGTTTTGGTTTTGTTTTTTTTTTTTTTTTTTTTTGAGGCAGAGTTTCTCAGTGTAGCTTTGGAGCCTGCCCTGGAACTAGCTCTTGTAGACCAGGTTAGCCTTAAACTCACAAAGATTATCTTGCCTCTGCCTTCCGGGTACTGGGATTAAACATGTGTGTTGCCACCACCTGGCAATAACTCATTATTTTTTCAGGGATTGTGATGCCTCCAGAAGTTTTTTTTTTTTTTTTTTTGTACAGGATTGTTTTGCCATACCTAAACATAATAAAGGCAATATACAGCAAGCCAACAGCCAACATCAAACTAAATGGAAAGAAACTCCCAGCGATTCCACTGAAATCAGGAACAAGACAAGGTTGGCGCCTCTCTCCATGTCCATTCAATATAGTTCTTTTTTAAATTTTTTTTATTAAAATACTTATTTATTATGTATACAATATTCTGTCTGTGTGTATGCCTTCAAGCCAGAAGAGGGCACCATACCCCATTACAGATGGTTGTGAGCCACCATGTGGTGGCTGGGAATTGAACTTAGGACCTTTGGAAGAGCAGGCAGTGCTCTTAACCTCTGAGCCATCTCTCCAGCCCCTTCAATATAGTTCTTTAGGTCCTAGATAGAACAACAAGACACCAAAAAGAGATCATGGGGATACAAATCAGAAAAGAAGTCAAACTCTCACTGTTTGCTGATGATGTGATAGTTTACATAAGCGATCCCAAAAATTCTACCAAGGAAGTTCTACAACTCATAAACGCTTTGAGTAATGTAGCAGGATACAAGATTAACTAAAAAAAAAAATTAGTATCCCTTCTTTACACAGATGATAAAAGGGTTGGGAAAGAAATCAGAGAAACAACACCCTCCACAATAGCCACAAATAGCATAAAATATCTTGCACTAACTCTAACCAAACAAGTGGAAGACTTACATGACAAGAAATTTAAATCTTTAAAGAAAGAAATTGAAGAAGACACCAGAAAGTAGAAAGATCTCCCATGCTGTTGAGTAGGCAGAATTAACATAGTAAAAAAAGGCAATCGTACCAAAAGCAATCTACAGATTCAATGCAATAACCATCAAAATCCCAGAAAAATTCTTCACAGACCTCGAAAGAACAGTACTCAACTTCATATGGAAAAGCCAAAAAAAAAAATACCAGGAATATACTTTTTACACAGTTAATTATCTCAGTTTTTGTTTCTACTTTTCCCCATGGTTTAGGGAATGCCTTATTTCAATAAACATTCCATGCACACTTGAAAAAGTCTATTATCTTCCTGTTGGGTGGGATGTTATATAAATGTCAATTGGATTATGTTCATTAATAATGCTTGGGGCATCTCTCTACTGATTTTCTGTCTGTTTGTTCTATTAACTAATGAGAGAGTAGTTGAAGTCTTCAACTACAACAAAAGATTTCTCTCTCTAGCAAATTCTGGTTTTTGAAATCAAATATTTATTTCTTTAAGAATTTCATGCATGCATCCAATATATTTTAATCACATTCACCCCAACTCCTTCCCCTAATGCCTTGTATTATCACCCCATCCCCAACAGTGCCTCCCAACCTCATGCCATTTTTTATAACCTACTGAGTTAAATTTGTGCTGTCCATATGCTCATAGGTGTGGGGCCATTGACTGGAGGATGGGTTGACCTACCAGGAGCCCCATCCTTAAAGAAAACTATGCTTCTCACACACATCATTGACTGTTAGTAGCTCATCAGTGAGAGTTGGTGGATTATGTGTCCCTCCCATCTTTATGCTCGAATGTTGATATAGCACATCATGCTTACTACGCTTTATGATTCTGACTTGGCACTGTACAGATTTCTGTAGGAAGCCACATCTACTGTGAGCTTATGAGTGCATCAATCCTTTCCTACCAAAAAGGCACAGTTTTGCTACTCTCTTCCTTGACCTCTGCTTCCTACAATCCTTTACCCCCTCTTCTGCAATATTCACTGATAAATTGAGGAAGATAGTGTGATATGGTCATCTCATTTGTGGTTGAGCAATCCACTGGCCTTATTCTTTGCACGTTGACCAGTTGGAAGTCTCTGCCTTCACTGTTGTCTATTGCATAAAGAAACTTCTCTCAGCCTAAGAACTGCATTCATCTATGGGTTCTTTGTAGTACCAGGCATGCTTTTTCCTCATGTAAAGAGAACCCAATCCAAAAGCAAACGATTACCTCGAGAATATTCCTGAGGCTATTACATACAGGGCATATATTGCTACATCATTGCCACCTGTTGTAGCTCCCGGGGTCACAGCAGGGTATGACTGTTGATGACTTCCTCCCACCCCCAAAGCCCTCACAATGCCTCCAAGTAGTATGAAAGCAAACCAGCAGGGGCAGGGGAGCTGTCTGGTCAGTACCAACTTGATTACTCCATGTTCTATGGTGTCTTGCTGGTATCTTCTTGATGGACTGGGCCCCTTTTATCATCAGATGTTTTTATTCACTTACAGTTCCTTTGGTTAGGCCCACTATGTAATTATAGCTCCAGCTTTCTCCTATTAACACTTTGCATATTTTCTTTTCTAGTATCCAATTTTAGCTTAACTATACAAATTGGCATTCTTTTAAATATCATATGCTCATACTTTTAAATCCATATTTATATTCTCTAGATTTTATTTGAGTTGTATAAATTATTCTTCTTGAAAGTATTTATTTAACAGATAGATTTAAAATCTAACATGTTGTCTTCTATTTGTCTTTTCTTATCTTTCTTTCAATTCTTTCCTTTTTGAGACAGTGTCTCATGTAATCCAGGCTAACCTCCAACTCAGTAGGTGGACAAGTATGACATTGAATTTCTCATTTTTAGGACTCTGTCTCCCACTCGATGAAATTACAAACAGACACCTCTATTCCCAGTTTATGTGGTCCAGGAGAGTGAATCCAGGGCTTGATGCAGCAACTGAATTAGATTCCCAGACCCTGTTTCTTCTACTTCTATACATTAAAAAGTTGGGGGTTTGTTCAATTAATTAACAAATACTTTATGTGGTTCCATTAGATACGTTCTTTGCTTTATTATATCCTATTGTTGTTATATAATTTGCAACATACATCCTCAGCTTACCACATTTTGCCATCAAAAATATTACACTGGTTCACATGTAGGTAAGAATCTTATACTTCCCTTTCTTTTGTTCCATGTTTTACAGCTTTGCCGTATGTGTGTGTGTGTGTGTGTGTGTGTGTGTGTGTGTGTTTATGTGTGTGTACGGGTAGGACTTCAGTCCTCTATCACTTTGCCTATTCCCTGAGGCAGAAACCCGGAACTCATGCCATTTGGCTACAGAAATCTTCCTGTATCTGCTCTACTTGGTCCTGGAGTCACAGGCAAGAGTGGGCCACCTGCCTTAGTCACTGCCTGTCAGGGTCTGAGCTCTGGTCCTCACACTTTACACTAGCATTCCTAACCGCTAAAGCAATGCCTCCAGCCCTGTTTCTTTTTCCTAAGAAAATCACTTTTGTAAATGATCTTTTAAATTAAATAAGTAAATTGTCTTTTAAATTTGCATCTGTGTTTGCTATTTTCAACGCACTATATGCTTTTATATGTATTTAACTTTCAGTTGCTCTCACGTCTCTTCTTGGCATATTTTTAAACTCCTTTTCTCTGCCGTACATGAGCCACATGTCCCTGCTTGCTAATAAGATTACTAATTTTTAACTAGGTGTCAGAAATATTGTTGAGCACTGGAGTTTGTTGCTTTCCTGTTTAAAATGATCTCTTTTATTTGGGCAGAATATTGTTACTTGTGGACTGATCTGACGATTTCAAGGCTCATTTTCCTGACTTAATTTAGTATAATCTCTATCAAAATACGTCTCTTTTGATGCCTCTACTAACCCCTCTGCATAATTTACAATCTCCCACCCAGTCCTGTTAGTGAGGACGGAAGTGATTCCCATCTCTGTGATGGTTCCTTGACCTTCCTTGACTTGCAGCAGCTGGTAAGTATTTAGTCTTTGGGCATTTTTATCCTATACACCTTGGGTGGAGTTTTCAGCCAAGACTTCAGAGAACTCTTATGCTGTTTTCTAGAACTGTATTTCTGCAGAACTCCCCTCTCCATTGCTCTGCCTCATGCATTCTTGCCACTTCAGTTTCCATGAACTTGGATACCTGCCTCTTAAGTCGAGTGTGTGGGGCTACTGGGCTTCTTCTCCCCACAAACCAGGAATTGCTTTCTTGAAGAAGTCCAGGCCAACTATAGAGTCCACTTGGTTTGTTCTCCTCTGCTCAGGGATTAGTCCTGGGAACGCTGCTTCATACAAGCTTTTCTCATTAATGATACCAAGGGCTCCTCTGGATTCTGCTCCTTCGTCATAGCCAGAGTGGAGATTCCTGTTTTAGGTGCCCACTTTCCACTTTCCTAGGTGTCTTTCCCAATTACTCAGAACCTTCCCTGGCAGTTTCCTGTGTCCTTCATTCATCATGGATACTCATATTTTAATCAACTAGGTATCAAATGACATCTTAGTTTTTGAGTTTGCATTTCCTGATTATTAGTGAGAATGCTTTTTTTCCTCTATGCTTTTTGAATATAACCTCCCTGCCCCCCATGCTCAGAACCTTTAGTAATGGTGTCTTGATCTTCATCTCACCTAGTCTGTTCCAGGATGTATTTAAAGTATTGACTGTAGTGTGTTTATCGTGTTCACTGCTATTTGGACTCCACTGTACTTCAAAGCTTGTTCCTTCTAAGAGTCTTCTATGTTCCCTTTGATTGGGTTCATTTCTTTTTAATTTCCTCCTGTGCTGGCTGGTTTTATGTCAACTTGACACAAACTCTAGTTATTTTGGAAGAGGAAGCTCAATTGAAAAAAGTGACCCCACTAAATTGGCCTGTGGACAAGCCTGTGCTGCATTTTCTTGATTAATGTTTGACGTGGGAAGACCTCGCTCAGTGTGAGAGTTGTTACTTCTAGGCCGGTGGTCCTGGGTGCCATAAGGAAGCAGGCTGAGCAAGGAATGAGGATGCTCCCTAAGTAGCTTTCCTCCACGGCCTATGCTTCACTTCCTGCCTCAAGGCTCCTGCCCTGCTTGAGTTCCTACCCTGAATGCCTTTGATTATGTGGAACTGTAAGCGAAATAAAGCTTTTCTTCCCCAGGTTGGTTTGAACATGGTGTTTTGTCACAGCAAAAGAATCCCTCAGACACTTTTTTCTGTGCACTGTATTCCTACCATTTTAGGTGTGTGTGGTTAGTTTCAAATTTTCAGTATGACTGCATGCAGACTTGAAAAATCTAAAACTGAATCAATATTTCTATCCTCAACAAAAGTTGAACCTTTTAACTCTGAACTATTAAGTCTGAACGATTAGAGTTCAGCTTCCATCTACTGTCTGACTGTCCATCTTGTTTTCGTGACCCCATTAGGTATCATTATGTTTATTATCATAATTATACATCAGTCATTGCTTACGTTCTGTTCACCATTGAATTTCAGATCTCATGCCTTCCTTCCAGATTCACCTCCTTTCTTTAATTTTTATCTCCATGGGATCTTACATGCCTTTTGGTTTGCATCCCTCTGAACACCTCTACATTTCTGCTTTACATTCTTATCATAGCTTAAACTTGGTAATTATTTTGGATTGTAAAAACTAGTTCTGAGCTGGCAATTTTTTCCTTGGCATTTTAAAGATGCGTGCCTTTATACTCTGGCCTCAGTGCTGCTGTGGTGGTTTACTGCCCAAACCATTGTGGTTTCTTTGCCTTCTAAAGCTTCTACCACTTTGGAATTTGGCATTTGCACCATGATGTGCCTAGTTAGGACTTGTTTTTATTGATCATGCTAAAGGATTATGTTTTTAAAAATATATCAAGCTAAACTTATCTTCAAGGCTGAACAAATTTCCTAAGGGCATCTCTCTTCTTCCCATCCCAAATTACCAAGTGTTTACTGTTTATCACTTTATCCTCTACTTTCCATTTTCTCATATTTCTGTCTTTTGTCACTCACTGTATTCTACTTTTGAGTTAAGCTTTTGGTCCTTTTGTTAAAGTCTCTTGAAGCTTCCAGTTCGTTTATTCTCTTTCCTCTATTTCTAACATGTTCACACAGAATTTTTTTTTCAAAGTCTGCATTTTAATTTTCTGTTTGGCTCTCTTTCAACCTTACATATTCTGGCGGGGGGGGGTGGAGTCAAATGAGGTAAATGGGGGTAGATATGATTTTATTTCATTGTACATACACATGAAGTTCTCAAGAATAAAGAGAACATTTTAAGTCTTGTGTGTTCTGATTCACTGTTGTCTCCACAGCATAGAATTTATGTTATACTTTAAAGATCCCAATTCTTTCTATGCAATCAAGATCTTCCAAGTTATCTTCTGCAGTTCCAGTTCCTGGTGTTTAATTTTCCTGTTAGTTGTGTCTGTCAATTCCCACTTGTGATAGAACATTTCCACTTGTATTTTGCCATTGTTTATTGTGAGCCCATCCTGACTGGGCTATTTCTCTACTGTAAAAGCCAATGGTAGATCATGCCATAGGAACATCTCTCCAAAGAAAGATGATTGTCTATCAGCAATCCCCAGGGTTTCATTCATATATATATATATATATATATATATATATATATATATATATATATATTACCTTAAAACTTCCAGACAACAGAGTTATTATTAATTTGTACTTCAAACCATGCAGTATGGAGTCTCAAGGTTTCTGTTTCCCAAAGAATATTTTTTTCTATCACTGAAAGCATGGGCAGAGGCAAGCAACCCACTTCATGACTGCCTCATACTCAAAGGCTCCTCCTGTCTCCTGGTTCCCTTCTTCACTGAGTGTGTAAATTTGCTGGTCCTGTCTTCACATAGATTTTAGTTCCAAAACTCTGCTCTGTATGGATGTGAGGTTGCCGAGACAACCTCTCCTCAACTCCACCCCTTTTAGAGCATCCAAAGCATTGAATTATTTCCCACTGGGTCCTAGTTTCCTCTTTCATTTTGCCCAATTTCTTTCTTGAAGTATAAACAAGGAATTAAGGAACAAGATGGGTTTAGTTTGAAGCAATAACTGTTTCTAGATTATCCTGGCAGGAAGAGTCTCACATTCTCCAATCCATACGTCTCAGCTCTACTTTCTTAATGACCGTGTCTTCACTGTGTAAGTAATTAGACAAGAGCTGGGAACGTCCCTTTATTTCAACTGGATCATTTTTCTCTTCGTGTGTATAAAACCTTGTTCTCTTCATTGGCTTGGGTTTAACTTTCTTTTTTATCTAAACTGTTTTGGTTGTGGGGATTAAAAACAAAGTTTTTTTTTAAAAAAAAACACACACAAACATGGATGGGGTGGTCATTCTAAGGACACAAGGATATCTTAAAGACAAAGGCAGAAAGGAAATGATTGAGTCCCCAAATGGACTGCAGAACTGACAGATGTCCAGTATGGTTCTAGCTCAGCCATTCTGACTTCTCTCTCTCTCTCTCTCTCTCTCTCTCTCTCTCTCTCTCTCTCTCTCTCTCTCTCTCTCTCTCTCTCTCTCTCTCTCTCTCTCTCTTTGCTTGGAACTACCGTGCTTGAGATTGGATTTCCCTACTCAACAGGCACATGGCTTACAATGGCTGCCATACAGTTCACCTGTTCCATGTTACCCCATCCCAGGGACCAGCTTAGCTGAAAGATCACCTCTTGGTCTCATCTCTAAACTTCTACAGATGATCTGACTGACCCTCTGGATCACATGTCTATATTAGTTCATTCATCTATGAATAAGGGAAGCAGGACCACACAATAAGAGCAGAGTTCCTAGGTCACACTCTATCAGGCAGTGGTCAGAATCCAAGGAGACTGAGGGTTGGGAGGGACCTATCAACATAGTTATTGCATCCCTAAGCAGGTTGACCAGGAATTTTAAGGGGAACAACAGCGAAGAGAGGCAGAGTGGAGTTGGGAAGGCTGGTGTGTGGCTTTCCCTGGGAGACCTGAATGAATGTCTGTGACTCAAGACAGGGCATCAATGACAGACTAAAGAAACAATTCCACTCAAGTCTAGCTTGGTGAATCAATGAGTTTATTGGGATTACTGACAGGAGCCTGTAAGGATGTAAGGTCTCTCGAAGACCACATTCCTGGAGCTCCCTGCACAACTTGAAGGCAGAGTGCCCTCTCTCTCTCTTTCTCTCTGGCAATTGTTCGCTGCTTATATAGCATGAAGGCGAGACCAGGTAAATATTGTGCCTTTCTGAGCCTCCTAAGCCTGGGAAGTTACGTGGGCTTCCCTCCAGCCTCCAGGAGGGAATGTTTCACTTCAGAGGAAATGTCTGCAAGACCCAGATGCTGTGAGCCTGACATAATAATAAAGCATTTCTCTGTGAGGGGAAGATTAGTGGTTCTGAAACAGAAACGGGGAGCTAGTGCAAAGCCATCCCCACATGCAAGCCTTGTCTAGGTGGTCAAAGGGTGAAGGTCAAAGAGGACGTCAAGGATGTCTTGACCTGGTTGTAATCTGGGATTCAACTAGGGCCTGAAGACAGAGTACAAGGACAAGACGGACTGCCCCGTCCAGTGGGTGTAGACCTTGCAAAGTGCACAGTAGCAGACCAGGTTAGTGAATTTCATTTCTTTGCAGTGTGTCTTTTCCTGCTGCCTCCTTTCCCCTTGTTTTGTTCTTTCACTTCTGTGCATCTTTCCTGACTATGAGATCTGCAGTGAGCTCTCCTGCTTCCTGGGCTCCTTCCTACCTATGCAATTGATTCCATGGTTCGTCACAGACCACCTCGTCCCTGTGTGAGTCGTTCTCCATCTTGGATGTCATACATGAGCCATGCATCACATTTTAGCGGTGAGAGCAGACATCCAGGAGAGTGAAACATGTTTTAAGCTTATTCACAGCACAGCAGAGAAACCCTTATAGCACAGGCATTGAAGGGATGTTTACACTGACTACCTGGGAACATGTTTATGACCTTCAGCAAATCACTTTGTGACATTTAATTTATCTAATTGCAAACCGCAGTGAATAGCATTGATTCCCCCACTCACGTATTCTTTCTTTCCATAGCTACTACTTGGGTCCCTACTCTTTGTAGAGGTAAGTTGATGGAACAAAAGCCTTTTAAAGGGGTTGTTAGAGACATCATATAAGATAATAGATGTGAAAAATCACAAAGCTGCAAGCATTTCCAAAGAAAAGGTGTTTACTGAAACATTCATATTTAGACATTGGAACAGTAAGTAAATTATTTCATAAGCTCCCTCCTGGGTTTCCAGAGCAGTCTGAGCTCACAGTGCCTATATTATAGCACTTACCACATTGTATTACAGTTATTTGTGTATGTTTTCATCTTTGCCCCAGACTGTGAGTTTCAACACTAAACCCCTAGTGCTTATCCAGTGCCTGCCACATAATAAGCCTCAGTAAATATTTTAAATAAATTAATGAATGAAATAAAGTCAGTATCCAAGGGTTCTCAACCTGCCAAAGGGGGGGGGGGGGGAACGAATGTGTTCTGACAGTAAGCACACTGATAAAAATTCTGTCCTAAAAATCATGTGGAGAAGGCTACAAAAGAAAAAAAAGATATAGATTTTTCCCTAAAGGAGCTTATAAATGGGATAGAGAAGCAGAGTACACGCATATGAAAATGCCTTAAGACGATTTATCAAATTACCTAAAAGCAGTCACAATTTCCGACTTTGACGCCGACATTGATGGACTTCAGGAAAGCCATAGGGCAGGCGCGGCTCATCAGGAGGAAGCTGCTGGGAGAACAGGAATTATTATGGGAGGCACTAGAAAATCAACAAAATCCACAGAAGCAGTATCTCTGTAGATGGGGAGGGAGAGCAGGCTCCTGGCCATCTGCAATGGTCTTTAGAAGCCAGGAGCACTACAGCGCTTAAAGCAGACATTCCATGCCTGTGTTGGACGAACAGGGACACACACACACACACACACACACACACACGCTCACCATCTCTGTGAACAGAGGGTAGGGTGATGGGAATAAAGTGCTTTCCCTCCTCTGGAGAGAAAGTCTCTCTCCCCAAGTGTTTCTTGGTGTGCCGTCGTGTTGACCCTTTGAAGGTGGCCGATCTGCAGTTCTCAAGAGCACCCTCGTAGGACCGGGCCTGCTCTAAAAGTGTCCCTATTTCCAGGATGCCACATAAAACTCACTCAGTCGTGATTCTTTGTTCCAGTCCCTTTGATCATCTTAGAAGCAGGCCTTTGGAGTAGGGCAGCAGAGGGCAGAGCCAGGATGGCGACAGCTTGTCAGTCTTAAGCTGGGAGTTACACACCACGGATGCTGCTTTGTGAGGTGACTATGCTGTGGGGAGCTAAGGATATTCTCTGCCTGGACACTAAACCACCTTCCTTAAATAATACCACAAACATGGCCTCCAAGCTCACTCACAGGAGAAATTCTGTGTACACTGATTCAGTAGTTGTAGACAGAGATTTCGTCTTTGTTTCCCGGCCACCCAGGCTCAAATAATAATATAGAAACTATACTAATTACAACAGTTTGGCTAATAGCTTAGGCGTATTCCTAGCTAGCTCTTACATCTTAAATTAACCAATTTCTATTAATCTGTGTATCAGCATGAGGCAGTGGCCTACTGGTAAGGTTCTGACATCCTTCCTTCTCCTAGGGCAACTACATGGTGTCTCTTTGACTCTGTCTATTCTCTTTCTATATCTCTGTTTGGATTTCCCACCTGGCTTTACTCTGTTAAGCCATTGACTGAAACAGCTTTATTCATTAACCAATAAAAGTAACACATATACAGAAGGACATCCCACATCAATTATTTATGTCCTGCTGTCATGTGCTGGTGGTTATTCTGGATGCCGGTAATAAGTTTAGTCCCTGTACTGAGACTGTGCTCAAGTGAGAAAAGCATAGAACCAGTGGGTTTATTTAGCACAGAAATTCTATATAGTGTTTGGAAAATAAGCAAAGATACCATAGATTGTGTATGAGCTCCTTTTCTACTGCTGTGATAAAACACCATGGCCAAAAGCATCTTACAGAGGAAGAGTTTGTTTCATCTGATGGTTGTTCCATGACTAGGAGTCACGGCAGGAAGCAGACATGGTGGCTGGAGCAGTAAGATCATCAATGGCCAGCAGGAAACAGAGAGAAACAACCAGAAATGGCACAGTTCCTTAAAAATCTCAAAGCCTGCATCCAGCAACTTCCTCCAATAAAGCCACACCTCTTAAGTCTTCCCAGTGTCACCAACTGAGGACCAAGGGTTCAAAGAATGAGTCTTTGGGGGACATTCTCATTCAAACCATCACAAATGAGCTCAGTACAGGACTCCCTAAAGTTGAAATATTAAAGATAAGTCTTGAAGAACAAGATTTAATCATATCAGACGCTAAGGAGTGTATATTCCAGGCACAGATCTACAATACAAAGGTAATAGGACACAGACAGGGTTGGGGCTTTTAAGCTGTATACATGTGCTTGCACATACATACATGCCACACACATATACACACACAGGTGTACACACATGGTCTATGCACAGGAAGTGAGAAGATATAAGAAGAAGGAAGAGATAGACAGAGGGCCTTTAAGGTCAGATCAAGGACAATGGTATGCCACCAAACTACCTAAAGCAGAGAGAATGATAGGATCTCCCCACCCATAATGCAACACAACCTCTGGGAATAACTTCATAGAAAGTTTGTCTCAACATGGGCAAGAGACGTTGTGTAAAGCCCTATGGGCAGTGAATTCGTTATGGAACTTTGGAGAATATCAGCTTCATCTGTTCACACATCTACGTCTCTGGGCTCCCAAGCTTTCTTCCTGTGTCCTTGGTAGCCTAAGGAGGGGAAAAGACTGGGGAGTGTCGACTGGTGATGGGGTTCCACATTAAAGGAACACCCAGTGAAATTTCCCCTCCATCGCGAGTCTGGAAAACTACAGTGGAATGAAGGTAAATCCTTGGAAATCTCTTCGATCTCCAGAGCCTATAATTCAGAACCTCTAAAATGACTGCAGGGCAGGCAGCGGTCAGGGGTGCACTTATCACCAGTGTTTTCATATCTGTAGGATGTTTCAGGTGAAATAGGAGGTGGGGAGCCAAGGGAGAGGTGACGACCAATGCTCGTTCTTCATTCATTGGTGACCGGTGACTCACCTTGGGGCCAGCGAGGCAGGTGCAGGGCATGGGTGGGCCAGGTCTCTTTGAGGGGTGAAGGGGATGGCCCCTCGTAATCCAATATCCTCTTGGCGCCACTCAGCACTCAAGCCCAAATCGATCACTGCAAATGAACCAGGTGACAGGATTAAATATCCCCTAATTGCAGTCCCCAGGGAGGGGCTGTGCCAGCTGTCTCTTCCACATGCCTAGCCCAGCAGATGGGAGATCTGATATCAAAGGGTCACTTCTGAGGGGGCTGGAGGCAGCCTGGGTTCTGACCGCCTGGGCTGAGTGGAAGGAAGAGCTGAGGGACGACTCAGGGTGTGATCATGGGTGAAACAGATTATCAAGTGCTCCTGCCTCCTTTATGTTTTTCCCATTAGGTCTGTCTAAGCCCTCGACATTGGTTTATTCATGCTTCCTATGTCCAGAAATAGGGTCTGGTTCCTGTGCCTTATCCTCCCATCCTCTGAAACATGTTACTGGCAATGGAACTGCATCTTGCAAAGCTTGAAATGCTTATGGGTACCCAGGAGTCTTCAGCCTCTAATCCCTTACCAATGGATAAGTCAGAACTCTAAGGCTGGGTGTTTCCTTCATTCTGCATGCTTAGGAAAGAAAGTCTACAGGCTTCCTTGGCTCTGGACTCCAGCATGGTAGGCTTAATCAAAGAGCGGGTTTTCCGAAGTCACTGCAGAGATTGAACAAGATGGAATGTGACTGACATTTCCGCTCAAGAAATGTCCTTGGCTGCTAAGCACAAGTTCCCAGCCAAAATAGGCTGACTGGGTTAAGAAGATCTGCAGCAGAGGAGGAGCCTGTGACTTCTGGTGGCCTCTTGGCCCTCTGAAATCTTTGCCATCACACTTTAACACCATTCTCACAAAAAATCAGCTTCCAGCAGAGGGCTCTGGGCAGTTCTGTGGGGGAGGAGATACATTTCCACTCCACTGAAATCATAATATTGCAAAATCAGCAACAGTACCTATAAGCCAGGAATAGCTCTCTGGTACAGAGGCAAGACCACAGGCAAAATAAAAAATTGCTTGCTAGACTCAGTGAGGCTTGGGAAGAAAAGGTATTCTTTTTAAAAAGGCATCAAAACAGACCCTCAAGGACCATGAGGAGAGACCTACAAAAGGCAAAAGCAAGAACTGGAATAAGAAACAATGAGATTGCAAGGGAGACCCACTACTTTACCCTCATGGATACTGCACCTGTGGGGTGTGTGGGGCTGTCCTTGGATTGCTTTGAACCTGAGCTTCATGGCTCGTAGAGCAGAAGTTGGGACATCTTTCCTGGGTCTCATGGGCTTTCCAGGGGCTAGTTCACACCAGATAACTGAGGAAAGCTGCTCTGGAGAGCCCTTGCGCAGGCTTAGAAATGGAAGCAGTATTTGGGGCCTGGCTTTGGTGCTGAGAATAGGACTAAGTTGCCAGGGAGCTGATTTGAACCTCCTTCACACTCTTTCCCTCCCTCTTCTGAGCTGTAAACATAGATCTTTTAGACCAAAGAGAAACGCCCCATGCTTGATCATACAGAAGCAATGGCATTTCTGGATGTTCCTTCAGGTCTATAGACAGGAGGTCTGCAGTCCACACGCCAAACAAAGCAGGCTATTTGGGAGCAAGTCAATCACAGAAGATGGATAATGAAGGCCCTGGCCTGTTTTGCAGCCCTGTGGTGAACTTGCAAGAGCTAAACTCAGTTTCTAAGTGTACCCTTTAGGGAAGCAGAAAGCCAGAAATCTTACCCTGAAATGGATAGGTAACTGGAGGAGGTTGGTTCCTGGTTATGGTATCTTCTGGCTAAAGACGAATTACCACATAGGCCAGAGAGCCTGTATGTTGTAATTATCAGAGGAAATTTTCAACATTATAAGCACTCAGCTTCCACCATGAGTTATTCTGATGTCGAAGGGCTTGAAGTGGTAGGGCATGGGGAGCGATTCCAATGTAGCCGAAAGCTAGGGATTTTCAGAATCAGAAAGATGACAAGAGGAGTACCTTGTCTGCTTTGATAGACGTTCAAGACAGAACACGGTGCCTGGCGTGGAAGAGGTACTTAATACAGGTTTGTCGGTAAAGAAGATGATTTCACAAAATATATCCAAATATACTTTTTGAAAAGAGCAACACCCAGAAAAAAATAAAATACAAGCATTTTTTTAGGATTTAGCAGTCTTCTAAGACCCACTTGTATTTAACTGTTCTTTTGACTGGATTCCCAGGATACACGCCGAGGGACCTGGATATGAGGACTTTGCTTTTTCCACTAAGTTTCTTCAGTAAACATGAAGCTTGAGTCTCACTGGCATAAAGCAGGACTGATGTGCTAATAGTTTTTCTGTGTCTTCTCTCATCATAGTTCATTGTTATTATTGCATTACCAGTAATAACAATAATAGCGAATGCTTTTACTCTCATTATCTCATTTCCTCATTAGGGATCTCATGAAAGAAATAGGGAATGACTATCCCCCTTACTGATGAGATAACTAATGCATAAAGAGGTCATATGTCTCATCTATCCTGCCGTCACAGAAATGGAAAATGGCAGGGTGAGGCTCAAACTAGACTTCTGTGTCCTAAAGTGATGTTCCTACTACTCTATGCTGTGCAGAAAGAACCTGTAAGTGTGCAGCCAGTGGCACCCTTCACATGGCACTCCAAGTGGGCAGAGTGGGGCCATGGCAATCATTCACAAATCTCTGGTAAAAGAGTGTTTCTTTATCAGATGTTGGCCTAACCAAAGGCCTTCATTTTATGTAGGATCATTAAGAGGTAGAAGAAGACAACTAATATAAAGACCCCCTGTTAATTGAAGTCTAGGCAAATCATCTCTGAGTCTATCATAATAGATAGATAATAGGAGAGAGGGATTCCATCTACAAAAGTCTTATTTATGTGTGAATTTAAGGATTCTACCTATCATAGAAGCTAGGTCAATGTGTACTCCTGTACTGGACACCAATAAGAAAGTCTCTTTCATGAGAATAAATTGGCAAGTCCATTGCTTTGGTTTTCTGTTGTCCCAGAGCCAGATCCTAGTGCTGCTAGAATTTTACAGCATCCCAGTATCTACACTGAGTCAGATCATGCCCAGGTGCTTTTCAACTCAGTAACTTGGATTATTAGAAGCTTTTAATGCTGTTCTACAAATCATCAGAGCCTTGAGTTGGATCTAGATGATGATCAAAGAATGATTAGCAATGTTGCTTTCTTTTTTATTAGTGTGTATTAATTGTAAAAAATAATTGGTTTCATTATGACATCTTCATATATATACATAAGGTACTTCAATCATATTGATTATATAATTTTCTAAATATCTAAATTTTCTCTATCTTAAAAATGCCATTCATTTCAAATACAAGGATAATGGCTGAATGTTAAGCCTTCACCCTAAATATATTAAATAATGGTGAAACCCACGACTTTTCTTACTCTTGGCTTTAGCCATTTTGAAATGCTTGCTCGATTAATTCATCCTGGTCAGTTTGATTAAGTAGCCAATCAATTCAGTTTAGCATCTTATTGTTCCAATGAATGAGGCAACCAACAAAACATACAATGATCTTGACAACGGGTCTTTGAACCTTAGAAAGATAGGCTAGAAAGCATTAAGTCACTGGCTTCCTAGTTTGGTGGTCACTTGTTTTAAGGTGAGAGGTGAAACCGATATCAGCAGAATAAAAATGTTCTTCACTATCTCCGTTGTTCCCTAGATAGACACAGTGCTGTCCATAGAGAATTCTGGTTGCTACAAAGCAGCCTGGCTCCTTACCAACCCTTCCCATTTCTTAGTCGTCCAGCCCCCAGGCCTCCAGGTCTCTGTCAGTGTTAACAGGGGGTAGGATTGGTCAGGCCATTCATTGGTTCTGAAGTTTCTTCTACTTAAACCAATTTGTTAGGTGCTTCATGATTTACGGCCATAGTGGAAAATGGGGCTGGGTATTGATTCTTAGCCTTTTCTATTGCAAATGGGTGTAATGTTTTATAGTATGTCAGAATAATAGCAGTGGGCACTCTATCAATGTCAAATGTTAAAAATGATCAGCTATTGTGATGTAGGAGATTAAATATGAAAGCTTGATGGGTATATAAAAGCGAAATGGCAATAATAAAGGGATTTTTATGTTCGGCTCATTGCTCTCTGGAATCCACCTGGGGAGCTATTAGAGCCAATTGTGCTGATCAGTGACTTGTTACCATAGGTTTAAGGATGGGACAGGTGTACCCCTCCCTAGGTGCTGCACGGCAGAACCCAGGTGGCAAGATAAGTTTGTCTGGCCACACTTCCAAGTGCTAACCCTGCCTAGGAAGAGGACACAGAGCCACCAAGAGCCAATCAGAAACACTCAAGGCCACCAGAACCCTGTTTCTCTTCTGTCATCATGGTTCCACGTCTAAGGCCATTCACAGGAATGTGTCTTCTAGAAGTTATCTGGAGAGATGACTGTCCCAGTCTGTGCACTTGCTGAAGACTACATCTGGACCAGATCTCTCCAATGGTTTGTATAGTCACTCTTCTGTGAGAATTGAGATTCAGAGAAGTAAAATATTTATATATCCAATGTTGTGCAGTCAGGGAGTGGCAGAACTACATCAACCCCATGGCAAGCCCAGAACACTCTCCACAACTTATCCTCACCAGCTGCAGGCTTTCAACGCTGCCATGACCTGCTAGGTGAGCACTGGGCCATTGAAAATACTAAAAGCCAGGCAAGCAGCTTCAAATGTTTCAACACCCATAGTAACAAATGAACAAAGTGGACAACGCAGAAGGTAAAAGGTTTAAGGCAGGATGGGAGTAGGAGAATGGGGGAGGATAAAGACATGGAGGGAGAGAAGAAAGCTAACCACAAATAAAGATGAAAAACACCATTTAGATAACATTATTTTGCAAGCTAATTTAAAAATGTAACACAAAAATTGAATAGATATAAATAATGCTTACTCCCAGAAGCCACAGATTATTAAATAAAATCTCAGTGCTGTGAATTAGATACCTCTCCATGAGCTGCTGGCCAGAGAAACCCCAAAGTCCCCACAACAACACAGGTTGTTGATACCCTTAGTTGCCCACCAGAGCTTGATGGTAATGGAACACAAAAATGACTGGAAAATTTATGAAAAATTGTCCAAGAGTGAAAATAAGGAATTCTTGCCTAGCTCTGTTCCCTTACCCCATACAAAAAAAAATCATTGCTATAATCCCAGAAGACAAAGACTTCAAAAGCATACTTTTCCTAATAGTTGTCTTCTAATCCCATCAACCCATTTTGTCTTCTGAACATTAATCTGAAAGTGTCCCTCCTATGCGATAGATGAGCAGGCAAAAGGACTTTAGAAACTATGATGTGTCTAACAGATGATATTTATTGTTATTAAACAAATATCTCTTGGAGTTTCCCACAAGCCCCACCTCCATTCTGGTTGCCGGACTCTGAACTAGTCCATTGATAATGTACACGGTGGTAAGCTCTGTGTATTTAGAACCCCTGTGCCAATTCTAACCCCAGGACCCTACAGTTCTGCTCTTCTCATCCTCTATTCACCTAGGTCTAGGGGTCAGTGCTGTGTGAGGATTTGGTCAGGAAGATGGACATAGCCCCTAAGGACAAACAGTCATCTCTGCTGTCCACTCCCTGAGCTCATTAGTAGGGCCACAACCAAATTCTCAACAGGCCTGTTCACAGCTTGTCCCCCTTCTCCCAGCCTCCTCTGGGGCCTCATTGTCTGCATTATTCCTATTCATTGTGTACTTTTCTTACATTAATTTCAATTAAGCTACTTTGCCAACAACAAAAAATGAAAAGGAACAAGTTAGACAATCAATTTTATATAACCCAACATGAACAGAATAGTGTCCTCTCAACAGGCAGTGTATGGAGGCCTTTGTGTTCTATTTATAGAAGGTCTTTGTGGGTGTCTCACAGGCACCATACAGTTCTGTATGGGCTACCACATCAGGCACTGAGAAGCCATGTGGCTGGTGCTTTCTGTTCTGTAAGTTTAGCTCTAAGTTAAATGAGATGTGTGGAGACAGGGGACATACTCTATGCCCTAGAGAGGCAATCAGCACTTGGAGGAGGGCATGCGAACTTTACAAAGGCAGATGAGTGTTGGCGGAGGCTGCTGTTTCATTTCTTGGCAGCCCAGACCTGAAATAATCACACAGAAACTATATTAATTGCAATGCTATTTAGTCAATAGCTTAAGCATATTTCTAGCTAGCTCTTATATCTTAAATTAACCCATTTCTATTATTTTCTAGTTTACCACAAGGCTCGTGGTTTACTGGCAAGGCTCTGGTGAGTCTATCTCCTGTGGAGGACACATGACTTTTCCTGATTCTGCCTTCTTTCTCCCAGCATCCAGTTTAGCTTTCCCACCTAGATCTACTCTGCCCTGTCATAGGCCCAAGCAGCTCTTTTATTCATTAGCCAATAAAAGCAACACATATACAGAAGAGTAGAAGGAGAGGCAGGCAGGCCTGCTTTTTGTCCTGCCTGGCTCCCACATGCCTGGCTAGCTTATGCCCCAAAATAACAACACACAAATTGTATTCATTTAAACACTGCCTGGCCCATTAGTTTCAGCCTCTTATTGGCTAATTCTCACATCTTGCTTTAACCAATATTTAGTAATCTGTGTAGCATCACGAGGAGGTGGCTTAACAGAAGAGATCTTAACTTCCATCTGTCTCAGAGAGGAGAGGCATGGTGACTGTCTAAGGCATCTGCCTGACTCTGCTTTCTTTCTCCCACAATTCTGTTCTGTCTACTCCTCCTACCTAACTTTCTGTCCTATTAAAGGGCCAAGGCAGTTTCTTTATTAACCAATGAAAGTAACACATAGACAGATGACCTTCCTCCATCACAGAAGGACATCTCACACCATTTCCCCTTTTTCTGTCTAAATGTAAAGGAAGGTTTTAAACTTAACATAGCAAGATTACATACAACAAAATAGGTATCGAGCAAGAATTACAGTTATAGTATTTATACCTATTTTATCTTGTATCATAACTAAGGAAAACTATAATTATAACTATCTATTCTTCAGCTCTATCAAAGACCCCAGAAGGATAAGTTAGCAGGAAATGCATAATAAGCAACTTCTAAAACTGTAGAATTGACAGAGACATCTTGCTGCTGGACAGTCACCCAAAGTTCTTCTGTAACATTGTTCTAGGCATCCATCTTCAGCCTACAGCCTACAGCCATAGCATCTGGCAGACTTTTCCATTAAGCAGGAAATTTCAAAGACAGTTCTGTCTATATTGGCAGTTTGTCAGTCTCTTTCTTCTGTGACCTGCAGAATGCCTGGCAGATTCTTTTATGAAGCAGGAAACCTGAAGGACTATCTCATCTGCTTTAGGGAGCTTCAGCAGCCATTTTTTGTGGGTTCTGCAAGTCCAATCAAACAGTTTGGGCAAGAGCAGTTTCTTGCTCAAATGGCTAACCAACTCCATAAGGAGCCTCTTCAATGTCCATTATCTTCTTGAAGCAGATTGGTGCTGCCAGGAGCAGGTGTGTCTCATTGTCATGAAAAGTCCTAAGTTCTTAAAACATTTTAAATGCCATATTCTGTTAGTCTTTGAAAGGTTTAAAGAATACCTATCTAACTGAAATATATCACTATATATCTGGAAAACCTAACTAACATGACTACAAGCTTCACTATTATAGGTGACTATCTATTAATCCATATTTCTTAATTACACATTACATTTTTAAATGAGCTGCACAAGCACTATACCTTAATCAAGAGAAGATATATATATATATATATATATATATATATATATATATATATATAACAGAATTGACCTTAAATTTGTATCAATAAAGCAAGGCTCATACCAATGCAAAATATTCATCTCTATAACATATGAGTGCTATAATATTCATAGAAAACTGGTTTTAAATGAAGATTATAAACCCCAGTACAATCCAAAGACAGTCAGTCCTATGCAATGACTTCTTAAAGAGGTAAGAAAGTATGTTCAACTTTGTAGGCATCTTGAGGGGCCTGGGGCTTTTTATGTTCTATAAAAATGAGCATGGATTCATATAGCCTAAAAATATATTAGCCCTTGGAGGGGGAGAAAACTTCTTGGATGATGCTGTTGTCACCATATTGCAAATAACCAAATTCATTTTCCAAGAGAAGAAACCAAGAAACACATAGTCTTTCATGGAAGCTAAGTCTTAGACTCTGGGCAGGACAATAGCTAGCCCATGAAGGCATGTGAGCCATTGATAGTTCCTACTAAACACACAGGACAAGGACTAACCTAGCTGAATTTACCTGTGCTGACAATCTATGTCCTGAGACATCTATTTGCCATGCTAAGGGTAGAGAAAGAGATGCCAGAGATATCAATTTCAAAAAGGAAATATGGCTGGTCTAGCCCTGGTGTGAGTACCCTGATCATGTGGTCAGTGATTAGGCAGGCAAGAGGTGGGAACAGCAGAGCCTGGGATACAGTAGAGCTACTTCAGTTCTCAGAGCAAATAAACAGCACAAAGCACACAATGCCAGCCCAGGATCTAACACCAGGTTCCTTTCTGCTGTAGACAGGCTGTCACTCTGACAGCTATCAAGCCAATCAGGAGGGTAAATTAAGGTGTCCTTCTAGTTTTTTTTTTCTTTGTGGGGCAGGGGATAGTTAAAATGCTGATCTTCCAGTGACAGGTTTCTGAGTTAGGAGGGAACTGTCATTGCTGCCACTATCACTCTAGAGCCTCTCAGGAGGAGCATGTCAGGGAAGCCAGCCACCTCCTTATAAGACCTGCTTGCTCCCTAAGGGCATTTAGGTGCAAGTCACACTGCCTGATCTGCCCTCTTGGTGCCCAGAGGACAAGAGCACTAGTGTGCACCTGTTCCCCTTGCCATTGGAGCCAGGGTTCAACTTTCCACTTTGGGGGAGAAAACTCTTCATCCTTTCCTTAATTGTGACATTAATAATTAAGTTGCTGCTTTAATTGCATGATGTCTCACCAAAGAGTGACATTGGCAACAGGCACACAAAAGGACACACACCTCCATGTCCGTGCGTGGATTCTGGAAACTGCATATTAAGTCGTTTCAAAATAAATTATCATGAGCAAAATGTAAAATAAAGAAACAACAAGGATGTATGTGTGCTTAATTACATGAGGACTTTATTAGTGGGTGCTAATTAAGGAATGTTATGAAGTCTGATGAATGTCTAAAATTACTCACTTTGGTAAATAGTTTTGACGCGAGTAATTTGTTTAAAACTAGAACTTGGTGGGAAAGTTCAAGCAATTTTATTTTTGCCTAGGTAGCACATTATGTGATGTCTAGGGGGATAATTAACGATTAGCAGATTAATAACAGAAGCACATCCATTCTCCTCTTTCCCCACACCCTCCCAGTTGTTCCCGCTGCATAGGCAAAGCTCCTGCTACTGAGAGCTCCATGTGCCCTGACCTTCTGCTGAAGCTTTGTCCATTCCACAGATGGGATGAGCCAATGCTGTTTCGAGACCTGTTTGTGGTCCTGGAGTGCAGAGGTCTGGGCTTTCCCTCTCTGGCAACAGATCATGGAGTGAGCAGATGGGCTCTCTCTGCTCCCAACAGATGAGAATCACCTTACTCCTTATAAACCCTTCTGTTAGAATCCAAGCGCTGTATCTCTCCAAAAAAGCATATGGTGAAATCCTAACCACTGATGGCATTGAGAAATGGACCTTTGCTGGTAATAAGCAATGAGGTTGAAAGCATGATTGTGTTTGGTGTCCTTATTAAAGAGACCACAAAGAGATAGCTCATGCTTTCCTTGGGTAAAGACACAGAAGATGACTTCTCTGAACCAGATGGTAGGCCTTCATCAGACACCAAATCTATCAATGCCTTGATCTTTTCTTCCCAGCTTCCAGAACTGTGGGCAAAATAGCTGCTTAGAAGTCCCCTGTCTGTAATAGTGACTTTTTCATTGTTGTAACCAAATATGTAAGAAGGAGAAGTTTTAGAGAGAATGGTTTATGTGGGCTTACAGTTTTAGGGGATACAGTCCACCATGGCAGGAAAGGTGTGTGATAGGAGTGTAAGGAACCTGGTTACATTGTCTCCACAATCCAATAGTGGGGAACAGGACTTGAGAGACAGCTCAGTGGGGAAAGCAAGCCTGATGACCTGAGTTTGGATCCCTATAACTCACTTAACAGTTGGCCATACTAAGGAATGCGTGAGTCTTTCAGGAATGCCCTTACCAGAAGACGGTCTGGAGAGAGAGTAACCAGAAGCTTGTGGGCCTGCTCACATGGTATATGCTGTGATGGACAGCAAGAGAGCCCACCTCAAACAAGGTCGAAATCCAGAACTAATGTCCAAGTTTGTCCTCTGACCTCCACACCATAGCATGTTGGCACCCACACTAACACACAGAAACATACACAGAGACATACAGACACTAACCCAAAGAAACAGAGAGCGGACTGGAAGTAGAGTCAAACTGTAAAGCCTCAAGGCCTACCCCCAGTGACCCACTTTTTCCAATAAGGCTCTGCCTCCAGAGGTTCACAGCCTTCCAAAGCATTGCCACCAGCTGGGATCAAGTGTTCAAACACATGAACTTGTGGGGACAATTACATCTAAACACAATACTGTCCAATAGCCCTTTTTATTTAATTCTCTCATATATTACATCCAGACTGCAATCTCCCCTCCCTCCTCTTCCCCCAATCCCTCTCCCACCATCTCCCTCTCCCCAAATCCACTCATCCTCCCTTTTGTTTCAGAAAAGGGCAGGCCTCCCAGGGATATCAGCCCAACATGGCATATCAGGTTGCAATAAGACTTGGCATATCTCCTTACATAAATGCTTAATGAGGCAACCCAATAGAAGGAAAGGTGTTTCAAAAGCTGGCAAAAGAGTCAGAGACAGCCCCTGCTCCCATGGTTAGGAGACCCACAAGAACAGCAAGCTACCCAACTATAACACGTATGCCAAAGGCCTAGGTCAGACCCATGCAGGCTTTCTTGTTGTCATTCCAATCTCTGTGAGCCCCTATGAGTGCTGGTTAATGGTTTATGTGGATCATTTTCTTGTGGTGTCTTTGACACTTCTGGCTTCTACAATAATTTCTCCTCTTCCACAGGAGGCCCTGAGCTCCACCTAATTTGACTTTGTGTCTCTGCATCTGTTTCTATCAGTTGCTGGAAGAAGCCTCTCCGATGACAGTTGGGCTAGGCACCAATCTATGCGTTTAGCAGAATATCATTAGGATATCATTTCATTGACTTTCTCTCTCTCTCTCTCTCTCTCTCTCTCTCTCTCTCTCTCTCTCTCTCTCTCTCTCTCTCTCTCTCTCTCTCTTTCTTTTGCCAGCCATGTTTTGTTGTATCCTAGATCTCTGTGCTATCCACACTATGGTTCCTTGCCCTCCAGGCAGTGTCAAGCACAGGTTCTCTCTTGTGGCATGAGTCTCAAGGTGGACCAGTCATTAGTTGGCCACTCCCCCAACTTCTGCACCACCTTTATGCCAATTACAAGCAATATCCATTACAGCCCACTTCTAACACCATCCCTTTAAGAACTAGATGTCCACGTGAGCGATGGGAGTCACAAACATTTGGGCCATAGCATCGTTTTGGTTTGGTAGTTGTCTCTTCCTAAGATAGTTTGCAGGTTCCATTCTGTACAAACAGCTATGGGCAGAAGAAAGAGTCACTCTCTACTCAATGCCTAGGCTTGCCTCCCATAGCTCTTAACCCAGGCGTACTTCCTAGAGGCAGTAGATGGGCTTTGAAGCAGCCCAAGACAGAGACACTATCCTACTCCGTCACATAGCCCCGTAGAGGATTCCCCCAACTCCTCCTCCTCTTTTATTTTCTCCCCCCCCCCCACAAACCCAAGTTTGAATCTAAATCCACTGTGGGATGAGGGAGGCACTTTAAACTTCACTGGCTTCGAAGTTGAAATGGGAAGACTTGACAGGTATGCTAATGTTCCTCTATTAAGTCTGCAGAAAATGACATTAAAGGTATTGGTTAAAGATACGGCTCAGTGTTTGAGCAATTTAATGAAGTGTTACGCACAAGCTGACCTTGTAGAGGGAGAAGCTCAGGGCTCTCTTGGCGTTTCGGGAGGCCCTGGCCACTCTGTTTGACATCTGAGCTTAACACCAACCCTGGACTCATTACTGTCTGCAAGGTTCTGGGAACAGGCATGGGGAGACCAGCCTTCACTTGCAGTCCAGTGACAGAGAGGGAAAACAGTGGCTGCTGATCTCTGGTGTTGGGAGGCCAGAGGTGCTGGTTTGAATGACATGTTCAGTTTCCATAAACATGGGCAGTGGCCCCCACGGGAATCCAGAGGAGGGGGGAAGGAGGGAGGCTCTCTGAGTGGGAAGAATGGACAGAGTCAGTCAGGTAGAAAGGCCAGGGCCTCCAGCTGGCATCGGATCACCAGGTGAGGTAGTGGAACTTCGACAGGGGTCTCTCTCCACTGAGTCTGGGGGGCGGGGCGTTGCCAGATGTGATCAGTGCTACTGCAGAAATGTGCATTACTGGAAAAGCACAGAGAGATAAGCTTCCTACACCCAAACTGCAGCCCCATTCACTCGTCAATTAATCTACTGGTCAAACGCCACCATGTCCCTCTCCAATTGTACCCTGTTCACTCTGTTTCCAATACCAAGGTCTTTATCCAATTTCTAGAATGTTCAAAAGTTCCCCCCATACCACAGGGCCTTTGTACATTCTTTACTCTCTATCTGGGGTGACTTTTTTAAATAGATTTTCACAGTGATAAAAACTGACTTTGTCATCTATGATACAAATGTATTGGGCCGCATTCATAACCATCCTGGGGCAGAGGAGGCCTGAAGGCCGGGCCATCTTGCTTCCATAAAAGCTCTTATATTGTCTTCTTGGAGAGGCAACTGGACAATTTGCGAATAGTCCAAAGCCCACTGGCATTGCTGGGAACAATAGTAAATTAATGTTTATTATGTATCATCATTTACACCAGCTTTGTGTAGCTCAGTGCAATCAGTCCTCAGTATTCACAGGCTCCACATTTGCAGATTCAATCAACCATGCGCTGAAAGAATTCAAGGAAAGCTTGCATCTGCAAGGAACATGTGCAGACTCTTGTCATTCCTCCCTCAACAGTGCTGTACAGTGGCAATGTAGGTGACATTGACATTGCATTGAGCATTAAAGTTAATCTAGAGACAATAAAAAGTCTAGTTGTGTGCTTAGGTTAGATCCGGTACTGTGCACTTTACCTAAAACGCAAACCCCTGTGGATTTGGGTATCTGCAGGGGTCCTGGAACCAATCCCAGCAATGCAAAGTGACAACCATGTACCTTTAAAAAGTCTTCCATGTTATCTCATTTGCTGTTTCCAAGGCAGACAGAATTTGTTGTGTAGAGCCAAGAAACCTAAGGCTGATGGATGCTGGGCTCGTGCAAGGACAGAGGTCTATAGCTCAACAGGTTTTAGGTTGCCTGGCTTCGGGAAAGGGCAACTTCCATGTCAGTACATGGTCTGTATGTCTCTCTCCTGATTGGTGAGGTGGAGAACATAGAAGGACAAAGCTGGGAAGATGGAGGCCAGGGCAGCCTATGTTGTGGAGAAAGGATGAGCTGCGGGAAGCAGCATCAACCAGAGCCACTTCTGCATCTGCAGCTGGAGCCCATGTGTGGCAGACAGGCCTCAAGGGAAAGTGGGACTGGAGATGCCAGATCTTAGATTCCTTCTAATCACTATACTTTAAAATGCAGTTATCATCGTCAGTGTCACAGGGTCACGAATGGTTTCATGCCAGTCCTGATGTGGGAAGGGCACACACACACTACCATCCCGTTTATCCTAGACAAAGCCCTGCACCTCTGCCAAGCATAGGGACGAGAACTCTGGTCTTTTCTGGGCCATTCTAACTACATGTCTGAGTGACATGAAGTGCTGGCTGTGCGTTTTTAGGTGGAGTGGGGAGGGTGACATGCCACAGATGGAAGCATCCAGAAACAAACAAATCAGAATCAAAGAATGGTCTTCTTTTTGGACTCTGTCATACGATAAAGGTTCTGATTTAATTGGTCAGTCAGAAAACTGAGAAGTGGGTGAGGTTTAGGAGGGAACTGGTGTCTTGGTTCAATGTGGCGCTTCTGGACACCTGGGTTTCCTCAGTTCTCCTCCCCCCATGATTAATAACCTTGGACAAGTCCTTCAAGACCCGGACTCCAGATAACTCATCTCTAAAATGTGGGCCAGTATAACATCTTTATTAGGGGTGTTCTGGGGATTTGAACTAACAAACACGAAATGCCTGGAGTAGCGTGTTGCTGGGATGGGTGTCTTCCTGAGCCATTCCATTGCATATCTATTCCGAATCGAGCCCTGAGAAATATAAACAAGAACCAGTCCTGGTCCCAGCCCAGAATGCACATTCAAAACACTCACAACCTAGATGGTATCCAGGACTATCTCAGCAGAGCAAGTAAACTTTGAAGAAAGAGATCAGACCCAACAAGAAAGGGCATGAGTGTATGATAGCGTAGCTTTGACCCGCCCACTCCCCAGACACAGTGACTGAGAAGCAAAGAGATAAGCAGGGGCCTGGGAGATGGCTCAGTGGTCAATGCATTTGCCTGAGGCCCTGAGCACAAATCCTGAGAACTCGTGTAAAAGCCAGATTCAGAGCAAGAGTGCCTATAATCTCGGCACTCATACGACGAAATAAGTGGTGGGGACAGGGAACTTCCTGAATGTTCCAGGGCCAGCACCAGACCCTAGTGACCAAGCCTTCAACGTATGGCCTTTTCTGAAAACTCAGGAACTGAACTAAAGTCCACTTCCCAGTCTTGGTGATGGCCAGTCTTATCAGCTTTACTGGACTTGGAATCACCATGGAAACACATGTCTGAACGTGTCTAGGAGAGCATTTCTAGTGGGCTGGGTCTCAGATGAAATAAAAACGAGAGAACGAGCTGAGCGCCAGCATTCGTTGCTCTCTGTCTCCTCACTGTAAAAGCAGTGTGACCAGCAGCCTCACACGCCTGCCGCCATCGCGTCCTCGGAGCTTGAGCCCCAAGGAACCCTTCCAGTAAGCTGTCAGGCGTTTTCTGAAAGAAGGGAAATAACGAGTACATGTTTTGTTCTGTGTCCCTTTCCTCCCTCCTGCATCTTTCCTCTGTCTCACTTGGTTTTTTTGTTTTTCGATTTTTTTTTTCCTTCCTGGCTGGGTACCATTTCTGGAATTCCATTATAATCCCTTTTGTACCCTACAAGCACTTCATCTTCTGTCTCCGACCCACTCTCGTGGAGCCAGACTCTCTTCCCTTTTCTTCTTTCTGGGAGGTGGGCAGATAGTTCAGCTAGAGGTGGGGAAGGGGAGGGGAAACAGAAATCAGGCTTCTAAGGAGAACAGAGCCGGGAAGGAATTCAGTCTCAACCCTGTGGAAAGAACAAGAAGAAGATCGAAAGGTTTATTTTTCCTTCCTCCTTTAGTAAAAAGCCTTTAAAATAAACAGCTGACGGTGTCTCTTATTTGAGTTATTCTTCGCTGCTTATAAATGTGTCACTCTAGAGTGCTTTATTTAGAGGTTTTAAAAAATCCCGAGTTCTCCCAGAGAGAGCTGAGCAACCCTTGAGGGAGGAAGGTCTACTCCCTCCTGGCCTCCTGATGCCCAGCCTCAAACACCCATATACTCTCCTGCAATCTGATCTAGCTTGTAAAAATAAATTTTGTATAAAAACGAGTGAGAGACAGCTGGTTCTCCCACACAGCTGACATTTCCCTTTATGCCTGGTTTAACTTTCCTATGACAGTCTGGGTTCACTCCACTGGAGAAATTTTCCCTTCAAATGAGCTTCGTGTTTTATGTTTGAAAATTTTTCTTTAGACAAACCTGGTAATTTTTCAAGTTAAAGTGTGTACACTTGAAGCACTTGAGAAGTTCAAGAATCCATTTGATCAGTGTGTGAGTCTGAGGTTGCTCATGCCAGAGTCCTTGTGTCTAACTGAACTCTTTAAAATATTAAAAAGCAAGTGACATATTTTAGCTTATCCAAAGTGAACATATGCACATACACATCCCAGAATATCAGATTCCTAAATAATTGATCGGTTGTACCCTGACTGTAATGAGTCTTTCTCTGACCTGCCAGCGAGTTCCCATATAATGACGCAGAGACATATTATTAATTATGAAAGCTTGGCTTTTAGCTTGGGCTTGTTTTCAGCTAGCTCTTATAACCAAAATCAACCCATATTTTTATTAATCTACCTCCTACCACATGACTTCTACCTCTATCCCATTCTGTGTATCTGGCTTGTTCCACGTCTGGCTTGTCTCTCCTTTCTCATTCCCTGAGTCCTCTCTGTCCCCAGAAGTCCCGCCTAACCTCTTCCTGCATAGCTGTTGGCCATGTGGCTCTTGATTATGCCAATCAGAAGCTGCCTTGGCAAAGCAGATCTTTACAGTGTAATCAAATATTCCTCAACATCTGTCCCTGGTGACTCAAGGGTGTGTGAACCAGGTAGCCTGATGCAGAGTGGGAAGGAGCAATAAGGATGGCTCCTTGTTCCTTTTCTCCTCCCTGGGGGAAAGACAACCAGCTTCCCCTGGCTGTTAATGCCTACTGGGACCTCTCTGACTCATTGGCATGTATGATTACATAGAGTCCTAGAAATATAAAGAATTTGGAAACTGAGATCTAGGTGAACCTGCCCTGTCTTTATGGACTGAGCCTTGGTGGGTATGTTATGGTTATCTCTAGGGGTTAGAAAGGGTTTCCCCAGGCTGCAGTAAGAGAATTGATGTGTGCAGAGGCATTGGGTAAAGAGTTCATCTCTGAGTAATTCTGTTTGTTTACAGTGGTTAGAAAAATAACAGCCAGGCAGGCAGTGGCACATGCTTTTAATCCCAGCACTCCAGAAGCAGAGGCAGGTGAATTTCTGTGAGTTCAAGGACACTCTTGTCTGCAGAGCACACAACTACCAAGGCTACACAGAGAAACGATGTCTCAAAACAAAAAAAAAGAAGAAAATAAAAGGAAACAACAATGTAACATATATTTCAAAAATCTATGGGGGAGAAGAACTTTCAAGGTTTTAATGGTAAGGAAATAAAAAGTGTTTGAGGGGATGGATATAGTTAACCAAATTCAAACAGTATGTAGTATCTATATGTATAGGAGTATCATGTGGCAGCCCATCAATACATATAAATTTTCTATGTTTATATGTTATGTTGAAACAAATTTAACGTACATTTTAAAAATGACAGAACAAAATCAGAGAGACAGAGTACAGACAGTCATAGATTAAAGAAATAAAGAAAAATAAGCCACAAAGATGGAATATACACATAGAGTCTGGATTATGTATATTATTGTGCTTTCTTTGAATTTTTTTGACTGTGAAGGGGCTAAGTACAGAAGGACATTTCATTGTACAAGCTGATAAGATAAGCCAACATATATATTTAAAAGGTATCTTTTCTTCAAAATTTGGGTCTAAGGATATGTTGCTTTGGAAAAGAGATTCTTCATTTGTTTCCACAGAGGATGAGGACCTGTGGATTTTTTCCAGACTAATGTTGTTTGGTGGAACAAGACTCTCTAAAGGTCTCTGTGAACCCCTAAAAAAAACTTCACCCAACCAAAAGCAGAAAGTAGTTTGGAGAAAACTATGCCCAAATTCCCAAAATGATTGTTTATGATTTTTTTTCATTTAAAAGAGGTTGGGTATAAATTGTTAATGGTCACAGTCAATCTCTTTTTTAAAAAAAGGGAGATATGATGCTATAAAGATGAATATTTTGCATTGGTATGGACCTTGGTCTATTGCTATAAACTTAAGGTCAATTTTGTTATATATATTTCTGCTCTTGTTTAAGGTATTATGTTTAGACAGCTCATTTAAAAATGTAATATAAAATTCAAAACTACAGATTAATGAATAATCATTTGTAATAGTCAAACTTATAGTACTATTAGATATTCTAAATATACAGAAATATATTTGAAATGGATAGGTATTTTTCAACCATTTCAAAGACCTACAGAATATGGCATTTAAAATGTTTTAAATACTTAGACTTTTCTTGATAGTGAGAAAGGTCTGCTTCTGGCAGCAGCAATATACTTCAAGAGGATCATGGGATTTGAAGAAATTCATTATGGAATTTGCTTTCAATGTGACAAGGTTGGCCATTTGGGCAAGAAACTGTGCTTGCCTGGATTGCTTTATGATATGCTATATGAACTGGACATGCAGGACCCATGGAAAAGTGACTGATGAACTTTTCAAAAGACAGGATTTTTCTTAAGGGTTCCTGCTTCACAGAAGAAACTGTCAGACATTCTGCAGGATACAGATAAAAGCAACTGACAAACTCTGCCAATATAGGTGAAACATCCTTTCAAATTTCCTGCTTCATAGATAAGTTTATCAGATACTATGGACCTATAGGTTGAAGATAGATGTCCCAATGTTACAGAAAAACTTTGGGTGACTCTCCAGGCAGTGAGATGTTTCTTTCTGTCAATTCTAGAGTTTTGGAAGTTGCTTACAATGTACTTCCTGTTTACTTAGGTAATATTATATCCTTCTGGAGTCTTTGAAGAGTTGAAGAATAGATATAGTTTTTCTTAGTTATGATGAAAGATAAAGTAGTAAGTAGTTATAAATATTGTAACTGTAATTCCTGCTTGATACCTATTTTGTTATATGTAACTTTACTATTAGTTAAAACTTTCCTTTTCATTTAGACAGAAAAGGGGAGATGATGTGGGATGTTCTTCTGTATAAGTGTTGTTTTTAATGGTTGGTGAATAAAACTGTTTGGGCCAATGGTTCAGCAGAGTAAAGCCAGGCAAGAAATCAGAAGAGAGAGAGAGAGAGAGAGAGAGAGAGAGAGAGAGAGAGAGAGAGAGAGAATGAGAAGGCAGAGTCAAAGAGATGCCATGTAGCTGCTGAAGGAGACAGATGTTGAAACCTTACCAGTAAACCACAAGCCTCATGCCGGGAGGTGGTGGTGCATGCCTAGCACTTAGGAGGCAGAGTCAGGTGGGTCACTGTGAGTTTGAGACCAGCCTGATCTACAAGAACTAGTTCCGGGACAGGCTCAAAAACTACAGAGAAACCCTGTCTCAAAAAAACAGAAGAAGAAGAAGAAAAAGAAGAAGAAGAAGAAGAAGAAGAAGAAGAAGAAGAAGAAGAAGAAGAAGAAGAAGAAGAGGAGGAGGAGGATGAGGAGGAGGAGGAGGAAGAAGAAGAAGGAGCAGGAGGAGGAGGAAGGGGGAGAGGTAGGGGGAGGAAAGGAGGGGGAGGGAGGACGGGGAGGGGAGGAGGGAGAGAAGGAGAAGGAGAAGAAGAAGAAGCTATTGGCCAAGCAGTATTATAATTAATATAGTTTCTGTGTGATTATTTCAGGTCTGGGCAGCCAGGAAATGAACAAGTGACCTCCATCTACAGGGTTTCTTTCTATAGCTTTGGTTGTTCTGGAAATAGCTCTGTTGACCAGGTTGGACAGAAATCCACCGGCCTTGGCCACCCAAAGTGCTGGAATTACAGGCTTCTTAATCTTTGCCTTGCACCTGCTGAGCTATAATCTGTATATTAACAAAACCATACAGGTTGAGAAGCACAGTGCTGGACCAATCACAACAATACAACCTGGGGTGTAGCAGAGGAGAAACTTTGGACTCTTTGTGTCTCCAGGCTGGGTGCTAGAACCTCTACCATCACAAAGTGATGTCCCTAGTGGTAGTTTTGTCTCTATAGCCTCTGCTTGGCTCTAACAATTCTCAAACCAAGTTTGGGTAGAACTGGATCTTAAAGTCCTCAGCTTAAAAGTCAAGTGTAGCTGAGTTCTGCACTAACAGTCTAAGGGTATTGCACACTGAACATCACCTTTCCAGAAATTTCCTGACTAAAACTGGCTAGTCCCAGAAACTTTTTGAGCATTGACACAATGACACAAGTAGCAAATTCTACAATGTGACAGGTTGCAGATCAAAACCCAGGCATCCTAAAAACATTGTATAAAATTCCCTTCAGCCTGCATGTGTAGGGTATTCATGAGATGGAGATGGATTTCACGTTTAGACTTGGGTTCCATTCCCAAGCTATCTCAAAATATACATGGAAACATTTTTTTAAAGTATAAATCCAAACGCTTTTAGTCCTAAGAATTTTGGATGAGAGATACTCAGCCTGATCCAATATTGTTCACAACTGTATTACACTTGCCGTCTCCCCTATATCATGTCAACTGATTCTCAAAACACTTGCATGGGAGAAGACAGAAAGGGGCATAGAGAAGGGAAAGAACCTGCTGAATGGCACACTGGCACAAAGCAGAGGGAGCAGAGGACTCTGGCCTAATCTCTCAGTGATGTATGAATTTGGACTCCTTAGGTAAAACCCAGATGGGATTTGAAGTTTTTCTTCAACTGAGGGAGTTGCGGATTCTAGGAATATTGGACAAAGGTCTGTAGTTTCAGTCAATAGTAAATCAATTAATTTAGCCTTCCCAATAACCCCATCCACTCACCCAGGGATAGAGCTTCTACACCTAGTGAGAAGTCAAAACAGCTCATGCCACTTACCAATCAGCCCATGGTATTGATTGGGCACCTACTGTGGTCAGCACACCATGCCAGGAACTGCGAGGTAGGGGGTGGGGTAGGGGACACGACAAATAAATGGGTTTTTGGAACTATGGAAAAGAAATCTGCCCAAAGAGCTGCTCAGTGTTCCATAGAGAGAATTATGTCCAGCAAATGTCTGCTGAGTTCTTGTGCCAACAGAAATAAACTGTCTCAACAGATGAGTGTGCATGCTTGCGTTTGGCGAGAAAATAAACACATATAGAGTTTAATGACTGTCCCCCCTTGCCTTTGCTGACAGCCCTCAGTCAATCTGCCCACAGGGTGTCATTCCCTGCAGAGGTCAGGCCTGTCTACTGCTTCTGCATCCCTTCAGTCCTCCTAGACTTCTTTTTTGCCTTTGTAGAACTGTGGGAAGCAGTGTGAGTTCTTTTCTGATCGGGGGTGGTGGGGTGGGGGGTTGCTAGAAACAAAATACATAAAGTTTAAGGCATTTTCCCTTTCATTTTTTATGGCGGAAGAAAGAATGCAATAATTTCTTGAGTTACCTAATCTTCCAGCTAAGCACCCGACTCTGAGACCGCAGCAGGGACGTTAGGTGTCCCATGGAGGGGAGAGGTGATAATTAGCTCTCTGGGTCTCAATTGTTCTCATCCACAAAATGAGCATGGCAAGCAAGTTCTGCCGATACTGCCTCGTGGAAAAGTCGCAAAGGAGACAAACAATAGGTACAGCTTGGCAGAAACATACGGAATGTGAATGGGAGAGAGGGAATGGACATGGGGCTCATGACAGAAACTACTAAAGCTTTGAACCAGTGTATAAATCAGCTCTTAGTGGATGTGTCTTTATGTAGGCAGAAGATGGAGGGAAAAGATATTCCACTTTGCATCAGATGAAGGAGAAATGGCTATAACTCTTCTCTGGCCTTGATGCAGAGGGACTATTTTAGCTGCTTCTTGGGTCCAGCTGGCCAGTGAGGCTTCTTTTAGCCAATGGACCATTCACAGCTTCGATAAAGCAGGATCTTGAGAGACTCAAGTGATTCTCTTCTTGTCCTCTTGAAGTCTTAAGACTCAAGTCACCCCGTGACAGACCTGTCTTTGGTTTCCCTCCTTGCCTCAACCATTCACCAAATATACAAGTGAGCTTACCAGGGCTAGCTAGCCAGTCCCTATCCATGGCCAACCCAGGAGGAGCACACCAGAGAGCCACCAACATCAAAGCAGGCAGGGCAGCCCGGAATTACTCTGAAGATGTGTGCCACAAGTGAGCAGTGGTTGCTTTGAAGTGTGTATGGGCATCATTTGTAATGCAGCTAAAACCAACACCACCAGTTGTGAGGACACAGCCACTTGGAGACAGGACAGTTAGATCGAACAACTTCCATTTGCAGTGAGTAGAAGGCTGGACACTTTCTACATCCATGTATGGAACTGGGTCTTCTTATTGCTCTTCCATTTCTTCTGTAGTTCATATCCCCCCACACTCCCTGCCTCCTTCCCTCCCTCCTTCCCTCCATCCCTCCCTCTCTGTTTTGTTTATTTTCCAAACAGCCTCAAACTTGATATGTATATATGTATCCGAGGATGATCTTGCACTCCCAATCCTCCTGTATCTACCTTCCGAATGCTGGGATCATGGGCATGCCTCACCAAACCCAGCTCAGGTCTCTTCCCTCTCTTTTTATCCATCATGTTTCCAACAGGCACAAAAAGGAAACTTCCCATCCTCGATGTCATAACTGTTAGGAGAGAGGGCTAGCTGCTGAGGACCAGGCCGGAAAACGGGGAAGCAAATAATTAACCCATCGTCCTGCACACCCTGACTTCCAACAAAAGAAGCTGTACAAGTCGACCCAACAAAATTAACAGTACTAATCTCCCAGCCCTTCCTTAATACCACCTCTCCCTGCCAGCACCTGGCAGGGCCTGTTAAGCCATCATTCTCCCCCTCTTCACCCCCTAGCCTGTCCCCACTCTCCTTCTCTCTCTTTCTCGAGTTGTTACCACACAAGCATCACGTAAGGAATCAAACAGGGACAGGTCCTATTGTTCCCCAAAGAGGCAAGAAAAAAAATAATCAAAAAAGCAGGGGACTTTAAAAAGACCAGAATTATTTCTCAAATAGAATGGGAAAATCTAACATGCCTTATCACTACTGAGAACAAGCACTGTGCGAACGCCCAGGCCTCTGACTGGCATGCCGGTTGTTTTGAATAGACGCATGACATTGTCAAAGAACCTGCCATTGTGTTGCTGAAAGGCACTTGCAACGTTGCATAAAAATCAGGCGTTCGTGTCACCCTCAGACTAGTCAAAGCTGCTGTTTTTTTTTTTCCTTTCTTTCTTTCTTTCTGAAAGAAGAAAGGAGGAAAATAAGAAATGTTCCCAGAAAAAGACCTTCAAAGGCAGATAAGCATTCCTTCTGAAAGACATCGGAAACCGGGCATCCAAGCAAAGTCACCAACTATGGAAGAGATGTTGATGGGACAGCGGGAGGTACCTGGCCAGCGGCTGGCGTTGGGTTGGAGTCGTGGCTTTTCTCCTAGACTGAATGCTTTGGGCTTGAACTGCTGCCCAAGCCTGCTAGGTTTCTCTGACCCTCTCGCATAATTTCTTCTCTAGGTTACTACTTCTACAAGTTGTTATGTAATTTGCAATCGTGATTCTCCCCAAAAGTCCTGGAGACCCCTTCTTCTGCCGCTCACTTTTCAGGAAGGAGCTGAAATTTCAGATCCTAGCGACTCCAGAGGGACTTGAACTCAGTTCTGGACTCCCTGGCGGGAATGAAAATACCCTGTGCAGCTCTGGCTGACTAACACTCCTCCTCCATTCCACATGGCAAAGCTGGGGGCCTTCCCAGCATGCCTAGGGTAATCAGTGAAGACTGCAAAGAAAGTATTTGATTGCCAACCATACAGAATACAGAGGTTCTCTTTCCTGAACTTGGGAGGCTACAATTAGGGAAAAGCATCTGAGAGGCTCGAAATGTGTTCTACCCCTTGGCTTCTCAGGGAGACAGTTTTCCCTGTCTGTTCAAGAGAGCTGACATTCAGGAGGTTGTAGGAAAGCTTAATGAATTTCAAACCGTGTTTGAAATTGATGCCTGACTCTTACAGTTCCAGATACAACCTTTAAGAAGACTGGAAATTTTAACTCTACTATTGATTTCACTTCCTGGGTGCCCTGGGGAAACAGGGTCAGCTGGGAAGCCAGTCCCGGCAGGGCAGGCTGGTTGATGGACGCTGGCTGCTTTCAGGCTCTGATTAGTTCAATCGCTGTTAGATTTCAGACTCTGAACCAATGGCCATTAGCTCGTGTTTTGTTCTCAGAGAGGTGACAATCATTTCTTAGCACCCAGGGGCTATCCCTATGGTATGCTGAATCCCCATCGGGATGGACTAGGTGCGGGCCCCAAGAACTGTGACTGCCTGGACAGGCCTTGGCTCTATTCCCCAACCGGCCTCATGCTCTTGGACTGGCCACTTAACTGCTTTTGAGTCTCAGCTTCCTCATAGGTAAAATTTACTTTGTTTTATTTATTTATTAATGCCCCACTTGTTCCAGAACGGATTTAAGGTGGCTTATCTGTCAAATGAAGGGATTAGAGTAGATGATCCCTTTTAAGGTGTCTTCCCGGCTCCGGGACGCTCTGGCCGTCTTACCTTCCACTTGACTTTGCAAAGTCTGCAGTTCAATTCCAAGCTCAAAGGATGCCAGCTGCCCCTCAAGTGTGAGTGATTCACAGTCACGGAGGGACTGAGGGAGTGACTAGGGAGATGTGTGCTTTGTGCTGTGGTAACACTGTATGCTTGGAGCTTCGAATTGGCAAAACAAGTCACAGGTATTAATGAATTTCATACGAACACTTTTTTAAGAGTTTATATATTGAAGCAATTTCCAAGCCGTTCCCTGCGGCTAATAATTCTCTTTTAAATACTCCGCACAGTAATATAGCCCCTTACCAATTCCCAGTCCTGTGGAGTCTTTTATGACCTCTCCACAGCTCTGCCTATCACTCACAGGGCTGAGAAGCTCACGGGCTGAAGAGTCAATTTGAGGCACTTTAGTCTAAGAGAGACACTGACAAACGGGAGTTTGCCTGAAGAGTGTCATCAGTGGAAGAAAGATCTGGAAAGAGTACCTTATGGGGAGAGCAATCGGTGAAGCTGGGGCTGTTTAGTTCAGGACAGGCGGAGTCCACGTTTGCAGAACTGCCATAGTGAAGAGGCCTTGCAAGGCCACCGAAGCCCTGTCAGAGCTGCCCATCTGTGGCATGGGTGTCTTGGGAGAGGAAAAGCCACAAGCAGTGTAGGTACCCAGCACTGGACAAGCATTTGCAAGGCTGCTGGGGAGGAATGGTTGCCCTGTTTGGTCCAATTGATGAACATCTGGCAGGAAAGAGAATCTGCTGGGGAGTGGATGTGATGGGAGGCACAGAAGCAGCCCGCTCTTCCCACCATGGTCCTTCTGGTGATAAGTAAGAGAAACCAGTGCGGTATTCCTGATAAAGACACAGGGACGATTTTTGTATGAAAGTACAAGGTCACTGTTGAAGTCAGCCAGAGTGGGTTTCCCCCAAACCAGCGAGGTTTCCTTCTGTGCTCTATTCCGCCAAACATTTCTTTTTGCCCCTCTTCTTCCCAGAGCCAATCTTTCTCTATCTTTCCTACTCTCATAGTTAAAAACAAAGCAGTGGACATGTTCCAAGGCTGACTTCCTCTACCCCATTCTTCATTTGCCAGGAAGGTGTATCAGTGGACCCCACCTGTATCTGTTACCCATAAGCTCTCTACCAACAAGCAGAGTCCTGGGAAGACACGGCAATAGCCTGTGGATTGGATATAAATCAAAGCAGTTTCTAGAAAGGGGTAAATATTGGGAAAGAAAACATCCAGGACACAGGCCCGGTTCTTGGTCTTCAAGAGTGGAAGAATCTCCAGGTGGAGCAGATGCAGAAACAGGGGCTCCTATATCAGACTAGCTGCATTGCACAGTAGAGGAGACATTCACAGTCTAGCTTCGCCTTGTGTTTGTTGCTGTGTTGGCTTGTTTTTATTTTGATTTTAGCTATGCTAAAATCCAAAGCCTCACCTCCTATTAGATACCTCCTCTACACTCCTGAGACTTCTAGTCTTTCTGTCACATCTTCAGGCTTTAAATAGAGCAGGTCTTTGTTTATTAAACCATCCATACTTTATTGATATTTTCATACTTGATCTACCAAGTACAGATAAACATGATAAAAATAAATACTGGATTTGAGGATTTCATACTTTGGATTATTTTCTATACTCAAATTCACAGACATTTAAGATTATTATTAAACCTGCTTTTAAGGGATCTATACTGTAAAATATTTTTTCAAGTGGTATTTCTAGTCTTGAAATCTACTTTTACTTTGTCTTTTCAAAGACAGAACCTTTTTATGTTACCCAGCCCAGCCTAAAACATTCTATGTTTGAACTCAGAATTCTCCTCTCTCAGCCTCCCTAATACTAAGGACTCATGAGTGGGCTGCACACTGGTAATGTCATCTGGGAAAGCACAGTGATTGAGGAATATCAGTTGAGTTAAAACCCATTTTTGTAGAGATATAGCCATCCCAGATTCTTATGCTTTTACTTTTGAGTTTTTACATCTTTTATCTTCAAGTTCCCTATGTCTTTCTGTGTGCACATGTGGGCAGTCACACGTATGTGTGTGCACATGTGTGTAAGTATGCATGTGTGCACTGTACATGGGTATGAGTGTGTGTGCATGTCTGAGTGTATGCATGTGTGCATGTGTACATGTATGTGTGTGAGTGTGCATGTGTGTGCTCAGTACTGAAGATCAAAACCAGGAATTTTTTAAATAGGCAAGTTCTATATCACTGAGCTCTGTCATCAGCCCAAAATTCAAATATTTTAAACCATTGTTTATTCCATTCATTAATATCTTTTGCAGAAATCCATGCTGTTTTATTGTAGTAAATATATATATATGTATATATAAACATGTATATATATATATACACAATGTTAAATTACTAACCTTAGAGAGCTGTGTCACACCTTATGTATGTGCACATATGTGTGTATGTGTGTGTTTCCTCTAGATCACACGTTTATAAATAGTTCTTTCATCAAACATTTCTTGGGACCTGGAGAGATGGCTCAGTGCTTAAGAGCACTGGATGCTTTTCCAAAGGACCGTGGTTCAATTCCCAGCATCCACAGGTGGCTTATAACTATCAATAACTCCGGTCCCAGGGGGGTCCAGTGTCATCCTCTGGCTTCCTTGGGCACCAGACAGTCATATGGTACCTAGACATACATAAACTTAAAAAAAAATAATTTCTATAATCCCCTTGCTTTGTCCTTCTTTCTGGGCTTGGAGGGATGGCTCCAGTGAGGCTGAGACTGCGCATTTGTGTTCCTATCAGCCACGGGAGTGTTCTCTGTGAATTTCCTGTCCCTGGCCTTGGCCCACTTCTGTGGGGTGATGGTCCCTTTCTTGTCAGAGTGGCTCCTTGATTTGTAGGCTGTCTCCGCATGTCCTCGGTCATAATCTACTGTCTGCTATATATCTTCTGAATGTTGCCTTCAAGTCTGACGTTGCCCTTTGAACTCTGCTCACCGCATCTTTGTGACTAAAATGTATTACATTTTTGTAGTTTTATTTCTCGGTCTTTTAATGCTATGCCACGGGTCAGCATTCTTTCCGTAAATGGCCAGATAGTAAATACTTCTGGCTTTTCAGGTAATATACTCTGTGTGACTGAGTATTCCATGCCACTGTTGTGGCATAAAAGCAGTCACAGACGATATGAAAGCAAATAGATGAGCTGTGTCCCAATAAAACTTTGTGGGATTTTTAGACAAGGAGAGATGGCGGTGCAGATTTAACCCACGAACAGGAGGTTGCCAGCTCAGCTCTATATCTTTTATTTTATTTTAAACCCCCCCCCCCGCACCCTGAGGCTTTATACTGTTCTTTAGTCCCTTCTGAGAATTGCATATAGTTTCACGTGTAGGCTTATAGGCTCTTAGAATTGATTTTCATGACTGGTAGTAGGCATGGAGTCTACCTTTCCTCAACAAATAGTCACTTGTCTCTCTAATTTATTGTCCCACTGATATGAAATGCTGCCTTTATTTGTTGCTACCTTTATTTATTTGTTGCTATAAGCCTGGCAAATATATACATTTATTTGTAGGCTGACATTCTGGTCTCTCAGCTTCCTGCATGTGGCTATCACAAAATTTTACTGTTTAATATAAACAGTAATATACATGGATATATACTGAGTAGAATTTTGTGATACATATATAGAATTTTGTGAATATATATGACATAGATAGATAGATAGATGATAGATATAGATGATAGATAGATAGATAGATAGATAGATAGATAGATAGATAGATAGATAGATAGATAGTATTTGGATGGCAATAGCCTATGTGATGGCACACACCTGTAATCTTAGCAATTGGGAGACAGAGGCAGGGAGTTAAGGACTGTATTGGGCCACATAGTAAGTTAGAGGGTAGCCTGGGCTACATAAGACACTGTCACAGAAACTTGACATACAATTAGTAACTTTTGATCACCAGGGTCTTCCCAACCACTGATCTACATCCTCAGCCCTTGGTAAATCTATTTTCAATATGGATTTCAAAACTGCCTACTTAAATTCTATGTAAAAAGTCTTATTGGAGTTTTGACCATGAGTACTCTCAAGAATTATCAATTCATTTGCAAAGAATTGACATCATGGCAATGTTTGATCATCTTTACCAGGATCACGGCAAATGTCTCCATTTATGTAGGAACCCTCTAGGTACTGAAGCACCTGTAGAATTCTTAGGAGAGAGGGTTTCGGTTGCTCTGCTTTGTCTGTCTCTTGTGTATCACCTTGACTGATGGGTGAAAGTTGCACTGGCTTTCCTTCCTGCTTTCTAAAATCTTCTAGAAAATCAGTGACCTGTTGTTGACACATGAGAAATAACTTTGTGATACTAGGAACACTGCAAGGCCAAGAAACAGTTTCCTTTAGTCCTTGTGATTCCTGGCTACATTGGCAACTTCTAAGAACCTGGAGGGAACCACAGCCCCACTGAAGCTTAGCTGAGTTTAAGCATTTGAGAGGATACAATTTTGCATACATTGTCACCCAAGCTAAATATGGGGCTTAAAGTACTTTTAACAAGAATTTAACTGGTAACCTCACAAGTTTGTATTAACTGGGGCCCAGAGAGAATGGTTTAGTCTTTGTGTGACAAGTGTCTGATAGGGGATTAGGTGCCCGGCACAGAGACATAGATAACTGGGCCAGGCTCAGTCTTGCCAATGATTTCTGGTGAGGGTGATCCCTGGGCTGAGCCTGGATGATGGAGTAGGATGAAGCCCTGGGAAGCAGAAGGGCACTCCAGGGAGACAGAGCAGTGCACATAAAAACAGTGGAGAGCGAGGTCTCCTGCCGTGTGCAGCAAGGAGCTCTAAGCTGTTTAGCGTAACTATGGAGTATGATGCTGGCAGAAAGAGGCAGGAGATGAGGCTCCGGGGAGAAGCAGGTATCACAGAGTGAGTACCTTGTGCAGTGTTACACAGCCTGAGCTTTTATTACCCTGCAAACAGCAGGAGCAGCGGAGTCCTTCTTAGAGCTGGAGGCTCACTTTGTGAGAGATGTTTACTAAATAACTTAGAAGATGAGACCTGAGGCTGAATATAACAGACAGATGATGGAAAGCAAAGGAGTGTGAAAGATGGTATCCCACAGACCAACTTAAAGATGACGTTGCCCTGGAGAAGGCAAGAGTGCCAGAGTTTCCTTTCCAGCCAATAAAGTGGGGGTGGTGTTGGAGACCTGGGCCCAGCTGGAAGCTGACCTGGGTTCTGCTTCGTATTGGAAGAGTATCTTTGCTGCTCGACTCCCAACTTCCCGTCTCTAGAAGATAAAATTGTGGCACCGGCCTCCTGAATGTAAGAGGGTTAGATGAGAGCCCAAACAGCACTGGCAAGGGTGATGTCATATCCATAGTCCAAGGAATTCACGTTTGGCTCCACTTAAAAGAAGAATGGAAAAACTGAAATCAAAGTGTTTGCCTTTGTCCTACCGGGAAAGGTTTCGGCAGACCTGTGTGATCAGAGGAGGCTGGCATGGAGGACTCTCTTTAGAGGGACCAGTAACTGTCTTTGTAGAATTTTTCTTCCATGGTTTAGGACAGTGGCTTTAATTTGGTGTTATAGGCAGAATCAATTCTGTATCTTGCGCTTAACCCGTGATTCTCAACCTGTAGGTCATGACCTCTTTCTCAGGGGTCACATATCAGACATCCTGAGCGCTGACTGTTCACACTATGATTCCTAACAGTAGTGCTTTGGTTTCTGTCACTGTGAAGAGGCGCCATGACCACAGCAACTCTTATAAAGGAAAACATTTAACTGGGGCTGGCTTATGGTTTCAGAGGTTTAGTCTATTATTGTCATGGCAGGAAGCATGGCAGCACACAGGCAGACATGGTGCTGAGGAGACAGCTGAGAGTTCTACATCTTGATCCACAGGCAGCAAAAGGGGACTGTGTGCCACACTGGACATAGCTTGAGAATGTGAGACCTCAAAACTCTCCCCCAGGGACACACTTCCTTCAACAAGGCGACACCTATTCCAACAAGGCCATACCTCCTAATAGTGCCATTTCCTATGGGCCAGGTATTCAAACACACAAGTGTATGGGGGCCATACCCACTTAAACCACCACAAGTAGCAGAATTACAGTTATGAAGTAGTAATGAAATCATTTTATGGTTAGGAGCATCACCACAACATGAGGAACTGTATGTATTAAAGGATTGGACCATTAGGAAGGCTGAGAACCACTGCTTTAGACAATCATGAACTTGGATTTGCAAGAGAAAAATGGCCATCCTTTTCCTTACCTGGAACCACGGTAGACAAGAGGAGTCAAGGATGGTGGGAAGTGGAATGTGGCTACGCTTGGGAAAACATGAAATCCATTGCAGAAAACCTAGACCTGGGCCTCAGCTGGGAAGCAAGTGCTTGCTACGTCACCTAGAACATTCAGGATTGTTCTATGTCTCAGAGTGTCCCCCTCTGTAAAAAGAGAATAATAAACAATAACAGACTCAGAGGTGACAACAAATTGGTCCTAAGACTTACTGTGAATACCTCAAATCCTATGATGCTAGAGTCTGCTGCACAAAATGGTACAGTATTTACAAATAACCTGTGCACAGCCTCCCACATACATTACATCATCTCGGCATTCTTTACAATACGCAATACAATATAAATACCAAGCAAATAGCAGTTTCATTATATTTGGGGATGGTGACAAGAAAAAAAATCAGCACATGTTCAGTACGGGGGCATTTCTTTCCCCAAACACTTCCCATCTGTGGCTATTTGAATCCATGGATGCAAAACTCATAGGCGCAGAAGGCTTGCTGGATAGCTGACTTCACATAGTTGTAAAAAAAAATCAAGGGAATTGGTAGAGGTAGAAACACCATTAGCTATAAAATGATGCTTAAATGTTGGTTAGGATTTGGCTAAGTGAAAGTGGGGCCCTGGGGCCAGGCTGGGTATCCAGAAGGCATTCCACACCGCAGCCCAGCAAGCTCCAAGTCCAGAGAGGGATTCAATTATTGCAGCATGTAATCTTCTGCTTGCAAAGCTCATTTTGTGTATGTAATTGAATGAGAAGAAAGGAAAAGGGCTTTGGGCCTGGACTCCAGGCTGGAGTGGGTGTTTGGAAGAGGGAAGGAGAGAAGGAATACAGGGCCAGGCAGCCTGAGGACAGGGGCATGTTCCTCAGGTCACGTAGGTTCCCTAGGGAGTCAAAGGTCAGTGGCAGACACTCACTCTTCTTTGTTCCTTTGCTGGGACAAGGAGTTGGGCTGCTCCAGTCTGAGGATTCTTGTCTAGAATACCTCCATCCATCCCCTGTATCAACTCCCTGAACCAGAAGCCAGGTCATGTGTGATCAGGAGGAGGGGTAACTAAGGGGTTTGGTTCACTGGGCACTGCCCCAGTTTTCGCACTGAGGAAAACTCCACTATGGGCTGTCAGAATGGTCGGTCTCCCTAGTTTGAGAAGAAGATAAACTTCAGAACTATGAATCTAGGGATACGAACAAATCCCTTCTGAGATCCAGCCGTAGAACAATTTCCTTGAAGTCAGGAGGCAGCCCGTTGCCCAGTCAGGTTGAAGAGGAGCGCATGGCCACTAGCACTGGCATAAGACCAGGGAAAGGGAGAGAAGGATGCAGATAGGGAAAGTGGGGCGGGAAACTGTCTCCCGTCTCTGTCCCAGCATGTACAGACAGTCTTAATGGTTCCTGAGAGTGGCCTTCCCCAACAGCCTTCTCTCTCTCCTGCCAGCCCCTAACCTCCCTTCCACTCCAGTGCAGCCATGGGGAAATCAGGACAGGGATTTGGGGACCAACACCTTCCAGCAGAGAGCCAGAGGCATGGCAGAGATCAGCTGTCTCACGCCATTTCCTGATCATTGACAAATCTAACTCCAAGACAAAGGGCAACCACACCTGGGAGAGAGACCCTGGAAGCTAGAAGAGAGGCAGGCAGGGAGAAGAGGAGAGAGGTACAGGGGAAAAGGCAAAGTGAGAGAGAGAAAAAAAATATCCCACAAGGCGAAACCAAGCCAGTGGCCCAGAATCTCTCCCACTTCTATGGAATCAGAAACACTTATTAATAGCCAGCAAAAGGCAAAGAGGAAGTGTCTCATTGTCTGCAGCTGTCATTCCTCACTCTGACGAGCACTTAAAATGTCAAGACCCCTTTCAGCAGCTATGCACAAGCAATCAGGCCCTCTCATCGGTCACCGTGATTTTGCAGCCACCGCAGCTCAGTCCCCATGACTCCTCTCCACACCGTGTTTGGAGACAAGGCGTGCGCAGGCACACACAACAAGCCATGTCTTTGGAAGGACTGGGCTGAAAGGTCCAGGGAAGCAGGGGAGCGAGGGATGGGGCGACAGCTGGGGTGGGGATGTCACGGGCAAGGTCTTTGCACGGGAATGTTTGCTGGATTGAGAGCCTGGGCGTTTCAGAGGCTGTGGGCTGAAGGTTTACCTTGAACTAGAAGGTGGGAGCTGTCAGCTCTCAGAGAAGGAGATTCCAAGTGTAACTTTTAGACAGCAAAGGATTGCTTTCTGGAGGTGGGCGTTCCGGTTGATGATTGTCTCTTGAGAGCAAAATAAAGCAGAATGGTCTGAAACTGCAGCAGGTGGGCTATAGGTGGGAAAGAAGGAAGGACTTCCTGGTGGACAGAAAGAGGTGCAAAACTGTGTTGGGCTAGAGAAAATAAATCACTTTCTTTGGGGATATTCTGTTTCTATGTTACCTGCCACCTAATGTGTTTGAGTGGCATCTTGAAGAAGAAAGCATGAGGGTCCGGAGTGAGGAATGGCTGAGATTTAAGGCTCTCTCCAGCTCGTGGCATCTCATACTGTGTGAGTTTTCCACCACTAAGGGAAACAAATACCACAGGCTGGAGCCAAAACCAAGCAAAATGCATTGCCTCGGGCCTCTGAGGAAAGTCTGGAAGTGTGAGCCGAGCCTAACAACAGGGAGGTGCCGCCTGCATCAAGACACTCCTAAGCTGCCACTGATTTTTCTAGCAACCTTTGAGGTCCACTGACTTTGTCTTAGCCGGCCTCATTGTGACATGACCTTCACCTTCTGGTAGCTTTTCTGTGTTCACCTACCCCTCCCCACCCCTCCCACCTACACCCCAACTCACAGGTACACACACCTTTCAGTATTACTGAAGACTGAACTCGATCGAGGTCTTTGCCTGCTAGGCAAGGGCTGAGACACTGAGCTATAGCCCCAGCCCCGGGATGACCTCATCTGAATTAATGACCTCTGTACAAACACTGTTGTTTTTCTTCAACTTTCTTTTTATTTATTCTTTGTGTCTTTCACATCCCGATTCCACATTATGTCTCCTAATCCATCTCCCTCTCCCTCCCCTCAAAATAAAATTTAAGAGAAGGGAGGGGAAAGAAAGAGAGATTCTCCCCACGGAAGCCGCACTGGGACACAGTGAGTCACGCAGTAAACCCCTTTATCCATACATTTTCACATGCAGGAGTTCATCCCAGAGAATCACTGATCTGGTTCGAGGCTCCTGGTCTCTGCTACACCATCACCACTGGGCCCTCACTGGTATGCTTCTGGTTATCCTATCGCTGCCTGTGCCGTGGGGATCCTGCAGCCCTGGGCAGTAGGACTGACCCCTCTGCCCCATCTCCAGCAGATCACAGATGGGGTGGATGTTGGGGTGGGCCAACATATAGTGGGTTCTGGGCGTGGGTAGCTGCAGTGTTGGTCAGATCAGCGGTTCATCCCTGTCTTTGACACCAGGGTGATCTCCCCTGCATTGTCCTGCTAGTTCACCCCTTGCAGCAATGAACCAGTCAGAGCCAGTTCTCCCACTTTCAAGTCCTCAGGGTAGGTTCTCCCTCACCTATGCCTTCAGGGCTCTACTGTGTTGTCCAAGTGAGGTGCAGGGGCCACTTTCCTGAGTGCTGCAGCTGACAAGGGACAGGAACAACTCTCCTCTCTAATGACCTCAGGGCCAGCTCTCCCACCTGCCTCTGACATTGATGGGGGGAGGGGGACATCTCTCCCTTGCCCACACTGCCACATGACAGACAGCTCTCCCATGCTCACAACTTCAGGGCTGGCTCACCTCCATCTCCAGTTGGGTTGATTCTAATGTGCTGCCCAGGTGAGGTGCAGGGCTGGTTCTCTCCAGTGCTGTAGCTGGTGAGAGGCAGAAACAGCTCTCCTGCTCTTCTAACCTCAGGACCAGCTCTCCCACCTGCCTCAGGTCTTGATGGGTGGGCGTGAGCGGGGGGAGGTTGAACGGTGGAGGATGGGGAGGACATCTGTCCCAGCCCATGCCACTATATGATAGATAAGGGATGGGGTAGGAGAGACCCTGTTTCTAATTGAGGACCACCAGCATATGAATCTTAGTGACACAATTCAATCTGTAATTCTTAGTAATCAGAGGGATAAGATTATAAGGAGGATGTCCCAGGAAACCTAGAAATTCTTGTGTCCCTGACTACACCAAGTCACACCCTGATTTGTTTCTGTTGAAGAACTTGACCTGTTTCTCAAATCCAAAACTTTTCTATAGTGCCTGTTTCAGTCCCTTGAAGCCACCGCAGTGACTCAACTAGATGCTACAGCTAAAGTAGCCTGTGGACACTGTCAAGTTCCGCTAGCCACCAAAGTACCCAGTCTTCAGGAAAATTCTCAGAAAGCACACACCTGCCACTTCCCACCACAGGCTTCTGGCATGCCCTGCTGGCGTTTGCCCATCTGTGCTGTTATCTACCTGTTTCGACTTCTGCTGACCTCACTCTGACCCAGAGGATCTGGTTCGTGTTCAAAGAAAAACTGGCCTGTTGTTCAACATTTTCCATAATATCCATCCAATTCAATTAGTTAATAGAATTATGAAATGTCAGGCTGGATGGGTAGAGATAACTCGATCCAGACCCTCATGTTTTTAAATAAGAAAGCCATACTGAAAAGTTTCTGTACCCTGATAAGCCTCTCTGCCAACGCAGCAATCCAAATCAAACTGAATTAGAAAAAGCTCAGGTTTAATGGGTAAAATGCTCCCATATGATTTTCTGGCCCCCCAGAGAGGAGACAGGAAAGAGAGACTGAAAAAGCACAAGTCTGTTTTCTGGGGGAGCAGTTTAAATACCCTGTGGGAGTGGTCTTGAGCATCTCTTGAGGAAGAGCCATGTTTGGCGGACTTTCTGAGATGAGGCAGGGTTTGGGGAGAGAGAGATGAAGGAGGGGAGTTGAGGTGGAGCTTCCCCCAGAACATTCCAGACTCTCTGGGTATATGGATGCCAGGGGCTAGGGTGGAGCTTTCACCAGAACACACCCTGAGAAGACAAAGTCACACAGCCAAAACTCGGTACAGGAACACTTGGGTTTGGAGACTCTGGGCTTGGAGGTCTCAACTAGATGCGCTAAAAATTCACTGAATGCCTGCTGTAATGAGGGCCCTGTGGTGGTTTGAATGAGAACGGTTCCCATAGGCTCATATATTTGATTCCCAGCTGGTGGGTTGTTTAGGAAGGATTCGGAGGCATGGCCTTGTTGGAGGAGGGGTAGGCTTTGTGGTTTCAAAAGCCCACACCTATCTCTCTCTCTCTCTCTCTCTCTCTCTCTCTCTCTCTCTCTCTCACTCTGTGTATATGCGCTCGTGCACGCACGTGTTTGTGTGTCTGTCTGTCTCTCTTGTGTTTGGATCCAGAGGTTAGCTCTCAGCCACTGCTCCAGCACCATGCCAGCCTTCCTGTTTCTGCACTCCTTGCCTTGATGCTCCCTGCCATGATGGTCGTGTACTAACCTTCTGAAACTGTAAGCCAGCCCCAAGCCAAATGCTGTCTTCTCCAATCTGCCTTGGCCATGGTCTCTCTTCACAGCAATAGAGCAGTGACCAAGACAGGCCCTCTCGCCAAGGCACTATGCTGGACAGAGTAAGAAAGGATCATCTTATCCCGAGGGATAAGGATCATCTTATCCTGAGCTAACTGCCCAGGGGAGAGAAGCCATGGGCCACTGATGCTCGTTATCTCATTATCTGCAGTGGGAAATATCAGTGTGAGCCCTCTCTGTTCTATGTTATCCTGAGCCTAAAACTGGGTGCCAGTGCAGCTTAGACCAGAAAACACACAAAGGAAACCTGTGGCTTCAACCTCTGTTTAGCCTGCCTTTGTACAAACCCAAACCCTGTGAGCAGGGGAAGACACACCTCAGCTCAATCCCGCCCAACCTTACAGCTCCCTCAGGTCAGTCCCATTCCTTTAGGCCTCCTCCTCACCCAGGCACAAATCAGAGTGGGGCTAAAAGCGGAAATTTTCGATTACATGAAGAGCTGCCCAAGGAATCCATGAACTGGGTCCTATTTCCTGAGGTTCCCTCTGTCTACCCCATTACCCCCAGCCCGGCCGGTGGGTTCAGCTGTCATGAACCCATGAGCCCTCTCTGTATGGGCTCATTCCCATTAACCCTGGCAGCTGGGTAACCATAAGCTGGGCCAGGAGCTCACACTAAAGACAAGCGGGAAGACGGCCCTCTCCACTGAGCTCTGCAGTTTGCCTGGAGGCTCCTGGTCTAGAGTAACCTCCCCCCATCCCAGAGGCACCTGGATTTCCAGAGGATGGGGTGTAAGGGTTGGAATATCCTCCTAGGTCCCCCTCAGAGTGTGTAGTGGGTTGAGATCTCACCTTCTGAGCAGAGGGAAGGAAGCTTAGGGTAGATAGGATGAGGTTTGGGCTTCAGAAAGGGGTGTCACAGGAATGGGGATTTAAAAATAAACAGAAGCCAGCAGCGTCTCTTTAGCCATAGCCATGGTAACGGACACTGCTGGAATCACAGCCCGCACAGGGACCGTTCCCGAGGCTCCAGAAATGTATGCAGGGTTACATCATTTCCCATTCCTTTTTGTTGGTGTCACTGGTGGTGGTTGAAATTCTCCAGGGCTGTGAACACAGCTAGCTCAAACACAGGGGAACACCATGCAAATGAGCCCTACATCCTCAGCCTCCCATCCAGGTATCTCTCTCCCAGAGTTCCCTCTGAGCGTGTGCTCTGGAGTTGCAGATGCACCCTGGGGAATGTGCACCCACACCAACAAAGACACGCCCTGGGATGCCCATATGGTCACACAAACAGAAACACAAATGCAAGTGCATGCCTGTCGATACTCATTCCTATACACACTGGAAAATACCTACTCTTGCAGAAAGCAAGATGAAGACTGAAGCCGGGTGTCTTGGTGCCCCATACATGATTTTTATGAGTCCACATGTTCACAGAATCATCTGGTAGTCAGTGTGTTGGCATACTTGCTCATGGCAAGTCTCTGGCTGTCTGTTTCATGGAGATCTTCAACCTGAGATCGCACATAGACTTTGAAGCACATGTGTGTATCTAAGTATATTTGGTTGGCCAATGACTTGGTACTCCACCTACTGGGACATACATGTAATTGATGTCAGCATTCCGCACTCTCCAGTGTGTGCAACTGACCCGAGTAGAGGCGTGCTCACCCATGTTCTCTTCTGGTTGTGCAATGGATCCTCATAGCTGAGACTATCGGCTCATGTGTTCCAACTCAAGAACTTTGATGCAGAGCAGCAAAGACACATTGCTTAGAGGTGCCCGCTCCCTAATGCCTACACACACACACACACACACACACACACACACACACACACAAGCAAAGCTCTCTAAGTCAAGGACTTTTCCCCATCTCATGCAAAACGAGAAGGAAAATTGGCTCAGTCTGGAGGCCTTGGGTTCCTCAGCAGGCAACGCAGAGCAGAAATGGACTACTAGAGCCAGCGGGTTTTTAAAAAATTGCATGACACTCCTAAGGAGGCAGGAAAATCAAAGCCTCGTCATTGAAAATCCCTACACAGCAGAAGCAGAAATCAACAGAGCTCCCAGAAAAGGCTGCCGCTCCCCCACTTCGCCCTCCCTCCCCAGAAGAAAAGACAAACAGAAAACAAATCAAAAAACAAATCTAGACTGAAAGGCGCAATTGTCGAATGAATAGCTCTGGGCTTTCCTCTCACCCCAGGACACATGTTCCCTGACCACAGGACAAGAATGAAAAGAGATTCCTGCTGGCAGTGGGCAGAGGGACAGCCCACATCAAGCTAATATGCGATGGCTTCTTGTTCCCAGGGCATGGGGGCAGAAAAAAAAAATCACAGGATTTTCAGGGAGGCAAATTTATTTGGGACCAAGGTCTCTGATTCAGTAGCTGTGTGACCTGGATCTTCCTTGGCCTCTGAACTTCAAGTCGCTCACCTGATAAACAAGGATAAATGCAAGGGTTCTCACATTCAAGCCTAGTCATGAGAGTAGACTGGGATGAAGTAGTGAGCAGTTTACAGACACGAATCTGCATCTGACCAAAAGCCGAAAGAAAGAGTTCTGGATTCTAGGACAAGGCGAGGGCTCCAGACTTTGAGCTCTGAGGGCTACAGTTTCAACTTTGGTTACAGTTGTTCTGGCTGTGGGAGGAAGAGGTGAGAACTTATTGTCCCATTCCACATGTCTAATGAATGCTAGGTGGTCCCTTCCAGACCATGACTCCTTCCTCGTGATATCGAAGGCAATGTTCTCTCCTGTTCCTCCCTCCGTAAATGGCTACTAGCTTTGAAATTTCACCTCCTCTGGATTGGTTGCACACTTAGTGCCATGGGGCATCTGTGGCCTAAGGCCCTGCTGCTGCATGCTATAATTGGCTGGGGAGAGCACACTGGGAACTAGTAAAGCCCCCCTGTCTTAGTTACCTAGACTTACTAGCAAAAGACCACAGGGGGCGTGGTTCAATGGAGATGTATTCCCCAGAGCTTGCAAGTGTAAGGATTAGGTCACAGAGGAGCTGATTCCCAGTGAGCGGTCTACAAAGCTGCTTTCTCCTTCTGTCTGCATGTCCTTTCTCTCTGTGCATGAGCAGAGAGACATTTCCTAGCATCCTTTATTATAAGGTCACAAATCCTATTGGGTTAGGGCCCCACCCTAACAGCACATTTGATCTTCATTTCTTCTATTTCTTAGCAGGGTCCCAGGGTTAGGGTTTCAACCTTGGAACACAATTCTATCCCTAACTGTCCCTACCCCTGGTGCTATCCCACTTGAAGGCAGACAAGGTGTGAGGGCTGCAGTGAAACCCCCGCTCAAGCACTCCTATAGCAAACATGGTGGAAAACAAGGTCTGGAGTCTATTGCAGATGGAGCTCTCAGCTGCTGGCTAGCTTTACCCAAAATAATTACACAGAAACTGTATTCATTTAAACACTGCTTGGCCCATTAGTTTCAGCCTCTTATTGGCTAATTCTTACATCTTGCTTTAACCCATACTTAGTAATCTGTGTAGCACCATGAGGTGGTTGCTTACCAAGAGAGATCTTAACCTGCGTCCGACTCAAAGAGGAGAGGCATGGCGACTGCCTGAAGCATCTGCCTGACTCTGCTTTCTTTCTCCCACAATTCTGTTCTGTCTACTTCGCCTACCTAATTTTCTGTCCTATTAAAGGGCCAAGGCAGTTTCTTTATTAACCAATGAAAGTAACACATAGACAGATGACCCTCCTCCATCAGTCTATACTCCATTCTACTACAAGTAGAAAACCCAGGGTGTGGATGTAAACCAAGGCCAGCTTCTAGATCCCACAAAGAGGAACTTGGGCATCCACACATACTTTTCTATAGCAGACAAGACCTGAGATCCCAGGAGGTACCCATAAGGATCCCTCCTTTGTATGTTTGAACAACTGTCACATTTCCTCCAGATGCCAACTGTTCTGTGGACCCTCTCTGCCCTCAAGTGCCCCCTATACACACACTACTCAGACATATATGCATGTCCATATGAACACCCACTCACATGTGCGAAACCCATTGCTTTTATTCTATGCATTCATAGTACCTGGCACTCAATTTTGTAGAAGCATGCACAAACTGCTTATTGCTTTTATGGTCAGCTTTCTCCCATGTTTTAGGATGTAAGCTCCATAAGGGCAGGCATTTGTTCAGCTGGCTTAGAATGTTAGCTTTAGCGTAGACACTGAAACTGTGCAGAGGGATGACCAGTGTGCTTATTTGTCTGGGTCTGTGCAGTTTTCTAAGACCAGAGAGAGCTATAGAGAATAGCACTAGAAATGGAGACGCTGGTTCCTTTGGCCTGGCATGTGATATTTGGTCAATAACTGGCAGGCAATTGCAGTTGCCGCAGTAGATCAGAAGCAGGGACAGGGAAGGTTAGGCAATGACCAAAGTGACAAAGGTGGTGGTAGGGGGTTCCTTTGAGGATTTATAAAGATGAGGTTGGATGAGGATATGACAGAGATGCTGAGGATAGCTACGACCCCTCTTTGCTCACTATGAGCAGCATTAGAATGTTGAAGTATGCTGTGGCTCCTGGGGCCATAATAGAAGGAACCAGAGCATTTGAGAGTTATCTACAGGTTTCTGGGGCTGTATCATTGAAGGACAAACTATTCTTCACAACCCATCTTAGACACAAAGCCCAGGATTGAGAGGCTTATGAACCAAGCCTCTGTTTCCCTTCTCTACATAAATATTATAATAATAGCATTACAAGGAACTTTAGAGAAGAAAAAGTAAATCACTTTAGTTAACCAAACCTAGTCTGACAACTAATTTTTCTTCTGTATATTTTTGTTTAGTCCTTGATTTTTAGTATCACATAATTCTAATCAGAATAAATATATAAGGTATGTACCATTTCTCAAAGTTGTAGATTATGTAGGGACCATTTTTCTTTTACATTGTTGTATAGCCTCAGTGGTTATTCTCATCCATGGTGACCCTATAAGCTGTGACTCAGTTTACTGCCATTGACATTCACGTGGCTTTCGGTTTTACACTAGTGATAATAATCCCACAATGAGTATTTGTACACACATTTCTTTTTCTTCATTTGCGGTATTTCTTTAGAATAAGTTACAAGAACTTAGATCTGATTCTCAGGATAGAAAGATGTCGCATGACACATCCACACTTCCTCATGTATTTATTTATTAAAACACCTACTGCGTGCTGAAAACGGACACAAAGCTGATAAGACCAGTCTCACTCATCAAGAGGTTCACAGTCGAATAGAGACAAAGGCATACAAATGATACAGTCTGTAAACACGCCAGTTGTGTTAGAGACCGTACGATAGGGGTCCTCAACTCTGAACCAAGGGAGAGGGACATAGCAAGCCTGTCATTCTAGAACAGGACTTGTCCTAAAGATTTTAGGAAATGTCAACCTGGTGAAAATGACAAGAAAGGAAAATCCAAGTCAGAGACAATAGCTCCAAGTCAGATAGCAGAACACACAGGAGTTGTTCATGGCTTGATGATGTCAGGGCACAAGTGGCACAGAGAGAATTTTAAGGAGGTACTGAGGAGAGATAGCACTGAGTAGGTGGGTGGAGCAGCCTACACATTCGCCAGACAGCAGAAGGGGGTGTCAACCACCAGTCATTCCTGGGCTTTTGGTTTGTTTGTTGTTTTGATTTTGTTTTTTGTGTTTTCCTTCTTGCTCTCTCTTGCCCTCTTTTTCCCCCAACACAACAACATACCCATCAAAGACTCTAAGGCTGGAGTGATCTCCCAATCTCTGCTGGAATTCCCCTCCCCTTGCCTATCTGTGTCTTCCTTCATTTCTGAAGCTATTCCTGGCCATGCTCTGTGAAGCTGTCCTGGAACTCAGCTCCTATAGAGTTGAACTCCTGAAGGGTTTTGCAGGCATTGGTTTCACTTGTCACCCAGGTTGAATTGTATGCAAATATGTCTCTCCTAGGTCCACCCACTGCTCACCTCTGATCCATATCAAATATTGTCTTTGGGGGCAGTAGAGAGGCATGAGCAAACCAAAGGTCCCACCCAAGCTCAGCTTGGTGAACCAAAGAGTTTCTGAGGCTTACTTACAGGAAGCTGGGGGAACTCAAAAGCAGTTACACCACTAGGAAGTTGACTTCCAGACAGCTACATCCATGAAGTCTTCTGAGCATTTATGCAAATGTCCCACCCTAGCAGATGGTTTACCTCTTGAGTTGCCACACAGAGTTGCCTCCCAGAGACTTGGTGAGGGCTCCTGAGTCCCATAAGCCTCCTTCTATGATGGGATATTGAGAGACCTGACTGAAGGAGGCACAGGCGTCTGGCCTAACTCACTCCAGCTTGTCCCTCTCGCTCTGCTCTTGTCTCCTTATTCTTTCCTCTTCTGTCATCGTGAATTTCAGGATAAGCATCTTTGTGACATGCGACTCTGGTTGGTTTGAACACGTCAGTAATAAACTCAGTCACCAGTAATGCACTGGTGCCACACCTTAGGAATGAATCATAGCAGGTACTTTCTCTTGATATCATTTAATCCAGATTTATTCTCTGCTTTCCTCCCCGTGTATCTTCTGCCCACCTTGACTGTGTTGTGTGGGTCTGAGTCCTTTGCTTTCCTGAAGGCTGTCGTGTGAATGTGTCCCTGTATCTGTGTCTGTGTGTCTGTCTCTACCAAGAGGCTTTCCTCTCTCTTTTACTGATCAGCACAGAAAGCTTCACACAGGGAAGGTATAGGATACTTTACAGAAATCTTTAACAGAGTTTTACAAGGGCTTAAGTCACTGACTCCGGCTGACCCAGATAACAAACAAACAAACAAATGCGATCAAGCAATATCTGAGTGCTGCTTCCAGTATTTATGACGGATATTCACTTTATAAGGCTGCTTTCTGCCTGTTTGCTGTTTCCAGCAAATGATTATCATAGCACACATGCATTATTCTGGGTCAGGGGCACGGAAGGGTACATAACTTAAGATTACAGCTATGCATTAGCTTTGGTTGTAAAGGTTGATTGCATAGGAAATCAAGGCAAGTACGGTTGGTTGTTACATTGTTCTCTTAAAGGCAGGTTAAACAAACAGGCTGAGCGCACAGGGATGGCGGTCTTGAGTCTTATGCAACCCCAAGGTGTGTTATCAGCTCAGCTGTGTGGTCCAACTAAAGATCCCGCCTTTTAGGATGTAAGAGATATTTTCAGTGTCACGGCACCTAAGGATTCCAACAACTTCCTAGTAGAGAACAACTCTGCAGGATAGACTATATCCATATGGTCCTGGGGTGATTGTCTATGATGCTATGGCTAGACCCAGAGGCAGAAGTGATCATCTCCTGAGAATCAGAATGCTTCCCTCCAGGGAAGCCTTACAAAACCGGAATTGAGGCAGTGATAAACCAGAATACCCCCTGCCAAGGTGCTTAATTATGCAACGGCCTTACTCCTTGCCATGCCCCAGGTCAACTTCCTAAAGATGAAGTCAGGGTCACTTGGCCCTTACTTGTTCTTCTTCCGTTGGTAGCCATTAACTGAATCTCCTCCCTCTGTTTTCTACTCTCACTTTGGTTTTTGGCAGATGGGGCGTGAGAGGTCAAGAGCTTGTTGGGGCTGCTGGGATCCAGCATCTTACCCCGAAATCTCCGGTTATATGAGCTCACAAAAGTCTCATACCGGGGATTCCAGCTGCTTTGATTCAAGTCCCAGGCGGTCCCATCCAACTGACAGGCAACAGCCACACAATTCCAATGCCTACACAAAGCCTGGACTTTAAAGGCAAGGCCCATTACCGGTGAGTTTATTTAAATAGTATTTGTTCCTATGGCTGTATCAGAAGGGAAGACGGGAGGAAAGGCTACAGTCTGCTGAAAAGGACTGTCTTTTCACGGGAATGCAAAGGGCGTGTGTGGGGCTGTAGACACCTGCTTCCCTCTACCTCTCTCAGCCCCTACGGAGACTCCCAGACAGCTCCCATCCCTCGTGTCTGCCACTCACCTTTCTTCCTCCCTACAGACCGGAGGAGGATGGGGACCAGACCGCCACCGTGTCATGTCTTTCCATCACTGCCGCTCATTCTCATCCCTTATTAAATTCGGGGCTGATTTGGGCTGTGTGAGCTTGCTTGGACCACCTGCTGTTTGACCAATTTCTTTTCTCCTCTCCCTCTGGTGAGTAATAGCTGCTCTTTCCTGCAGACTCCAGGTCTCCCTCCTCCTCTCCCTACTCCCCTGTGCAAAGGCAGTTGAGTTCCGGTGCCTTCTCGGCCCTTTAGGGCCTAGAAGTGGGGGTCTGGGGACAGACGAATCCAAGCCCTCCTGTGTCAGATTTCCTGAGGTCTGTGCCTCAGGAATTGGGGGGAGTGTAGCTGTGGGAATGATCTCTGCAGTGGATGGAAGCCCAGGAGAGGAGGAGCCAGAAGACAGGGTCTGGAAAAGGCTGGAGAGTTCAGTTAAGATCACATGTCTGCTAGAACCAGAGAGCAGGAGACCTGAGGCAGATGACATGAAGAGTGTCATGAGGAGAAGCCTGGCTCTGAGACGGGACATCCATGAATGCAAAATGACCGCAGGTTGAGATTTACCAGTTTGAGAACCTGTAATCTCTGATGGGCTCAGGAAGAGCAGACCAGACCAAACAGTGAACAGTGCTAGGGTGTGTCCCAGAGAGGATGCCAACCTAACCTAGGGCACACAGCCAGGCGCTGGGTGGGGCCTTGTGGTGACTGAGCATGCGCACACCCACAGGCGTGGTCAGAAGCTAGTTTTGCTTTACTGGGATCCTGTCTGGGCAGCTGAGGACCGCGCAGCCTTCAGTGGCTCAGGAATTGAGGGTAACCCACAGAGTCTACAAACTAATCACTCTACTTGACTTTTCTATCTGAGGGGGTAAAACTTAGTCTCTGGAGCCTGGGCCAGCGAGTGGGGCAAAAGCTTAACTCTCTGGGGCTGGCAAAATGGGAGAGAACATACACACACCTTTAGGGGCTCTCGATCATCTTCTCTCATCTCTCTATTTCTTTTCTTCCCTTTATCCAGATGTATCCCTTCTGCCCCTCTCTTGGTGTTTTTCTTCTAACTTGCTTTCCTTCACAGCTTGTATACCCCAGCAAAATCTTTCGAGCAGTATACAAGTTACAATGTGATTACATTCTATTTTCTTAAGTGAATGGTTGCAATGAATACAAGTAAAAAACAGCATGTTTCCCATATCCCTTACATGATTAAACATTTTACATGTTACAACTGAAAAACAAATTATCTCCAAGAACCCACATACATTCGTGTCCAAGGAACTTGTTACAGATTAACAGAGTGTAAGCAAGCAAGGTGTTTTTCTCAGCCAATTCTTTTACTAGCAGGCTGCATTTTGCAGTTACAAAGAAAGGATCAATCACTCTATTATTTATCTCAAAAGGTAATCTTATAAAAAAGTCTTTAAAAGAATCACAAATCCAAACTTTTATATATGAAAAACAACTAGTCAGCTCTATTTTAAATCCTCAGGATGCATACCCACCCATCAACAGTCTCTTTATATCAGGAATGGGGGCAGAAATGGGTACAAGGAATTCATCATCACCTTTGATCACCAGCCAACCTAGCAAGAAAGGAACATCAGCCCGCAATAGCCAGGCTGCCATTGTCCCTGTTCCCTGACCTCAATGAGTCCCTTGTTCAGCTGTTAAAAGTGTGTCTTGTTCCCCAAGATTTTCTACCTTAAAGCCATTAACCAAAACATCTTAACCTAGCCTTTCTAACTATCTACGTATCTAAATTCTTTCTAAGGGTGGTGGTTGAGTCATTAATCTGCTCCAGCAGCAATGCATAGAAAAAGTCAATCACTATTATTGTAAGTACTAGTAACACCTCCCAGTGAGGGCCTAGGAACCCCTGAGAGCTTTCATACAACCAATAGATTATGAGGGATGTGGTGACCACAAAAGCAACAATCAGAGAGAAGCTCAATAACATCATGAGGCCTTCAGGACACACAGTCCTTGGGGCTTTGTCTTCCCAAGGCTACTCAGGAACGGCTCTGGCCACCACCCAGCCGTGTTTCTTGAGTTCTAATGCTGCCTATTGGTCCCCTCCGATTGCCCCAACACAGCTGGAGTTGGTGACTGAGGTAGCTCACCCCAGAAAGGACAGCAACGATGGTCAGTGGTGACAGGTGACTCTCACAGACCAGAGACAGCGCTGCACATCCTCCCAGGGCTTGGGCTGCAGTGTGCCTTTGAACAGATTTCTGAGCATTGAGTTTCTGTTCCAGCCCCATTATCCTCAAAGCTCTGACTCCAATCCCATGACATGGGACAAAAAAAGTTTTTACCTGCTCTAAAGCAAGCCTGAAATAAAAGAGATTGTAAACTTTCCAGTCAGGAGCTCATGAGCCTCAGCAATCCTCCCTGAACCCTCTTCAGAATCCCCCTTTTATATTTTGGGCATTCTGAGCTTCTCACTTCCTCCCACTCTCCTCCCCTTATCCTTCCCCTTCTCTTACCCCTCCTTTTTACCTTTCCCTGCTCCTTCCTTCATTTTCCCCTCCCCTCCTGTCCCTCCTCCCTCTATTCCCCTTCTCCTCTTCCCCACCCACCCTCCTCACATATTTTAATTACTTTCCAGTTGCTATGACAAAGCGTATCACAGCCAAGGCAACTCACAGAAGAAAGAGGTTAATGGTGGCTTACACTTTCTGAGGGCGAGTCCCTGACCATGATGGGGAAATGGCTGCAGGCAGGCATGGCACTGGAGCAGTAGCTGAGAGCTTACATCTTGAGACACCACCCTGAAGCAGAGAAAGAGTTAACTAGGAATGGCAAGGGCTTTTGAAACCTCAAAGCCCTCCCCAGTGACACACCTCCTCCAACAAGGCCTTCTAATTCTTCCCAAACAGTTTCACCAACTGGGGGCCAAGCATTCAAATATATGCGCCTAAGGGGTTGTTCTTAGTCGAACCATCACGTCCCCCTCCTCTTTGCTTTGACTGTTGCCCCTGTGTCTAGCTGGGATGTTAACCTGATGTTCCCTTTCCTGGACCAGTTCTTACTCTATCTTAGCTTAAAAGCGACTTCTCCCAGGAAGTCCTCCCAGAACAGCCATATATACTAGTTCTGTGTTTCTGCCTCACACAATACAGAATCCTGCACTTCTAGGAGAGGGGAAAGGGAAGAAAATGGCATGGGGGTAGAGGAGAGACAGAAGACAGTGAGTTCCTCACAATACCATTTATAGTCAACTCCAGAGCCCTAGGCCCACTGGGCAGAAGCCTGGCTGAGTGAGCATGGGTGCTCTGCCAACTGTCCACCAGCTGCCACTCTCTCCCAGCTCTTGGGGGGAAAACTCCGGAGACTGCAGAATTTTCTGGGTCACTGCCTGGCAGTTGGTGACAGCGGCCTGCCTTCCTCATGCTTGTCTCTCACTGAGTAAGCTCAGCAGCCTCCTCATCACAGTGAGTCTGTTGCCATGGTGTGTGAGACTGGGCATGCCGCTGCGAGCAGCTGAAACCAAGCTTCCCTGGGCAGAAGCTCTGGGCTGGGCTGAGTCTGGGGACTCTGAGACATTTCTCTCTTTGTGAGGGAGTACTACAGCGGAGTAGCAGCAAACCAAAGGCAGAGCTTGTCCTTTATACAGTTGTGCCTGGGGACAGCATAGAACTGCCTTCCCACTGCCCCCACCCTACCATTCTCTTTGATGAGTGCTTCTCACCCTTGGCTGGAATAAGGGCACTGAGACTTCAGTGATAACTATGGGTCCTCACACTGAGGTACCTCCTCAGCTATGTCTCTGTCCACCCCTAGCTCTCTTCTGGCTGTGTTTCTCCGTAGCACTCTTTGCTAAGGGGGTTGTGGGTGTCCCTTTTGTTCTATGCTTGCCACCTGTATTCTCCCAAGCCAGAGGAAAGCAGCAGCTATGTGGGGCTTTGGTCCCACTGAGCTGGGCATCCTTCACATGTCCTTGGCCTGCTCTGATCCATTCTCTTCTATCTGCCCTCTGATCAGACCCCAGGAGACCAAATTCTGACTCTTGCACCTGTCAGGCTCTCACTGGGTCTGGCCAATGGAAACCTCACAGAGACCACAGAGACTCTTGAGAGCAGAATCCTTGCTTCCACAGTCCCCTTCTACGAAGTCCCGCCCTGTTCTTCTGTCCCTGCGTTTCCTGTCTCTGATCTTCACCATGCTTCGCTGGTTCCTGGCTTGCTCACACCTCTGTGACTTGTCCCTTCCTTGCAGCCCTTCATCTGCACTCTCTGAAGTGACAAACACCCTGCTGAGACTCTGATAAAGCTGTGGTCCTGTACAAGCGTGCCTGAAAGAATGAGTAAGCGGCCAGCAGGCCTGCAGGCCGAGGGTCCTCATATGCCCAGGCTTGGCTGTAAAAAGATACTGTCGAAGACAAAAAAAGCTCAGGGAAGACTTGGGTGCTTCTGAATGTGATAGCCCCCTAAATTTCTCCGGGGTCAAAAGCAGCTGTTACATTCTTAAATGTTGTAAGTAAGAAAATCCCAGAGTCTCTGCTGGTGGCCAGTCTTATGACTCATAGCTCTCTGGCAGAAATAGCTTCAAATCCTTTTATTTTAGCTGGAAACCCCTGCTTCTAGCTCTAAAGATAAGGGTTGCCTCTTCTACTTTTCCAGGAAATGCTTACACTACATTAACATGTAGGATTCTAAAATGTTAGTATCTTTACCAGGAATTGCAAAGAGCACAGGATTTGAGGAGGGTTTTTTGTTTTATTTTCTATGTGCCAAGTTGCTACAGGCAGCCAATTTAACATGTTGAGTGTCTTTGTGTCATTTGTAACATGGGGTGCTGGGAAGCCTTCTTCCAACTCTGTGTTTGAAATGCAATAAAGACTGCATTTGAGAGGAGTGCTCGTTGCATCCGCAAGTTAGCTAATACTCTGTCTTCTTCTGCGCATTTAATCTTGGGTTTGGACATTCTCTTGATGTTCTCTTTTCTGAATGTTCTTGAAAGTGGGCCAAAATTCTCTAAAGAGATTTTCTTGATGCTGAATGTACCTGGGGCATGAGAGCGGTGGAGGGCAGGCCTCAACTCCCCTCTGTGACCTCCAGGATGTGACCTTTAGGTGGCCCTCCAGGACGAGCATAATGTGCAAATAGCACCTGGATCTCATAAGGGATGGCGATGCTGCTGCTGCCGAGTGGCTGGTTTGCAGAGAATGTAGGTCTGCCCCATACTGACAGCACAGAATGCCAGCACTCCACAGCCTCAACTGGAAACATAAATTGTCTGTTGCTGGCTGTCAGGAAAAGCCCAGGAACAAGAAATAATATTCATGGAGGATTATCTGAAGGACACCTGGCCCATCTACTACTACAGGTATACTAGATTTTATCCCTGGATCAAGACAGACAGTCAAAGCTGTGCATCTGGACCAAGTGGTTTTGGCTTTTTGTTAAAGGAGATTTGCTGGCTTGTGTTAAGGCATACTGTTTTAAGTTTGCATTGAAGCGATGCTTAAAGGAAAACTATGTGAGTTTATCTATTGCATTTAATATAAGAAAGGTCTTTTTAAAAACTGTCTGCTAGATCTCTGTGTTGTATTTTGAAGTTGTCAGGAGAAGTTTCCCTCAGCTTCATCTCCTCCAAGGCAACAGGTATAACTTTTACCTAGGGACAATGCAAAATTTGTTACTGATGGCTTCCCCTTTATCTTTCGTTGCTAGGAAGCTTGGGCTTTAAGGCATGGATTTCTAAATTCTAGCTTTTCTTAAGTCTCCTATTCTTATTCTTTGACCATTCCACTTTACCCCAGCCATTTTGCGGTACTGTGTTATCATTACAAGCGTTCTCAATTTCTTTATTTTTCCTGCTGTGAAAGGAGACTAGTGGTTAGAAATAAGAGGGAAGCCCATGCAACACACACAAAAGCAAGATGCATGCATGCATCATGCTTCTTTCGAGAGACAGAGGCCCTGGTTCAGATTAGCCTGTAAATATTGGCTAGCCTGTAAATATTAGCTGCAGGTGGCTGAGTGAAGACTGAGGTACTTCCCTGCGCATGTGACAAAATAGCATGAGCAAAGCAACTTATAGAAGAAAGAAATTATTAGAGCCTTAAAGTTCCATTGGGTGGGTTCATGGCTGTCACTTTGGGGAGCGTGCCAACAGGCAAGCAGGCATGATGGTGGAGCCATAGCTGAGAGCTTACATCTGTTCCCCAAGTTGCAGTCAGAGAGAGAGAGAGAAGTGAGAGAGACATAATTAGCTTGGAATGGCATGGGGCATTTGAAGCCTCAAAGCCACCCCTAGTGGCACAGCTCCTTCAACAAGGCCACACCTCCTAATACTCCCCTGTATGGTTCCCACAGCTGGGAACCAAACCTTCAAGTATACGAGTCTATGAGTGTCATTCTCACTTAAGTTACCGCAGGGGCACTGAAGAAAATGCAGTATGCAGTCATCCAACAAGTTTATTGGCATTTGCCAGTGGAGAGAAACACAGCCATTGTCGCTACAGTTGCCCAGGAAAAGCTTGGAAATTTATAGATAACTCAGACAAATGAGCCAACAACTACTTAGAAGGACGCGATGCAGGTTCACGATGGAAGGAAGGATGGACAGGGATAGATACCTGGTGTGGGAAGGCTCATCAAGTCTAGAGTCCAGGGAGTACTCTCCAATGAAAATTGGCATCCAAAGAAGAAAAATGTGACAGAAAAGGAGGGTGAACTGTCCCCAGGAGAAAGAGCAATAGGCACAAACATCAAGAGACACAGAAGACTAGAAGCAAGGACATATTCTATCGCTTGTTCTTTCTCAGCAACGGAATACAACACAGGCATATAAACGAGAAATAAGCAATGCACATCACAGTTGAGGTAGATCCCAAAGGCTGCATACCATGCAATTCCATCTATACCTTTTTAATAGAAAACTCTCTAGTAGTGTCGAAGAGATCAGTTCATTTCAGGGACTAAGGGATTGGGAAAGGATGACGACAAAGAGGGACAGTACAATGAAGGTTGGGGGAGAAATTGAATTATTTTGTATTCTTATTGTGATAATGTTGTTTCTATACCTGTGTTCAGGCTCAGGAGCAAGACACTCCAAATAGAAATCAACTATACTGTTCAGTATTTAAAATAATATAAGAATGCAAGTCACCAAAGGGAAGTTGACCACTGGAAACCTTAAAAAAGAAAACTAGGCATGAAGAAATAGTACATGGGGCCTGCAATGTTTTATTTTTTTAAAAAAAAATGAGGCAAGGGAAAAAAGAACACATCCTTACTAACACAGTGTTAATATATTACCCCAGTGACAGGGAGGTAGCTAAGCATTAAAATTAAGAATTAAAGAAGGCCTCAGAGGAGTATGTGAAAACTATGGTTCAGGGAGAGAGTGAAAAAAATAGCTTCAAGCAGGATAACAAAAAGGAGCCACTTCACACAGTCTCTGATTTCTAGAGGGCCAGAGAGACAGCGGAGGGACACTCGGGTCATACCTGAGAGTGCATGGCCCACACCTGTGTGTCGAGTGGGGTATATGGTCTCTACCTCATCCACCCACGCAGGCTACTTGGTTTTGTTTGCTTGATAGCTGGGTCTGTTCCTCATCCCCAACCCTAGCCCTGAATAGCACTGACCTCTGACCTCAAGCATCTCTTTAATCTCCTTACCCCTGTTCTCAGGAGCCAATTTAAAGTGTGGAAAAGTCAGGGAAGGGAGGGCCAAGATCAGAGAAGAGCAGAGTAGTGGGGAGAGATGTTCTGCACTGGTTATAGGCTGGTAGGAGCTTATCAAACTGTAATTACCCAGCCTGGGTCTTTGCTAATTGGTTCTCTGGAGTGAAGTTACCTCCAATCTGTGTGTTATGGGTGCACAGCAGGAAGTGATTTGAGCCGAGGAGGCTGTCTGTGATGATATGTCAGGGAATCTGTGTTATCTGCAAGACCCTGAAGTTGGGACCTGGCTGAGAAGGAGAAGCGAAAGTGTTCCTGGGCTTCTGTTCAAATCTAAAATGGTCAGCTGACCTCACATCATCAGGCTCCCGGGGCCCTGGCCAGGGCACACACTGGGAGGCTGTTTTCTTTTCACTCAGAAAAGAGAGGAGGGAAGAAGGAAATGAAGGAAAAGGAAAGGAAGGAGAAGGCGAGGAGGAGGAAGAGGAGGAGGGAAGGGGAAAGACAAGGGGTGGGACAGAACACAGAAACTCCCTCTTTGACCCATTGACCACCTTGGGCTGGCAGTCATCTCTGGCCTTGTGTCAGGGTGCATGGAAAGGCCCCTATGACCATTGAGCTTTGCTGGCAACTTGACTGGATTTAGAATTGCCATGGAAAGTTGCCTCTTGGTATGTCTAGGAGAGTACTTCCAGAAAGATTTAACTGAGGAAGGAAGACCCACCCCAGATATTGGTGGCACCATTGATTCTGTGGGCCGGGGTCCTGGACTGAATAAAAAGAAGAAAATGAGCTAGGCACCAATTTCATCTCTCTCTGCTTCCTGGAAAAAAAAAGACTCAATGAAATTAGTCATTTCACAGTATCAACACCATGCTATTCCTACCACAATGGCTTATCCTTTCCCATTGTGAGCCAAAATAAACCCACCTCCATTTATTAAGTAACTTTTGGCAAGCAGTTTTTCATAGTAATGAGAACATAGTTAACAGAGTTGCCAAAGGCTGTGTGAAGGTCGGTGAGGGTTTCTGGGGACTCTTGGGGGTACCTCATCCACATATGTCTCTATAGAAACCTCAGCGATGGTGAGCCACTCCTGACTCCTACAAAGCCCTCATCCATGCTCACAGCTGATGTTAGAAAGATAGTTTTGTTTGCTTCATTTTTTTCTTATAAATTTATTTATCTATTTTATATCCAGGCCACAGTTTCCCCTCCCTCCTTTCCTCCCAGTCCCTCCCCCACACCCTCTGTTCCCACTCCTCCCTTTCTGTTTAGGAAGGGGCAGATCTCCCAAGAGTATCAACAAAACATGGCATATCAAGTTGCAGTAAGACTAAGCCCCTCCCCATGTATTAAGGCTGGGCAAGGTGTTCCGGTGCAGGGAAGTAGAGTTCCAAAAGGCAGTAAATTGTTGGAGACAGCCCTTGTTCCCACTGTTAGGAGTACCACAAGAGGACCAAGCTACACAACTGTAACATATATTGTTCACTTATTTTTTAAAACTTGAGACCAAATCAGTCTCCTTAAGATGCCACACTCCTCTTGGGTGGCACCAGAAAAGAATAATATTACTGTCCCCACTAGCACTCCAACTATTTCTCTCTAAACATAAAGATACTACTATGTACCTGTGCCTCTCAAGCCAAGACCTATCTCACGATACCTTCCTCTCCTACACCCTGCATGTGTCCGGCACCAATCTGCTCTGTCTCTTTAGAGCATCTCTGCTGCTGCCACTCCAGGCCCAGGCACCACCATCTGAAGAAGTCCACCTTAGCCTTCCTGCATTTTTCCTTCCATACATCCACAGACCACTCATTTGACAGCTTGTGCGATAGGTTTCTATTGTTCTAAGATGTTCTGTGTTGAAGTGAACAATAGCATTCAGTGTATCTACCCACACACATACATATCACACAACCATCACTGCTGTTTCCAGAATGTTCCCATTACTCCCAAACAAAAGCTTCATACCCGTCACATAGTAATACCACATTTATGTGCCCCTAGCTCCCGGTCTACTCCTGTAACTGTGCATCTGATGGTTCCAAAAGCCTCCTCTAAGTGCAATCTCACCTTTATTTAACCTGTGTCTAGCTTGCTTCACTTAGCATGTTACCTTTAAGCTTCATCTATGCTGTAACCTACAGCACAGGCTTTCCCTTTTCACGACTGAATAACATCTTATTGAATGTGCATACCAGAGCCTGTTTGTCCATTGCTGCTGGGTGGACAATGGGATCTCCCTATGCATACCAGATCCTGTTTGTCCATTGCTGCTGGGTGGACAATGGGATCTCCCTATGCATACCAGACCCTGTTTGTCCATTGCTGCTGGGTGGACAATAGGGTCCCCCTATGCATACCAGAGCCTGTTTGTCCATTGCTGCTGGGTGGACAATGGGATATCCCTATGCATACCAGAGCCTGTTTGTCCATTACTGCTGGGTGGACAATAGAGTCTCCCCATATTTCAGCTTCTGTAAGTAACAGATATGCAAGTATCTAGCTAAGTTCTCAGAGAAGTTGTTTTTCATTGGAGAATTGTAGGAGGCTGCTTGTTTGTTTCCCAGCTGTCCAGCCTCCCAAAATAACCTACAGAAACTATATTAATTAAATTACTACTTGACTTATTAGCTCTAACTTCTTATTGGCTAATTTTTCCATCTTAATTTAACCTATTTTCATTATTTTATATTTTACCATGAGGCTCATTGTCTACTGGCAAGGTTCCAGCACGTCTACCTTCAGCAGCGGCTCCATGGCTTCTTCTCACTCTGCCTCCTTTCTCCCAGCATTCAGTTTAGTTTTCCCCACCTAGCTCGGTTCTACCCTATATCAGGCCAAGCCAGTTTCTTTTTTAGCCAATGGTATTCACAGCATACAGAGGGGAATTCACATCACAGAATAAAAGTTTGATATGATCGTGTATTTCTTTGTGTGTCTATGTGGTGTGCATGTATGTTTCTTCATGTATGTATAGATATATACATGTAGAGGTATCCATGTGCACACATATGTAGAGAAGGGAACATGTGTAGAGAAGGGAAGACAGCCTTAGGTGTCATTCCTCAGGCCCACTTCTCCTAGGATTTTCGTTTGTTTGTTTGTTTGTTTGTTTGTTTGTTTGTTTGTTTGAGGCAAGATCTCTCACTAGGCCAGATACTCATCAAGTGTGCTTTTTTTTTTCTCCCCCTCGTAGAAGGTAAAATGTATAAGAACAGGAATTTCTTATTGACCAAAGTTTCCCCTGTGTACTTGGGTATTGTGTGGCTTATGCTCAACGTATACCTGAAGGATCTCATTCCTCCACAAATGCATTATCTTATGGGAGACTTTCTTTGGACAGCACTTTGTTTTGATTTGGTTTATTTGAGATTGGGTCTAGCCTTGAATCTGCTACGTAGCTGAGATGACCTTGATCTCTTGATCTTCCCAAGCGCTGGGATTAAAGATGCCTTTGTGCTTCCCAAAATGCATTCCTGGAAGAACATCACTTTCTAGGTATGCTAACAGGCTGTGCTTTCTCAAGGCCCTCAGTCTCAGGGAACATCAGCTGGAGGTCATAAAGAATAGATGGAATGTGAGGATCTACCACAGAGTTTATGGTTTCTGGGAACTACTATGCGGCCATTCGTTCAACGGCATCTGTAACAATGTTCACTGACTTCTCATCAACACAAACAGTATCGGTTCCATAGTCTAGACTTGTTCTCAATGAATCACATGACCAAGAAGGACTCCTGAGTCCTCACACAAGCTTGCCTCACGCCTGATCACTGTCTTCAGTCTCTGGAATCATTCCGACATTAACGCCGTCAGTTGACCTTCCCTTATGGAAGTCCCAATCCTGGCAGACTTCACACCATCCTCATTCTCAATGGAGTCCTTCACTGCTCCCCAGTCTGGATTTAATATCCTTCTCTTTCTGACCTTAACCACATCTCTTCATTCACAAACTCAATCTCTCCTTGGGCTGATGACACACATCTCTATGAAGGTGCATTCTAACATCCATCCATTCACAGTACTGACCCCTCTTTAGCCTGAGGCCCACTGTCCTTATATACTATAGTGCATGGTTCCTGGAGATTTGTCCTCATAGGGTCTTGAGTTCCAATCCCTGGATAACAAAGAGAAATTAAAGGGCTTTCCCTCTTCGTGATTAGAGGGCCAGGAGTCTAGCCAAAGCGTTTCGTGTGCAGTGGAGGCTTCACAGATGTAAGCATCACTATTATTTTCTTGGATGTTCCCCAAGCCCACCCAGCACTGTCCTTAGCACACCTTCAATGAATGTCTGCTGAATGAATCAGAGGAACCTGACTTGCCTCAAATGAATATATCACCTTCCATTTCTTTCCGATTTACACTTCCCTATTTTTCTGCCACTGCCTTATAGATTTATTCCAGCTAACAAGTCTTAGGGACGTTTAGTCATTTCTGACTCCACTGTTTTCTTTATTCTCTGAAACCAAAGACTATGTATAGATGACGTGTTAGAAGCCCGCCCACCAGTATGATCTGCCTTTTCTACTGGACCTCTAGTCTTTTGGTCATGTGATCACAACTTTGGTGCTACCCTGCATCATTACCCTACCACTAGGCCCCAGCACTTTGGACCAGGTACATTCACCTGAAACAAGGCCGGTCAAGGCACAGGCTGGTGGTTTTCACAATGCGACAGGCACAAAAACGGAGTTAACCACGTCCATCTTTCACAGCGAAGAGAGGCACATCCTGAGCTGCTGGGTCAAGGGTGCTGGGCCAAGCCTAGACAGAAGGCCAAGGTTGACCTGGAGAAGCTGAGATTGTTTAGGAAGAGGAACAAGAAAGTGAACAGAGAAAAGTGACGTAGAGAGAAGAGGATGGAGAAGGATGCAGGAGAAGGGTGGGAGAGAGAGAAGAGGAGAGAGAGAGAAAGAGAGAGAGAGAGAGAGAGAGAGAGAGAGAGAGAGAGAGAGAGAGAGAGGAGAAAGCAATCTTGTGGACCATAAGAGGAAGACAGAAAGAATCCTTGCCATGGATCTTCCTGGTTTTCTAGACTCTCAGGTTCCCCTCTAATTCCTCTCATGGGCATCCTTCACCACCCAGCCCATCATGCAGCTTGAGCAGCCTCTGGTTATCCTGACTCTTTCTTACCTCTGCTTCTTCTAGTCCTTTTAGTCCCATTGCCTCTACGCTTACCTGAGACCCAGAATTCCAAGTTCTCCTGGCCAGTGCTTCATTCCAGCTGCCACAAACTCTCCACCTACAGTGTTTGGTCCCTAATATCTCTCAGCATGTTACTTCCTTGCCCTTGGTAGTTCTGCAGTGGTCTCAAGACGAAGTCTAACTCAACAGAGATTCAAGGACACGCGTGTTTTGAGTTTCAGATGTTCTCAAAATAGTCTCTCCCACCATGAAAACCTTGCATGGGCAAGACAGGTCTCTCCTGGAAGTGTGGAGCTCGATTCTCACATCTTCCACGGCTTCCCTCCTTGCTTCTAGAAAACTCACCTCCTTCTTCCCTTGTGTCTCCTCCTTTGCATCTTCCCCCATGACTCTCCATTTCCACCTTTCCTCTCATGAGAACTAATTGATGCCTTTCTTCCCAGATGTTATTGTATTTAGTAACATCAGGTTGGCAGGTTGACATCAGCCACAAAGGGAATATTTACACCAGAGAGATTGGCAAGACAAATCAGGTCTCCCCCGTTCCCCATGGGGAGGTGGTTAAACGTTCATCACCTCCCTGTGAGCTCTCGCTGCACTAAGGAGGGCAGCCAGCACATCCAAGCTCACACAGCCAGTGGGCAGTAGCACGAGTCGAGCCCTGACACCTTTGCGTCATCACTCTTTTCACGGGGAAACGGCGGCATTAATTAGGACGTCAATGGTCCCTCCTAATAGATAAGAATGTGCACGAGCAACGACATAGATTATACAAGACAAACAGATGCAGGATCTTCAAGTGAATAGCTAGCTTTTGTTAAAAGAGGAACGTCCCAACTTCCCTTCACTGATGGGTCCCCCTGTACCCACCCCATCCTCCCAACCAGGGAGGCAAGAGGGAGGCTTGGGAGGTGGCTGTAGCTCCTTTAGTTTCGCACTAGAGGGAGGACAAAGGCATTCAGTCAGTTTCCCGGATGCTTTGGACTCCACTTTGCTCTATAATTAGTGTCTATTTGTCTCCTTAACTTAAACTGGGTTTTAGCAATTTAGAGTCAGGGAGCCCATGTTATTTCAGATATGTAATTGAAATCCCTTTCTACTCCTCTGGGAACTTGGGATGTTGCTTCACGCGGCTGAATGATAAAGATGCAGGGCCCTGATCACAGGCAGATAAGTAGGCTAGTTGATTAGGATGAATCCCACAGGCAATCCCTAATCTACTAGTCTGTTTGTTAACTATCTGTCTTTTTAGGTTATTTGGTTTGCATAATATGATAATATAATAATTGTGCCGGCTCTTTAAAGGTGGAAACGAACCCAAATTGAAGGTAAAACAGGCACAGCTGGTGTCTGATCAATTGACCACCGATTTTATTGAGCATCTATTGTTTGCACAGCACTAGGTTAAAGATAGAAGAGAATCTGATGCCCAGTCTGTGGTCTTAAAGAGCTAGCAGAGGCAATAGACATGCACACAGAAAAAAAAATTGATAGAGACTCTGAGGTTGTGAGTATCGCTGTTACTAAATGTATGAACCAGACCAAAGTGTTAGGAAGCTAGTCAAATATTAGAAGCTTGAAGGTCACCACGTATGGATTCTCCCTCGTCAACTTTGAGATCCAAGTTTATGTCTATCCGCAGCCACATACTAATTTTAGGGAAGGGAAAAGTATCACAGTTGCTTCTCCTTAAGATTTGAAATACTGCAAGACACAGAGGGAGATGGAGGTTGAGGGACTTTGTTGCGCCTCATTAAGAGGAAGCTATTTCCCCTCGGCTAGTCTATAGATTTTTTTTTCTTTAATTCTTTGAAATCTACTCTTTTACACAAGTTTTTGGTCAAAAGAATGGGATCTGAGTAGACTTCTGGACCTGGATAGAGATGTGACATTCTAAACTACCCAAAAGATTATAAGATTACAAAGATAGACTTTTGTCCCCTCCCATAGGAGTTAATCCAAATGAGCCTGTCAATCACACACCCAGAAAAATGGTCCATAGTATCAGGTTCCAGAAACTTCAAGAAACATGATATACCTGACAGGCTTAGAACTTAAGAGATATATTTATACATCGCAGAAGCCCCTCCCTCACTGGAGCTGCTTATAGGATCTTTGCCACTCAACCTGCCTGAATTCTGAGTTCTAACTCAGAAAAGCTAAAATTCCCCCCCCCCCACGCTTTCTATTTCCTTTTTCAGACACTGCCAAAGCCCTAAAGTCTTGCTAGCCAGTGTGCTGGATAGTTCTAGGTTGACTTGACGCAAGCTCGAGTCTTCTGAGAGGAGGGATCCACAATTGAGAAAATGCCTCCGTAAGATCCAGCTATAAGGTGTTTTCTTAATTCGTGATTAATGGGGGAGGGCCTAGACCATTGTGGGAGGGGCCACCCTTGGGCTGGTGGTCCTGGGTTCTATAAGAAAGCAGGCTGAGCAAGCCAGGAAGCAGCAGCACTCCTCCACAGCCTCTGCATCAGCTCCTGCCTCCAGGTTCCTGCCCTGCTCATGTTTTGCGCTGACTTCCTTCCGTGAGCAGTATGGACATGAGGGCTGAAACGAACCCTGTCCTCTCCAGTTGCTGTGGTCGTAGTATTTCATCACAGCGATGAAAATCCTAACCAAGACACACTTCCGCGCCTGCCATTCTTATCCCCCCCCTCTCTCTCTCTCTCTGAAGACTCTGTGGTGCACGTGCTTGCAGGCTTCTGTGGCCAAACCTGCCTGCTTCCTGGACTTCTGACTTAGAGATCTTAATGTTCCTCCTCTGATCCATCTTCCTCTCCCGGCATCTGCCAGGAACCCCAGCTTCTCAATTTGCTGCTGTCTCTCTACAATGCTAACAAACTTGTCTTCTGGTCTCCATCTGAGTCCATTCTTAAATTCTTTTGCCTGTGAGACTAAGAACTTTCAGAAAGAAGCCTGCATTCCCCAGTGGTAAAAGGAGCTGCTGTGATGGAGACCCGAGTCTTAGCTCACTGCAGTGCAGCTGTGCAGAACCTGGGCAACTCTCCCTTGTAAAGAACACAGAACCATCTGGTCCAAAATCAATCCTTGGCATTAAATGGTATGTCTTGCTCCCAGCATGCATCACTCAGAAATCCCTGCCTATCCTACTCAAGATCCGTCTAGAACCCTCCCTGCCCTTGGAAGTAAGACTGGTGGAAATGGACTAGATTGGATGCTCTTTCCTCCTCAGGGTACATTAATGAGTATTTCTGGAATAGTCAACATTCCCTGATCTACTGTGGGATGCTAAACTCAGGGCTGGTGCCTTACACATGGCATTTGGAACTCATTCTTCCCATAAGCACGTGGACATGAGAAAAACAGACTTAGAGAGGCAGAGGCATTGTCTAGCTGGCATTCTGACTCCACACTGCATCCTTGTCCCGTGAATGGTATCCGGGTCATTTAAAAATCCCCCATTCCATCCAGCCACATACTGTGCACGATACACAGTACACAGGCCCTGCCCCATACAGTCTGATCCTCAAGATGTGAGGGTGAGGCTGAGAATCTCATGCTGGATTTTAACAAGCTTGCTGGGTTTAGCATGCATGCACGCTTGGCAACAGGTACTGCTATCTGTTTGCATGCAGCACCTTTTTATGCCCCTCCGCCGCCACCTGAAGGACCTCTTGGGCTAGAGCTGAGTCACCTCTGGTCTCCAGCTGCCTGTGCAGTACCTGGTCCAGCCTTGACATTCCATGCGTTTCTGTGGAGATACTGAGTGTCGTGGAGGGGTCCCGCTCTCTTTGCTGGCATTCCACAGGTAGCGTATCGGGTTAGCACATCTGCTTTCAGCTGCCTGAAACACCACTCATGTGCAGCCTCTGAGGGCTAATTGGTAATATGCACAGCACGCCTGCACCTGCAGTGCCCTCGCAGCTACTCACCCAGCCTCCCTATCTGCTGGGCTCCCTGCCATTCACTCCTGACCCTGGGAAAGCTGGCTGAGTATCACTTACCTTAGTCAAGCACAAGTGGAGACATGAGAGTCACAGACAGACTCAATAGGTACCCAACTAAGACACTCCGAACAACACACAGTATGATGTCGGAAGCCCCCACCCCCAATTCGTGTGGCAATGATGTTGTACGAGTCTCACTGGGGCACAAACTGTTTCAGAGGCAACGTCCCAAGATTTTGCTTTGCTGCATGTTCACCAAGGAGTGTTGCTGGGCACTCTACAGTCACATAATGCTGCCCTGCAGAAGGTGGGCCAGATCAAGCTAAAGCAGAGCAGTTGGTGGTCTGGGATTTTCTTTAGACTCAGCATGCAAACTCTCACTCTCGTTCTCTTGACAGGCTATGCATGCAGCATCGCCCAGATGTTTCCTTTCACTCTTCCTGGGACCACTTTTTTTCTTAAAATTTCTTACTGATACGTGAGGACTCTACTTTGGAAGCCATGAGTTGGTACAGTGCCTATTGCTTATTTATAGATGGAATCAGGAAAAGACAAAGAGCCTGCTGACTCTCACAGTCAACTAGTGTTGGAAGCAGGGTCCAGGCTCCAGGGTGCTAGATTAGCTGTCAATCCCTGCATCTCACATGAGATCAACATATGCGTTTAACATTTAGTCTAGCGGTCAAGGACATTATACCTTCAACCTCCAGGAAGCATCCTTCTTCTCCAGAGTCCAGCTGTTTGTTCACTGCATCCAGAGGTGAGACACTAGGCATCCATGGAGTGTTCAGTCTTCGGCACGCTGCAGCTTGCCTGACCGTTTTACTCTCTACCCCTCTAGGGCCCCACAGAGGTTAAAGAAACACACAGCAGAGAGGCTGGGGCTTCAAGGGACTGGAGGCTTTGAGAAGTCAGCCAATTTGTCTGCATCATTTAGATAGCAAAGCAATAGTCTGGAGCCTCTGAATTCAAGACTTCAGACTTCTGCTCCACACACCCTTTGGCTACAGGACCCTTGTGTAAGAGGCAGAGTCTGAAGTCTTCCCACTGTACCTGGCCAGGATGCTTAAAAGTCTGAGGAATTCTTTTTGTAACTCGGCGCAGGGCAGAGCTTACTAACCTTGCCCCTCAGGGACAGGAAGCGCAGGGAGTGATATATTCCCTCCGGTGGGACAATGTGTCTAATTCCTTCTTGGGGCCTTTCTAGTGCTTTGGCCTCAATTATGTTCCACACCAGCAAGTGACACAAATTAATTATCTTCAGGGAAAAGAAGGGCTTTCTTTTATCTGTTTGAAAGTTGTCACCTTCTTGTTTCAAGGATTGACCTCATAACCTCCAAGGAAGGATGGAGATTATGGCTGCCAGTGGGTTGGATGGAGGAGGGTGAGGGATGACAAGCAGAAAGAGGGCAAAGAGGGAGAGGACGAAGGGTGGGAGAGATGAACAGGCACAGGGCATAAGAGCCTGTGCAATACTAAGGGCATGGGAGCAGAGGGTTAAACACTGGGCCAGGCTGTGGCCCATGGAGGCTTCTGGGTCTCCAGGAAGGCTGAACTACATAAGCAGAGTGCTAAACGTTTTAGAAGATGTAAGCTCCATGACAGAGGGGACTGGCCTTGTTCAGTTTACCGATGTGCCCATGTGTACCATGGTGACTGGCGCACAGAAGACTCTCGATGAAGCTCAATCTGTTGAATGGATGGATCAGCCTGTAGACATTGGCTAAGCGAGTAAGTCGGGGAAAGCCATCTGAGGGGGAGATGGCAGTGTAAACAGAGACAGTTGGAACGACCGTCAGTTCTCTACAATTAGTGCAAGTGTGTTGAGGGTCGGGGGCAGATGTGAGTAGGGACAGACGAGCAAGGTCTGATGAGTTTGTCCTGGGTATCTCTGATAAAGAGGAAATATTAGCAAATTGCCTATAATCCTGTTTCATCAACAGTTGCTCTATGAAGGATATAAATAGGCTCCAAAGGTTTCATAAGGTCCCAGATTAGGAATCTGACCCTGATGCCGACCTGGAGCCCTGTGATATCTCCATAGTGGGTGTGTAGTCCTACAGTCCTGCCCAGAGATTGTTCTATAGCACAGACGGGTTTAGACAGGGAATCTGTTAGAAAGAAATTCTGTATAGAGTTCTTTCAAAGGCGAACAAGGTGATCTTTTATCTTTTCTTTCCGTCCTCGTGTATATGTGGTGTCCATGTGTGTGTTCACATATGTATGGGTGCACATGTGTATACAGCTGTGCATGCACGGGGAAGTCCAGGATTTACATCAGGTCTCAGCCTGATCACTGAGGCATGGTCTCTCAGTTCAACCCAGAACTCACCAATACAACCAGTCTACCCAGCCCACTTGCTCCAGAGATCCCCTGCCTCTACTCACTGGCATTGCAGGCAGTCACCATACCCACCTCACACTTGTGAGGCAAGCTGGAGCCAATATCATCAGTTTTCATTGTGTGCTCTTTCCATCCCCCATTCTTCTCAGACAATGGCCTCCCTAAGGATGGTGACCAGCAAAGAGTAAAGAACTGTGTTGTTCTGTTGTAGTAAGGTTGCTTGTTTGTCCTGGCCATCCAGCAGCTCAGACCCAAAATAACCTCACAGAAACTATATTATTTAAATCATTGCTTGGCCCATTGACTCTAGCTTCTTACTGGCTAACTCTTAATCTTAATTTAACCCATCTCTATTAATCTGTGCATCACCACAAGGTTGTGGCCTACCAGTAAAGTTTCAGTACGTCTGTCTGCAGCAGTGGCTACATGGTTTCTTCCTTGACTCTGCCTTCTTTCTCCCAGCATTCAGTTTAGTTTTCCCTGCCTACCTCTATTCCCTGCGCAGGCCCAAGACAGTTTCTTTATTAACCAATGGTATTCACAGAATACAGAGGGGAATCCCACATCACTGTTCCCACTGTTGTTCCAGGCTAAAGGAAAATGCCCTAAACAAGTCTACAAGTAGGCTGGGCTAAAGACCTGGGCACTCGCCAGTGCATCTTCTACAGGGAGGTATGGTGAGGAGAAGGGGCTAGCCTCCATATGAGACAGGAAACCCAGCAGGGCCTGAAGAGTGCAGGGATGAACTAGTCTCTACAATCCTCAGATTTGCCTTGTGCTGAGGCACTGGGAGGTGAGGAGGCAGGGGCTGTGAGGCCCAATAAAACAGAGTGTCAACCCTGGATCTGCCACATGGTAGGTAAATGGATTAGGATATCGCAATAAAAAGCAAATTGTGTGTGTGTGTGTGTGCGCGCGCGCGCGCGCGTGTGCGTGTGCGTGTGCGTGTGTGTGTGTGTGTGTGTGTGTGTGTGTGCAATGAAAGGAAAGGGAACTTAAAGGGGATATAAAAGGAGGGGAAGAGATCTTCAGGCAGGGGAGAAGGGACAATGGGATCCATGTGACATGAGACCAAGGGACTCTTTAAGAGATGACTGCAAGAGGGGAGTGGGAAAGGGTTAGGACAGTGGAAGAGGGGAGCTATAGAAACAAAGTATGCTGATGTGAAGATGCCAGAAGGAAAGCCATTACACTGTGTTCTGAAAACTAAGTGTTTTAAATGCATGTAGAATACTATACACTTTCTGGGCAAAATCTTGTCCAAGCCTCACCGTACTAGAAGATAATCCGGGATCTGGTAGTTCCATTGTTCAGATGAGGAAACTAAAGGTCAGAGAGCGAGCCTCAGTCACCCTGGACAGTAGGTCTGAGACCGCTTCATTCTGAATGCTTGACCTCTCGTGTGCTGCAGGAACAGGAGAAGCCAAACCTGCCAGCAAGATGCCTCAATCTTAGCAAAAAAACTGAGAAATCCAAAGCTGGGCAGCCATGGATTTCAGATCCCTTTGGTCTTGTGCTAAGGGGTTTGGGGATGGTAACACTAAGCTTCATTAACATAGAGGTGGGGACCCCAAGACTTCTGAGCTGCCTTCCCAGCTTCCTGGGTGCCCTGCCCACTGCCCTTCTCTCCCAGACTGCTGCCTAATTATAGAGCTGTAGATGCAAATTATTCTAATAACTGGTGCTAATTTATACACATTTACATATAATTTGCAATTCACTTGCTGTCCACATTAGGTCAAACTTCACTAATTCAGACCAAAGAGAGGAAGCCTAATCTGGAGTGGGGAGTGCAGGTTATGGAAAGCGCCAAGAGTTTATCACCATTGAGTTTCCTCTCTGGCAGGAGCAGCTGCTTTAAAATGAGACACACGAGGTTAAAACAGGCATCTTCAAAATGCTGCTTGAAAAATCTTTAAAAACCTTCCTCCCAAAGCTGGGTTCTCAGAAGTTCAAAAGCCAAAAATTAATTCCTTTTATTTTTCTTTGATTTCTCTATTTTCTCCGTGGAAAACAACAGCAAGCGAGTAAAAGTGCCCCAGCCTCTGCTTGCCCTGGCTGAGCTCAGGAGTGCGATGGGACTCCACAACCACCTCCCTTTGCAGCGATCTTCTTCACTAGCACAAAAATCCCCTGGTTCAAAAGTGAAAGGGAAAACAAGTCAGAAGGTGATTGGGCATATATATTCATGGATCACATAGGCAGTAAACACAATCCCAGAAGGGCGATGAGTCTCTAGTGCTTAAGGGACATGCTAGGTGGTAGCTTTAGGAAAAGAGATCCTGTGTGCTGTAGTTTGAATGTTTAATGCCCCCATAAACTGAGGGTTGCAGCAGGTCCGGTAGTGCCATTTTGGAAGGCTGTGGAACTTTTAGGAGATAGAGCCTTACTGGGAAAAGGGAGACATGGGGATGGACTTTGAAGTTCAATAATCCAGATGCACTTCCTGTCCACTCTCTGCTTCCTCACTGTATGTGATGCAACCAACTGCTTCATGCTCCTACCCCTAGGCCTTCCCAGCTGAGAAGGACTTAACCTCTTCAAACTGTAAGACAAAAACATGCTCCTCCTTTAACCTGCTTTGTATCCATCATTTCATTATAGCAGCAAGAAAAGCAACTGATACATTGCACAACAATCAGTGAACACACACAAATCTGTACATTATCTAGAAGCAGACTCAGAGTAGAGGTTCTTGCTCAAATGACTTGTTGGGCAAGAGAAGAGCAGCTTAAATGCTAGGGCAAACGTGGTTTCTACTGGCTTCAGAGGGAGTCCACAAACAAGTAGTCACAGGAAACATGAAATCCTCCGCAGAAATACCAACCTAGAGAATCTCACTCTACCTCTGCCCCATGCCAGGCACTCACTGAGCTCAGCTCCTAGAATCCAGAACCTGCAATCCATCAAGTCAGGTGGGCAAAACACACATTTGGTCAGGCACCACCAGGATCTGGTCTAGTCTGCCTTCGAATCTGAGCCAGTTGCTTGTCCCTATAACCTTATTGCATTCACACAGGGCATCTCTGGAGTCCTGATAGATTGCAGTTCCAAGGTTATGTGTATTGTTCTCTTTTCCTTATCTAACAAATACTTCAGGTCAGTTAACTTTATTTACAATGCCTGTTTACTTAGCTCTAGATCCTGGAGGCTCAGTGTCATGGCACTGCCATTGGTTCAGTTCTGGTGAAGAACATGCAGTGCAGGGTGTCTCAGAGTTGGGAGCACATGTGGAAGGAGATATCACACCTCAAAACTGGAATCCAGGGAGACTGGCAGGGACAGGTTCCAGCTTTCACATACCCTTCTGGTGAGAACCAGTCAGGATGTCACCAACAATGTATTAATCCTTTCTCACTGGTCCAATTAACATGATACCATCAATTCAGAAGGACATTCTGATGCATTGTAGGCTGTCCAAAGAGTCTAGGACACTTTAGATTACATTAGGAACTAAGAATTAACATTCTCCGTGAGACAAGACCATGGATGTATATTGTCAGCTATTTCATATTAATGCAAGCCGTGTTTTATCTTTCTTGCTGATGGGCTAAGAAAATGCATTCACCAGATCAATAGAAACATAGCATTTACCCAAGGCTATGTTAATCAACCCTCGTGAATCTGGGATGACTGGTACAGTAGCAGCTACAACAGGGACTCCTGTTTGGTCAGTTTTGTAGCAGCTTAGTCATCTACCATGAACCACTGTCTGCTTGGGCTGTGCAGAGGCCAAACTGACGAAGTACACAGAAACCACTTGCCCTGACTAACACTCAGGAGTGCCGCTGACCTCAGCATCTTTCCAATGAGTTAGGATGTCCCTGATTTTTGTCATCCTCCCTGGAATAGGATATCAAATTTGATTTCCTGCCCAGGTGGAGGGTAGGAACTTTCATGGCCTTTGTAGTTGCTAGTCCTTTGTTCTATATGTCAAAACACTAATGTCTTTCTAAATATGTATGTCCCAATTGTATGTCAATAATTAGGGAAATACCCAACAAGTAGGTCATTTTGAGATACACCAACAGATTACCTGGACATTTCTGACCTCTCTAAGAAGGGTGCTGTTTTAGTTAGAATTCTCTAGAGAAACAGAACAGATAGAATGAATGAATATAAGGGCAGGGTAAACTGCAGCATGTCCCATTGAATTGATGCTATCATGTTAACTGGACCAATGAGAAGTGACATCCTTATTGGTTCTCACCAGATGACTATGTGAAAGTTGCAGTTTGGCCCTGCCAGTCTCCCTTGAATCGGGTTTTGAGGCGTGATCAAGCTCTCCTCCCACATGTGCATGACAACTTTTTCACCTGAATGGAAATTATATATATATATATTATAGTGTCTTACAGGTTATGTTATGCAGGTCATAGTCCAACTAGTCAAACAGTGGCTGTCTCCCAATGGAGAGTCAAAGAATCCTGTTCCGTCTAGGAGGTGGGGGTGCCTCTGCTGGTCTTCACTATATACCAAAATCCCAAAGAAGTCGATTTGAATGCTAGTGAAGGAACGAGCTGGCCAGTGAGAATGAGAGCAAGCAGACATAAAACAGGGGCTTCCTTCTTCCATGTCACCAGAAGGTAAAGGGAAAGCTCAGGTTTTAGGTGGACCTTCTCAACTCAAAAGATGCAGACTAAGGATCGGTCTTCCCACCACAAATGTTTCAATCAGGAAAAATCCCTACATAGGTGTACCCAACTGCCTGGGTTCTAGTTTATTTCAGATGTAGTCAAGTTGACAACCAAGAATAGCCATGACAGGTGCATTAATCTTTGTGCCTCTAGACATCAGGGTCAACTTGGCCCTTGCCTCCAATGAACCTCAAAAAGGCTATGGGGATTCCAATATTCCAGAGCTTGGCTGTGCAAATAAGTAATTCTCAGTCCTATGAGAAAGCACTGGGATGGTCACTGGGGTCCATCTCCCAAGCTTAGAGTGTGATAGCAGCCTCAAGTCTGGAGACCAAGTAAGGGGTATCAACTGTCAGAAATTGAAAATTGGGCCTTCTCAATCCTTACTGGTGCCTCTCTGTCTCTCTTGCCTCTAAGAGTGCCACCATCTAGGGACCATTTTAGAAATCAGTGCAAGCCGGGCTCTCTTACAGCCATTGCTGGCCACGATAGTAATTATATACGCCTTGCTTTCTGACAGTGAGGTGTGACCAGCTAGCCTCCGGCATTATGGGATTCAGTGAACTGAGCGATACGATCTCCATCAGCCCTCCTCCTGAGTCCTCTGTCCATGTGGGTACCCTTCAGTAATACCTTCCTCATCACCCTAGTGAAAGAGTTCGCCAGGCCTCATGGGACAAACAGAGCTAGCAGACCTTCTGGAACTGTGTGATGGAGCAGCCCTAGGAACCCACTGGGGTCTCCCAGTGTCTGCCTGCTTGGCTTTCCATCACTATGTTGGTAATCATTTGGTTTCATGTGGGCCATTGTTTGAGCCAAGCTTCTAAGAGACATCTCAGGAGGGTCTCAGAACTCAAACTTGGGGTCCTTGCCAGAGTGTTGTATCTTGTGTAATGGGAGATTACCTTATGTTGACAAAGCTCTCCGTATCCAGCTTTCTGGCCTCCCTCCAGTCCAGACCGGCTCTTGGTTCCTGGTTCTCCTGCAGCGCAGCCAGGTCCTACAGCTTTGGATAGAATCCTCTAATCCCTTAACAGGCCCAGGAATCCCCCAGGCTGGCTCTGTTGAAATTTGGCCTCAGTTTATGGTCTGGAGTCCAGGAGGGGAGCTGGGAACAGTCCCCAACCCGGAGAGCAATCATGGAGCTCTCACATCAAATGAAAGACTTCCATACAATCTGCAAGCAGAGACCGCTGTCCCTTTGCTGTAGAGCATGCGGATATTCCATCGCAAGCGTGAGGGTCCATGCTGTGCCTTCCAGTGCCTTGTTTACCGTGCAGCCAGCCCAGGCTGGGAAGTCAGGTTTTCTAAAGTTCTGTCATTCTGACAGTCAAATCCACGGCTGGCTTTCTTCCCGCCTGCTCTGGCTACAGGCATGGAGGTTCTTTCTAAATGCTGACACCTTGCTTTAAATAGTTAATTATAACTTCAGGCCTGCCATTTTCTCCCTTCAACAAATCAATGCCACTTAGCTCAAAATCACCCAGTTCTCACAATCCATTTTTTACCCGTCTGCAGTCTTGTATTAAGGACTCAATTGGGTCTCTCACCCCAAAGTTAAATGACAAAACCCCAAACTCCAGCATAATTGTATTTGAAGATAAAAACTTTAAAGAGCTAGTTAAGGTAGAACAAGATTGGGCTTTACTCCCAAATGGCTGTTGATGCTATAAGAAGACAAAGGGACATAAGGGAAGTCCATGCACAGAAGAGTGACTAGGAGGTGGCCTTCAACTCAAGGACAGCAAGTGACCACAGGAGAAATCAAGCCAAGAAGCCCCTTGCCCTTGACTCCCAGCCCCCAGCAGTATGATAAATAAATCTGTGGTGTTGAAGCCCCCAAGTTGCTGGGCTTTCCCTGCCTGCTCCAGCAGACTCAAGCACGTTCTGGCTTTCCTAGGCATGGAGCCAACCATGTAGTGACAGGTTCACTAAGGGAAGGTGTCAGCCCTCACACTGGCTTAGGCTTCAAGGGGCCACCAGTACTTCACCCACCACCAGCCAGGGGATCTTCATGGCAACCTAGTCCTGGCCTGTGTGCCTTAGTGCCCGTTTCCATTTGGGTTTACACGCTCACAATTTGGTAATGCTCTTGACACTAAATGTAAAAACAGAACCAGGACAAGGATGCTTCTTCAAACTGCCTATCAGGGATGATGCTCAGAAAAGGGATGATGGAGGTAAGCTGCCTCAGGAAGAGAGCTGAGCAAGAGTGACTCCTCACTGGGAACGGGCCTCAGACTCATCTCCTGGGTAGCTCAAAGGTGTTTGTCTTACCTTCAGCAAGATCACTGCCCTTTTACTCCCATGTTAGTTATTAATTGTCAGCAGAGGTCTGCCACCAAGGAAGGGACAATAAGTTCACAGCCTCTAGGGAGAGCAGCTCCCCATTGGTCAAGGGCAAACCTCTAGAAAAGCAATCTGAAATATTTTAAGGCAACAGTTAGAATAGCTGGATAAAGGGTTGATCTTTTAGTAAATAAAGGATCTGGGTGGAGCACCAGCAGCATCTAGTATGGATAGTAGATGGATGAATAGAAGGAAGAATGGGAGGATGGATGAATGGGTGGATGGTGGGAGGGTGGGTGGGTGGGTGGATGGATGGATGGATGGATGGTGGATTGGTGGATGGATGGATGGGTGGGTGGGTAGGTGGATTGTGGGTGGGTGGATGGATGGTGGATGGGTAGATGGATGGGTGGGTGGGTGGGTGGATGGATGGGTGGGTGGGTGGATAGGTGGATGGATGGGTGGATGGTGGATGGGTGGATGGATGGATGGATGCGTGGGTGGGTGGATGGGTGGGTGGATGGATGGATGGTGGGTGGGTGAATGGATGGGTGGTGGGTTGATGGATGGATGGTGGGTGGGTGGGTGGATGGATGGTGGGTAGGTGGATGGGTGGATGGATGATACATAAGAAGCTTGCAAAGATGAAAGAAATGTAAACCTGCTGTTGGAAAATAATAGCCTCCTTGTATTAGACCCCTCCTACCTTGACCCTCTGGGTACCTAGTATACCATTAGACATGGTGAACATGGTAATGAGGACTTGAAAATACGCTGTGGTAACACCAAGGAGAACCACTGTTATTCTGGTTCATGTGCAAGCAGACCCTGAGCTGAATTAACATGCCAAAAGAAAGGCAAGACCAGGCAGAGGGGAGAGAAGACTCAGACAGTCCCATTAATGGCCTTATCTGATGCCAGTGGAACCCGCTGTCTCAGGCTGACTCCTACCTGAGGAGTCCAGACCTTCTCATTGGCATTAGCATGAACCAATCAGCTGACCCACAAACAGCACATTGTCCATTACCATCAAGAGGCATGGTCCAAGTGGGGGAAGCTTCCCACCATGAGAGGGCAAGTGGCCTGGATCGTGAGGGAGGGGGGAATTCTTTCACTGAACCTGATACAGCCACGCTCTGTTCTTCAATGCCAGGGCAGGAAGTGCTCAATGAGGCTGTTTTACACTAAAGATTTTTTGTGGAAAGAAACAATTAGGAACGATTAACTAAGATACCTGTTCTCTCTCTTTTGTTTTTCCTTTTAAGAACAAGCTGGAAAGTCTGCCTTAATTAACCTGCTTTTCATCTGGAAGAGGATCTCTGAGCATATCAGCCTGCCTGGAGACAAATGGGAAGGAGCTTGTCAAACATTCCTACAAGGACAGGAAAGGGAAGTCGGGAGGGCAAAGGTCAGCTTGGAGGACTGCTCAGACTCAAATAACTATCTGCAACTCACTAATTGGGCTGCCAAAATATTTCAGGGTAAAGAGGAGAAAGGCAGATAAATAGTTTTGCAGCAAAGGGTCAATGGGGGCTCAGTGAAGAGGTAGAGTCAAATCCCTCCATCAAGTGTGGTCTGGGGATTAAGTGGTTATGGATGAGACTGGGGTAGCTGGTAGCCATGGAACCTCCTGTTTCCATCTCAAAGTCGAGACTACACACCTCTGCTTCATCTCACCCCTCAGCATGACGGTACTACAGGGCAAATTGCTGGTTGAGAGCCGGGAAGGTGTGTTACTAAGTACAGGTTACCAAGGCGACTGAGAAGGCCAAGTCAGGGGGAAGAGGCTCCTGGTGCTTCTTCAGAGGGCAAGGCCAGGGTCCCAAAAGGAAATGAGAGGCCACTGCAGTGTCACTAGCGGAAGGCAAAGAAGACAATGTGGTTTGTGAACAGAGGAAGCTTAAGACGGAGACTAGATTATGTGAAAGCAAAAAGAGGGCATGTTTGCCTGTGCCTTCTCTGCCCCATCCCTAGTCTTGCTCACCTATACTCCCCTTAGCAAATCAGGTGGGCCATGAAGTATGTCCCCATCACGCTACTCCCTGGAATGAACCTCTGGCCACTGTATTAAGTGAGCTTCCAGAGACCAGCAGGCAAGCTGCAGATCCACTCAGTCTCCATTGACTAATTCTTCTTCCTACCTCCTCCCTGGTTGTCCTGTGAAAAAAGTCTCTGGAAGCCAGGCTGGGTGATGTGGGAGGTCCTTCTGTCTATGTGTTGCTTTTATTTTTTTAATGAATAAAGAACTGCTTTGCACCTATAGCAGAGCAGGGTGGGGTGGAGCAGAGGTAGGCAGGGAGGACTGGGCTGAATGACGGGAGAAAGAAGGGCGGAGTCAGGGAGACAGATGCTGGGAATTTTACCCAGTAAGCCACAGCCACATGGCGATATACAGATTAGTAGAAATTGGTTAAATTAAGATGTAAGAGTTAGCCAATAAGAAGCTAGAGCTAATGGGCCAAACAGTGATTTAAATAATACAGTTTCTGTGTGGTTATTTTGGTTCTGGGCAGCTGGGATGAACAAGTGGCCTCTCTCCTTCAACAACTGGGATGACCTGAATGTTTTAGAAGAATAAATCTCTGCCCAGGAGTCTGTGTAATTCAGTTCTCTGCTCCTATCTCAAGCGCCAAGTTGGAAGTAGGCCTAGTTCAAACCCCACCTCTCCATCTTCTCTCCTATAGGAGACACAAACTATAAGCAAACACCTACACTGTAAGTGACAGACAGCATGCCACATGGATGCAGAAAGTAATGCAGCCTGGGGATGAAGGGAGAGGGAGGTCTCTGTCATGAGTTCTGAGCTTTTAAGGGTAAAGTAATTGATGGCAGAAAAGGAAGCGAGAAAAGAAATGATAGTAGCCAGGGGCAGCTGTACAAAGGTATAAGGCTTGGGCATTCTGCTGTAGATGTATTCAGAGAATAGTAGATAATCAGACACAGCCGAGTGCAGTCTGCAAGAAGGAATAGAAAGAGATTGTAGGAGTCTGCGAATGTATGAATCTAAAGGTTTCAGATGTGGAAACCCCAATGAATGCTTTTAGGAAGATTTTTATGGAGTGGTCTCATTAGATTTAGATTGCAAAAATACCCTTCCGGTGACCCCAAGGATGGCGGACAAGAGTGGAGGCAGTTAGGAGCGAGGAGGCTATTGACCTAGAGAAGGAAGAGCAAGCCGGGCGGTGGTGGTGCACGCCTTTAATCCCAGCACTCGGGAGGCAGAGGCAGGCGGATCTCTGTGAGTTCGAGGCCAGCCTGGTCTACAAGAGCTAGTTCCAGGACAGGCTCTTAAAAAGCTGCAGAGAAACCCTGTCTCGAAAAACCAAAAAAAACAAAAAAAAAAAAAAGGAGAAGGAAGAGCAAAAACAGGCCTGGGAGTGGTAGACAGCACCTGTGTGAGTTTAGGATGTAAAGCTCTCCTCACATGAGGTGGGTAGGAGTTGCCATAGCACTGCTGAGGGCTGCAGCTGGAAAGGGCTACAGGCAGCAATCACAGCCTTCCTTGATTTCATCTGCTGGCGGTTCTTCCTCTAAGAGAGTAGTGCGGTGGGCATTTAGAAGCACAGATAAGCAAGGCATCTTATGACCTTGACTGTGGTCACGTGAGAAGGCCACTTCTGCTTTGTCACCTTTTTTTAAGTCTGTGTGTGTGTGTGCGCATGTGTGTATGTTTGTGTGCATGTGTGTATGTTTGTGTGCGTGTGTGTGTGTATGTGTGTATGTTTGTGTGCATGTGTGTGTTTGTGTGCGTGTGTGTGGTCACGTGAGAAGGCCACTTCTGCTTTGTCACCTTTTTTTAAGTCTGTGTGTGTGTGTGTGTGTGCGCACGCATGTGTGTATGTTTGTGTGCATGTGTGAATGTTTGTGCGTGTGTGTGTGTGTGTGTGTGTGTGTGTGTGTGTGTGTGTATGTACGTGCTCATGGCCAAGCATAATGTACCACATCATGAATGTGGAGGTCAGAGGACAACGTGAGGGAGTTGGTTCTCTCCTTCCACCATGTAAGTCCTGAGGATCAAGCTCAAGTCATCAACCTTGGTGTCAATGACCGGTACCCCATGAACCATCTAACCAGGCCTCCATTTATTTAGTTTTACTTTTTAGTTTTAGTTTTTGTAAGAGAGTAGAGGGCTGGGCTTGTCTGCTTCCTTAGAAGAAAGCTAAGAAGAGAATCCTTGTAGAACTCAGAAAATAAGGTCAGATCTGCCGAGTTCATTTTAGACTGAAAACACTGACACCCACTGTGCCTACTCAGACCATACACCATTGTCTAATTGGGTGACCAAATATCATGATTTGTCTAGAGAAGTCCCGGGTTATACTTTGTACCCTGTTTTGACCATTGGCCTCGTCATTTCTACTCTTAGAAGTCATCAAGTTTTGGGTGAAAACTATGCTGGCCTTCCATATTATTAGCTTGCTCATGAAACGCCCCCGGTGGCCCGTGTTTAAACACTTGGTGGCCAGATGATCCTGCTATGTGGAGAGGTTGTAAAACCTTTAAGAGGTGAGGCTGGGTTGGCTGGAGTAAGCCACTGGGCGTGGACCATGAGGGTGATAGCTCCACCCACTTACAGGCTAGCCATTGCAAAGGTTAGAGCAGGCCTTAACAGAAAGCCACAGCCTCCATGTCCTGCTTCCTCTGACCTGTGAGCCAAAGCAGATCCTCCCTTCCTGGCGGCTGCTTTATGTTTGGTGTCTGCTCACAGCAGCAGTAAGTAGCTGATAGTCACATCAAACACAGCCTTCTCTTCTCCTGAGTCCGGATACCACCCCACCGCCTTTTTCCACACAGTCCAGTCTCTCAGCCACAGCTATCAATCAGCCTGACTGTGAAATCTACTGGCCACCTTATTAGAAAGAAGAAGGCAAGTCTAATGTTGCCTGGGCCATGTAGACATGTAATCTGACCTCTCTGAGCCTATATGTCTTCATTAGACAATTATGGGTGGCATTTACCTACTGGGATTATTAGTTTTGCCAATAATCACCTGGGAAGAGGATATCAACAATAAAGTGTCTAGATTAGGTCAGCCAAATAAGGGGCATATCTGAGGCTGTCTAGACTCTGTTGATTGATGGGAGAAGCCTAAAAAAGTGGATGGTGCAATTCTTTGGGTTTGGATCCAGGGTTGCATAAAGGGGAGAAAGGGTGCCGAGAACAAGCAAATTCATTTTGCCCTTCTCTTGATCACAGATGTGAATAGCTACCTCCTGCATCCCTATGTGATAGGAACTTTAACCAGGAACTGTGAGCTAAAGTAAGGTCATTGTCCCCTAATTGTGTCGAGATATCTTATTACAGCAACAGGCGCTGAAACTACCTACCAACACCTACTGACAGGGCTGGTGTGAGCATCCAGCCAAAAAGTTCTGAACAACGGAAGGTGTTTTGTAATTAGTCAAGGGCAGAGTCTCGGGGCTCATGGTACCATCCTTGCCCCTGCTGCCTTTGGAGACTGCATCTCCTTGAACAAGAGGCTGCTGACGCCAAACTCCTCCCGGAGTTTAGACCTCTCCTCCCCAATCCTTCTTTCCTTTGGAGACAGACAGGAAGGCCCTGCAGGGCCCCTACCCTTCAGATCAGCTTCACCATGAAGCAAAACTTCTCTTTGTACTTTAACAAACATACGTCTCATATTGACGATCCCCAGGGACCCTCAACAGCACCACACATGCGGCTTTGAAGTTGAGAGTGTGTTTAATGCGCAAGGGCCCTGTCGTGGTTCAAGGACAGTATTTTTAAGTCCCAGGAAAGACAAGAAGTTTTGATCGCAGAAAAAAAAAAAATGACTTGAATGATAAAAGACCATAATGGTAGGCGCCATTGAAGAGGGAGTAGGGGACAGAACAACTGACTGGGATGTCTTCTCTCCCAGCTACAGCCAGATCTTAGCCTCAGCAAGATTCACTTCCTTCGCTAACGGTAGGCACAGGAGGACAGTGGGCAGGAAAAGGACCCAAGCTAAGGCATGGAGGACTCCCGGATGAAGACATGGTATGGGGCAATGGCCTCCTGAGAAACCTCCTGGTTGGCAGGAGAAGTCGCTGACCAAATCATGAAGCCTAAAGATGTCAGCACAGGGGCTATTGGCTGATCTAGATTTATCTGAAAGGGCATAGCCATTGTTCCTCTCTCTCTCTCTCTCTCTCTCTCTCTCTCTCTCTCTCTCTCTCTCTCTCTCTCCCTCCCTCCCTCCCTCCCTCTCTCTCCCTCTCCCCTCCCTCTCTGTATGCATATATGTGGGAGTGTGTAGGAAAGTCAGAAATCAGCCTACTCTGTTGTTCTTATAGGTACCACTTGTTGTTTTTATTTTTTTTTTATTTTTTTAACAGTTCTCACTGCCTGGAGCTTGCCAAGGAGGCTAGGCTGGCTGGTCTGTCAGTTCCAAGAATCTGCCTGTCTCTGCCTCCCCAGCACTAGGATTGCAAGCGCACACCACCCTCCCCAGCAAACTCAGGCCTTCATGCTTGCAAAGCAAGAACCTTACCAGTGAAGCAATCTGCTCACCTCTCACACGAGGTTTGTTAGTTCAGAGGTAAACCACAACAGCAGCACCATCGCCCACAGCTCTAATGAGAGTCCAGGCTTCGAGAAGGAAGCTAAGAGTCACTGTTATGGGGGCTCCTAGAGAAAAAATATACAGGGAAGAAAGCTCCCGGGAGTGTGGCTGGAACCTAGGGGGAGAAAAGCCTTGTGTCACCAACTAACTGTTCCGCTGTCAGAGTAACTTTCCAGATGCCCGCTCCAGGAGAGAGAGAGCATCAGAGGAGGTCACCAGTATCTTGATGGTGCCTACAATTTAATGTGTCTCTTCTTCAACCAAACTATCAGACCTCTTCTCCATACTGTTTGTTGCCCCCCTATGCCGTATCACACAGGCACACACACAAGGGGAGGCAACACCATCAGCTATCCAATTAAACAGATATTAGACTTCAGTGGCCTATCACAAAAAAAACTCAGTAGTAGACATAAAGAAATTCAGGAACCTGGGAGTTGAAATATATTTAATAAGTTTGTCTGCTATTGTCTGGGGTCTGTTTCCTGCTAAAAAATCCAATGATTTCTTGAAGTAGCTTGCTAAGTGACTTCAGACCTCTTTTAAAAAATTGTAACAGGTGACACTTAATGAGCTGAAGATGTGCAGATAGGCCCACTTGATAAATAGCCTAACGTGTTGCTCTCTCTCCCCCATACACACATCTTTTACCATTTATGCATGTGCACACACATCTGCCTCACAATAACGCTATAATGTCTATGTAAATTGGATGTTTAATATCCTTCAGATAAATGGCTTCAGAAAGAACATGGGTACAATAGTCTGTCCCTGCATTAACATGATAGGCTCTGCCTCCCAAATTGGCTCAGAGAAATTAGCAAGAAGGGAGGAAGGATCAGACAAATAATAAACCTCCTTACCTGCTCATTAATTTAATCTCCCCACCACCACCCTCACCACCCCGTCTCTGCCTGGTGGCTTCACGACTCATAAAATAACTAGATAACTTGGAAGTCCTAGATGAAAGAGAAACTAGCTCCGGAAGCTCCAAGATTAAAGGAAGGTTTTTAGGATTAGTCTTTGATTTTCTCCTTTTTTTCTCTCTTTCTCCTTCTTTCTTATTTTTTTTTCTTTTTATCTCAAAGGTGACTGAAGAGGCTTCCTCTTTCTGTGCTCCTCTCTGCTGAGCTGGTCATCCTGCCAGGGGCACAGAGGCAGAGCCCACCTGCAGATTGGGGCCTAGGGCAGAAGCTGCATGTTGGGGCCACTCCCAGAGGAAGCCGACACTCCTAGCAAGAATCCATTGCTTAGGTAACATACAGTGGTGGAAACTCTCACTCCTCAGAGTTTGGGCAAGCTGTCTTCTTTCAGACATTTTATTTATTGTGAGAAATAATGCCGGAGACAAAACCCAGGGCCTTGGCCATGCTCAGCAAGTGCTTTGCCCCTGAGCTACATTCCTACCTCTTGCAGGAAGATCCTTAGTTACTCTGTTCTGCAGCATTTTAGGAGGTATCAATGACATCATGATGTAGACCCAATAACGGGAACAAGACTGGAGACATCTCCATCACGTTCAACAGGGAATGTCTCAAAGATGTGAAACAAGTGGCAAAGAGTCTTTCAAAGGCATAGAGGCCACAACCTGACGCTAGAGTTTAGACAGTAATTTCTCAACCCACTTCTAGGGAGAACATTTGGCATCGTGAGATATAGAAGCACCTGGATGGAAGAGATGAGTAACGGGAGGGAGGGGGATCTTTGTTGATTTCTCTTACACCAAGGGCATCTCTGACATCCTCTCCAAAACCTGTCACAACGTCAGACAAGGTACATGGATACTACAGCCAGCTGGGGAATGATGAAAACAGAACAAAAGGGAGCAAAGAGCACTGGCAATGAGTTCAATCCATGTGAAGCCAAGAGGCACCAGGGAAGGAAAAAGAAAACAGAGCATCCACTGGTCCTGATGCTCCCATCAGGCAGCATTATAGTGGCTTCTCCAGTCTTGCTGATGTTTCTTACAGAGTCATCAGGTGATGTGGGAGGGTCTTCTGTTTGAGTTGATTTCATTGGTTAATAAAGAAACTGCCTGGCTCATTTGATAGGCTGGCCCTGAAGTGGGTGGAGTAGACAGAACAGAATGCTGGGAAGTTAGTCAGAACACCATGCCTCTCCACAGGGAGACAGATGCCATGAAGCCAGCCACCAGGTCAGATGCAATGAAGCTCCGGCCCAAGATGGACATACACTAGAATTTTCCTGGTAAGACACTACTCGTGGTGCTACACAGATTATTAGATATGGGTTAGTCAAGATGTGAGTAAGAGGCTGAAACTAATGGGCCGGGCACTGTTTAAATGAATACAGTTTGTGTGTTGTTATTTCGCGGCATAAGCTAGCCAGGCGGCCAGGAGCAGGGCAGCGGGAATGCAGCCTGCTGCTCCCATCACTACAATCAAGGATTCTCTCTCTTGGGATGAGCTTCTTCAAAACAACAGGAAGAAGGACCTGAGTTGGATCCCCAGGACCCACATTAAAACAAAGCCAGGTGTGATGGTGCATACTTGTAATCTAAACACAGAGGAAGAAGAGACAAGCATGCTGCTAGGGCTTGCTGGCCAAACTACCTAGTCTATTTGGTGAATCACAGACCCTATCTCAGAGACTAACTCAGATGGCACCTGAGAAATGACACCGGAGGTTCACCTTAACTGCCACACACACACACACAGGATCATCTTCATCACCAGTGTACACACATGCAAACAAATATGTGCATCCACATATGCATGGGAACAGAAAGTGACCCTTCACCAGTGCTCAGGTTCAGCAAAAGCTCAGGTAGACCCGGCATGAACAAAGGCAGAGATACTAGGGAGAGATGTGCAGCGTGGCAGCAATGGACCGGGAGTCTTCCTGGAGGGTCTCTAGGTGCCTGGATGCAAATCATTTGAATTTCTAAAGACAAAGAGAGTCTCACGGTGCATAGACCACAAGATGTTGTCTGCCGTTCACGTTCAAGTTCAGAGGCCTCACTTTGGGAAGAAAAGTTTCTCTAGCCTAAAACATCAGTTCACAAGAACGCAGTCCTGGAATCTCTTTACACTCTTAAAATTGTTGAGACTCCAAAGAACTTGTGTTTATGGAGATTATATCTATCCATATTTACTGCACCAGAAAATTTAAAGACTGAGAAAAGCTTTAAATACTTTAGTATGTATTACTTTATTCAAATATAATAACAAATTTTTATATGTGAATACAGAAACTTTTTTCATTCTCATAGCAAAATTAGCAAGAACAGTGACCTTGTTTTACTTTCTTTTTTGTTACTTTGTTTGTTTTGAGACAAAGTACTGTATGGCCCTGTCTGGTCTTGAACTCCTTTTATGTAGTGCAAGGCTGGTCTGAATTCCTGACCCTCTTGCCTCTACTTCCCAAGTGTTGGCTGCCACTACATAGGTGTGCACCACCATGCCCAGGAAACTGAGTTTTTCATTTTCAAAACTTTCTTTAATATCTGTCTTAGTAGAAATTAGCTCAATAGTTTTAGTGGGTTTTAGATAGCCTGTTGTAATATTTCTTTGCGTGAGTATTTGGATATAATATGACCTCATACAGACAAGGAGTTGGAAAAGTAAGGAGTATTTGCTTTGATTGCATTCTGATAAGTGTGGGCTCTCATGGAAATTACAGCAACACTCAACAAATGGCAGTTTCTTAAATTGACTTACAGCTTGGAGACCTTTTAATATGCTGTTACATTAAAATCCATTGATCCGTCTTATTCTTTGATGGAATTTTACAACATGAATTGATCACCTGGAAATATTGGTTACCTGTGCTTGTTTTGCAAACAGTGATATATTTCATGATTCAGTATTGGAAAATCACGTTTGCTAATATCACCTTTGACCTCACCAGCAATCTTCAAGTAGCATGATGCTCTGGGCATGTGCCTCCACTGAGACAATGTGATTGTGCCCACTGGGTAGCAGAGAAGTTGTTTAGGGAGCTTTGGACCAAGGCTGGACCACAGTCAGTGGGCTGAGTTTGGCAAATGGAGAGATAGAAAACAGAAGGTCTATTGGGAGATGCTTGGGAAATCTATAGGGAAGCCATCTTCAGGGGTGCTGCTGAAGACAAAGACAGATGGGGAACCCACAGAGCTTCCAAGTAGCCACCTTCTAAGGAGACTATCCACGAGAAAGTGCTTTGCCAAGTAAGCAAAGGCTCCTTGGGCAGCATCCCTCTAGAATGATGTGGAATTTTATCAACTTGATATAAACTTCGACACAAATATCTGGAAACAGGGAATCTTAATTTCTTGGGAGAATGTCTCCATAAAATTAATGTGTAGACAAATATGTAGGCAATTTACTTGCTTAATAATTGATGTGGGAGGACCCAGTTCATGAGGAACAGTGCCACCCCTGGACAGATGGCCCTGGATGGTATAAGAAAGCAAGCTAGGCAAGCAAGCCATGGAGAACAAGCCTGTAAGCAATGTTCCTCCATGGCTTCTGCTTCAGCTCCTGCCTCCTGGTTCCTGTTTTGAGTTCTTGCCCTGACTTCCTTCAGTGATAGACAATTACTTAAAAATTTAAGACAAAATAAATCCTTTCCTCCCCAAGTTGATTTTGGTCATGGTCTTCATCACAGCAATAGAAACCTAACTAAGACAAATGCCAAGAAAAGCTAGCCATGAGTAGGTAGCAGGCTGCCGGGAATGAGGCTCCGTGCTCATTTTATATATAAGCTGTTGGAGAGCAGCTTCATAATTTAGTGTTTATAAATTATTCAGTGGTAGCATGGCTAAATGTAAGGAGACACGCCGATAGCCAACTATGGATATAATAACTATGGTGACCCCTCATTGCCTGGCATGGAGAAGGGATGAGAGTTTTACCGCCTCGAAAGTTAGCAACATCTTATCTATGAGAAGAGAAGTTCAGAGGCTGAGCAGGCAAAGGAGTGGTCTATGTCCCCCATCAAATGGTTGCTGCCTGGCTCCTTGGTCCTTCATTCCTGCTTATTATATTCCAGGGACATTTCTTCCATGCCAGGTAGCAGTTTCACCCACAGGCAGCCCTGCAAGGACCTGAGGAAGAAAAGGGTTTTCTTCCTGACTCCAGTGATCTTGCATGTCCCTCTACCACATGATTCAAAATACGAAGTGGCGAGTTCCATTCTAGCTGGGGCATCTCACTGGTAATCGTTTCCCATGAAAGGCTTTCCCAGGAAGCTCTGCACAGCCCTATGGCAGCATCTCCCTGGGGATAGCCCAAAGAGTCATAGACGGGAGCTTCTTGGGGATTTCTGTGGGTACCACTGCTTGCTTTTTAGAATGATCAGCATGCCCCCATTGCAACAGCTTCTGGCAATTCCACTGATGAAATGCAGGCAGTCTCCCTCCAGCCAGTTTAGACCCATAGTGTATAGATGGGCTTTGGCCTCTGTTACACAGCAGGCTGCCATACAATCCACCGACTGGAACTCAAGTCACGGAGGGAGTCCCTTCCCCTCTTCCCCTCCCTTGGATAATTTCCCTTAATCTTAAAGTGTTCTTTCTTCGCATCCATTTTTGGAAAGAGTTCTTTCCTTATATAAAATCTTCCCTATTCAAATTGCTAGGTGGTTTCTCTCTCCTGGCTAGACCATGACGGATACAATATGCATACAAATTTCCCAAATCCTAATAGGCTTGAAAGCGTGAGTTTTCGCAATGACAACAAATACTGTCGATTGCTTTCCTTGAAGCGACAGCCTTGCTCTGTTCAGCCACATGAAAATGTTTTCCATATACCCTAGTCCAGACAACCATCATTTGTCTGCCGGCCATTTTTTTCAAACAAAGGGTATTTTATGAAGAAAGGGGTTGGTTCAGCTCATGACTCAAACATTCATGGGTGTGTTTTTCTTCAAGACCAACGTATTTGGCATAAATACCTGTGCATCCCTCTCATTTTATGGCACAGCCACAAAATGAACAGATTCTGAAGGGTGGCGATTTAATGAAGTTGGTAATTTCACCCTCTCGTGAGGAAATTCTTGTTTATTTCACTTGCGTGTGTGTGTGTGTGTGGTATACATGTGCAAATGTGTTTGTGTGTGTATGTGTGTCTGTGTGTCTGTGGCATACATGTGCAAATGTGTGTGTGTGTGTATGTGTGTGTGTGTGTGTGTGTATGTGTATATGGGTGTATGCCCACATATGCACACACATTTGGGAGCCAAAGACCGATGCAGGGAATCGAGGCTCCTTGACCTTCCAGTGCTGAGGCCCATCTCCAGTCCAATCCAGAACTTTTTGATGTGGCTAGTCTCTCTAGTCAGCTTGCTCTGGGGATCCCACCTCCACCTTCTGAGGCCAGGATCATAAGAGGCTGCCATGCCCATCTGACATTTATGTGGGCTGCAGTCTTTATGCTCATGGGACAAGCACTGCAACCACTAAGCAACCTCCCAGACTTCACCAGGACATTCTTAAGTAAGAGTAGAGTTTTCCCTGCAAGTACATTCCATAGTCACAAAACAAGCTGTCTGGTCTAGGGATGCCAAGTGTTACCCACATGGGTAAAATGCTGAGTTTGCATTATCACACCCTGGGTCAACACAGTGGAAAAGGTAATTAGGTCATTAAGATGTCTTTGCCCTCTTAGAACTCTATAAAAAAAAAAACCAGGAAACCCAGGCATTTATGAGAGCCACTGACACAATGAAGAGAAGATATTCCTCAAGTCTAAGTCTCGACTCTGCTGCTTAGCAAATGGCATTGGACAAATGTTTGACTTCTCCATACCTCATAAATAGAGAAGTGATGAGATCATTTCCCCTCACATGGGCGCAAGAATTAGATGAGATGCAGCATGGCACCTAGCACATAGTAAGGTCTTAATAAAGGAGTGCTGCAATGGAATGAATAGGAGAGGGAGCAAAAAGAGAGAAAATGTAGTCATGGCCACTTCACAATGGGTGCCCAAGGGCACTAACGTGGGGGAAGTCAAACTGACTAAGGAGGGTGAGTCTGGAGGTTGAGTTCTTCCATCCTGTTCCAAACATTGTTGGAAGAGACATTGCCCTGTAGGTGAAGAAAGCAAGGTGCCCAGGAAGCTGCTCGCGGACCACTTCTGGCTCCTCTTTAGAAGGTAACTATGGACAAACTTTGCATTCCTTGCAAGATCCCCTTTACCCCCCAATAAAGACAGCCACCATGTGAGAGAGGGGGGCCTAAGTAACTTGGAACTTTGAATGGAGTGTAGTGTTTTTAAACTAGGTATAATTGCAGCACACACTGGCCTCAGACTTGCTATTAGCGGAAGAAAATCCTGATTTCTTGCCTCTACCTCCCAAGTGCAGAGACTGTAGGCATATGCAAAACCCCAATTTAGAGTGGGTTTTGGGGGTCTCTAATTTATAAGATCTGGGGCTGAAGAAATTGCTCAGCAGTTAAGAATACTTATTTCTCTTGCAGAAGACTGGAGTTCAATCCCCAGAATCCATATCAGGTGATTCACAGTTACCTGCAGCTCCAACTCTAGTGGATCTGAATCCCTCTTCTGTTCTTTGGTCACTTGCTTACACACTTGTATACACACACGCACACACACACACACACACACACACACACACACACACGACAAACAAAAATAAAACTTTTAAAGGTCTAAGGTCAAGGCAACAACCTGGATGATTTAAAAGAATAGAAGTTTATTAAGAAATTCAGAACTGAACCCAATCAGAGTATCACAGGTCATTAAAGGCTGGGTTGATTAGCTTTGGGCCAACCTGGGACTTTAGCTTGCTTGACTCTCATTTTACACGTACCCTGGAGCAACTTCCTCTTACAAGGGGTCCAGTGGCCAGATTCAGGCCCTCCTGGGCAGTCTTCACTAGTGCCATTTCTCAGAACAGGAAACAAACACCACATGTCTCCATATTATGTTAATGATGTGACCCACATTCTGAGTCTGCTCGCTGAGAGCACACACATCAGACGTTGCTCCAGAGGGAAGGCAGGAAGACCAGCTAGAACAAACATGATAGCTGCATTAAAGCCACACACAAACTCCAGCAAAGTCAACATGAAAATGATGAAATCTTAGAGATTATATCGCCATCAAAATGATACAATTACATATGTGTGCAGAAGTTTACGTGTATGTATAGAAAGCTCTAGAAACTGTAGCACTGTTCCCAGGGAAAGACCTAGCTCTTTCTGCATGTGTCAATAACCAAAAGAATCTTTCGGCTGTTCCCTCCCTTGGGGGACAGGGGTAGTACTGAAAGCTTCAGTACTCTAGAAAGAAGCACCTACATGTCCATGTAGACATGCTTGTTTGAGAGAAATTTAAAGAGAAGGAAGAACACTCGCTGTCCCATGCTATCTTCTTTTGTGACCTCTCCTGTGTTTGCTTTTTTAGCTGTCCATTTCTCAATATTCATCTTTTTATTTGGCCCATTTGAGAGTGCAGTAGAGATACGCAGCCCTCTGTGCTTTATTGCTCCACACACTTCGCAAGAGCAAGCGCACAGTCTCACTCAAGCATATAAAGCCCACAACCTCCCATTCAGCGGTACTTTCCCCGAATCTCCAGTCTCTTCCAGTTTCATTGGCTCTGTTGGTAATTTCTCAGAGAGACAGGATCCAATCCAGGATTGGAGATTGTGTTGTCGTGACTCTGATGTGGAACAATTCCTCTGCCTTTTCCAGTCTTTTGCAGTATCGATGTGTTTGAACAGCTCCGCTGGGGTTTTCTGATGTTTCCTTATGGGTAGATTTCGACTGTGTGGCCTGGGAAAGAATACTATTAAGTGATGCATTCCTGGGTACCAAGCCCAGACGCACAGAATGGGCCTGACTGCTGTCATTTATTTCCATCACACGGAAGAGAAGCGGTCCACTTTCCGCATTGTCCAGCCACTCTCTCTCCTCTTGCGGTTACTATTTTCTGGGGGAACTTTTATGTTGTGTTGAGAGTTTTGTGCCTCATCACACCTGTCCTTCCTAGATTTTGTGTCTTTTGATCATCCTATATCTGAATGACTTTTACTAGAATTGGTAAAAATCATGATTTTGTTTTTTAAGAAACTTCCATATTATCTTTGTATTTATTTGTTGTCATGGAAAGAAGAGATTTCCTTTTATCTGTCAGCTTAAAATAAATGTGGGTTGGTTGTTGTCTGTTTTTCTGGAAAAGAGAAAAGAAACAGAAGTTTCTTTTTGCTGTTTCTGGGGGCTGGAAGTCCAAACATGGTACCAGTTCTACATGGCATCTGACAAAGGATTACCTGAAGCATCTCAACATGGCCAGAGAGCAATGTAGTGAGACAGCATGGGACTTCTTACAAAAGTCACTAATGCCATTACCAGGACCCCACCCTTCTGACCTTATCAAACCCTGACTACTTCTCCCAAATCAGCTCTCCACCAGTTAACTTTCTCATTGTTGAGACAAACTATCTGACAAGAAGTCATTTAAGGAAGGGAGGGATTTATTCTGGCTTACAGCTTGAGAGGACCATTCCGTCATGGAGGGGAAGACATGGAATTGGGCAGGGAGGGCATGGTGGCCAAGCAGAAGGCCAGCTGATCACATTCACCTGCAGCTAGGAAGCAGGGGATGAACAGGAAGTGGGGCCCATCCCCAGTGACTCATTTCTTCCAGCAAAGCCCCATCTCCTAAAGGCTCCTTAACCTTCCCAAACAGCATCCTCAGCTGGAGAGCGAGTGTCCAAACACACGCGGCTCAAACCACATCGAGGGAGCTGGAGAGAGGGCTCAACAGTTAAGAGCACTGGCTGCTCAAGTTGGTCTTCAGCACCTCTCCAGCTCTAGGGCATCTGATGCCCTCTTCTGGCTTCTATGGGCACTGCATATATGTGGCATTGGTGCACACACACACACACACACACACACACCAAGAAAAATAAAATAATTCTTAAAAAGCAACAACAACCCAACAAGCTCCAAGTAACATTAATACATGAGACTTGACATACATACTGCAAATGTAATTTCCAGCAGTGTACTGCAGTTGTCAAGCAATCCTCAGTAATATGCACAATGACTCACACTTCATGAGAAATCACCTTATTCTCGGCGTTATGTTAAATGCTACACAGAGATTTCATTTCACCATTGAAACTGCACTATCATGGAACTACAATTTGAGTCTATTTTAAAGATGAGTACAGTAAGTCTCCGAGACACTGTCTGACTGTCAGGTTTATACAACTAGCACAAGGTAAATTATTGGTCTATCTGACCCCAGAGCCTCTTTTCTATCCTACCTTTCATACATGGGAGTTTTCGTAGGATGTAACTGAATTTGCTTCCTTGGTTTTGGATTTGGGGTCAGAACTCTTCCTTGCTTGTCAGGGTTCTCTAGAGCCATAGAGCCAATAGGGCGGTCACTCGGATTGAGATAGGATTTGTTAGGTCGTCTTCCACAGCCGTGTCTCACTCGCCTTACAAGATGAGAACTCAGCAGTGGTTCATCCGCAAGACGGGGTGCCTCTGCAGTCCCAACCTGGTGCCAACTGCCTAGAAGATTCCTAGAAAGCTGTTGGTCTTTGGTCCATGATGGGAGCCCAGAAAAGCTTATTCTAATGTCAGCAAAGGAATCAGAGGGCGCAACAGGAGAGAAGAACTCACCAGTGAGAACAAAAGCCAGGCAATGTAGGCAGTGACGATTGTATGAGAGAAGAATAAACAAACATATGTATTTATATATGATAAAAGTTAATTGATTGATTAATTTTTAGAAAAGCCAAGCAAGCAAAAAGAGAAGCTGCCAGAAAACACTTCCCACATCTAGACTGGGTCTTCCCATATCAATTAAGATAATGGAGACACCCTCCTCCCAGAAAGGCCCATAGGCCAGCCCAATGTAGACAAGCCTCATTGAAACTCTTCTTACGTGGCCCTAAACTGTGTCAAGTTGGCAATAATGCTAGCCCTAACAGCTAGTTTGTCTCTGTCTTAGTCAAACTGAGTGGTTGCTTTCAACAATGATAGCTCCCTGGGAGGGATCACTTTCCACGTATTCCTCAGAGAAATCCTTATCCGGAGCATCCCTTGTTGGCTCTTCTGATCCCTGCTTGGCCCCTTGCAGGCCATCCTCCTTGCTTCTGTCATCACGGCCTTTGGGAACACACATGTTCTTCCTTTGGTTAAGCATCCCATATGCCACCAGGTAAAGACGCTCACCTCATCACACTTTGCTGCCCACTCCTGATGGACCTCAGCTCCCAGCCCCTGTCTGCCCCTGCAGCTTTCCTAGGAAGCTGACAGTAAAAGTCCCTGTCCTCAGGATCAGCTTCGCACAGCTTCTTCCTCAGGCTTTTCTTTTCCTGCCCTAGAACCTTCTCATCTTCCTGTGCTCGGACTGTAGGGGGTCAGGCCTGTGGGATGACCATGGTTTCTTAAGGCTCTGCCACTCCATGTTCTTCTCATGGAGCTTTTATCTCCCTGCCAGAAGCCTCCCAAACTTCTCTCCCACAGAAAGGTTCCTTCCAAGATACCATCTCTTTGAAGGCCACTTTAACCGAATGGATGACCACAACTTAATTCCCATCCTATTTTAGAATTAAAGATGTTTTCTCTGGGTTGTATAGAAGGAAGATCCATGAGGGTGGGGGGTTGCCACAGTCACCACACCACAGGACAGACTCAAATAGAGAGAAAGAGAGAGAGGAGATCGGGTATCCAAATTCTGCCATCACATTGTCTCTCAGAGACTTTAGGACAAATACCTCACCAGAGGCAATGTGGCAAAAGTGTTTCTGACAAGAAAGATTCGATGGCACCAGAGATGATTTATATTCAACTGGAATGCTTGCCTGTCCATCAACAAGGCAATACCAATTACCAGCCCAGGCCTGCACCAGCCCAGGATGGGGAAGCAGAGAGCAACATCGAACATACGAAAATGTGCTTCCCACCTCTGGACCACACTGCAAACAAGTGAGGAATCACACCTGGCATGAAACAGTGAGGAAGACAATGGGTATTCCATGAAGGGAGAGGCTGCTTGACCTGGGGTGCTACTGACAGGGAGTATAGAGTATAGAAGGGGTTTTCATTACAGGGAAGCCAACTACCCTGTCTGAGCTCTGGACATACTCAGGCTGTTTACTGTCGTGTTCATAGCTTTCTAACTGTCTTCAGTTGTGGTCTTATGCAGTCCCAGTGACCCAGACAGGACTAGACTCCTCCCATCACTCTCCCCTAGGAGATCTCCAGTAATTATTTGGAGTTCCAACCTGAGATTTGGCTTCTCCAGAGCCTCCTACAAGAGCAAGAACAGAAAGGAAAGAACCACTCAGAATAAAGAATAAAGAAATAAAGAACCTTTATTATCTCGAGGTAATGATGGCAAGAATGAGGGTGCACCAGGAGGTAAAACACACACACACACACACACACACATGAGCACACACACACACACACACACACACACACACACATGAGCACACACACACACATGAGCGCACACACTGGTTCTCTGATGCTTCAAGTACTTCATATGTTTACCAGACAATATTTGAACTATGCATTTTATCTGGTTGTTCATTCTAAATCCTTAGAGAGCTAGACATTTTTTGTTTTGACTTCTGTCTTCAGCATTTAGTACAACATCAATATCAATGGACAGATAACAATATATTGAATGGATGGATGGATGGATGGATGATGGATGGATGGATGGATGGATGATGGATGGATGGATGATTGAAAATAAACAGTGATGTAACTGACAGAAATGAAAGATTAAGAAGGAGAGGCAGATGCTGTCACAAGGAAACTAATAACAGAGAAACAGGTCTCATCTGGTTATGATTTTAATGTGAAAAATATACAGAGTTGTTGCTCTTTGAGAAGCTGTGGAAACTTCGTGAGGTGGGGCCTGGCTAGAATAGGTCAGGTTATATATTATATATTAGAACAGAGGTTATAATCACCCTCACTTCCTGTCTCAAGCTTTCTACTACCTTCCTGCAAAGAAGTGAAGAACGGTCTCCACCACACACTCCCTGTCACCATGATGTTCTGTCCAGGCGTATGAGGTCAAGGAACCATGGAGTGAAATCTCTCTAACCATGAACTCAAATAAGTCCCTCCTTCCCAAAGCCGTTTGCATTAGGTAATTTGGTCACGAATACACATCTCAATATCTCAATAAGAAAAAGAACTTTAGTGAGGCCAAGGGCATCCAAAGATGAACTCTGCTTCATAAGAAGGTAAGAATGGTGGCTATAAAGACAGTCATTGTCTACCTCCCATTCATCCCATACAGCACTCACAACAGCACGATGATACGGGAGAATTACCATCACTACTATACAGGTGAGAAGCTGAGACTCAAACATTTACCTACAGATGAGGAAACCGTAAGTAGTAGAGATTAAGCTGACTCAGTCTCCCTGACTCTAGACGGTCAATGAACTTTATGGTCCTCAAACAACAGAGTCCCAGGCCTGTGGGATGCAACACAGTGTGTACCATACCCTCCCCTTGGGGCTGTCCCCAGACTGCCTCCTTCACAGACTTCTTAAACCAACTCACTGTTTGGCGAAATTACCAGAAGGCCTTTACTGCCTTTGATATGTGTGTCTCTCTGACCCATCCCTGAGTAAACAGGCTTAGAGAGGAGAGTGGGTTCTTCCCAGGCAAGCCTATATACCTCCATGCTTCCCTAGGTCTCCTCCCTGATGTGTCCTTAGCTTCTGCTTCTGAATGCCTTGCCTGGGCAAGCAAGATTTAACCCTTGTCTAGCTCTTGAGAGGTAACCCCACCCCCCAAACTCACCAGCTAAGTTAGACCCCGAGGCTTCCACAAATTCTGTGCCACAACCACTGTTGGGCGTCATCCACACAGCTCTGCCTGCTCTGTCGGGAGGGGAAGGCTGCAAGGCAGGACTGGGAGTTCTGACCACTGCCTCGGCATCCACTTCCCTGCTGATTCTCATGGGTATTCTTCTGTAAGCAGTAACCGGGAGACTCAGTTCCGTGAGTCCTTCCAGTGAACACTGAGTGTGAGCATCTTGGGACCCAGGACAGCCGTCTTCTTATGTTCCATTGTCCCCACCTGCTCCCTCGTGTCATATTGTTTTGACTCTCTGCGTGTTCCCTCACACCTGCTCCTTGGAATGCTTTTAGACCCATGTTTCCACTGCCCTGGAGTGGTACATAGTACTTGAGACACAGCTGTGGCTAGTCCTGAATCCTTAAGAACTCCAGCCCAGGTCTTCACACTCTGCTCCTCTCTCTCCAGCCAAGGGGAGGGGATAGAATGACTTCTACCACACATTTAAAAACAAATCTGCTTGGTAGAAATGATGAAGACAATGACACCAAGGGCTGACAAGTCAACCCTATGATCTCAGAGTACCTCTCCAGCCCTGAAGCTGGCTGCTTGTGTCCATTGGCTTGCAGGCTCTAACACTGAGACAGCGATAGGACTTCCTACTGGATATTGCCCTTTGGTTTGCTTACAGAGAAGGCTGGGTGGACAGAGCTGCGGGCAGAACATCCCGGGGGCCAGGCTGTGATTGAGAGACAAGAGGCCAGCAGAGGGCTCAAATGCAGGCCGAGTTAGGAGAACCCAGACTGCCATCCTCACAGCTGAGCTCTGGTTTTCCAGAACTTGCTGGGGAAGGCTCTCCTTTCCTCCCTGCCAACTTCTCTCTTCTCTACCTGGCACCAGAGGGCCTAGCCTCCAAGTCACAATTATGAAAGCTACGTGAGGATGCTAATTGCTGTGCTGACCTCCCTTCCGATAACAAGGGAATTGCTCTCCCTAATTAGCCCTGCCTCTGGTAGACCAGCAAAGCCAAATGTTTATTATGGGATGAATGCACTTACTGTAAATTTTGACATATGCTGGGGAAAGATGTTACATAAATAAGACTTCAGAGGCACAGGTTGTTTAAATAATGAATACCTGCTGCTTTGGGTGATGAAGGTGGAGCGGAGTGAGGGAAACAAGAAACTAAGGACCCTGGAACAACGCTCTGAGCCTGAGAACAGACTCAGCTGGCAGGAGAGCAGTGGAGGAAGGCCATCTGAGGATGGGCAGGCAGGCTGAAGGCAGAGAGAAAGTAGGCTGGTGCAGTAAGTATCTCACCCAAGAGTCCCTGAAGAAACACACCCCACTCCACCCCTTTTCCTCCTCTCTCTCCCATCCGCTGTCCCCTGGGAAACAATGACATAGTTTCTGAAACGCAATTAAAAGAAACAGCAGAAGAAAATCTCTGTCTGTCTGTCTGTCGCTCTCTCTCTCTCTCTCTCTCTCTCTCTCTCTCTCTCTCTCTCTCTCACACACACACACACACACACACATATACATACAATGGGGCACAAAGCTGTCTGGACAACGCTTGAGTTCATTGTGGCTGTCTTACTTCTCCTCCGAGGTCGGGGAAGTGAGTCCGTGGCATACTGACCTTATACCTGTACTTCCAGGGATGGATCAAGATGTGCAGCAGGAACCTCCCACCCAGCCACTGAGTTCAAGCTCGGGCAGGCTTTGAGGCATTTACAGAGGAACAATGCTTGTTTTACTGTCTCACCATCCCTTGCAGGCCTCGACCAGAGAGGGCAGACCCCACACATGGATCAGAAAATTCTCCATACCCTATCCCTGGGACTCAAGTCTGGAGATCTGATCTGCAGTCTGACCTCACAGATTGCTAACTGTTTCTCTCAGTTCCTTGGGTTCATCTGATCAAGGAGGCAGACACTCTTTCATCTCAGGGTATGGGGTCTGTGGGCAGATATACCCATAGACAGGAAGAAAGCAGAAGGGGCTTCTTGGTACCTACACAGCCTGGGGCCCTGCAGAGACCACACTTGCTTCAGACCAAGGGCCAAGGCAGGGACCGCTGCTCGGCAAAACTGTCGTTTCAACTCTTACCCTCTGCAAACTGGGAGGTCAAGGACCCCCACTTCCGCTCCTCTTCAGGACAGTCCAGTCAGCAGCTTATGATTAAGCCATGAACAAGCCAAAAGCTCCTTGCCTCGCAGGCAAAGGAGAATTTCTGTGCCTACGGACATCCCATATGCTCAGCAGAGGCTTCTGCTCCCCACAGGCCTCTCAAGGACCTAGGCTTCATGATTCATCACAACAGGGAAGACACGGCTGGAGCTGTTATATGCCTGGCCCTAGAAATGATGGCCCTGAACACTGCTCAGGGCTCATTGCTCAGACCTGGGCACAGGACTTCACTTTAGCGTAAGGGGCTGACTTCACAGAGGAACATCTAGGGCACAGGTCCAGAGGGAAAGAGAAGCAGGAAGCTCAGCTCCCTCCCTTTTATAGACCTTCACAGCCCGCAGAGACCCATAGGGCATCAGATTCAGACCGTGTGGAGAAACTGAGACCAGGGAGGTTTGTTCTCAGCCTGGTTGCACAAGACTACCCCATCCCCTACCCCGAGTCTCAAGCTCTGCTGAGCACAGTACTGGCCCTCAGAGCCATTTCCCTCAGCAGCTTCTTCTGTCTAGTGACTTTATTGTCGTTGCGCCTCTCATCTGAGGGGCATCCAAATGGCACTCTTTCTTTACTTTCTCACCTCCATGGAGCCTCCTTTTATTTGCCTCCCTCCCTCGCTGGCTCCTTGATGGGGACGGGCTCTTTCTTTCTCCTCCTCTGACCTTTCCTGCTTCTCCATAGGACAAAGCAAGGACCCGGCATGCTCCTGAAGGGAACTCCCTCCAGAAGTTCCTATAATTGCTGTGTCCTTATTACTGGTCCAGGAGGCCCCTGTTGGCCAGAGCAGTTCTCCCCACTACCCCATCACCGCTTACTTGCTACAGATGGGCCGCTAACGAGGTGACCAATTAACAAGTGCTAAAGAACCCCAAAAGGGTGTTTTCCACCCTGGCCTGATTCCCAGGCCCCTTTGTTCCTCTGTGACAAGGCCACAATAGGGACTGTTCCCAAGCCTGACCCTGTGAGAAACTGACCTATGCAAGCCCTGATCACAAGACTGCAATTCCTTTGCATCAGGGGCCCTGGGAGCAAAAGGGATTCCTGCGTCTCAGGGTTACTGAGAACACTCCCGCACTGCTGGCTGTGTACCCTGTGTTATGTAAGCCCCAGGAAAACTTTCATTCATGCATTTATTCTAACGAATTTGAGCTGACAAATTCAGGTGTATCTCATGCTGCAAGGCACAGGCATTACTGACCTTAGCCCCTACGTGAGGCTCGAGGAACCAACACCCAAGGCTCTGGAGCACCCTCCTGGGAAGTGTTCAAATCCCCACCATTTCTGTGCCTGTAACCTATAACCTGAAAGAGTTGGCCATGCTGGTAAAGTTGGGAACTGTGAACCTCATGTGAACCCCAGCCCCATTTCTCCCCACCAAACATACACACACACACACACACACACACACACACACACACACACACACAATTATACTCACATTTAAACATGGTTGGCTCAGAAACTAATAAACCTGTGTGATCTCTTCTAGAAGTGGGGTTTGGGGAGCATGAAATGTGGTTGCCAGGATGGTGCTCCCATTCTGTATCTGAGTAGCTGTCTATGCAGACATGTTTACCTTCAGGTGTGACCCGACTCAGGAGTTCAGATGGAATCCTCCAGAAGCTGCCTCCTTCTTCAATACTCGTTCTATAAACTGTGCTATAATGTCATCAGTGAAGTGGAAAGATCTCCGGCATGATGGAGTCCACATAAAACTAGCACCCCAAGATGTACAGTTTCTACAGCCCAGAAGACATCCCGTAGAGCTGAGCGTGGCTCTAGCACTAGGAAGGTAGAGGCAGACAGATCTTGTTCAAGGCCGGCCTAGTCTACAGCACTAGCTTCAGGACAGCCAGGGATACACAGGAAAACTCTGTCTCGTTTCCCCCTCTGGCTCTCCCGTAGATGATAAGCTACCGTGCTGACTTTTGTCAGCATAGATCAGCCCTCCCCACCTTGACCTCCCATTGGTGGAATCATGTTCTCAAACAGCCAACTCAACGTAGTCAAGATCATAACGGTGGAGGGTACACTCCCCGTGCCTAACAGGACTTTGTTCTTTCACTGCTGTGTATATTCCATTAGTACCATGACATGAATAGAGCTCAAATCAGTGTTGATGAACACAGAGGCTGTGCTCAATGCTGGCAATTATGAGCAAAGTGCTCTGCAGTAATTTCCCATATATCTCTGGGTGGGCAAAAAAAAAATCCTATCTGTTGGACATGTATATCCCAGACTAGAGATGATGGAAAATATAGATTGTGTATGCTTGTCCTTAGTGGTACCTAGAACGAGACTTCCCAGCAGAACACTCATGCAAATAAAATAAAAAGAATAAATAAGTACCCCTTTTAAAAAAAAGAATTAAAAAACACTTTCTCAGGGTATATCTTGCTAAAACCTCATATTCTGACAATTATAGTTTAAAATATTTCATTTCTCTCTCTGTGTGTGCGTGTGTGTGTGTGTGTGTGTGTGTGTGTGTGTGTACATGAATGCAGTGCCAGTAGACTCCACAGGAAGGCTTTGGATACCCTGGAGCTATAGTTTCAGGCAGTTGTATGTGCGCTACCTGCATTGAGTACTGGGAACCAAACTCTGGTCCCCTATCCCCTATAGGAGCAGCAAACACTCTTCATCACTGAGCTGTCTTTCCGGTTCTCTGAATACTACAGTTCTTTATCCAATAGAAGAATTACAACTGTCTTTCTCCTACTGTGCTTCTCGATTGCTTGAGGTTTGGACACATGCTCACCCTGGAAGGTGGTATTGGGGGGTAAGAAGATCAAGTGCCCAGAAAACTCTGGTAGGGATAAGGAAAGTGTAACTCTTCAGAGGAAATTAGGGTACTGTTCCCAAAAGTAAAGGGGATGACTAGAGACCCCACAGGCTTCCATTCCAGCACCAGCAGGACTATTGAACATCCATGGCACTAGAAAGATCTCTTGGGCTTTTCAGAGATCCCAGGCCAATGCTGGTACCTGAGCCACCACTGACAGGATATGCAGGGACCCAGGTCCCTGGAGTTGCACACCATGCCTCATTGCCTCATTTCAGCAGGTGTGCTTTCCGTGAGACACCACTCCACTGGGGACTAATGACAGGGCAGAGAGGACCAGGGAGGCTGTAATTTCCAATACGCACCAGCCAGTCATTATGAGCAGGAAATGGATTTTTACTGGGTAATCAGAGTCAAATCCCTTGCTTTCCCCACCCTTAAGTGCCCCGTTCACCAAACCCCTTTGTACACAAGGTGCCCTCTGCACTCTGCTTTCCAAGTTCAGAGCTAAGATAAGTCCGTGACTGGCTCCCTGCCATTCTCTCTTCCCTCCCCCAAGAACACCATGCCCTCCTCTCCTGGGGATCCTGGGTCCTCTGGTGGGGGGGGATGCATAAAAGGGCAGGGGCATGGGGGTGAGGTCATAGCAGGGAGGGCTTCATCTAGCATCTGAGTGCAGGAGGAATAGGCAGCAACGTGAGGTTTAATCAACCTTTGAAGCCTGCACAGTGTTTGGACAGAGGTGTGTGAGTAATACTCATTTGGATTGGCACCTGTGCACACGGCGGAAAGGAAAATAGCATTTTGTCGCAGCTGTGATGAGGAGTAAGCGGTCTGGAGAGACAAGGTGCACATCTCAGGAAGCTGTGAAGGTGGGTGGCTTTTCCCCCTTTTGTTTCTGGCTCTGTATGACCCGGCGTCTCCTTGACAATCTAGTGGCTCCCAGTCAACACCTGACATTCCTTTTTCTGTTTCTCTCCAGACACTGAGTGAACAAGGTGGGAAGAAATTCCTGAGTGGGGCTGCCAGGCAGGGAATGAGAAACAGGTATTTGAACCAGGGGCCTGCCTGTCACTGGCCTGCTGAGCTATCTTAATGGCCCTGTGCTGTAAGCAGTGAGCGGGATTGTCTATCTGTCCTGCTTGAGAGGATCCCAGTAGGAGAGGAGACTCTGAAAGCCAAGAGGGTCACCCAGAGATAGTGTATTCCCCTCTGCCCAAAGACCTACAGTTCAGTGGCCCTGAATGACATGCTGGAACTCAGTGCCTCTGTAGGTCCTGTCTCTTCCTCCTGGTGGAATGGTATCATTGACCCTTATCTTTGTCTCTTCCATACTGGGGACAGGCTGGCCCTGAGGATAGAGAAAAAAAAATCCTTGTACCCAGTCACAGCACTGTGGAAAGTTGGGAAGTGCCAACCTTTGTTCTGGGCTCCATGCCAACTCCCCAGGCGCCTCTAGAGGAACTGCTCCCCACTCCGTTCATCCTGTCCCCCTGAGGACAGCCCAACAACCAATCCACTTTCCACTGTGGTCACAGGGTGGCTGTGCTGAGAGGTTCCAGTTCAGAAAACTTTAGAGTGCTCCCAACTCCTCAGCCTGCTCCTCTCAGAGTCCCTCCTCCTCTCTGCTCCCCCTCTACCCCCTCTCCTTTCCTCCTTCCCTCCCTTTTTCCCTCCCTCCCTCCCCAGATCTCCTGTGGCACTCTGCCTTTTCTATCCCACTTCCTGCTCCGCCCTTTGACTCCTTTCCTTCCTCATATTTCCTCTTCTCCATCTTCCAAGACAATCGTGATGTCTTCAGGAGCCACTGGGGTTCCCCACTCCCAGCTAGAGCCCTCAGTCTCGCATGGACACAGTAAACCATCATTTCTGGATCTTTTCCAAACATGGTCCTCGCATCAGGCTCACATGTCACACACCTGCCAGGCCTCTGTTGGTGAAGCACTCATTCCACACACAGCATGGAGTGGTCCACCTCCCCAGTCACAGCACAAAACTGCCCCAAACATCCCTTCCCTTCTCTGGGCAGCAAGCAGAGTCATTGACATTGAGAGTGGAAAGGCGTTAGAGGCAATTTAGGGGTCTTCTGGACCCAGATGTATTGTGACCCACACCAGTACCGTAACACAGCAGCATTGCTATTTCATATGCTACCAGATGTTCGTGTTGATCCCATGCTAAATTCAGTATCGCATTATACAACCATATACCATATTATAGAACAGCCTGCATGTTAGCAGTGTGTGACCTACACACCGTGTGACATGCTATGATACAGTGATGGAGTGTAGTATTACATAGTATCTAATACTAGATGCTGAATTAGTTACTTTAGCCAATGTGACAGAAGCAGTTTCAGGGGATATGTGTTTGCTTAGGCTTATGGTTTCAGAGGACACCATCCATCAGGAAGGGAAAGGCACTGCACAGCAGCATGAATGTGGGGTTTGTTCACATTGCAGCAACACCTACTCCCAGCCACCCACTTCTGCCAGCTAAACCACACATCCCAAAGGCTCCAGGACCACCAGCTGGGGGCTAAGGACTTGCACAGCTGAGCCTATGTGGGACCACTTCCGGAACAGATAGAAATGTCTGTCTAAAGCCAGAGCTAAATTGCAAGAGCCACAGACACACTAAGCAAAGAGAATGGGTTGTGTGGAATCTATGGAGTAGTAAAAGAGGTCAGGACGACATAGTTAAAACAGACCGTGATGAGTATGGGAAGGAAGAAATGAAGCTCAATGGAGAAGGACTCCACAGGCTGGACACATTCCTATACGAAAGGTAAGTTAGCCAGCACAGGTGGCATTTGAGGTTGGCGGAAGGGAGAAAGAGTTGGCAATGCTACTGAACTCAACTCTGAGTTCTCCAGGATGGTGGCTCTGGGCTTCACGCACCACTGGGTACACAAAGTACAGAATGTCCCGAGTACACACCAGATTTTAAAGACTCGGTATGAAAAAAGTAAACTAACTCATTAATAATTTTTATATCAATTACATGATGAAATGATATTTTAGATAGAGTGGGTTAAATAATATATGTTGTTATAATTACTTCCACCTGTTTCTTTTTACTTTTTAAAATGTGGTTAATAGAATATTTTCAATTACATATGTGGCTCAGTTTATATTTCTACCGGAGAGCTTCGATCTAGCCATTTGAAAGTAACCCTGAGTCCTTAGCATTCCTTATATCAAAAATAAAGTCCAAACACGTCAAGGTTTTTAACTGCCAAATAATATGCCCTGGAAGGAAACACATACAAATTTATTTTTGCTTTATAATCCCGGAAAAGAGAAGACATCCAAAAGCAGGGGAGACCTCAAAAGCCGTTTTATAAAAAGACTAATAAATCTGATGCTCTAGAAACAAAATAGTCTACATACAAGAAACCCTTGAAATGTCAAAAAACGTATTTAATAAGAAAATATTTGTAACATAAAAATAGTAAATTTCTTAAAATAAGAAAAGCTTTTACAAATGGGGTTAAAAAGAGATGAATGACTGAGTACGGTCGGCAGAGAACATGAATTAGCTATTCAAAGAACAGCGCGTCAAAAAAAATCATCACAACACAGATAAAAATGTCCAACATTGTAAGAAAAGGCATAAAAATGTAAAGTAGGGCACATTTTTCTTCTAGCAGATTGATGAAGCTCGAAAGATCACAAGTATGGCAGAAGGCTGGCTTCCTCGGCATCGGCCTGCTCTAAATGCGAGCCTTTTAAAGGCGACTTTGGCAAGGATTATTGCAATTTTAAACACATGTATCCTTTGACCCAGAAACAGCACTGTCAACTTGACTTGTGAATATTCTTGTATAAAAGTTAATACGAATAAATATACAAGGATGACCGATTTGTACCCATAGAGCAATTCCAGCCACCTAACCTCAGAGACAGCTGAGATACTCATGGAGAGTGACTGACTTGGAAAGGAAATATTCTCATGGCCACACTCTCCAATACTATACAGATATGAAGAAGGATGAGGCACACATGTGTATATTGATGGGTAAATTACCAATCCGCACAAGTTGTTGAAAACAGCAAACTATAAAATAATGAAGCAGGATATAATCCTATGTGTAATTTTATAAGGGTATCTGTATACTCTCTCTTCACATGAAACCTTTCTGGAAGATTCACATTTGTTGGAGGTATTATCTTTCACTGCTGGGATGAATTCCAGGCTAGGGAAGGAAACTATTTAATTTCTGGGCTTTTTTTTTCCTTTACTCTTTTGTGCCATTTGAATTCTGCTTTTCAAAGAAAACAGTTTTGAAAAAAAAACTGTTCAGCATCACTAGTCATTAGGAAAATGCAAATCAAATCTGAAATAGATGTCACTTTATACCCACAAGGAAAAAGTCAGGAAATGAGTGTCGGTGGAGGTGTGAACAGACTGAAAGTCTGGTGCGCTGTAGAGATACAAAATGGCGCCGCTGCTGTGGAAAACACCATGGCGCTTCCTCAAAGATTTTAAAGCCACATTACTGTACAACCTATCAATTACACTGTTGTGAATATGTTGGCGAGAGCTAAAAGAAGAATCTTGAAGCGATACTACTGAGCACAAGTTCATCCCAGCATCATCCACAAATAGAATCCACCAAAGAGATCGCCAATGCATGAGTGAATCAACAAACAGAATGTGGTATGTCCTTTTAATATTTTTATGGAATATCACTCAGTCTTCAAAAGGAGGAGCAAGCCGGGCGGTGGTGGTGCACGCCTTTAATCCCAGCACTCGGGAGGCAGAGGCAGGCGGATCTCTGAGTTCGAGGCCAGCCTGGTCTACAAGAGCTAGTTCCAGGACAGGCTCTAGAAACCACAGGGAAACCCTGTCTCGAAAAACAAAACAAAACAAAACAAAAAAAAAAAAGGAGGAGCATATGACATGATACAACATGGATTGACCCTGAGATAAAATGGGGATAACAGTGAGCAGGGGAGGTAGGGAACAAGGAATTCCTGTTACACACACACACACACACACACACACACACACACACACACACACATTCAATTATACAAAATGAAAAGAAAATACAAATACAAAATGGGAGTGGATTTTGATACTAACATAGTTAATACCACTGAAATAGGTATATTGATAAACTTTATGTTATATGTGTTTTACAACAATAAAGAACTGGGGTAAAAGTTCATTAATTCCACACATAATTTTCAAACTAAAGTTTAAATGCTAGCCTAGTCTACCCACTCACTTTAGAAAAGGACCCCACAAGGGATGTGCTTTGGCTCAGTCTAACAAATTACTCTAAAGCTCAGCAGTTTTCAGCAGCACCTGCATACCGCTCAGCTCAGATGTCATAGGGCAGGAACTCAGGAGCGACTGGAGGAAGGCGACTCCCACTGGATGGTGCAGTCAGAGGTGGGTTGGGTGGCAGTCACTAGGGGTCCACCCAGGCTGGGAGGTGCACTCCTACAGCTAGCTGCTGATGCTGCTTGGTGGTTGAGAGCTCCTCTGGGCTGGAACACATGCGTCAGCGCAGCTCAGGGAGGGTTTTACATCCTTCCTGGTGGCTACCTCCCCCAGAGACACTGCCTGCGAACATCAAACAGAAGCTGAGACTTTTCTGAGCCAGTTTTGAAAGTTATGCAGCATTGCTCTGTGTTGGTGGAGGCAGTCAGGAGCTCCCACCCCACCCCGTTCCAGAATCAGGAGGAGGGACTGTGGACTGGGTTCACCAACACCGCTCACTGGGATGAGTATTAAAGAACTATGGGGCTCTGTTTTGCCATTGCAACAAGCAATCTGCCTAGCACAAGAGACAGTGCCACAGGTCAATGACAAGGCAAAGGGGCTCCACACTACCCAAGGTCCTCCACCTCAACACTGGCTATGCATCACAGGGGTCTCCAGAGAAAGACATTGGCCTCCCCTGCTTTGTGCAGATCTGATAGCTCTGCTGAGGTAGCCTCAGGCAGACATGGGGGAGCAGCTGGACTTGCAAGGATCTTCTATTGCCATCTATTTATTAGTCCAAGAGTGAAACTAGGGGTGCCGGGGCCTTCCCCTCTGTTGGCTCCAATGATAGCTTCATTAAGGAGCCAGTTCCTGCCTTCCTTTCCCACCACACATGCTCCCGTCTCGGCCCCTCCCTGCTCGCCCCTCTTCTCCTCCTTGTTCAAGAGCGTTGGCAGAAATTGTCAGGGAGTTGATCAGATTTATTCAATTTAGACTTAACAGACCTGGGACTCCTATTTCTCCTTCAGGTTCATAAGGTTTTTTATTCCATTTACAGGTTTATTCATTTATCAGATCTTCGTCTCAATTCACTTTAAGCACCAGGCGCAGGAAGATGAGTTCAGGGGAGACACTCATCATTTATGGCTCCGGTTCCTCAGAGAGCTGTAGCATCCATTCTATGTGGGCTATAGAACCTGGTGGGAAAGGCTTTAAAGGGACAGGGCTCCAAGTCTGCACATTTCCTAGGTGGCTCTGAACCATCTCATGCTCCCCTGGAATCCCGCAGATGGGCCGCTCTTCCACTTTCTGACTCAAGGAACACAACCTTCTCAGCCTTCCAGCTTCTCCCAAGCCTCACTTCCCCAGACCTATAAGTGGAGGTCCCGAGTGTCTCGTCTTACACCCCAGACATAAGCACCCCCATCTCTAGTATCTGCCCAGCTGACCTTCGGCACCATGCTGTCTAGATGCCGCTACATTTTAGGGCCCCTGACCTTCAAGGAGAAGTAGGAAGAGGAGTAACTCGTGAGAGGCCCTGGGCTCCGAAGAAGAAGCTGCTACCCCCAGAGACATTTCCCAGAATCCCCCACCTCCAGGAAGTCCCTGCACGCACCCATCTTTACCCTCCTTTAGTGGGCTTTCCATCATACTAGGAAAGGTAGGGGGTCCTGCCAGTTATTAAAAATTTTCATCAAGACTGTCTTGATCTCGTTACTCTGATTAATATGCACACAGAGAAACACGCAATTCTCCGGCACCCTCAGACACGCAGACTTTTTTTTCCCTCACCACTGTGCAATCTCTTCCTACAGAAAGGCAAAACAGACCCTCCCAAAACCTGGCCCTGGCATGGGGCCTGGGCCCAAGCAGTTATCTGGAGTCCCAGTGCTGAGTAGGAAGACAGAATTGTCCCTGCCACTGTGTGCAGTACACACAGTCAGTACTCCCTTGGGAAAATAAATGTCCTGGCAGAGGCTGCATGTGACTGTGGCATGCAGACAGCTTCTCAGTGTTGCTGACCTTCTTTGGGATATAAAGGAGACAGATATCTTTTTTTTTTTTTTTCTTCCCCTTTCTTGTCCCTGGAGTGATGCACATGTGGGCCCAGAAAGAACTGGGATGTGACTGTTTCTCCACTCAGACCAGAGGAAGGAAAGACAAGATCTGGCCACAGGAAGAACTTTCTAGAAAGTAGCATTTCAGGACAACAGAGAAAAGGCACGTCTGACTCGAATCAGGAGGTATGTCCTGAATCTGCCTCCAGCGCCAGGACAGTCACCAAGTCACCTGGCCTCTCTGAGAAAGAAGTTCAACGGGTTTTCTGTCTGACCTTCAGGGTGTTGGGGCGGGGATTCACTTGGAAGAGGCTCTCCTTTCTCTCTGTAAAACCCACCTCACTGCTCAGGGCATCCATCAGCATGGCCTGGTCTTTGTGGACACTCACCATGAGGGCAGGTATTTATCTAGATCCTGCCTTGTTCTATCAAGATCAGAAGCATCTCGTGTGTTCAATAAACGTGTACAATGACTCAATCAATCAGTAGGCTAATCGTGTGAAAGTGCTTTGAAAAGAATGAGATGAAACATACTTTTATCATCAGAATGGTGACCCAGCAAGACTGGATGATACGTTCCACCCACAAAGACTCTCCCAGGAACTCTGGCCTGATGGGAGACAAGTTTAACTAGATACTGGGTGATGGCCCCATTGACCTAGAGAGGTGATACCACTAAGCAGGGCATCTTAAAGGAATCCCAGTTTCCAAGCCTTTTAAATTCTCCCTGAGGCTCCTTGCAAAAAGTTGCAGGTATCTACAGGAGGTCCAACCTTTAAAAGGAGCTTTGATCTAAGTGTCTTCTCACATCCTAACTTTCTCTGGGGTCACTGCCCACCACCTTCTCCTCTCAAACCCTTGCAGGTGGCTCAATTCCTCCAAAATGCAAACGTCACAACAGCAGATTCCACTTTATGAGGCATGACTCCAAGAACATTGCATGGAAACGGGAGGTAAAGGAAGACTGCACCGGGAGTGTCTGCATGGAACATTCGCCAGGAGACAGAACCGGTACAGTGTTGAGCCAGGTCAGTTGGCCACTCTGTCACAGCGGGGCACTGTGAATGGCTTTATAGGTATTGTTCATCAAATTGGGCACACCCCCCCCCCTCCGAGCTCACACAGCAGGAAATGAAGCAGCCTGCAGGAGGTTGCAAAGAGGTGGAACGGGGCAGGAAGTTTTGTCTCTCCAAAGAGAACTGGTCCCCATGCAACACCCTCCTCCTCCTTCTCAATTCCACTGCTGCCAGCTGTCCTTCAGTCATTTTATCTGGACTAGTTCACCGTGTCTTCAAAATTGAAATGGACATCATCGCCAGACTCCTGCCACCAACACTGATGGGAGCGAATCCAGTACTTTGGGAAGTTAGGAAGGGTTAACTGGGGGAGGAAATGAGGGTTATTGCTATATGGAGCTCTGTGGGTATGTCTTTGCATTTGTGAACCAGCATTCATGTCTGTGTTTTCATTGTGTGTGTGAACTTGGGTTGCATTACATGTGCACATATGTATGCATGTATGCATGTATATATGTATGCATGTGTGCAATTGCGCAGGAGATTCACTGTGTGACAGACGGGGCTGCTCCCAGTTACAGCTAAGGCTAAGCTCTTTCTCGTAGCTTCCTGCCTTCTTACCGCAGTTCAGTCAGAACCCAATCATTACCACCAGCTGGAGACATCATTTGGTGTCATTTAGCTTCACAAAACTCCTACCAGTAGGGAAACCCAGGAGAGAGTTTTCTTGGAAAGGAACAAAAGTGAGAGAAAAAAAATGCAGAGGTACGAGAAGGAGAGAGGAAAGCACAGGTGTCTCAGGTGGAGCCGATCCCGAAAAGCATGTGGGGATGATGTGGGAGATAAACTGAGGCAGGCCTGGGGGGTGGGACTTGAGGAAGAGGTTGGCCTTTCTTTGGTTAAAGTAAGGCTTCTAACAATTGTATATACGTCAAATTAAAACTAGAAATACTGAAAAGGAAAATCATGAGGATTTGTGTTGTGTTTTGAACCATTTGGAAGACCCACTTCCCTCTTCCCACTTTGCACACGTGTTGAAGAAGTCCTCTGGAACTCAGAGGTCAGGATGCTAGAGGACTTTCCCTCTAAGATACCCAGATTTGGATCTAGGGAGCTCCACCCTCAGCTTTGGTGGGGAAGCTCCCTGTATGCATGGAGCTTGAAAAAGGTTAAGGTGGGTCACCTAGCTTGACACCCCCTTATTTCTTCTAGCTCCAAGGACAGTGGCTTAGTTTGGGGACTAGTGAGGTGGTTAAGTGTAAAACAAACAGGCAGAACTAGATGCTGGTCAAAGACCCTCACCAGTGCAGAGGCCCTGTGGCTCTCATGGAATCAAGGCTCTGAACAGCACCTTCACTGTTCTGACTCTAAAAGTCTCTCATATTTTTGTAGATTGTTAGTAGCAGAGCATTCGTTATTGCCTTATTAACTCGGCCTGAACACCGAGATCCCTAAATCCTGACCAGCTAACACTGACTTTTAGAAAAGACCTCTCCTTTCCTTGGCAATATCTAACCTCTCTGGAGCACAGTTATAAAACATGGTAGCCCACGTGGTCTTTCAATAGAAATCACACACTTCTTTTCTCAAGTTCCTAATTTTTTTTTTTCATTTAGGCTAACATGAACTACAGTCCTGAATCCAGGAGGGGGAAAGTCATTGAAAATTGAGCAGCAATATAAAGTGTTATGCACGTAATTGATGCATATAAATGTTAAGCAGATGAATGAACAAATATAACTCAAAACGTAGTCAAGGAAACACGTGCACATGCGCACACACGTGCATACATTACTTGTATATCGTATACTGATACTGCAAGAAGTGAAATGAATATCATGCTTGATATTCAAAGTTCTTGATAAATACACGAGTCCCCCCAGCCCAAAGTCACACTGATATCAGAATCCAGGGGTGGGGTGCAGGACTCATGAACTTAACACTGTCTAACAAACATTTCAAGAGTCCCTGGGAAACAGTTACATTTTGGAATCTTTGGGTTAGTATCTGGTCCTGTAAAAAATGACAGAGGGAGGCTAATATCACTTCCAGGCACCAGACCAATAGGCCAGGGGTGTTGGTTTCTATTCTGTAGTGCATTGTGTCTTCTTGGGCAACAAATCATTTCCCTTTGTGACTTGAGTGTGGGCTTTTGTAGGAATTGAGAATCAGACAAGACTTGCCCAAGATCAAGCCACTCAACATTCCAGTCTGGGTTGGGGAGGGAGTCACAAGGCCTCATGCCTAGTCTAATTGAGGACAATTGATGACAGCAAGGGTTTAAGGAGAGTCAGCTTTCCTTGAGGGTGTGGTCCCTAGTGTGATCATGTTTGGTATATTCCCTACACCTGTGACCAAACCAGGAGGCACTAATTGGATTCTGTGGGTTATTTTTTTTTTAAAAAAAAATAAGTTATGAATGTGGGAAAACATAGGGGTGATCAGGAGAAGTTGGATGGGAGGGAGTGGAGGGAATGAGAGGTAAGATATAATCAACATACATTGTATCTATGTATGAAATTCTCAAGGAATAAATCAAAACTACATTAAAAAACCATCCGAGTCCAGTGAGTTGTCGCCCATCACAAACCACATGTTTTCATCCTCAGAGAGCGGGGAGAGAAACACAGTGAGTTCAACATCATCTCGAAGATGCCCTTGAGATGATGAGGCCCTTCCTTCCAGCCTGTCAACCTCACCTGCCTATGTAGAGGAGGAGGTAAGAGCCAACAGGTGCCTGGATACAGGTCAGCACAGCTGTGTCGCCTACAAAGCCTGCTGGACGAGTGGGAGGACCAAAACCCACGCTGGGGCTTCTTGCCCCCTCTGGTAGTCACTCAGGCCTCCTGGAAATGGCATGGAGGGGAAGCTTTAAATCAACGTGCGGATTATAGTCATTCTGTTTGCCTTTTTTCCGCAGTAGATCCGATGATTTAAATTAGGTCTCGATTCTTGTTTAAATTATAGTTTACTGTTCTGCACCCCGCTCAGAAGTGAATTACCTTAAGCAGCGGTATTAATAACATGGTTATAATTAAGCCTCATTACTGCAGGCAGTTTGCTGAAACAAATTGCTTCTTCATTATTATTATAGCACCTTTGGTAAAAAGACATTTCCCCAGAATGCGACCTTGATGCTTTATATAGTAAAAGCCGAGATATGATAGAGCTGTGAGGACGTATTAGCATCCTTTGCCTTCTCTATCCGGCTCATTAGGAGGAAAGGAACGCGAGACAAATCCAAACAGCCTTGATGACAATTTTAATCTGTACGAAATGGATAATGAATCGTTTTGAACTTTCTGCGACATTTTTGTAATGGTGTTTTATTTATATGACGCTACCACTAAAATGAATAAATAAAAAAAAAGAAGAAAGAAAAAGAAAAAAAATAAACAAGCTGAGGAGCAGACTTATGAAAAGCCAGGGCAGTCTCAGCAGACAGCCAATGGCGTTGAACTTCAGCTTGTTAGCATCAATTGGTTTGAGAGTTTCTGGCCCAGAGCCTGTTACTTGGAAGGATAGAGAAGGGAACTGGCCTGTCTGTTTATTCTAATTCTTCTGCCTGCCTCTGGAGGCCAGGCCTGGGAAAGGAAGCGGCCTGCAAGGAATGACCTAGAAACTTTGCAAACCAAGTTTGAAAGGAATGTGAATATCTGAGATTCGTGGAGCCCTGGGATTTTCATTTTTAATGTCCACTGAGGTTCTGGAAGCTTTGGCATTGTGCCACAACCCCCTCATCCCCCCCACCCCCCTTTGCATCTGCCCCATCCCTCCCACTTCCCATCCTCCTGAGTGCTGAGAGGAAAACACTTCTTTGTAGACTAGGCAACTTGGCTTGGTCATTTCCTGTTTTGCTTATTAATTACTCTTTTTGATGATAATTAAGACTCTGAAAACTAATTTCGTTCGGTGATTTACACCCTTTTTGTAATTAGATGTGGTGATTATAACAGAACCCTGCCATAGCCATATTTTCTTAGAAAGAGGCAGGACAGAAACTCATACAGGCAGACATTTTACACATGGGACTCTCCCTCAGAGAGAGCAGTCTTGTCCTGGTAGCCAAGCTCCCTCTTGCTGGCTCAACCTGTGGCTCCACCTGAGTGCTTTCAGAGGAAGAGCTGGGCTGAGCCTTCACTGCCTGCCTCCAGGGAGCGATTCCAACAGACTCTGATCTATCTCTCCCGACTTTAGCTCCAGCTGGAGACGATGCAGTCAGTCCTGCCATAACGATACTCGCTAATGGTGTTCATGTTCCTGTCACCAGCTCGGCCACAGCGGAACATATGGCATAATCAGTAGAATAAATCATCACCCTCTCCCTGGCCCCACCCCAAGGAAAGAGCTGTCCTCACAAACCAGCTGCCCATCCAGAACCCAGGAACCAACTTACAGGGCCATGCGTCCTTGTCCCTGCGCAGCAACAACACTGCACCTGACCTACCGCATCCCAAGAACGTGAAACGCTGAGTGAGGACTTCCGGGGTCCCTACTAACCTGGCTCTGCTGGTCCCTAGCTGTGTGGTGTTAAATAAGTGCCTTGACGGTTCTGAACTCTAGTTCTTACCGTCCTAACCCATAGCTGTGCTAACGGCACAAAGATTAAATTAGGGAGTGTATCCAAAGCGCTGAGCAGAATGCCGGGAACACTGTAAATCTCACCAAGTGGGAGTTATTACCATCCCTCTCGCCTGCTCTTTCAGCTTTCTCTAGGGAGGTGGCTCTTACACTGTGCACCAGATGAGAACTCGGCCTTCAGGACGCCTGGGGAAAGGTCAACCGACCAGTTAGGGGACTCTCTTTATGACATAAGAAGCTCCCAAGAATAACTGGCAGGTTTGGAACAAGCCTCCGGGCCTGGAGCCCTATATCCTCAGTGGCAGAGCTGCTGACTCAGCTAGGCAAAAGAGTGATGGCAAGGAAGAGGCCTCCAGATTCTGCCGGTTTCTCTACTACCTGCCCTTCTCCACCCGTCTCTACTTTTCCCTCCCCTTCCCTACCTTTCTCTACCATTCCCTGGTGGCCAGTGCTATGGGGTTCATTATCACTTACCTCCATTAAGGGCCTCTGCTCTTTTACTTGTCCTTGCTTTAAAATCTAGCTGAGAGCTGAGCACGGAGAGGTCGTGAGGATTTTCATGTAATTTTCATGTATGTGTGAGGAGGTGTACTTGTGTGTGTTCTTGAGTATGCAGAAGTCAGAGGTCAACTTCAAGTGTTGATCCTCAGGAACTCTCTACCCTGCTTCTTTAAGATAGAGTCTCACCAGAACCTGGGACTGGGTGTTCAGGCTAGACTGGCTGGCCAGTGGACTCCAGGAATCCTCCTGTCTCATCCTACCCAGCCTTTTACACGGCATGTATGCTGGAGATGAAACTCGGATCCTCAAGCTTGCATGGCGAGCATTCTACCAACTGAATCATCTTCCCAGCCCCGCCATGTCATTCCTAACCTTAAACAGCTTGCAACCCTGCAGGACTGTTCTCATGCGTGGGAGACATCCTCCCATGTTCTCCTCCTGAGCTGTTGTACATTTGGATGGTCAGGGTGGAAATCTCAGACTGGGCAAGTCAATTGTCCAAGGTGACCTAATACCACATCAATGGAGCTAGAATCTGGACCCAGGTCTGTAGGTGCAGTATGTCTCCCATGAGACTTTGAGTCAGGAAGTACAAAGATCCAAAAATGTTCAGTAAGCTCAGGACGGCTCCTCAGAAGCAGCATGCAAGTAAGATGCCCAAGGGCAAAGAGGATAACCAGGTGCAGAGAAGGTCACGTGCCTATGAGTTGGGCAGGTCTGGCATGTTCCACAAATGGAGGAGTCTGTATGGCAGCAGCAGCCCAAGGTACTTGGAGTCACATCACAAGAAAGGAGACTGATGGACAGTTCGAGGCTCCTGAAAGGCTGAAAAGCCACAACAAAGGGTCTAAGCTTGTTCAGCATGGCTTTGAAGGATGCTGAAGGGTGGAGAGAAGGCTAGGGACTCCACTTACATTTCTAGAAGGTTCTGTGACAGCAGTGAGGATTGAGAATAGAGCGGAGGTGGTGGAAAAGTCACACTTCAGGATAATCCAATGGCCTCAGCAGGGGTTAACGGTCCCCTGGGAACCCTAGGCAGAGGCAAGCACTAGTGACGGTATGTTCTCAGTTCTGTCTCTGAGCTCAGCCTCCTTGGACCATGCGGAGATCTTCCTTCCTCTCCCCTGGTCCTTTCAGACTCGAGCTTGGCAACTACCACCTTCTGTTCTTCTCTCCACATGACTTCCTCTTATTGGACCTGCCTCAGCATCCCTCTGGGACCCTGCCAGAGGTCTTTGGAGAAGGCAGCCCAGTATCTGCTTCTACCTAATCACAATCTGAATGCTAAAGTCTTTAATGCCACCTCTGTGGCAGCTGGACATTGGAACCTGATCCTCAGGGGTCCCCCACTGACATCTGTCCTCCTTCCTCCTTGCCACAGTTCTGACCCCTGGCACTCTTGGTACTAGAGTATTTGGATGTTGGAGCCACCACAGCATGCTTCTCTTGCAAGGGCCTGGGTGGCATTTGAGGCAAAAAGTCACAAAGCTAAGGACTGAACTTTTGAGGCCCTCCAGCCTCTTGTCATTTCTCTAGTGGGCACAGAATCACCGGTGAGCCCAACTGAATGATGGCAAGAATGCAATTAGATCAAAGGTCACTGCAGAGAAAGAGCTTGGCCATTGTGCATGAAGAGATGGACTAGGCAGGGCCTCTTGGAACCTTTCCCTCAGGTGCTTAACCTCTTGTGGGCTGAACTGCAGGGAAACGCAGAATATGTTCCTCACAGGTTGCAGAAAGTCTCTTGCAGTAAAGAACCAAGTCTAACTACTCTGTCACTCCATACATAGCCTACCAGCCACCAAAGGAAGGCACAGTCCCACCTAAGGGAGAGAGCGAAGCAGAGAACAGGAGCTTGGGAGCTCAACACAATGTCTTTGATTATCCTGGGGCTGATTTTCCAGTTAGTGGGAATCCTATTCCTTCATGTCTTAGGGCAGATCCGTGGTATGGACGTGGTATGGAGAAGGGCCAGCGCTGAACTAAGTTGTGCAGCAGGCAGCTGTGATCCCTGGTGGGGACCAGGAAGGCTGTAGAAAATGACAGGAACTTGAAGATAGCTTTCCAACGTTGCCCTAATTGCAAGCAGTGCTAGTATTAAATATGTAATGAAATATTGTTTAATATATTTTATTGCATTTCTGTTATATAATGCTTCATAACACCTCACCTGCTTTTTTTGGGAGGGGGGACAATCAACCCTTTGTATTTGTGGATTTCCATATGCACTTCAACCAGCTGCAGATGAAAAATATGAAGAACACAGACTTTTTTCTTACACAAGTCCCTAAATAATACAATATACCAACCATCTACATACTATTTAATTATATTAGGTATCATAAATAATTTAGAGATCAAACCATTCAAGAGGATGTATGCAGGTTATAAATGCCATTTTATAAGATACCATTTTATAAAAAGGATAGTTTGAGTATGAAAGGCCCTCTACAGGCTTGTGTTGAGTACTTAGTACCCAGTCGGTAGCTCTATTTTGGAAGGTGATAGACTGGCTGGAGGCGGGGTCTAGTTGGAGGAAGTGGGTCACAGAGGGCTGTACCTTGTATTTGCTCCTCCCTGTTACTGCTCCTTTCTACTTCCTGTCTGCTGTATCCTTCCTGCCATGATGCTTTGAAGTTCTGAAACCAAGTGCAACATACATATTTCCTTCCTTGTGTTGTTTCTATCCCACATGTGTCATAGTGACATGAAGGTCTAATTCAAGGGAGTTGATTTCTATGGATTTGGCATCCAGGAATGGTCCTGTAACATCCTCCATCATGATGGTTAATCTTCATAGTCAAGTTGACTGGACTGGGCATCCAGAAATGGTCCTGTAACCTCCTCCATAATGATGGTTAATCTTCCTGGTCAAGTTGGCTGGATTTAGAGTTACCTAGGATGGAGAAGCACCTTCAAGAGGATTAGCTGAGAAGAAGGACTCCTCTGAGTGTTATGGCACCATCATATGGGGATCTGGATAAAGTAAGAAGGGGTTAGGGACAGGTCTAGCTGAGCAGCAGTCTCTGTTCTCACCTCTTCTCTTTCTCTTCCCTCCATTGCCACATGAGCCATTCTGTTCTATCACACCCTCAGCCATAATGAACTGATGTCTCTGAAACATCTCACACCAAGAACCATATTCTTCCTCATTTAAATAATTCTTTGAGGTGTATTATGAAAGCAGTGAATTCCGATGGTGACTATTTATTTGTGGCTAACTTGCTCTCTGGACTCTGAAACCAACATATTCATCTTTGTTACTGTGACATGGCAAGACAGTACAGAGTTTCCTCCATCTTCATTCTTGCTGAGCCAAGATCGGATTTAACTAGAATTTGATCTCTCTGATGGAGAATCCATGGAAAATTGTCCAATTCTATGTTAGGAACCTGAGGTCAAGATGCCCCAGCTAACTTCTCTTTGCTTCTATCAAGCTGCCTGCTTGGGCAGAACTCCCTCCAGCCAACAGCTTATCGTAGCTTCTGTTAAACTGCTTGCTCCTACAAAGCACTCCTTGAAGTTGCTGAACAAGGTACCAGGACATGGTTTTTGCCTTCAAAACCCCCATGTGCTGGACACTCAGGGCTACACTGGAGTCCCCAAATACCTGAGAGTAGTCCCAGCAGCTAGAATAAAGACTTTCAGTTGACTCTAACTGTGTCAGTTATCAGAGCAGTCATCTCTGGTAGACTCCCCATAACAATACTAACAGCTTGGTGGTGACAGAGCTAGTCAGTTTCTAGTTACAGTTTATTGAATTAATCACTAAGTAGAAAGAAGGGGGAACAACATAGTGACATTGTGTGCACACATTCTGCACCAGATAAAATGGGCTTTTATTACTCAATCCTTAACTATACTTCATATCAATGGCTGTCCTCTTTGTGAAGTTAAGCTCCACGAAGTTTAAGATGTTAGTATGCATACAGGTATTTGAACTGGTATCTGTTTGGTTCTAAAGTTCATATTTTAGTTATCTATCTAGACAGAAACTATAATGTAAGCTTTTATGGCTCCGTTTTTTTCATACTTACGTAATGATTGCTGTTTATGATTCATGTCTCCCAACCCTCAGTCCATATGTTGCCCCACTCTAGTATTTCAGGGTGCCGTGTGATGCCCCCTCCCAAAAGTATGTCAAACCCCAATACAGGATTTTGTCCAGGTAGAGTCACCCAATCCAGACAGAGTCAACAGAAGCAACTCTGGAGAAAGAAGCAAAGAGAGAGGGCTTTGTTGATCTGTGACATTGTTCCATTCTTCTCAGCCCTTTCCTGACGCACAGGGCAGAAAGCCAGGAAGCTGTCTTCCTCAGACTCTGGTCTAGCCTGTGCCTTTGAAAAAGTCTACCTGCCGATATCTCGGTGGGAGGTGGGAACCTCCAATTGCCGTGCACCGTGCCCCCATGTCTGCGTTCGGTGTGCTGGCACCCAGTTCGCGAGCTTCAGGCAAGGGGCAGGAGGTTAAAATACACAAACACACACAGACAGAGAAACAGAGATACGGGTCATCCTTGAATTCCCCAAGAATGCCCCCTTTATTGTGTTCAGGGGCAGATTATATAGAGATGCCCAAGCCCCAGCCAAACCCACCAGAAACCACTTTTCTGCCATCAGGAACTCCTGAAGGTCTCGTGCTCAGAACAGCTGTAGGCACTCAGATTAGGGGATTACAAGAAATTCAGGATCTGGGGTCTCACTGCTCCCAACATCTACCAATGAGAGGTGGCAGACCAGAGTCCAAAGGTAGGAACATAGAAAAACTTGGGATTTTTCCAGACACATGCAGCTTTGCACGCATCTGACTTTCTCTAAATCTGCTCATCTGGATGCTCCAGGCACCTCAGACCATGTGTGACAGACAGACCTCCAAGATCTCTGCATTCAAGATTTTCTGGAGGCCAGCCTCTGCCTTCTGGAATTTGCTACCTCAGCACTTTTTTTTTTTTTTTTTTTTTTTAAGTTTAACTCCCTGCCTTGAATTAATTTCTTTCTCTATTTTCCAAAACTAGCTTCTGGCCTCCTGATCCAGCACTGATGTGTGCAGGGATACTCATCAGGACTAATAGTGTTGTGGTAGCATTGGAGGCCCACTATTGGAAAGCTATTTCCTCTGGTCAAGAGAATGGTATCTACCTCTGGCCTGGGTGGACACCTAACATAGCAAGCTACTGAAAATGTAAGAGTGAATCTAGCTGGACCTGTCAATCGCGTGGCTAAGAGACCACTCCTCAGAAAAGTGTGTTCACCTAACCCTGTGCTAAAGAGATGGGAGGGATAATTATTCCCCTAATAAGATGATGTGCTTTTCCTTCTCAAGTTCCTGCTCTTTCTGCAGTTGCATTGGAGCTGCCATGAGGCTCTGTAAATACTGCCTGTCTTTCTGATTCCTTGCTCAAAAAAGTGTAACTTTGCCCTTCCCCTTTTTCTTCTTTCCTGTCTCTTTTCGGTGACCTCCGGAATCTAAGTATGTTTTCCTTGGTACTTTGGACTTTTGCTCTTTCTCTAAGGCTTACCTCCTTTTTGCCCTGTGGCTGCTTGCCTAACCTTCGCGCCTAACCCAAAAGGCATGGCTTTCTCCTTTTTCTTTTCATCTTCCTCTTCCAGGAAGTTGCTGAGGCTATGGATTTCCTGCCTATTCTTGAGCTTTCTGAGTCCATTACTCAGATAGGAGATTCAAATTTCCCCAATGGGGGGTGGTGGCTTCCCAAAGTTTCCAGTAGCCATGGTTATAAAGGAGGGTATATTCTGGCTCTGTGAGATGTATTTCGCGTAGCCTCAAGATGAAGCCTTAGGAACGATTGGAGATGAAGTGGGACTTGGTGGCATCATCTGACTGTGAAATCTACTTTGCCTAAGGCCAGTGCTAGCCCAGGCAGGCTTTTGGATGGGAGAGCTGATTAAGTTCTCCTCTGTAATTGGACCCATTCCTTGCATTTGATTAGAGGTAGCAGCAACATCTTTGTCTTTCAAATGTCCCCCCAGTTCCAGCTGAGAACTGCCCTCAGAGCCTCTCCCTGGACCTCAGCCATCCAAACCCTTCCCAAATTCCAAAGACCCAGTAATAATGGTTCTTTACCTAAAAGTCGGCAGCCTTTTTAGCCCCACTCTGCCTGCTGCCCCTTTTCCTGGGTGAGATTCTTCCTCCCAAATCAGGCTAGAAGAAAGACCTTCTGCTTGTATAACATGATTCTAAATGCAGTTCATTTTTTTTCTCTCCTTGCTATTGAAAAAAAAAAAATTTTCCCTACTCAATACCTGACCCTGCCCACTTACCCCCACCCCCTAGGTGGTATTTTAAGATTCTACAATTAGATATTCATAGTTTTGTGCATTAACATAGAACCTCTGGCCACCATTAAAATGCAAATCCCTCGGGAGAGGGAACACAATAAGGCTTAGCAGTCAGCACAGCTAATGGAAAGGACAGGGCTGCCGACACAGATAATGAAAGTGAGACTCCCATCTCTGCTGGTGACCTCAAGCTAATTTCTCTTTGCCTCAGTTTCTTTGCTGGCGAAATGGAGACTATAGGCCTCTCTTTCCTCAAAGAATCTTCGTGAGCCTTGGTAAAGGAGCATATTTGCCCACCGTGAGTTCCTACTTTATCTTAGAAAGCCATAGCTATTGATTAAAAACTTATTGGAGTTTGGATACCATTATTGGAGTTTACATACATTGTACATTTTTGGCTTTCCAGATCCCTATGCAAACAGTGCTATGATTGTCTATGACAGGGCTCAGGACATGCTACCCTAGGCTTCTATGTCAACAGCAGCCAGAGTTTCCCCCTGATTCTCCACCCACCCCTGTCTTTCTCTACTGATGGAAGGATAAAACCTAGAAAATTATCTGGCCTCAAAGTAGGTCATAAACCGTCATGCCCATCAAATATTAAGAGGAAAAGTCTTCATCTGTAAGACAGAGAGATGCAGAAAGACTCTGGGCAGGGCTTGTTAAGTTTAATACCACTAGATCCAGGCTTCCCACCACTCAAAGGTCAGTACTCCTGAGATGAGACCTCATGGAAAGGAATTGGGCTCATTCAAGGTTCAGCAATCATGAGACAACGGAGGGGCTCTCCGCTCATAGGTCCACGCAAAGAGCTTCTGCCAGGCAGGAAGGCCCTATGATGTGGGGCTGTCTTTATTATCAGGGCGTAAACCTCTTTTTACTGTTCTCTTGTTATTCTGCTTGAATATTACAATGGGCTCCTAACTGCTGAAGGGGAAGAGTTCCTTTGGTGCCTCTTCAACTTCTAGGTAAGTTAAGCCTCGTGTTAACACACCTACTTTTTTTTTAAGTTGAAGGAACTGAAAGGTTAGGAGAGTTTTATAAGGGCCATCCAATTTCTAGAAACCTAAGAGGAGTTATTCAGTAGCATCTTAGGGGGCGGGGTTCTCTTTAAAATGTGTACTGCTCTGTCAAAGAACTAGGGAAGGATAAACACCTCACCTGACCCTCCCCTAAGGGGAAGAGGTGTCTCATTAGAACATTCCCTCTGTCCAATCACACTTCTGCACTTCCCCACCAAACAGCATACAAATAAGTTTCTTTATATCTTTGGGTCGTCATTTCTTGAAGGTTCCATGTATATGTTGCATCTATTAAGAAAACAAATTTGTAGGTTTTTCTCTTGTTAATCTGCCTTTATTTCAGGATCCTCTCTGCCTTGATCCTGGAAGTCATTTCCTGTCCTCACTGTCTGTCTGTGCAAATGAAGACAAGCAAGGTCATTGCTGGACCAAAAGGGAGAGACAGTGTTGGCCTCCACGTGGCCTGATATACAAACCTCTACTCCTAAAGGTATCTTGGCCAAATATTTCATAGAAACATTTTTGTGTACTTTAGAATAAAAAAAAAAAAGCAGTCCCTAGGAACTAAAAAAGGTGGGACTTTGCTGATGAGATCAGGTGATGCAAGTTGGTCAGGAAGATAAACTGCCCCAGGGCAGCCTCCTGCCTCCTGTCCCTGTTTGGCCCAATCCAATAGTTTCCTCTTCTTCTCTTCCACCTCATCAGGCTCTTCCTTCTTTTTTAGTTAAACTAAATAGAAGTTTATTGAGTAACTTTTGCCATAGATTTCTGTGGGAGACATATACATAGCTAAATAAAAGTTAACAAGAAGAATTTTCTAGAAGAATGTATTACCATGCACATTCAGTAGTTGCAAATGTATGTTATATCTAAAATCGCTCAGACATTTCATAAAGTTACATATTAAATACATGGACATTCTTCTGCACTTTTACCTGACATGAGTGTCTTAGTTAATGTTCTGCCACTCTGACAAAACACCATGAACAAAAAGCAAGTTGGTGAGGAAAGGGTTTATTTGGCTTCCACTTCCCTATCACTCAAATGAAACCAGGACAGGGACTCAAACAGGACAGGAACTTGGAAGCAGGAGCTGATGCAGAGACCATGGAGGGGTGCTGCTTACTGGCTTGCTCCTCTTGGCTTGTTCAGCCTGCTCTCTTATAGAACCCAGGCTCACCAGCCCAGGGGTGGCCCCGCTAACAGTGGGCTAAACCTGCCCCCATCAATCACCAACTAAGAAAACGCCTTACAGGTTTGTCTACAACAGCGAGGCTTTTTCTCAGATGACATTCCCTCCCCTCAGATGACACCAGCCTGAGTCAAGTTGACATAAAACTACTCAGTACAGTGAGGGACAAACTTCCGAGCAGACAGAGCCGTGTGAGAGGAAGGAAGGAGGCATGGCTGCTGGCAGTGCTTGATTCCTGCCATACTCCCACCAGCTTTCCCAGGAGCGGCGAGGCAAACCCAGGGGCTGGAGAGGAGGCCGCTCCCTTCAGCTCATTTCTAGACCCATAATGGTTTCCAGCTTCTTCATTTATATGCATAATTGGCAGTTCCTTAACAGCTCATTAGGAAAGTAGAGCTTTTTGTGACCAAGAAAAGGGGAACAAATCCCTGGGGGTGGAGACGTCCTTGAGGACCTGCTTAAAAGTCTTGCAAAGATAGGACTAAGTCTCGGGGACTGAGAGCTCTGAGAAACGCAGTAATAATCGCTGGCCCTTCATCATGGGGTAACAATTCCCATTGAGGTCAGAGTGTGCACCTGCCATGGGTCGAGGCAAATAGGCACAGGACACTGGCTAGTGCAGGGCCACACAGACCTGGACACTCAGAGACGTCAGCCTGAATCCCCTGGGCATCCAAAGATGGTAGTTGACCCTTCATGGTGTCTAGAATCTTATGCCGAAGAGACGTTTGTGGAAACTGCATGCACTCTGTGACCATCTAATAAGCTCTGTTTATTATCCCTGTTTCACGTACCAGGTTGTTCTAATCCTCACAGTAGAATTCAACTACATTAACCCTCTGCATTGCTTTTTATAAGAACAAAGATTATAGCACAAAAAAAGATCAACTAACATTTTGAAAGTCCAACAGGCCCTGGAGCCAGATCTCAGTAGTTCAGAAAACTCCTTCCCCTACCTGCACAGCTGTACGATGGAAACCCAAGAGCACTGTGTTAAGTGTGAAAAGATACGTGGACTGCAAATGCCACAGGAACAAAGGGAGGTAGAGGCTGCTTCATACTGGGGAAGCCAGGGCAGGCTTCCTGTAAGAAGCAGTCATTTGAACCAGGTTCGAATGAAGGAGTAGAATTATTCTGAAAGACAAACAAAGGAAACAGGGACAGGCTGGGGTCAGGGTGCAGAGTGAGGCAACAGTGGATCCCTAACGGGAAGTCTCACCATCTTCTGGAGGGCAGTTAGTTACAGAGCCACGCATGAGAGCAGTGGAGTGTGGGTAGGTAAGAGAGAAGACGACTGGGGAAAGGACAGAGGGCCCCAGCCTCTGAAAAATGGAAGTTACAAAGATGGTCAAGGAAAAAAAAAGTGTTTCAGGAGGATGGGGTCTAGCCAGGAGAGGTATAGTTGTACTTGAGACCTGGGTAGTGTGATCAGGCCTAGGCCTGGGCCTGGGATTTCTCTGGGTTTCAGGGAAGCCAGTTTATTCCCTGGGTTTTATATTTCTTTCTGAAACTGTAACACACATCAGAAAAAGGTTATAAAGATAAAAATGTTAATTTGAGCTTCCGTGATTGATTGGACCCATTGCTTTGGGCTGAAGACCAGGAAACATAAGATAGTATGAGCAGGAGGTGAAGAAAAGCCATGCACTTCACTGTCAGGAAGCCAAAAAGAGGGAGGGACAGGTCCCATCAACCCTTCAAGGGTACACTCTAAATCACCTCAAAACACCATCTCTAGGACCCACCTCTTAAAGAATCTGACACTATCCACTGTGGCTGAGACCCAAAGAGTTAATAAACAGGTTTTCAGAGAATGTTTCTGATGCAAACCACCACATTTCCTCTCTCCCCTTGCCCGATAGGACCCCTCCTCCTGCAGCCCCTTCCTTTCTCCCTCAGTAGCCAGACAAGACCTGGAAACCTCTCCACCTCCTGCCATGACCTTCCAGAACGAGCCTCACAGTCACCCCTCGGTGAAGCCTGTCAGATTCCTTTCTTCCTGGAGTTAAGGAGGAGCTCACTGAGGGCCTCACCGGGACTTCCAGCCTCCTATACCAGATCTTTCTCTCCTTCCCATGAAAATCTCTGCGTGGCTCCATTCATATTTCCTGACAGATCAACTGGCTGCAGTTATTCCGTCATTTTCCACGTATGTATTATCTCACCATGTAGGTCATCAGCCTGGCATATCTGTGTTTCCTTGGGGCCTCTCACCCTTGGTCTTTCAGTCTCTGTGCTCACTTGTATGGATGTCAGTTCCCTAACCCTTCCTCTACTCACTGACTGAGTTGTTCTATGAGAACAGCAATGGTTACAGCAGGCCTGGGTCCATAGCTCGCTAAGTCACCAGGCGCTCCCCAAGTACTGCTGCCTCTAGTACGGTTGGTTTATAGACAGCAAGTAAGGTATCTGTCTGGCACATGCTGGGTACCAAAGCCAGTGGGTGAACTAGTGAATTCACCTGTAGCACACACAGCTCCTGTGGTCAAAAGGGCAGTAGAGAGATTCATTACACTTTTAGCTACCACCCCATGCCCTTTCCAATCCACTGGGCCCCATGTGTCTATGGGCACAGGTGCTTCTTTCAAACAAGCGACATTGCATTCTCTGGATAGCTCCCAGGACACTGGGTCCACGTGGGCAGAAGCAAATGCCCCAGAAACCATGAACTTCTTAGCCAGCTTACCTCAGTGGTCCACTCCCCAGCTGGCCTGAAGTCACAGGACAGGATGTCTATAGCTACGTTCTTCCATGGTGCAGTGATGTCAGGGGCCCAGTTTCCCTTCCAATACCACACGTGGGAGATGGCCTCACTGTAAATATTGCAGCTGGGATGGAAAAGCGTCCTGGCAGTCAGGAGCCAAGGAATACCACAAAGTCACTGTACGCCTAGCAGCTTGCAGCCCCGCTCCAAGGAAAGGTTTCCCCAATGTCACAGCTCTGCCCAGGCAAGGGAGGATTTCCTTTACAGTTCTGCTCAGGTTCCTAACAACTCCGCTCTGCTAGGAAGGTTTCTCCGGCGAAACAGGTACAGCCCTGCTCTGCTCTGCTCTGCTCTGCTCTGGCTCCAGCGGCAAGTTGTTAACGCCTCTGCTCCACTCAAAACTGATTCAAGAGATTTATTGGGAGGAAGGATTTCAGGAGGGGGGCTACTTCTGCCGAGGTGGAGAAACACAGCTCCCAACTGAACTACAGGCCTCATACAGGGCTTCTTAGGGGTGCAGTTTTTCCAGAGTGAAGATTTTCAGGGTTGACTTTCATTGGTTGACTTTCAATCCCTGAGCTTGGACAAGCTCAGAGATTGGCTGGATTTCGTGCTCAGATGGGTTGGTTTTGTGCTCAGGGATTGGCTAGTTTTCCTGTTCAGGAACTGGTTGGGTTTTGTGCTGAGTTGGTTGGGGCAAGAGTGTGTTTCTTTGGCTCTGGTTTCCAAGTCAAAGTGTGTTTCTTTCATTGGCCCTTTTCCTCTGCACCCACTACAACCCCACATTCTTTACTCTAGGTTCAAAGAAGTCCAGCTGAGTTTAGCTCTACTTCCAAAACTAGTTGTGCTCAAGGACATTCATGACATTGACCAGGCAGTTGGATCCATAACCCCAACTAAACAATCTGAACTTAATCTTAGTTAGCAAAGACCGTGCCAAGCTGAGATCACAACCCCAACGTACAGTCCAAATGTATCTGAACAGCTAGTGACCCAGCCTCACTCCTCCGCGCAAGCCAGAGGATGGCACTGACAGTCCCGAGTCCATCCATGCACCAGAGTCCGGACTCACAAGACATTTCCCCATCCGGCTCTCAGCCAGAAAATCCTTCCCTGATGCTAACCTGCACAGATCCTCTTGCAAAACAAGTTCCCTCTTTTACTATTAGCCACTGGCACCCTGTCTTTCTCATCCCACTATTTTGGGAAAGAGTTGGGGTTTGGAATTTGGGCCTGACCAGAAAGACAAGGGAGCTTACTACAACTGACTCCATTCAGCCTGCAGGATTCAGATCAAATACCATCTTTCCAGAAAGAACTTTCCTGACCACACAATTTAAACCAGGCCCATACACATCATCTTAGGTACCTGTTTATCTCAGTCAGCACATCAGGGGAATGCTGATCATTTGCATTTATAGAATTATGCACTGTGGTTTGTTATTTGTTGATGAAATAACATGGAATGGATTAAACAATATGAGACACTCAATAAGAAAACTCACAATTCTTGCCTCCATTTAAAAAGCACCAAACATTCTCTCTCTCTCTCTCTCTCTCTCTATATATATATATATATATATATATATATATACATTCTAATGGGAGATAAAGTTTATCAATTGAAATAGATTCAGAACTGACATAGGTATCAGGATTCACATATGATAGCCAATCCAGTTGCTGTAACAGGTTTTTATGTAGTGAGGGACAAGCCAAGATGCGGAGGAGACAAAAAAGGAATAATTTAAAATTCTAGAGATGAAAATTACATTATATGAAATGACAACTGTACAAGGTAGGACTAATGGAAGATTAGACATGGCAAAAGTAAAGATCAGTGACTCTGAAAACAGCAATAAGAAAAAAGAAAGTAAAATGAATCAGAGAAAATAGAATATTTAAAGTGAACACATTCCAAGTAAGGTGTAGGATGCCCTCAAACACTCTAATACACAGGCAAGAGAGGAGAGAAAGAAAATGTATTTGAATAATGATCAGAATGTACCCATTTGATACAGACAATAAGTTAACACACACTTGTGTGTGTGTGTGTGTGTGTGTGTGTGTGAATCCCAAGCATAAGAATCATTACATGAACCATAAGGCATACCAACATAAACTATTCAAGAAAGGAAACTAAAAAGATAAAGAGAAAAATCTCAATACCACCTCAGAAAGATAGATAATATACAAAGGAATAAAGATAAGGTTGGCAGAAAACATCTCCTTAGAACAAAGGTGTGATGGTTAGCCTTGATGGTTGCTTGACAGGATCTGGAATAACCAAGGAGACAAGCATTTGAGAATCCTGTGGGATTATTTAGATAGAGGTATAAAGACCACTCTTACCATGGGTGGCACTATTCCCTAGGCTGGTGTCCTCAACTGCATCAAAAGGAAGATGTGAACTGTGAAGCACTCATCTTTCTGTCTTCTGATTGGAGGCAACGTGACCTGCTGCTACCATGACTTTTCCACTGGGAAGGACTAGGCCCCCCGAACTGTGAACCAAAATAAACCCTCTCTCCTTAAGTTGCTTTCATTGGGGTATTTTATTCCAGCAAGAAAATACACAAGGCAAAGGAGAAGACCACAGAGCAGTATCATAAAGTAAAATACTTAAAATAAAAAAGAGTCAAAAAGAATTTTGTATCCAGTAAAATTAACTAAGAACAAAGATGATGTCAAAAGTGTTGAGACATTTTAAAAGCTGAGAAGGTTGGTTATTAGAAAGTCTACACTCATAAAACGGATGGACTTCTACCAGCTTGGGGGATGGCAGTATCTTTCAGACATCAGAGGGAAGATGAACCTGCACAAAGAAATGAAAGAAACCTGAAAATGCTAACTGTGTAGATAACCATGTGTGCTCTTTCCTTAACCATTTAAATATCTTCATTTAACAGATGACTAAACACAAATAACAGTGCAGTGCAGGATTGACAGAAGAAGGGACATGTAAAAATAATAGCACAGAACGAGCAAGGAGAGGCTGGGATGTGGCTCAGCTGGGGGAGGGCTTGCTTAGTGTGCACAAGGTCCTGAATTTAGTTCTCAGCACCAAATAATCCCAGTGTGTGATCCCAGCGCTTGAGAAGTAGAAACAGAGGAATTAGAAGTTCAAGATCATCTTCAGCTGTATAATAAATTCAAGGTCATCCTGGACTACCTGACTCCCTGTTATCTAAAATAAAAATGTGAGAGAAAAATGAAAACACTCTATTGTTAGCGTTATTACTATAACATTTCTTTAAAGTAATCTATGATAAGTAAAGGTGTTACAAGATCTTAACATGGGAGCTGGAGCACTAGCTATTCTTCCAGAGGACCAGGATTCAATTCTCAGCACCAACATTGTTGATTTACAACCATCTATAACTCCAGTTCCAGGGTATATGATGCCCTCTCTGGCCTCTGCAGACACCTGGCATACACACGTTGTGCAGACATAAATACAGGCAAAATATCTATGCACATAATATAAAATAGTTTATTAGAAATCTTAACATAATCAGTAACAAAGTTTCAGCTCATGTGGTAGGAAAAATTTGAATAATTAAGAAAAATCAAGACTATAGATTACAGAAAAGGAATATAACTACAGAAACCTGTAAAATTATAACAAAATATCTCATTTTCATATTACTAGATTTCAAGAAATAGTGAAGGAAAGAAAGAATAAACACTCCAAGGAATAATGACTGAAAATTTTCTGTGCTTGTCTAGAGACATAAACCTACACACTGGAACTGCTATAAAATCCCAAACAAGATAAATCTAATAACACCTTCACCACCACATGTAGTGACTAAACTGAAGACTACAGGCAGAAAAGAACAATATCTCACTTGTTGAGCCATAATCCTTGTACACTATAAAAATTTATCACTCAAATTGGCTTAATACAATGGTGATTGGCCAGTATCCAGGCAGGAAGTATAGGTTGGGCAACTAAACTAATGATGATAGGAAGGAGAAGGAGTTGCCGGCAGTCACAGAGTAAGCAGGAGATGAATGTGTCATGCTAATAAAGATACCACCACATGACAGAGCATGTGTTAAGTTAAAATGCAAAGGCTAGTTAGTAATAAGCCTGAGCTATTAGCCAAGCATTTACAATTAATATAAAACTTAGAGTGGTTATCTGGGAACAGGTGGTTGAGACAAGAAACATATGACACCCCAATATGCAGCCAAAATTTCCACATAAAAACCTGACAAAGCTTAAAAATGGATTCCATACACATAGAGCACATTAAAGCATGATTTCTTGGAAGCTGCATTTTCTTCTGTGAGCTCTGTTTGCTGGTAGTGCGCAGAGGTGCAGTGTGCAGAGGTGCAGTGTGCAGAGGTGCAGCTCCACTAAGAGACTGCTTTCTGGCTTGGTGCTAGAGGGCAAAAACAGGCAGCTCTTTTAAGAGGCCTTACTGTCAAACACATGAAGTTCATGAGCAGCTGGTGGCATGCTACACAGTGGTGGCATGGACCTAGAAACATCCCAGAGTTGGAATAGTAACATGACTTTCAGAGCTGGCAGTAAACATAACCTCCACCATGAGACTAGACTCTTAGGGACCTGAGGGGGAGGAGCCAACACCAGCATACCATGATCTAAGCTACACAGAAATTTTTTGTTTGCTTGTTTGTCTGTTTTTGTTGGTTTTTTTTTTCTCACACAGACAGAAAACGTTACAGGTCTGCAGTAAGGAGAGATTCAGACAAAGAAAACCTCTATGTAGACTTGGGAAAGAAAAAAAGGTAGAGATAGTCTTTTAAAAAGAAATAGAATAATAAAAATATAATAGTCATATAAAGCTGGGAAACACAGAGAATCTGGATTGTATATATTATTGTGCTGTCTTTAAATTTTTTTGCTGCTAAAAGACCTTGAATTACAAAAACTGCTATATTAAACCAAGCTATATATTTTTAAATTATCTTGACTTTAAAATTTAAGTCAAAATATATGTTACTTTGGGGGAGAGGTTATGTTTTTGTTTCCATAGGAAATGAGAGGCTATGAATTCATTTTGGGGTAAGAAAAATCAGGTTTGATTGAGGAAGATCACCTGAAAAAAATATGGCTACAAACATAAAGAAATAAACCTAAAAGAACTACAAGACACGTGATGTAGATTTCACCTTCTCTAACATAAAACAAAAAATCATCTTTGTATGACTTGTATATAATATACAATCTATACTTGTACTAATATAGATAGATTTATATTACCTTTAAAAGTTTATATATTTTCAGAGCAAGGGGACAAGACACCAAGGAAAACAATAGCCCAGCTGATTCAATATCCAGAACTGCTACCAAACTGCTGACTGAGATGATCACAAAATACTACAGCCAAGACTTAGCAATTATCCTAAATTTTCTCAAGGTCCAAGGATTACCAGTGTTCCCAACCAACAAGAAGTAGTCTAGAGAATTATGCCCACATTTCCAAAAGACTGGTTGGGGATATTTATTACCCTTTAAGGAGAATTGATTACAAATTGTTAGTGGTCATAGTAAAGAAGAAGGCTAAACAAAAGAGTTAAATTCAAAGATCTCTTTCTAAAAGAAGAAAGGGAGATGTGATATAGATGTGATAGAATAAAAGGGTAGATTATTGAATCTACTTTAAGCCAAAACCCAACTATTTTATTTTGATTTGTTTTGATTTGGTTTTTCAAGATAGGGTTTCTCTGCAGCTTTAGAGCCTGTCCTGGAACTAGCTCTTGTAGACCAGGCTGTTCTCTGCCTCCCAAGTACCGGAATTAAAGGCATGTGCCACCACCACCCAGCCAAAAAACAACTATTAATCTTATATATTTTGCATTAGTATGGATTTTGGTTTATTGATACAAATTTAAAGTTAATTTTGTTATACTGTTTGTATATTTCTACTCTAGGGTATTATGTTCATGCAGTTCATTTAAAATACACTGTATAATTAAGAAATACAAATTTATAGTCATCTATAATAGCAAACTTATGATCATGTTAGATTTTTAAGGTCATACAGAGATATATTTCAGTTAGATAGGTAATCATCAAATATTTCAAAGACCTGAAGAACACGGCATTTAAAACGTTTTAAGAACTTAGACTTTTCTTAACAGTGAGACACATCTGCTCCTGTCAGTACCAGTTACTTCAAAGAGGATGATGGGCATTGAAGAAACTCCATATGGAGTTTGCTTTCTTTATGGAAAAAGCTAGCCATGTGGACAAAGAATTGCTGAAAGTTACTGTCCAGTCTGGACCGGCAGGGTGCAAGAAAGGCCACTGCCTAACTTTGTCAAGACAAGGTAGGACAGTTCTTCAAAATTCTCTGTTTCACAGGTAAGTCTTTCAGATATGCTAGGCCTGTGGCCAGAATTGGAGGCCCCAACATTATAGAGCAATATTGGGTGCCTGTCCAGGCAGTGTGATGTCCTTGTCATTAGGTAACATTTCACCCTTCTGGTGTCTTTGATGTAGTTGAAGACTAGATAGTTATAGTTTTCTTTAGTTATGATAAAAAATAAATTAGGCACAAAGCTTTGGACTCACAAAGATAAAATAGATAATAAAGTATTTTCTCTAATTTTGTCAAATACAAATAGACTGAATATTGCAACTATCATTCTTACTTGATAACTGTTTTTGTTGTATATCATCTTACTATGTTAAAGCTAAAACTTTTATTTTAATTAGACAAAAAGGGGTAAATGCTGTGGAAAAACCTATTGTACAGTGTAAAGATTTCTCACTCAACGTGGTTCAATAAAAAGCTGATTGGCCAGTATCCAGACAGGAAGTATAGGTGGGGCAACTAAACAAAAGATGATAGGAAAGAAAAGGGTGGAGTCAGGAGTGGGCAGAAGATGCAAAGGGAGCAGGAGATGAAAGTGTTGTGTTAATAAAAGTACTGCCACATGGCAGAGTGTAAATAAGAAATATGGGTTAACTTAAAATTTAAGAGCTAGTTAATAATAAGCCTGAGCTATTGACTGCACATTTACAATTAATATAAGACTCAGAGTGGTTATTTGAGAAAAAGTGGTAAGTAAAAGAAACTTCCTTTTAGACTCACTTGCGATGGAAAAAATAGCTCAAATTATAGTAAAATTCTCAGTGACTGCCATGGAGACCCATAGGAAGTCACACAGTATTTTCCAGGTGCTGATCCCCAAAATCTGTTGCCTGAGACTCTATATCTGAAAAAAAACTTTCTATCATGAATAAGAAGAAAATGTTCTCTGAACAAAAATATGTCACCAGATATCTAACCTAAAAGAGTGGTGAAAGGAGTCTCAAATTAGAAGGGAAGTAAAAGAAGGAAGATAATTTGGAACTCCAGGAAGAACTCAGGAAGCAGGTTACAGGCAAATGCAGATGGTGTCCTTTCTGTTGAGTGCTTTGAGCTCTATGTAACAGTTGAAGCAGCTGTGGCAAAATTGCCTGCTGCTTTTCTAAAAGCATGTGGAAGATGTCTTTAAGAAACATATTTACAAACCAAAGAAGGCGAAGAGATGCAAAAGGAGTTAATTTCTCTATGTTGAGAAAGTTGGGAGGATGTGGTTATAGTGGAATGTGACATGCTGTGTACACAAAGTATGATATGTAGAAAATTAGCTAGAAAAGCTAGACAAAAAATATACTCACAACATGAAAAAACCAAAGTAGGTTTCTTTTAAACCTCAGCTGAAATTAGGAAAATAAATACAGTAGAAAAATAAAATAAGATTGGGGTCGGTGAGATGGCTCATGAGTAAAAAACACTTGGCACTTACCTCATAAGCCTGACAACCTGAGTTCAATCCCTGGAATCCATGTAAAAATTGAAGGAGCGAATGGACTCCACAAAGCTGTCTTCTGACCTCCACATGTGTGTCATGGCGCACACACACATCATAGACAAACATCTACAAAATAAGATTAGACAGAGAGCATAAATCAAACAATAGATGAATCCTTGATATAGCAATAATCACATTAAATATAAATGATACAAACTACAAATTAAAAGGCGTATTTAAACACATGACTTAACTACATGCTACCTTCAAGCAACTAACTTTAGTAATATAAAACATCTGAAAGCAAGAGAATTAAAATTACATATGAGCAAAATTATACCACAAATGCTACGTGTCAGAACAAAAAAGTATTACTGGAGAAAGAAAAGTGTATTATGTAGTAATATTAGGATTAATCTACTAAGAAGACTCTTAGCAATGCTAAGAAAATGACCCAAGCATATAAAATATGGAATTTGCTATACATATAAACATTTACATAGCAAATTTCAGGCCAATCAGGTTTACATAGCAATATTCTTTTTCAAAATAGAACAAAACAACATAATCCACCAACACTGTATTGTGTTATAAATTTTTATTTTTTTTGAATTCATTGCTATCATTTGCAAATATCATTGATCTGTTTATATTTATCGCATACTCTATAATCTCACTAACTATAATTATTGGTTTTAGAAGTCTCTGATAGGGGCTTGGGCTTTCTGCATAGACAGTCATTTTGTGAAAATAGGGATGATTTTATTTCTTGCTTTCCAAGTTACACATGGTTTAATTCCTTGTCTTATCATATTACAATGGCTAGAACTTAAGCACTGTTTTGAGTGAACATTTTGAACAAAAAATTACTTATCACTCTAGCATAATGATATGGTTAGTTGTAGATCATTAGTTCTTCATGGATTAGAAAAGTTTTCTACAAAGAATTCACTAAGTTTTCTTTTTGTAGTTTCTGCTGTTAATTGGCATTGAGCTTTGCCTGCACTAGTGAATGTGATTGTATGAGTTTTCTTCCTGAAATTGTTAATATGGTAAGTTAATTACATTGATTAATTTCTGAATCTTTAACAAATTTAAGATCCTTGAGATAGACCTCACTTAGTCATAAGGTCATAATAATTTTCATATATTGCAAAATTTACTAGATAATGCATATTTTTAAATTTGTGTGTTTATACCCTTAAGAAATATAGTTTGTAACTTTGCTTTGTTCAGTCTTTGCCTGGTACAGTATCAGAGCCACTTCAAAAAATTAATGTAAGACATTCTCTCCTCTTCTATTTTATAGACAGGAGTACATAGAATTGATACTAATTTTTCATGTGTTTGATAGACTTCTCTAATTTGAAAGGTTTTATTGCAAATTATATTTTCTTAGTTAGATAGCTGCGGTCCTTTTTTATACTGACTGTTTTGTACTAGTCAGTTTTCCTAGGAATTCACTAAATCAAAGTTTTGAATTTATGGTTGTAAATTTATGGAACTGTTATAATACATCCTATACTTTTAAATACATACAGGAACTATAATTTTCTTTATTTTGATATTTTATTAGCAATATATCACATCAATTTCTGTGAGTAGAATGTTGAAATTCTCAGCTATTATTATATCGTTGGCAAACCTCCTCTCAGCTTTACCAGTTTTGGATACCTATGTGTGTGTGATAAGGCAAGAAAAGGAATTAACCATGTGTGAAACAGAATACTGTGATGAAGAGGGGTGGAGTCAGAGGAGATGCCAGCTAGCCTCCAAGAGAGCAGGACATGTAGAAATTGAGGTAACAAGCCATGAGCCACATGGCAGAGGGTAAGTAAGAAGTTTGGGTTAATTTAATTGTAAGAGTTAGCTAGTAACAAGCCTGAGCTATCGGCTGAGCATTTATAAGTAATATTATGCCTCTGTATGGTGATTTGAGAGCAGGCGATTGGGACATGAAATCTCTGCCTACACCAGTGAATGCAGTTAGCAAGATTATAGAGCATATGTAAACATATACAAGTCAATGATATTGGCATATACTAGCAATGAATTCAAGGAAATAAAAATTTATATTACAATACCATGTTGTTGGGTTATGCTATTTTGTTTTGTTCTGTTTTAAAAGAGGATCTTGTTGTGTAACCTTGCCTGGCCTGGAATTTGCTCCACAATCCTGGCTGCCCTCAAATATTCAGCACTCCTCTTGTCTCTGCCTCCTGGGGTTGCAGGTATGTACCATCATGTTAAAATATAACACTAATTAAATTTAATGTCAAAAAAGAAATATTTAGCTTTTAAAAATAAAAGACAACATGTATGGTACTCCTATGCTAAAGATTACTCAATATTGATAAATTGGTGAGACATAAATAGCTAAACACCAGTGTTCGTGGATTAGAAAATTCAGCAGGACTAAGCAAACGATGTTAATAACCCCAAATTAATAGAAAAGTTTAGCAGTGGTCCTATCAAACTCCCAAACATATGTTTTATAGATATAGACGTTCTAAACTTTATGTGAAAAGACACAGGAATGGAAATAGCTAAAAGAATTTTGAAAAATAGCGGAGTGGAAGGAACTGCTTTCTTGATTTCTAGACTAATATAGTTACAATAATTGAGACAGTGTGGTATTGGCAGATAGATAGATAATAGGACAGAGTAGAGAAACTAGAAACAAAACCACACAAATATGCTGAATTGACTTATGACAAAGGTGCAAAAGCAATTCACTGGAGGAAAAATCGCCTCTTCAACAAATGGTGTTGAAGCGATTGGACATCTTTAGGGAAACAAAAGGAACTAAACCCAAATCTCACACTTTGAACAGAAAGTAATTGAAATAGATTATAGCCTTAAATGTCAAATTTAAAACTGTATCTATATTAAATAACATTCTAAGCCAGGTGTGGCTTAGAATCTCAACCCTTGGGAGACTGAGACAGGATTAATGCGAGGCAAAGGCCAGCCTGGACTATATAGTGAGTTCCAGACTAGCCATAAAGGATAAAACCCTGTCTCAAAAAAATTAGAAAAGGCAGAAAATCTAGGGTTAGCCATTGAATTCTTAGACTTGAAATCAAAGTCACATTAAAAGGAGGAAATGATAAATTAGATTCTGTTAAGGTAAAGATTTCTGCTTCTGTCAAAGACCTTATGAGAATGTTGAGAAGGGAAGCTGCAGAGTGAGAAACCATGTTTCCAAACTGTGCATGCAGCAAAGGTCCCCATCTAGAGTATGGAAAGATGCCTCAAAATTTAGTTAAGAAATCCAATTAGAAAATGGACAGACATGAAGAGGCATTTCACCAACGAGGATAGACAGATGGTTAAAGTAAGAACATGAGAAAAAGTCCATCATCATTACCCTTTAGGAAAATGCAAATTAAATCACAGTGAAATATCACGGCACGCCCATCAGAGAAGCTAAAATTAAAAGAATAGTGGCAATGTAAACACAACTGAAGGTTTACAGAGACTGGACCACGTACACATCACTGCTGCACAGTATACAGACACTCTGGAAAACTGCTCAGCGGCTTTGTGAAAAACTGGCCTGTCGTTAGCATACAGGAGAGCTATTGGATTATTAAGGATAAATCCAACAAGAATGAGGACTTATGTGCACACAAAGGCTGGCTCGTGAATGTTTATAGAACCCATACTCATCATAACTGAAAGGGATAACTGACTGAGATGTGTGCAGGGTGTGAATGTTGAGGCTACCACGGCACATCCACACTGTGGAATACTACTTAGTAACGAAAAGGTACGAAACTATTGCCATGTGCAGGAGTCTCATTTATTCCCAGACAATTGTGTTAGATCGAAAAAAGCCCATCTCAAGCACACATGTATTTTTAAAAGAATAAACGTTTAGAAAAGAAGGCTAGATTTTTTTGTTGCTGTCTCAGTTAGGGTTTTATTGCTGTGAAGAGACACCATGACCACGGCAACTCTTATAAAGGAAAATATTTAATTGGGGCTGATTTACAGTTCAGAGGTTTAGTCCATTATCGTCATGGTGGGAAACATGATGGCATGCAGGCAGACGTGGTGCTAGAGAGGTAGATGAGAGTTTCACATCTTCATCCACAGACAGCACAAGGAGACTGTGTTCCATACTGGGCATAGCTTGAGCATAGATAAGATGTCAAAGTCACCCACTCAGTGACACACTTCCTCCAACAAGGCCACACCTACTCCACCAAGGACACACCTCCTAACAGTGCCACTCCTGAGAGACCAAGCATGCAAACACACGAGTCTCTGGGAGCCATTCCTATTCAAGCCACCGCAGTTGCCAAAGGTTGAAAAGATGGAGACTAGGAGGAATCTGTGTAAAGACACCATACAGCATCCCAATGGTGCTGTATACGTTCTGTGACTTTAACATGTCTGAGTCAGAATCTTTGTTGTAATAGCAAACTGAAAATTTGCAAGATAGGGGATAAAGCTGGTCAAGGGTGATGTGGGCTCTCTCTGTTTGAGTGGTGATAATATCTATGAATTTGTAGATAATTGTAGCTATATTCAAATAGGAGGTATAACTGAAATAGTTTCAAGGCCCCCAAACACAAAGAGCACATAATATATGATTCTACTTCTAGGAAATGTCTAGAATAAACATAACTATAAAATCAGTAAAGAAGTGCAAATAGTAACTTCTGAACAAAGGTGGGGAGAAGGGACAAGGGTGGCTGTTGGCAAGCATGGGTTTCCTTTGGAGGTGACAAAAGTGTTCGAGGATCAAATTATGGCAATGGCTTTTCAACTCTGAAGCTACAGCCCATTGAATTCTACATGTGAAGTTGGGTCAGTTTCTACTGTGCAATCTTTCTCCGTGACGCTATGAAAAAGAAAGAGAGAAAGAGAGAGAAAACTGGAGTGGTTATTGTATCAAACAAAGTAGCTTTCAGAACAAAAATATCACAGCTTTTTTTTTTAAAAAAAAAGACTTGCTTTATAATGAAAAGAGAGTTGATTATCTAAAAGGACATATAATCTTAAGTGTTTATACCGCTAATAACAAAGTTTTAAATGACTTAAAGCAAAAACAACTGTCAGGAGTGAAGGACAAACCAAGAACAAGGCACACTCGTGAGATTCTTTGGGATGTGTAGACATTAGAAGAACAATGGGCAGCTCTGTGCAAACATGGAGTCTGCTTATAAAACCTAGAGTGTATATGCCAATCACTCCTTGTGGTTACTTGGTACTATCAAGAGGTGCTGGGAAGGTGAGCTTATGAGACTGCTACCCATGTGGCAACATGTTATTTCCAGCAAATATTTCTATAAATAGAAAGCATACACTCTAAAATAATGATAAAGGGTATAATAGAGTAAACAGACAAGCCAGCAGTATATCATTTATCCTCATAACTAGAATATACTCTAAATCACTGTATTTGCTGGACTTGTATGTGCTTGTCAGCACAGTAGGTTTGCTGTTTCCAGCATCACCACCAGGGTGTGAATAGCAACTTAGCACCAAGATGGCTACATGATTCTCAGCTGCATTATATTTTTAGGGGACTCAGGTCACCTATATGACCTGTTCCTGGCTGGAATAATGCTAGCTGGTGACTGACTATACTTCTTTATCCACAGGTAGGAAACGTGAGGAATATCTGAATTGCTCTATCAAGCAAATCAACCCAATGAACACCACTGATCACTCTGCCCAGCAATTTTTTGTGTAGCATAGAGAAACTTGCTTCAAAGGTAGAAAGACTACTTCATAAGATGGCACATACTTGGTGTCACAAAGAACTCAGTTCACATAAAAGAGTTCAAGTCATCAAAATGTTCTAATTAACAAAGTTAAATCAGAAATTAATAACGGTATTTCTGAAAAATATCCAAACACTCACTACACAAATAACCTATGGATCCTGGGGGACTCAAAATGGAAATTATAAAGTACTCTTATGTAGATAGACACATGGCACGACTTAATTAAAATTGTGGGAAGCCACAAATGCAGCACCTGGTAGAGAAGAAGGTATTTTGCACTTAAAACCACTACTAGAAAAAGAGGAAAGAGAAACTATTAAATCAAAGAACTCAACTTCTACCTTAAGAGAGTTAAAACGTAAATGAAACCCAAGGCAATGAGAAGAGGAAAAGTTCATCATAAATATCAGAACGGAAATCAATAGCAGGAAAACAATAAAGAAAAATCAATAAAACTGAAATGTGATTCTTTGAGTTTATCAATAAAATTGATAAGTTAAATCTTTAACCAAGCTGATCAGAAATAGAAAGAAGATAACAACCACAAGGATAAATGATGAGAAACATCACAACTCAATGGACCCTACATCAAAGTGCAAGGGCTCATCATAAATAACTATGCCAATAATACAACAACTTAGAAAATGATAAATAGGATGATTAAAATCATCAATCCACAATAAAAAAGAATATAGACATCAATTTCTTGAGGAAATGTCAGTTAAAGTGAAAAATCTTCTGAAAAAAATTTTGAGTTCAGTATGGTGTCACAGGTTTATAATCCAAGGCTTAGAGGAATAATGCACAAGGATCATGATCTCAAGGCTAGCCTAGGCTATATAGGGAGTTCAAGGACAGGCAGGGCTATGTAGTGAGACCTTGCTACAATAACCAAACAAGACAAAACTTTCAAGATCAGAGGGGGTCACTCATAATTTTATGAAAACAGTATCAGTTTTCAAATTCTCTTCTGAAAAACTGAAAACAAGGAAATATTCACAACTCATTATATAGGAACATTGTTATCCACATCTTCAAAAAAGTTGTTACCAGAAAATTTCAGGCCTGTATTTTTGCTGAAAAAAAAAACCTATGCAAAATTGGCACAAGTTGAATCTTCTATTTAAAAAAAGGTAATTATTATGAGTAAGAGAGATTTAGTTTGGGAATGCAAGGTTGGTTTAATATTCAGATATACCAATGTAATTTAGTATATGAATAAAATTTTAAAAGAAAGTCCACAGATTCTCAATAGATGCTGATAAAGTATTTGACAAAAGACAGCATCCATTTGAAACAAAGCTTCACCCCAAAGTATGCATAAAAGAAAATTTTCCTTGGCCCCACAAAGGGTATTTATGTATAAAAAAAACATGATTTGCCCTCACATGCACCATAAAACAGCACAGGGTATCGTCATCTGTTTGACACTGTATTGTGAGATCGAGCTGTAAGAAACATTAGAAAAGGAATTGGAAAAGATCAAAAGCAATTATCTTTATTCAAAGACACCATGGTTATTCATGGATTAAAAGTGCAATAGAATATCTAAAAAGCTGTCAGAACTAACGAATAAGTTGACCAAAGTTGAAAGATATATGATGTAGTGAGGAGAGCGGCGGCTCCAGGCCGCCTGGCTAGCTTATGCCCCAAAATAACAACATACAAACTGTATTCATTTAAACACTGCCTGGCCCATTAGTTTCAGCCTCTTACTCACATCATGACTTACCCATATCTAATAATCTATGTAACACCACGAGTGGTGTCTTACCAGGAAAGATTCTAGCCTGTATCTCCTCAGAGAGGAGAGTCATGTCTACTGCCCAGAGAGGAGAGGCATGACGATTGTTTGAGGTATCTGCCTCATTCCCAGCATCCTGGTCTGTCTACTCCACCCACCTATGTTCTAACCTATTAGGCCAAGCAGTTTCTTTATTAATTAACCAATGAAATCATTAGATAGATAGAAGACACACCTACATCAACATGATGAATGTGCTAATTTCAATATTTTTAAATACCAAAATATGTACTCAAAAGTGGAAATTATAAAAATGATCATTTATGAGGTTATCAATAGTATGAAATACTTGAAAGATGTGAAAATCAAAGAGCCCAAAATATTTTGGGAAGAAGGATTTAAACTAAACCCTACTAAATAGTAATACGCACTCTGTCCATGATTTGGAAGATTCTATGTCTTAAGAATGTCAATTTTAGATCCGACATACTATCAATCATTATTCCAGATTTAGGTTTTTGACCCTATGTAACCCAGCTACCCTCAAACTTCCTTCCTTTACCTTTTAGTTCTAGGATTAAAGGCATGTACCACCGCATACACCTGCATCATGCTACTCAGTAGAAATTGAGAAATTGATTTTTAAAATTTGGTGAAAATACAAATAAACACACCAACTCTAAAGCAGAAAACAGAGCTTCAGAGAGGACAAAGCTAGAAAGGCAGCACTGCCTTCATCTTAGAGCTACAGAGTTACAGCGATGAAAGTGGGGTCTGGGTATAAATGCTAAATAAATGGATCAATAAAAGACAGAGTGCAGAAATAGAGCCATTTTGACAACTCTGTAGAGGCTACGGAGTAGAGAGAGGTCAGTCATTTCAAGTAAAAGTCTCAACACTGAGCAGCCGTGTGTAAAAAGCACAAATTTTCTGTGATTCTGTGCATCATATTTAAAAAATCAAAAAGAGCACACAGAACTCTGCGGGTCAGACCTTTCATTTCTGTGGGAAATGTCTGACAGAAATAACAGAGAGGAGGAAGATTGATTTGGCTCACTATTTCAGAATTATCAGTTCTTCGTTGTAGGAAGGAATGGTGGAGTAGAGCTACCTACCTGATGGTGGCCAGGGAGCAGAGAGATAGACCAACAGGAAGGGACATGGGACAGGACACATCCTTCACAGGCAGACCCATGACCTACATGCCCCCTCCTAATGTTCTCGCATGTTCCCAATAATGTCCTCAGATTATGAACTCATCGATGGATTTCCCCTGATGAAGGTAAGGCTTTTATGATCCAATCACATTTGTAGAATACTACTCTGAACACCACTTGCATCAGGGAATACGACTTCAATACAAGAGCCTTTCATGGAGGCACTAAATATACAAACCATAGCAACGCTTTACAGATAAAAATTCCAACTTCTAGAAGTTATTCTGTATAACAAAGCCCAATAAAGCTACTAAAAAGAAACAATGCTGTGATGCTTACATTATATTGGAGAAAGTAGGCTTCAGCACACACAAAAAAAATATTGCCGGGGATATTTTTAGTGGTTTTTAAATAGCAGAATGGGGGGTCTTGTTCAGTAAAATACAATCCCTAATATGTATGCATCTGCTAGCAAAGTTTTAAACAGTGTACAAGAAAGGCAGAACTACACAGAGTAATGGACAAATCCATGATCACAGACAAAAAATACGCTCTGAAAAAGACTTCCATTAAACCATTTTTTGTTGTTGTTGTGCAAACATCATAAAGTATGCCTTATAACTTTGAGAGGATAGACCAATAATTCCACATGGCCAATTGACATAATCAAAAAACACGATATGGCCTTTTTAGAGAAGGAGAATACTTCTTATGTGTAGGAGAAACTGTAAGCTAGTCAACCCGAACTGCAGTTGTCCTGCCCAAACCAGTGAGCATGAGCATGTGCAGTAGGTAATTCCTCCCTGAGCCAGCCTAAGGCCTGCCGGGAAACCCAGAGACTGCTGACTTAGAGACATCTAACCAGAGAAGCCAATGAGGGAAGGACAATGCAGCAGCGCTGACTGCCTGAGCCAATGGGACCTCGGGAGAGGATATAAGAGGCCTGCCCATCCCCTCAATAAATGAGTTGGCTTTTGCTTCTTGCCTGACCCCAGAGTCTATGCTGTTGACTTCATGCCTTCTCGCCCTCTCCCCCAAGGGGTGTCCATGCAAGGTCACCCCAACACTTAAGTACGATGGCATTAAAGAACAAATTGGTAAATTTCACCAATACTTACAAATCTATGCTCTTCAAAGACAGTTAAGAGAATGAAAAGACAAGCCACAGGCCAGGAAAATATTATTGTTGCTACTATAATTTGCCTTTGTACATGTGTATAATGTGTGTGTGGTGCGTATGTGTGTGCATTTGTGTGTGTGAGTTCAAACATTCGTATGCCACGGCCCACTAATATAAGTGAGTGAACAACATTGGAAGTCAGGCCTTGTCTTCTACTGCGTTTGGGACAGGGTCTCCCTGCCTCCCCTTTCATTCTCACTGTGCATGCCAGGCTTGCTGGCCTGTGATTGTGCATGGAGCCTCCTGTCTCCACCTTCCCCATCTCTCTGTGGGAGCGAGTGCAGGGATTACAGCCGTGTGTGCTCCTCCATCCAGCTTTCTGTGGATTCTGAGGGTATGAACTCAGGTTCTCACACTTGCGTGGCTAACACTTCTTCCTACACTCAGCCATCTCCCCACTTCAGAATATCCCGAAGACATATTTCATAAAAGAGTTATATCTGTGGTGTGCAAATGACCCTCAAAACAATAATAAGAGCATAAACAACTTAATTTTAAGTTGAGTTAAAAAAAAAAACCTGACTTCACTGTAGAAGGTACATCACAGAAAAGAAACATATGATGGATACTCAACGTCGCTATTCATTAGGGAAATGCAAATGAAAACCACCATGAGATACTGGTGGCATCTCTTGGAATGGCTAAAGTTAAGCAGCCTGAACATACCAGGCGCTGCCAAGAGCGTGAATCAATTGGAATTCTCATACACTGCCGGGTAATGCAAAATGGTACGACTGATTTAGAAGGCAGTGTGGCATCTTTTCAAACAGTTAAACAGCTACCTAGAATGTGGTCCAACCATTCCTCTCTTAGGAGTTTACCCAGGAAGAGAGAAAGCACACAGCCAGGCCAAGACTTCCACCCAAAGGCTCTTAACAACATGGATTGGAATAGTAAAAAAAAAAACTGGAAAGCTCACACGTGTCCATCAACTGGCGAATGAATAAACAAACCATGGGATATTCATATAACAAAATACCATCCGAAATGAAAAGGAGTGAACTATCGATACATACTACGACACAGATGGAGCTCAAAATAATTATGCTGAGTGAAAGAAGGCAAGCAAACAGAGCGCACACTGTATGCTTCCATTTATATAATTGTAGGAAATGCAAATGAGATTGTAGTGACAGAAAGCAGATTTGGTTGCCTAGGGACTGGGGGCGGGGAGCAGGAGCCATGGATTTCAGAGGGGGCAGGCACAAAGAAACTTGGGGGGATGATGGATATGCTCATTATCTTGAACACACATATGTCAAAACTCATCGTATGGTACACTTTAAATATGTTCAGTTTATTGTATGTCAATTAAGTGTTAATGAAGTGAAAGGTAAAGGGATTTGTGAAGAGGTAAAGGAGCAGTAATGGAGATAATTATTTCATCTCTTCCCTTTTCCTGATACTAATTTTCCAATCAAGGCTGGTGTGGGGGAGAAAAGTCAGGGGTAGGGGCAGGGAGGAGATTGGCTCACACAGTTATTGAAGCTGAGAGGTTCCAATACAGTTTGAATATAAGATGCATGCACCCCACCAAAGAGTCGGGTGCTACAGGCGTGGTTCCCAGTTGGCAGATCCAGTCATCGAGTGGTATACTTGCATTAAGGGGGGTGGTGACCTTATCAGAGGATTTTCCCCTTGTTAGACTTATGATGTGATAGCATTGGGAGGTGATGGAAACTTCTAGGCCTAGTTAGAGAAAAGAGATCCCTGAGGGCACATCACTGGGGGCTTTATCTTGTCCCCAGTATTAACAACTTTTCTTATGGCTGTGAGAAAATACTTGACCAAAGCAAAAGAAAGAAAGAGATGTTGATTCTGGTTCAGTTTGCAAAATCTATCACGCCAGGGGGGGTCATGGTAGCAGGGTGTGAGGCAGTTGGTCCCATAGCCTCTATAGTCAAGAAGCAAGGGGAGGTGAATATTGGTACTGAGCCTGCATCCTTCCCATGGAAGGGTACTCCCTTCCCATGGAATGGTACCACCCACATTTATGGGCCATCTCCCCTAAATTAACCTAATCTGGAAACACCCTCAGAGGCTTGACTGGAGATTTGCCTCCTGGGTGACTCTGGATACTGTCATGTTGACCATCAATATGAAGCATGACACCCAACACCCCCTCCCCTCTCTCTCTCTCTCTCATGAGTTGAATGGCTCACAAGACCTGAAGTTGCTGAGCTGAAGAATCAGAAAACCAAGGGATAAGTTCCAGTCTGAAGGAAGAAGACTCATGTCAACTCAAGATGTTCATGCAAGGGTGGAAGGCCCATGTCTCAACTCCAGATGGTCACGTGTTTCCTCTTCCTCGTCAGTTTTCTTCTGTTCAGATCTCTCGGTTGGATAGTGCATGACTCCTGAGGGAGAGCGGTCTTCGTTGCATACTAATTCAAGTGCTAAGCTCCTAGAGAGACCGGACATACCAGACAGTCTGCACAAATAGCAGAGTACCTCCTCACCCAGGCAAGTTGACATATAAAACTAATCACCATGCTCACTGGGGGCATTCTTCAAACACATGGGCAGGGCTAAGGGGACAGGACAAGGGTGATACAGCACTGTGCAATTAGCGACAATCAGGTATCAGTGCCTCTCCCCACCTTAGACTGATGGGACTGAGAGTCAGTAGTGACCCGAACCTGGACACAGGAAGCTTAGAGTGTGACAGTTTAGAGAGGGACCCAGCCCAGCTGCTGCCTAGCAGTGAGGAGACAAGAGAGAAGAGAGATGCATACCTTAACCTTTCTGCCTTTCCACGCTTTCTTGATTCTTCACTTCAGCCAAGCCAGAAGGGAAACGATCCCCTCTTAGATATTTTCTCCTATTCATGTAGTCTATTGTGGTGTGGATCTACAATGTCCTCCAAATGCCGTGTGTGAAAGGTTTGGTCCCCAGCTGTTGGTGCTGCTGAGGGTTGCCGGAACCTTGAAGAGCTGAAATGAAGTGAAGCCACTGGAGGCCCGCCTTTGAGAAGGACAAATGAGAACCTGGCCTATTCTTCTACTTCGGCTTTTCTGCCACCAGGAAGTGAACAGTCCTCCTCAGCCACACTCTCTCCTTCCCTCATGTACTGTGGTTCCACAAGCCCAAAGCAACTGCCGGCGACCATGGATGGGCTGAAAATACACAAACCAAAATAAACTTCTCATCCATGACTTTTCTCTTTCAAGTTGACTACGTCACAGGGATTAAAAGCTGACTAAGATACATCCTGTAAAGGTCAGCCTCCTAGAACTCAGAGAAACATGAAGAGCAGCTCTGAAGGGCCCTAACAGGAAACAGCCAGAACATCCCACTAGAGGTGAGGATACTACATATCAGCTGCTAATTCAATAAGGACCAATCAGCAGAGCCAGAAATGAACATCCCTCTGTTGCTATGTCCCCAATGCTCTCCAAGTTCCTTCTCGGAAGTCCTACTCACCCCCACTTCTGGGATGGACTGAAAACTTCTTTGGGACACAGATCTTGGTACTGAAAGGCAACTTCTGGGAGCTTTAACTGTATCTCTGCTCAAGGTGACTTTGCACTGTCCTGAGACCCCCATCTCCTGCCTCTCACTAGCAGTTTTTGGTCACTGCCCCCTCACAGTCCCATGACCCTAAGGGGTAGAGAGAGATAGTACACCTGGCTGCCACTAATCCTACAGTGTTGCATCGCTCTTGTCCTGTCCCTTTAGTGGGGGTGACGTTTAATATCATGTGTCAGCTTGACTGGACCCTGAGGTACCCCAATATTGGCCAAGACCTTCTATAGTGTCCAGTCACTGGCTGAAGTTAGCACTTTTGTTCTCTCAGCTACCCCAGCCTCTTGTCAACTCTCAGCTTATCAAAGAGACCATTCCTCTTCCTGACCTCGAGCTTTGTACACTCACTTCCACCACCCAGAATACCCTTCCTCTCACCTTTCAGTGAGTTCCCTTCCAATCCTGCTGAGAGAATGTCTGCCATTTTAATAGTCCCCTGCTCTTCTCCCATCTTCCTTCATCTTTCCTGCACAGTCTTTGATGAGTATGGCGCTATATACTTAGAGATGTGACCTTCTGCTCTATGACTGGCACCTACAACTTCAATTAGGGCAGAAACTGGGTCTGTTTTGTTTCCCAATGTAAACCCAAATACTTTGAATGGTACCTTATATATCACAGGTGATCAATAGAGATTTGTTTACTGCATGAGGCAACTGGCTCTGGGATAATAGTTGGGAGACATAAGGAGAGAGGAAGAAATTGGGAGATACAGACAGAGAAATAGAGACACACAGAGAGATATGTAAATATATAGAAAGGGGAGGGAGAGAGGAGGAGAGAGAAAAAGATACAAAACCTGCCATTAGAAAAATTCCCAAACTAAGCTTCCTTTGCAAAGAACCCCTTACTGTCTAGTAGAAACTAAGGATCACCTGTCTACAGAGACTGGGGAGTACCTCTGACTTGATTGCTTATCTGTAGAGTACCTCTATGAGTTACCAAGCCTTTGGTATTTAGAAATTAAGCATACCTAGTCCCTTGAAATAATGTCAGTCCCCTCAAGGGGAAAGGGGGCTGTTAAAGTAATTAGTTACTTATCCTACAATGTAGATGTCTTATTGGATTTTAGGGACATTGTTGTTGGAATAGGAACTGTCCCCCACAGACTCATGTGCTTGAACACTTGGTCCCCAGCAGGTGGTGCTGTTTTCTAATGTTATAAACTCTTCCAGCATGGGGCCCTGCTGGCAGATGTAGGGTCATAGGGGCCAAGTTTACAGGTCACAACCTGGCTCCAGTTCCAGTCAGAGCCCTCTACTTACTGATTGACTACCAGGATATGAGCAAGTCATGCCAACCTCCTGTCACAGACAGAAGCCACCATCATTAATACTACCACCATGCCTCCCCTGCTGTGAAACCGAGTTAAAATACATTCTTCTTCCTCCAAGTTTTGATGTGCAGGTAGTCTGTCCCAGGAATAAGAAAAGTAAACTAATAGGCAGTATTTTGATGGATGGCATGAAAGAAAGAAAAAGGGAGAGGAAGGGCCATGGTGGAAGAAGGCAAAGGAAGGGTATACAGAGGAGGCTAAGGCAGGTGGTTTAGAGTCACTGACAGTCATGACTTTTTGTAGAGCACAAAACAGGTACTAGTCCGGAGCCTTGAGAAAGTTCCTCCTAACCCCACCCCCAGCCCTAGAGGGGAAGTTCCTCTTACCCTACTCCCCATCCACTCAACCCCACCCCACCCTAGAGTCAAGAAAATTCTGCCTACTCTACCCAAGAGGTCCTCTGGATTTATGAAGGTAACTAGCTTGCTCATGACCATATTCAAGCAATGGATCTGTGACGTGAACCTTCCATCTTCACAGCTTCAAAATGCAAGGTTTTCAAGAAGGGCTTGGTGGTGTGGGCCTTTAATCCCAGCACTCAGGAGAAAGAGGGGGGCAGATCTCTGTGAGTTCGAGGCCAGCCTGGTCTACAAGAGCTAGTTCCAGGACAAGCTTGATGGCTACAGTGAAACCTTGTCTCAAAAAATAAACAAACAAAAAGTGAGGTTTTTCTCCCTCTAATTAACAAGTTTTCCCCAAATCATGGGTTAATCTATGGAGAAAGATGTTAGTTTGACTCTCCTTGAGGCAGGAAGGCAGAATGGCTTCAATCAGATATTTCTGTAAAAACAATGGAAACATGAATCAGAGAATTCAGTGTTGTTACATAAGAGCAGTAACAACAATCACAGCAGAAGTAACAGTAATCACAGGATGGCTGGTGAGTGATTCCTTACACCCTGGAGCGAGAACCATATTCAGCATGGTACACAGAGCTCAAATCTCTGCTCCCAGCTCCAGCTCAGTGCCTTTATTATCCTCATTTTACATGAAAGGGTCCTGAGAGATTCCTCAGGTTAAGAACCTCTCCAGAGTTACATGCCAGTCAATCAGGTCAAATCCCTGGAGTCTTTTCTCCCCACCCATGGAGTCCAGACCCCAAACCTTCTCCCATCCTGTGCTGCTCTTATTATGAGGAGGGAGCACTCTGGTCCCTCCCCAAACAGCTACCCACCCCCCGGGGGCACACCTTGGCTCTACCTTCCCTTCCCTGTGCCACCCCACAGCCATGTGGGCAAACACTCTGCCTCTCCCCAGGCATGGGACGCCAGATTTGCATAACTTAATTAAATTCTGCATTCTCGTTTTCAGAGGAGCGGGCCTATAAAGGATGCTGAGTGCATGGTCTTAAGGCAAATCAACGTGCATGATGAAAGAGCCTATTTCGGTTAAGCAAATTATGAAGAGGCGGGCGATGTCCTCACTCTAATAATTTCCCGTGAATTATTTATATGGAAACTGCAATTACATTGGGCAAAACAGTGTTGTGTGCATAAAGCTCACTTAATTACCCAACCACCTGTTGGGACACAGGGTCCTCCACAAACCGGTTTCTTCCCCCAACAGGTCCTTCCTTCCTCTGAGATAATACAGACATAAGCTGGTAAGTCTGGGAGGAAACCACGGATGCAAGGACGGGAGGTGCAGACCCAGAACCCCATCTAACTCCCTCTGGTCCAGCCCGATGCTACCTTCCTCTTCTCCAGGAACGGAACAACCCTAGCCCATGAAGGTCCCTACTTCATGCTTCCCTCTTTCACACGCACACACACACACACACACACACACACACACCTGAGAGACCAAAGGCAAAGAATAAGAAAGGCGACAGAAAAGAAAGGAAGAAAGGAGCCCCACACCCTTCTCAACAAACCCTTTAACCAAAGCAAACGAGACCCCTTTCATCAGTGCCCGGTTGTTTAACTGGAAATGAGAGTTGCCATGGCAACCATCCTGTCACATAGTATTTCTTGCCACTTACCAGTAGGAGAGGCGTTGATGTGTAGAAGAGAACCCTGGTTGGGTGGGGAAGGTCGGGAAAGGGAGAGCCTTGTTTGTGCTCTGTTTGCTGAAACACAAGGTCACAGGGGCTGTCCCTAACCTGGGACATCTCGGTTCTCACTCCCTCTCTCAGACCGTGAAGGCTGGGCCTGGGGGGGGGAGGGTTAAAATCTCCCTCTGCCACCCCTCCTGGGAGGAAAACATCGTAAGTGTCAGTAGTGCAATGGAACTGTCAGAAATACATGGAGTCGGAGACAGAATAAATGGTGAAACACACGCTCCTCTTTGTTCCGCAACTGAAAAATTCATGTGTTTTTTTTTTTTTTTTCTCCAAGAAAAAGCAAAAGGGAAAGAATGGCCACTGGGAGTGGTCGATAGGAATCAGGACTATCTGTCCCAAGGCTGGGGAAAGAGCCCTCCCTTACCTCAGTTTGGAATCAAGGTTGGTCTAGACTCGGGCAGGAGGGACCCAGGAAGTATTAAAAGGTAGAAGGAAAGCGAAGTTGGTGAGACGCTCTTGGGGGTAGGGATGCAGAGGTCAGGGGTCACCTAAGAGCTGATGAATAATGGAAGATCCTGGGTAGCAAGAACCCTGGCTTCAAGCTCTGGTTAAGCCCTGGCATTGTGCAACCTTGAAGAACTGACCAGCAACAGAGAGCTTTGTGGTCGGCTCTGGAGTTCACATCGTCTTTGCAGCCCTGTGATTCACTTCGCCCTCTGTGAGAATGCAGGGTGGGTAGATAAAATATTAATTGTGTTTAAACAGTTTTAAATGGTGATGACAGAGCTGGGGAGATGACTCAGTCAGGAAAGTGCTTGCTCTAAAAGCCCAAGGATCTGAGTTTGAGCCCGTGTAAAAAAGCCAGGCACAGTGGCATGTGTTTGTAACCACAGTAATGGGGAATAAGAGACAGACAGACCCTGGGGCTCACTGGTCAATCAGTCTAGCCTAATCGATGAATCCAGGCCAGGGAGAGACCCTGCCTTAAAGAATACAGTAGATGGTGAGCAAGGAATGAAACGGAAGATTGCTCTCTATGAACAAGCACACATATGTACACATACCTGCCCCACTAAGTACACGCACACAGAGAAGAGAAATTATGATAATAATTTCCACGGGAAGAACATAAAGAACATGCCATGTACTATGTTGAGCTACATACACATAGTGTGAATCCCACATCTTAGGCAAAATAAAAAATAAAAAATAAATATGAGGCTAAAAGAGGTTCAGTCATGTGTCTAAGCTACAAAGTGAAGAAGCATCAAGGCCAGCCTAGAAGTCTGGCTCCTATTGGCTTAAAACTCAGGCTGTTTCTGCTTAAAAGAAATTTGGAGCTGTTAGTTCAAGTTGTCCTGAGCCAAGTTCCAGACCCACATTGCTGCTATACTTGGTCTCTATCCAGTCTGGGACCAGCTGCTTAACAGGGGTGAAATGGAGTGTTTTTTCTCCTTTAAAGATTTACCATGTATAAATGTATGAGAATATTAAAGGCAACAATTAACTTTATTGGGAACCTTATATTCTCCAGCCTCATTAGAACTGCCAACAAGATCTATTATTAGTATTACTATGCAGATACTGTAATAAAAAGGGTATTTAAAGTGGATAGTTTGGCAATGAAATAAAATAGCTTTTCTCTCTCTTTCTTTTTTCTTTTGAAGATATATGTGTGTATCCGAGATGGTCTGAGCAAGGCAAAGGCCTCGTGGGACCTGAGGAATGAAGAGCTCATAAAATTTCCCTTTACCACAGTGACAGACAGCTAGAGCAGTCCAAGGTGTGACTGCAGGGCATCAGAGCTCTCCAGCCCCCAGCTTGTCCCAGCACCACTCAGAAGAGGTGAAGGTCTGCAGGACAGAAGATGCCACTCGCTGAACAGAAATAGGCTCCAGGGTCCAGCTGCTGTCGTGGCATGCTGAGAGTGTCTCCAGAATCGCCCTTCACAGCCCCAGTCTATCTCATCTTATCCTCTCATCTCAGAGGACAGACAGGAAGCTGGGGGAGAACACTATGTACCTCTGCTTCCTGTTTCCTGTGCACTCCTCCCTGCTGATGGAAAGGCAGGGGCAAGAAGAGACTGTCTCCACATGGTCTGCATCCCAGTTTGCTTGTCCTGTTAGCTAGGCCTTTCTCCCATCTCTTCTCAACTCAGCAGACTTACTGGAAAGGCAGGAATGTCTCCCAGCTCCATCCTGGGAAGGCATGGAGCACAAAATGCTTAGATTCTCCCACATGCTGGCAGTCTTGCTTTGGTGACACATAGAAGTGCCCCTCCTCCAGAGACCACCTGTCCACTTCTTCCGGACTGGTGACCACCTTGCAATGGGTATTGAGCACCATGGCTGCTCCTCACATCACTAACAACCCAGGATAAGAAAGCCAGGAAGGATGAGGGAATGGGATGGTCAAGGGGGGAGATGGACAGAGTGGGAGAGCAATTAAACAGAGATCTTGATAGAGAGAGACATTGTGAATTTGGGGGAAACCTGGTGCTGAGAAAATTCCCAAGAATCCACAAAAAGTGACCCCAGCTAAGACATTTAGCAATAGTGGTAAGAATGCCTAAATGATGTAGGTGTGCCTTTTATCTATCTGATGATATCATTGGTTAATTAATAAAGAAACTGCTTGGCCTAATAGGTTAGAACATAGGTGGGTGGAGTAGACAGAACAGGAAGAAGGAAGTGAGGTAGATGGCTCAGACAATTGCCCTGCCTCTCCTCTCTGGCATAGATGACATGAAGCTCCGGCCCAAGATGGACGTCCGCTAGAATCTTCCCGGTAAGGCACCACTTCATGGTGCTACACAGATTATTAGATATGTGTTAATCAAGATATGAGTAAGAGGCTGAAACTAATGGGCCAGGCAGTGTTTAAAAGAATACAATTTGTGTGTTGTTATTTTGGGGCATAAGCTAGCCAGGAGGCCGGGAGCCAGGTGGCGGGAACACAGCCTGCCGCTCCCATCACTACAGAATGGCGCTCAACAGACTGCTGCTCATTACTACACCTAAACTGGCCTTCTCCTGTAATCAGATTGGTGAATGCCCCAACTGGCATCATAGAGCCTTCATTCAGTAACTGATGGAGCTAGATGCAGAGATCCACAACCAAACAGCAGGCTGAGCTCTGGGATTCCAACTGAAGAGAGGGAGGAGGGAATGTATGAGCAAGGGAGGTCAAGATCATGATGGAGAAATCTACAGAGATTTCTCTTGGAAACTCGTGAACTCTATACTGACAGCTGTGGAGCCTCCATGGGACTGAACTAGGCCCCCCATATGTGGGAGATAGTAGTGAAGCCTGGACTATCTAAGGGGCCCCAGGCAGTAGAACCGGGATCTGTCCCTGGTGTGTGAGCTAGCTTGTGGGAGCCTTTTCCCTAATTTGGGATACCATGCTCAGCCTTAATGCAGGGGAAAGGACCTTGATCCCATTCCAACTTAATGTGCCAGACTTTGTCGACTCCTCATGGGAGCTCTTACCCTTTGGGAGGTGCTCCTGGGGGATGGGGAGGTACGGTGGGTGGGAGGAGGGATGGGAGGGATAACTGTGGTTGGAATGCAAAATGAAATTTAAAAAAAAAGAAAAAAAAAACCAGGAAGGGCAGCTTGCATCCTGTCCCCAGACTTTCCGGCTGAAAAGTCCTGACAATTATAGGTTCGGTTCTCCTGGGAGGGCTCGCACAGGCAGGCCTGAGCCTGTGACTGTCACTTGTTGTTGTTGCTGCTGCTGCTGCTGCTGCTCTTGCTGTTGCTGTTGTTGCTGTTGCTGCTGTTGCTGCTATTGCTGCTGCTGTTTTATTGTTGTTGTTGCTGCTGCTGCTGCTGCTGCTGCTATTGTCGTTGTTGTTGCTGGTGCTGTTATTGCTGCTGCTGTTTTATTGTTGTTGTTGCTGCTGCTGTTATTGTTGTTGTTGTTGCTGGTGCTGTTGCTGCTATTGCTGCTGCTGTTTTATTGTTGTTGTTGCTGCTGCTGCTGTTATTGTCGTTGTTGTTGTTGCTGGTGCTGTTGCTGCTATTGCTGCTGCTGTTTTATTGTTGTTGTTGCTGCTGCTGCTGCTGTTATTGTCGTTGTTGTTGTTGCTGTTGCTGTTATTGCTGCTGCTGTTTTATTGTTGTTGTTGCTGCTGCTGCTGCTGTTATTGTTGTTGTTGTTGTTGCTGTTGCTGTTATTGCTGCTGCTGTTTTATTGTTGTTGTTGCTGCTGCTGCTGTTATTGTCGTTGTTGTTGTTGCTGGTGCTGTTATTGCTGCTGCTGTTTTATTGTTGTTGTTGCTGCTGCTGCTGCTGTTATTGTCATTGTTGTTGTTGCTGTTGCTGCTGGTGTTGTTGTTGCTGCTGTTGCTGTTATTGTCATTGTTGCTGCTGCTGCTGCTGTTGCTGTTGTTGCTGTTGCTGTTATTGCTTCTGCTGTTTTATTGTTGCTGTTGTTGCTGCTGCTGTTATTGTCATTGTTGTTGTTGCTGGTGCTACTGTTATTGTCGTTGTTGTTGTTGCTGGTGCTGTTGTTGTTGATGCTGTTACCGTTGTTGTTATTGCTGCTGCTGTTATTGTCGTTGTTGTTGATGGTGCTATTGCTGTTGCTGCTGTTGCTGTTGCTGTTGTTGCTGTTGCTGTTATTGCTGCTGCTGTTTTATTGTTGTTGTTGCTGCTGCTGTTATTGTCGTTGTTGTTGTTGTTGCTGGTGCTGTTGTTGTTGATGCTGTTACCATTGTTATTGCTGCTGCTGTTATTGTCATTGTTGTTGTTGCTGGTGCTATTGCTGTTGCTAGTGTTGTTGCTGGTGTTGTTACTAATGATTTCTGTGGATTGAATATTGTTTACTCACTTCATTTCATCTTCATCACCATCCTGGAGAGTAGGTAGTCTTGTCTTCATTTTGGAAACAGGTTCAGAGAGCCAGTGCCCCAAGCATCATTATTACTGGCCAGGACCCTTGCAGTACCCATATAGCTGTACTCTCTGCTTCCACCTTGAGGCCCTGCAATTCACTGTCTGTGTGGCAGCAAACTAGGAACCTCTTAGACTTCTCAGTGGTTCCCTGCTCTGCCACTTAAGGCCTTGGACTTGCTGTATCCTATGTCTCCATAATATTTTCTTTTTCTCCATCATTTCTTTATGCATCATCATTATGCTTTCAATCAAAAGAGGTCTTGACTGCCCTTCTCAGTGATGTTCTAGGCTCTGCCAGTCCTAGCACTCCACTTGCCTATCCTATTCTTACACAACCTATGCTAGTGTGTGGCACACAGTAGGTGCTCAGTAAATATTCACTGACTAAGTGCCAATAGACTAGTTCAAGGTCATATAGCGATGAGTAATGAACCATAAAGTTAAGTTATAACCACCTTACCCTTAACAACAAAGCATATTAGTATTTGATGTAGTTGTTCAGATAAAGACAGAGAAAGATGGGGGCTCCCCAGGGCCACTCACAGATAACTCATCTGGAGCCCCAAATCAAATGTTTTACAGAGCTCCTAGCAGTGGGAAGGCCAGGTAAGGATGTTCTTTGAAGACAGAGTCCAAGAAGGAGAAAAGGAGATGACAAACGCATCCCTAGACAATGCTAGTTCACGAGGTGTCTACTCTGGGAGCCAGCACCACCAGCCTGTAGTGTTTGGCTGTGTGAGCCTCACACCAGGCTCCTATAACCCTCTATGGCTATAGATATCACCAACTCTTGTTTCTATCCCTCACAGAGAGTCCTGGATATTGATATAAGACATCTACAATAAGCCTTAGGACCAGCACACAGGCCAGATACTTGGTTGAGGGACAGACTCTTGGGTATCTCTTTAGTTGTGCGCTTCCATAGGAGGGTCTTCTTATTTTGACACACCAGCAACAAGGTCACTTGGGACCTGATTCCCATGCCTCAAAGTCTGTAAGGTCACTCTCATCTACAACCAGGTAAAGCAGGAAGTCAGGGCTAGGAAGATAGCTCAGTAGGTAAAAGCCTGTGTAACACAAGCATAAGGACCCAAATTCAAATTCCCAGGACCCAAGTAAAAGTCAGACACGTAGTGTGAACGCCTCTGTTTCTAGCATATCTGTGAGAAGAAAGCGTGAGACATGACAATTCCTGAAAATCTGCAGGCCAGTTAGCTTATTGGGTACAGACCCAAACAAGAGGCTGTCTCAAGCAAGGGGGAAGGCAATGACCAACACCTGAAGTTGTCCTCTGACCTCTTGACCTCTGTACACTCTACACAGCATGAGTATGGTTGCAATCACACACTCCATGCATGCACACACACATACAGTAACACACACTGTAACATACACTGTAACCCAAAATCTCTGCATGTACACATACAAACACACACACACACACCAAAAAGGGGAAGAAAGGAAGGAAGGAAGAAGGGAGGGAAGGGAGGGAGGGAGGAAGGAAGGAAGGAAGGAAGGAAGGAAGGAAGGAAGGAAGGAAGGAAGGAAAGAAGGAAGGAAGGAAGGAATCAAGGTATGTATCTGATATACCCAACAATAATCTTGACTTTTGTTACTGAGCAGAGTTTTACAATAAAGGGAGATGGGAAGAATGCAGCAAACAGTCTCTTCCTGGGGCTTCCACAGTCTAATAGGACACACAGAGAATGTATGCTGTGTAACCGGCTTACACAGCTAGGCCAGGCCAGGAAGCTGTGTGTCCAAATCCTGACTGTGTTGTTGACTCTTAGCAAGCACTTTAAGCCACCAAAGTCCCGGGTTCCCAAGGTTGCTTCTTAAGGTGTCTGCCACCTACATGCATGATAAATGGCAGTGGCTGTTGTCGTTGTCATTGTTGTTATGGGAAACAACCCACAGGTCACATATTAAGAAGCATAAATAAATGAATTAATTCCAGGATATTGCAGCTTGTGACTAATGGAAAGGCCAGGATGGGGGATGCCATTGAATGATACTGTAGGGCAAGTTTCTCAGAAGAGGCAGGTCTCGAAGCTGAATGACAGCTCACAGGACCTTAGTCCTATCATCTCAGCAGAGACCTCTGGGATGATTTCTGGAGTGTTTCTAGGTGTTCCTTTTCCGGTTTGGTTTGGTTTTGTGTTTTAATTCACAGCACACAGAGAAAATGGAACTATGAGATCTTCATGTCAGAGATCAGACCAAACTCAATTGGGAGAGACCGTTCCAGGGATTAACTGGACCTACCCAGATGTCTGCCAACACAGGCACCCTCTGTTTGGCTCAGCACCGTGCTGCGGTACATCTGCGGAGAAACTGATCTAAGACAAGCTCTTCTCCCAAGAGAGATCTGGAGAGAAGTGATTTATCTGGAGTCTTCTCTGGGCCAGAATCAAGAAGATAACTGGGGTCTCTTACATGATATCGTCTTCTCTTAAATGATGAGAAAATGGGGCCTGGAAAGGAAGCTCAGGTTAAAAGCACTGGCTGCTTTTCCAGAGCACCTGGATTCAATGCCCAGCACCAATGCAGTGGTTCACAGCCATATGTAACCCTAGTTTCACTGGATACAGAACTCTCTTCTGGCTTCCATAGTCCGTAGGCACATAGGTGGGCCACAGGCAAACAAAGAAGCAAAACACCCATTTACCTAAAGCAAAATAAAATAAAAATTTAAAAACAGAAAAGGGCAGGAAGACATTGAGTGATGGGAGGTCAAGGATCCTAGTTCAGGGAAGAAAGTGGAGCTTTGGGCCCTCTGTGTCCTGAGCACCCACTGTCTTGGGCAGTGCACCCACTGCCTTCGATGTCTCGTTTCTACTGTGTCATTCGATGATGGGAACCTACCTGAGAGAGGACACTGTCAACTGAGTTGTTATTCCAGCCTGGATAGTCACCAAAAGGGCAGGATCCATGGGCTGTGTCTCCAACGTTATACCTGTCACACTCACACAGCTTGCAACAGTGTACAGGCTTATCCCACAGCCTCACTGCCACAGCCGGGAAAGGCAGCTTGTCAGGGGGGAATGAACGGTGGACACTCTCCACCAAAGTCAGCTTCCTCTTCCCTTCCCCTACCTTCCCTTCCTGTCACATCTATTATTGCCACCTCTGTACTTGGTCCTGCTACCTTGTCCATATGCATCCCATCTACCAGGTCAAAGGTCTATTAACATTGCACATATTCTATCTCCCTTGCAGAGTCTCTGGCCAGGACTCTTGAGGACAGGAGTCCTACCCAAGGAGGCAAACCACAGAAACTCAGCTTAACCACAGATTCCCTTGGTACTCCACACCCAAGGTTGGTTCCTTCCATACGGATCTACTAAGACACAGGCCAGTCGTTCCAGCCCTTTGGCTCCAGCCCTTCAACATCCTCAGGTAGGTCTGGTGAACCTCTCTTGACTTGCCACTGCCAGCCTCTTCAGCGAACTCTGGGGCTCTCCCTTCAAGATCTCTTTGCACTGCCTCTTGAGGTGACCAAGTCCCTACCTTCCCTGGGCTACCCTCATCTTTAACAGCCATACCACATGTCCTTGGGTCTTCAGAGCGCCTTTCTCAAAACAGCCAAGTCCCTGTTAATCCAGATGCTCATCAGCCCTTGACCTCCTCCTCCTCTGTGCTGTAGGACCTCAGCTATTCTGCTCAGACAACCTAAGAGGGCTGCCACATGACCTTGGATGACCACATGACCACATGACCTAGCCCCATACCAGTTTCTCGCACTTATTCTGCTCCACCACACTGACCTTGACAACAAACGTTGCATCCCCAGGGCTTTTGTGAAAGCTGTTCCCTTGGCCTGGGACACTCTGTCCCTAGTTCTAACCTTGGTTCTCCAAACATCCTGGGACCAATATTTATATACGACTGTTCCAGGGGAGCTTTTTTTAGCTGCTCGGCCATTTCCTTCATGACATGTAGGCAAAAGTAGGTAAGATTATGTGTTTATTTTTTCCTACTCTAAGGCAAGCACTAGGGATGAAGACTGGGTCTTCTTGCCACTCCACTGACCCCTTGGCTATCATGATTCCTGGATACCCACTAAGAATTTACTAAAAACCTTCTGAGCAAGTGAGCAGATGATTTAGACAGCTGGAATCTCAATTCCACCTTGCTGCTGACTGGTTGTGCAACCTTGAGGGAGTCCCTACCTGACCTGGGATCTCTTGGCCTCTCCACAGTCAAAAGGGGAGAGGAAGGAAGAGGCCTAAAATCATCCTGAATGTTCCTCGAGCTTAGCTCCCACCACAGCCAGAAGGAAACCTTAAAGATAGCACCCAGAGGACACACACTTAGGCCAGAGAGATGCCTTGCAGGTAAAAGCACTTGCCACACCAGCCTGGCGACCTGAGTTCAGGTCCCGGAAGTCACAGAAAGGTGGAAGTAGAGAGCAGACTCCACAAAGTGGTCCTGACCTTCGTACATACACACGAAACGCCATATTCACATCATACAAACACACACTGCATAATACAAAAAATAAATTTAAATTTATAGATTTTAAAAGAGGATAAACTTCTTAGGTGAGCAAAAAAATTCTCACCCACTCATCCCCCCATCCAAAGTGAGAAACTACAGGCAAGTTTAAATAAACTGGTATTTATAGTGTTTTCATGTGGGTCCATAAAAAGCTGGAAGGCTCTCACCAACATGAGGAACATTACTAGGGAAAACCTGAAGTGGAGAAAGCTCCGGGTGCATCCCAGGCTCTGCCCAGGATTATGATGGGTGCTCACTCTAGTACTCACCCCACACCTTAGTATGGAGCAAGCTAGGGAGCCAAGGTAACCAAGATCCTTCCATTCGCAAAGCTCAGCATCTCCAAAGAGTACTCTGGGACCTGAGGTAGGCCCAGTGCTTGGTGTTATATAAAGAAAACTATATAGTCTGTGCTTTGAATTTCAAATGAATTCACCTGATGCTTACTGCTTCTGACCCTCCCAGCCATGTGTGCGAGACTTTCTTTAGATGCTATCTATGTCCATAAACATTTGTGGAGCAGAGAGGAGGCTAAGTCTATTCAGTGCAAACTATCCCTTTTCATTCTCCATTTCTACAAAGTTTTTGATTAATCCAGAAGCCATGTTGGAGTCCACTGTTTGATGGGGACCACCCAAAATATTAACTCTTATGCCCAGTAAAGTCTCTGAGAGACAGGGATTCTCAGTGCTCCCACTCTCTGGTGTCCCAGGTAAACTGGGGCACACATCATTCTGTCTCTTTCTGAGCCTCACTCCTAGAATTATCTGATGGTGAAGATATTTAGGACAGACACTGACCATAGGGGTGTGTGCTACTCCTACGTGATTGAGTAATATCACCAATACATGTCCTCTATAATCACCCCACAAGCCTCCAATACACACTAGACCTCAAACTTGATCTTGAGTCTGTGGTGGCTTAAACAGGAGGCTTCAACAAATCCCTCCGAGTCCTAACTAGTCCTGAGGTCTTCTGTTCTCTCTTAAAGCTTGTTCCCTACCTCACACTTTTAAAGCCTGCTGGAGTCAAAAAGCCAGGAAGTAAGAGTTAGAGTCTCGATTTTGTCTCTTATTCATGATACGGGAAACACTCATCACAGCCTTTCTTCCCCCCTCTATCTCGGGAGGAAGTGGGACTAGCCCAGGGGATCTTTGGTTCTCGAGAGGTTCTAGAAGCACATTGTAAGTCTACAAAACATAACACTGAAGCTCAAATCTCAGAAGCTATTTGCTTAGAGCCTAAGCCAGTTGGCTGAAGACCCAGACACCTGTCCCTTCTTAGTCTCATGGGACCACAACGTATACCACAAACACGGGACATCCCTGTCATCTCAGATGGCTCCGTCATAGAGCACTGGTTTGGTCACTGTATACGTCTGTGTTTCCTCCATTAGATCCCTCTCTTGACGGGCAGGAGTCTAGATCCTCATCTTTACATCTTGAGCATTTAGTCTGGAGTGGATGGAGTTGCCTACTAGCAAGAAACAAGCTTATATCTTAGCTGCAACCTGAGTCTGAAATTCAGAATTGGCCACGGCAATAAAGAGGGCACGTGGGAGAGACACCCAGAGAAGCAGAAGCAGAATCCAGGAGCCCGCAGCTGGAAAGGAAGGTGGTACTAATTACCCTGTCAAGACTAGGAAAGGAAGCACCTGTCAGGAGTGGGGGCGGAGTGAGTGGGAGTAGGCAGGCACCACTGGGAGGGGAGCCAGCAGAGGGCGCTCCTTTACCCACCTCCACAGAAGACTCCAGCTGGGCAGCTGCCACCTTAACACCAGGCAGCAACCCCGCTAATTACCAACCCCAAGTTCTGCTTTGCGTTTTAGGAAACTGCTCACACAGGAGGCAAATCTTTTCCCTTAAAAAAAAAAATCAAGATGGATAGGGGGAGGAAAAAGCTCATACCAGTACATACTAATTCAATCTCATCTTGGTCATTTCAGTTTCCCTAAGAAAGTGCTTTCACAAGGCTGCAAAGCTAACATCCATAACTCTCCAGTTTCCCCAGACAGGGTACCTCTGCATTAAGCTTCCCATTTATCTTCAGAGATGGCAAATCATCCATTTATAATGGGATCTAATAAAGCTGGCTCCTGTTGCAGTCCCAGCTGTAGGAATGAGCCAGGACAGAGAGACATTGTTGTTTGGGGCCTGTAACTGTTACATCTTCTCAAGGACCTCTGACTACATAGGGTTGCTATGCTGTGACAGGAGCGTCAGTGCACCTCAGGGTGGGGTGGCATGTGTGTGTGACCTGCAGGGCCTAGTACCCTATTCCCTGTAACACACACACACACACACACACACACACACACACACACACACCACACACACAAACTCAATCATGAGACCAATGGAAAAAGAGCTGGGCCTAACCCCACTTCATTCTCTGAGGTACCAAGGGCTTTCTGGAAGGTACAATTTAGAAACTGACAATTTTAGGGTTTAGCAGATTGATTCAGAGGTTCAGTTGAGTCAGCAAGAAGCATGCTCTACTGTCCCAAGGTAGGGTCTCTGAGAGAAACCTCTGAACTGAATTTTACCAAGAGAGTACTTACCAAGGAGTGTCACAAAAGCTGGATCTTCTGTGAGAGCAGCCAGTGCTCTTAACCACTGAGCCATCTCTCCAGACCCTTATGAAAGAACTTTTGGAGTAATCCCAAATCCAGCCAGATGGCATATCTTCCTCCTCATGTATCAGTCTGCTATTGAGTGTGAGCAACCTCAAAAGGGTCTCAGCCTTGGGTAGGAGGCTCTCTGCCACTGAATTGTCCCCTAAAGGTTCCAAGTGCAGACTACATTGCCAGCATCTGGCCAGCAAGTTCTTCACTGATGAGGAACTGGTGGTCACCTCAGTGTCCACTACGCCTACTGAATAAACTGTTTCCATCTTCCTTCCCTACCTTCCTAGAAAAGCAGTTTTATTGCATTCTGTCTGTGGCCATATGGTATATATTGCTCTAGTCAGTGCCCTAGTCTTGGAGAGTAGCTGGTTATCAACCTGGTTCAGTTGCTTGTTCAGTTCTATGCCTTCTTGCATAGAACAGGTGTCACAGAAAAAAACCTTCAGACTAGGCCTGCCCAACCCTTGTGAAACAGAAGTCCTTGGGAATGGTAGACGTGGGAGCTCATCCATCCCAGAGCTAGCATAGACTAAGAATTCCAAAGATAAAGAAGAGATATAGCTGCAAGTGTCTATGAGGCATCCTGGTCTCCCAGGCCTGGGCTATGGTGGTATAGAAGATAAGGCATACCGCACAAAAGTACCTGCCACCAAATGCTTGCAGGGGTCCTCCTGAGCCCGCAGGAAGGGAAGCAGAGTATCTTGTGCCAGATGAGTAATAGATATTCCTCGGCAGAGGAGGGAGTTCCAGGCTCAGTGTGACATTTTCTTAACCCAGGCAGAGTCTGATGGAAATGGAAGGAGGGGATCCTCAGAGGTCTCAGCCTTCACATAAGGCAAGATACCCTTGTCTTCCTTCAGGCTATTCAAAAAAGGGATACAGAGGCTAGGGACCAAGTGCAAGGTCATCATTCTAGAAGCTAAACAAAGAAGTATGGGGAGGGGAGCATGAAGAAGAAAAGCAGGGAGGAAGGCAGCTAAGGAAGCTGGGTCCTGGGGAAGTTTCCATTGTGGGCAATAGAGCTTCATGACATTGGGAACTCTGGAAAGTGGTAACCTCTCCCAGGGCAAGGAGGAGGGGGACTTGGACCTTTGCATATGTGTGCTCCTTTCAGACAGCTATGAAGGCTGCTCCTAGGTGCCATTCATGCGTTGAGACTTTCAGCTTGTCATCAGGAAGTAAACAGAGAAGTTTCTAAGACAGGAAGAAACAAGGTCTGGTAGCTAAAGAATACTGGTGTGCACTGGAAAAGGGATAGATGAGCATCTATAGGACATGCTACACTCTCTTCTGCATCTCAGGGGTCTGTCTACAAAGTCTCTGGTCAAACTTGTAACTTTCCCGGACGTGAAGAACCTACTTCCTCACAAGCTACTGTATTGTTGGACCCTCAGCCTCTCAGAAACTCACTGCTTTGGTCAAGCCGAGTTCCAGTCACTGCTCAGTCCTTCCAGCACATCCCACTTGAGAGAGGACAGCTCTGGTGTCTGTCAGCATCTATAAAGAGCATCTATCACATGTTAGGCTTAGTAAATGTGTTCTGAACGATGCCCTGCATGGGTACATGGATACACACATGCCTGGCACGTCTCTAAGGAATTCGCAACTTTTTTTTCTGTTTCTAGATTGCTTTTCTACTTAGTGCGCATGTGTATGTGTTTGGACCCCCATCTCCCACGCCCACCCTCGTGCATTTAGGTACAGTGCCTCAAACAGAGCTGAGCTCCAGCGAGTATTCAGTAAACTCCTGCTCACTCTGGGTTCTGTTCTCCCAAAGCACAAAGAGTTAAGCTAAAGTTAGAAGACAACAAAACATGAACAGTTGTGTAGTTTTAGGAAAAATGTTAGGTGCTTAATCAGCTTCCATGGGTAGGTACACAGCACACACATACATACACTCAGCATTCATGGGTAGGTACACACTGCACATATACACACAGTCAGCATTCATGGATAGGTACACACTGCACACATACAAACACTCAGCATCCATGAGTAGGCACACACACACACTCAGCATCCATGGGTAGGTACACACCGCACACATACACACACTTAGCATCCATGGGTAGGTACGCACCGCACACACACACATACACTTGCTCAAAAAGCACTTGTAAAATTCTTTAGACAGAGCCAACTCTTCCAGTGCAGCCATAGAGGCCCCTCCAACCCAGGTATCACAATCACCAGAAAAATTAGCCATCTTGTCTCTGCCACCAGGATTCTTGAGAGGGTCCCCAAAGTCCTTTAACCCCGAGACTCAGACACCACAATTGCTGCAGTCTGTCTGTGTAAGAGGAATATGATCTTCAGAGCTTCTCTGGGAAGGAAGGAGCCATTGCCCCTCTCTGCCACGGGTACTTCCTCTGAGAGCCTCCATGTGTGGAGATGGGGTGTGGATTAGCTCCCCTCCTGAAATATGGCTCCCGTGCCAGGAAAAACGAGTTAAGCTTTTCCGCCTCTAGCTGCAGGCTTAGTGGTACAGATTACAACAGCAGGTGATGAGCGGCTCGGCGCTGCTGTGGAGACTGTGCAAATCCCGTTACAGGGCAAAGGCGTTTTAGCTCCAGTTCCAAATTTCAAAGAATGATTGAGTTGGAACGTGGCAGGCAGGAGGCAACTGGGGACCAAAGCTATTTGACTTAAACTCAGAGCCAGGCCTGAGGGGGATGCTGGGGTAGAGGATTCCAGTGAGGAGCTCAGGTGTGTGCCTCTGCCCAACCGTCTCCAACCACCTTCCCCTTCCTCTGTCCATGCCTCTGCATCTGTTGGGAATCTTGCCTTCCCCACTAAGCTACAAGCTCTTGGGGATCAGAACCCCCTATTTCTTTAACCCAGTGGGGTTCAGAACAGCTCCTAGAACATATGCACGGCATGATACAGTTCACAGAATGATTGGTGGGTGACTGTGTCAAAGCCAAATCCTCCCTTGCTCTGCCTGGTTTCCCGACTTCTCCCATACCGACTCCGGGCACTCCTGGAAGCCCTGATCTTCCTGCGTTCTTTGGCTAAGAGACCAGAATCTAGCTATAAATGACACAGGACAAGGATGAAGTCCCATAAGCAGCCTGGGAAACATGGGATTTTAGTGTGTGTTACCATACTATGCAAGGGATTCATTAAGTTGTGAGGTTTAGAGACTCTATTAAAAAGTCTGACACCTCTACCAGCACATCCTTACTCCCCACCCCTCCCACTTTCCCTTGCCCCATGACCATTGGCCCTAACTTGCCTTTAGCAACAATGAAAAAGAAAAGAACTACCCACACCCCTTTCCCCCTCCAAAAGAAAACCAGTTTGCTGGTTTATAGTAGAAAAGAGCTTTGCAGACCAGCAGGAATATGGATTCAAATCCTAGTTTCCACGTCATTTACTCTTTCTGAACTGCGGCTTCCTCATCTGTCAACTGCCCATCATAGAAGCTGCACACTGAGACTGTAGAGAAAGAAACTTCTCTGTGGACATTAGTCATCATAGACACATGGTTGTTGTTGGACTCTCCAAAACTAAATCTGAGACTTGCACCGCCTCCCTAAGCTCAGATAAGTAACTCCGCTGGGTTGCTTTAAAGAATCCCAGAGTAGGCACCTAGGCACAGAGAGCAAAGCCCAGAACTGGTTTCCATGCCAAGGTGCTGCTCACCTCACCTGTGTCAGGAACAGCTGATCTGTGTGTGTGTGTGTGTGTGTGTGTGTGTGTGTGTTTGCGTGTGTCCATCCATGAGTATTCATGTGGAAGCTAGGGGTTGATGCTGACTGTCTTTCTCAATCACTCCCCATCTTATTTTCTGAGATAGGGTCTCTTTAAACCTAGAACTTCTGCTTCAGTGAGACTGGCTGGCCAGTGGGGCCCCCAGAACCTGCCTGTCTCTATCCTGCTGCACTGGCTTAGGGGTACACTTTCCATGCTCCACTTTCACATGGACGCTGAGGATCTAAACACAGGACCTCAAGCTTACACACACACACTTTATCCATGGAGCTACCCATTCCCCCGGCACCCACTGGTTGTTCTGCCCTGGGTGGGGACCCACTGTCAAGTAGAGAAAAAAAGTGAGGACAGATCTCCTTTCCTCTCCATTTCCTTTCGTCCCTATTTCCAGGATGTGGCTTGCCATATGCTCACCCTGCTGGGAGTGAATACGTGGGATATAAAAGATGGAGATGCTCTGGTCCCTGCTGGCAGCAGCTCACTGTCCAGCTGAGGAAGAGGAATGACTAATGCTGAGCAGCCGGCCACATCCCCAGCAAGACTGTGAAGGGTGCTCCGAGTGTACCACCCAAGTGGAAACAGATGACAGGTGCTGTAGTCTAGGCGTCTCAGGAGCCTCTGGAATATTGGGTGGATGTTCCCATTACCCACCTGGAGGCAGACTGTTAGGAGAGCCTGCATGGCGGTGACATGGGTGGCCCAGGGAGGGGAGTGAGGGCTCTGTCTCTGCAAGTTCTCAGGGAGCATCAGGTGATCCTCTCCCAGCACTCCAAACTGATGACAGTTCCTTTGAAAGCCCATTGTAAGAGAAGCAACAGCCTCCATAAAGGTCAGTTGCGTTCTCTCCAGAGAAGTCGAAGCTTGTCTGAGCAGGGCTCAGATCAACCGCTCCCCAGATCAGCTTAGCGGGGCTTCAGTCTCCGCATCTCACATAAGCCATCCTCCCCTCCAATTTCTCTTGCCCGGCTCCTCCAGGCCAAGATTTAGAATGTGGCTGCCTCTCCCTCCAAGGGAAAACAGAGTGGAAGGCCCGCAAAGACCATCTGAAAATCCCCTTGTTTGCTCTCCCCTTCTGAGTCTCTGAAGAACACGCTGGCAGGGGCCCAGACAAACAGGAAGCCGCCTCACGTCTGCCCATGCCCTTTGCAAAGGCTGTGCCTCCACCTTCTCCCCTGGCAAGGGCCAGCACTGGGGAAGGAGTTGAGCACTATGAGATACTCGGGGATCCTGAGCTTCTAATTTCTCCAGGCAGCAAATAGAAAGGAGCTTTATAACCACCCATTCTGGAGATTCTCCTGTCCACCGGAGGTTGTCACCCCGAAGGTTCTGCCACTGACAAAAGTGGCATGCAGGAATCATCTCCTCCAGCCACCTCATTAACTGTTTCCTGAAGATGTCACAGTAGTAGCCAACCTATAGTGACTTCCTAGGACGGCCACCAGCTGAGCTCTTGGTTCACCCGTGAAGGATGGCATTGTTAATGTTGAAATTATTTTTGCCTTACCCATAGCCTCTCCACCCCCACACATCCCAACTAGCACAGCTTGAAGTATGCCCAAGCTGGATTCGAGTCCTTGCTCCTGCAGTTGAGAACTACGTGACCAGTTTGTGACGGAGGCTCTGCTTATGTGACAGCATCTTTGTGGTGGTGTGGAGCTGAGACTGGTGAGCTGTGCTGGAGTTATCATGGCCATAAGGACAGGATACACACACAGCATCGAAGGAACCTACTTCACCTCCCTCTCTGAGGACACTACCAGAGGCATTTTCCCACGAGTCAGTCCCAGGTTCCTAGCCCCGGGTGAGCCCCAACTCCCCCTTCTCTGGGATTTAACAAGAAAAAATAGGACAGAGAAGGTAGAGCCACCATCCTGAGAGCCCAGTATTGACTCGATGTTCTAAGACTCTAAGCCAGAGCAGTTGAGACATGTCCAGCCAGGCCACACACCTGGCACAGAGAGGTGGGCAGACAGACATCCCATATGGCCAGCTGAGGCAAGAGAAGCAGACAGCTGTGCTATGGGAGAAGACAGCCAATAAGAACAGTGCCTCTCAGCTGGGTATCACGGTCCCTTTAGAGGAGTAGATGGCTGGACTGAACACTCTGGGTTCACAAAGGGACTGAGCCCGCCCCTGTAATGCCAATTTGGGAGGGTAGGCCTAAAGCGAAGTGGCAGAAAGGAAGTGTGCTGGTTATTCTAACTATGCACTTGAGTGGGCCACGGAGTGCCATATATCCGGTCAGACATGATTTGGTCAAACATTATTCTAAGAGGTGTCAGCATGTTTCAGGATAACAGTGTTTGGACTGGTAGCTGGAGGAAAGTAGATCTTCCCAGTGTGAGAAGGGCCCTGCCCAGTCAAGGGAAAGTTGAGCAAAGCAAACTCAGCAGAAAAGCTAAGTTGTTTCCCAAGGAACAGAGATCCTCTCTGCCTGACACTTCATCAGGTTTTTATAGCTGAAAACCACATCATGCCCTGACTCTCAAGCCTTTGAATGGGAATGCACACTCTCAGCTAAGCAAGGTCTTTGGTGTGGGACTTGTTGGCTTTCAGAATCATCCTGGCCAGTTCCTCACACTATTACACAGGTCACATGTACCTATATGAATATAATATGAAAAATAGATGTTTTTTAACCTGTTGATTCTGGTTCTCTGGAGAGTCTTGACTAATCCAGGAAGGCCCATCCTCTAAGCAGAGATATCCCAGTACACTGAGTTGTAAAGCCTTACAGAGTCAGGGAGAGCATCGTCCTGCTCCTGAACTATGAAAGCAGGCCTCTGAGCAGCATGGGGCATCCAAACAGGGAGATGAGCTCCGCGTTCTGCAAAGACCCTCCCAGTTCTCAGTCTCTACTTGAAAATGGAGACAGTGAAGCCTAACAAGCACCAGCAGGGCCACTGCAGCCAGAGCAGATGTCACGTGACACAGGCTAGGTGCATAGCTTCTCTTTTTACCCCCACCGTTCTACCACTTAGCTCACATGGCAAGTGAGCTCTTCTGATTCCTGACCCTTGCACAATGGTTCTGAAAGACAGGTGAGGAGAGTCAGGGAGCGGGAGCCTGGGAGGAAGGCTGGGGAATCCTGAGGCAAAGGGTGGTAAATGACAGGCCAGCTGAAAGGATGGAAGAACAGGCATCCTTACCCCACGACTCCTACTCCCCACCTCCGTGGCTCAGAGTCACAGCATGGCGTGTGGGTCTTGGGATAGTAGTGAGAATGTAGAGCATTTCTACAGGGAAATAATGGGGAACAAAGAGGATGTAAAAGCTACTTAACCCAGAAAGGAAAGTTCCAGTCTTTGTGTACTCTAAATAAAGATTAAAAAGGAAACAGCATTTCTCTTGCTTGAGATGGTTGGGGGATAATCCTATTAGGACAGAAAAATGTGAAGAGAGGTTACCGCCACCACAGCAATGGCCGGCTTAGGTAGGAGAGTTGGGCTAATTCTCACCCCTGATTCCTCTGGCTCCTGCTTCCGTCTCTCCCGATCCCCGAACAGACTCCAGGCCCAAATCTTCCTACGAGGTGTTCCTCTCCCAGTCTGGCTTCCTCTGTACTCCTATCTCAAAGGATTCCTGAAAAGGCAACCCTACTGCTCTAGAGTTTTGTCCTCTGTCAGCTGAGGGCTGAGTGGCTGGGCAGTGGGGGCCATGAGTCTGAAAAGTAACCCCATGAGCAATGGCAGAAAGTGAATCTGGGGACAGTGAGTGGAGCTGTAAGGGTAAGTCTCAGCCCAGGGAGCTCTTGAGGGGATACTGCCTGTCCCATGTCCCCAGAAAACTAAGCAGCACCAAGGAAAGGGAACACATGTGCCCCCCCCCCCAGTCTCTTTTCTACTGGAGTTCAGTAAGTCTGTAGAAGCTGGGTATTATACACTGACTTTGTCTCCCACCAAATTTTGCTGTTAACATTATAACTCCCCCAATACCTTAGAATGTATCTCTGTATACAGAGACACTTTTTACTAAGATAGTTGAGTTCAAGATAAGTCAGGTCATTGCGGTGTGCCCTAACCCAGAATGAATGACACCAACATCTGAATTGCTTCCCTGAAAACTTCTGATCTTGAATCTCATCCCTCAAAGGGATCGTAATTGGAAGCAGCACCTGTGAGGAGGTGACAGATTAAAACATGGCTAGTGCTGGTACCCTCCAGGAGGCTCAAGGATGTCCTCTCTTTCCCATGAGAAGATGGCCTTCTACAAGCAAGAAGAGGCTTTCCCACCCTGCTCTGGGGCTTCTCGGCCTCTATAACTGTAGGAAAAGAAGCGTTGGCTGCTTCAGGCATGCCATTGTTGATATTTTGTTGCAACAGGCTGAGCATACTAATATAATTGGTGACCCCCAAAATAGGAAAATTGGGAAACATGAAGAAGGAAGTCAATGAGGAAAAACAGAGAAGGACGCCATCTACAAGCCCAACGGAGAGACCAAGACTAGATTCCGCTCCTCCCTCTGCAAGAACCAAACCTTAAAGTCACATCTTGATATCAGACTTCTGCCCTCAGAGCTCTCAAGAGACTGCTTTTGGCTTGTCATGTTGCTTTGTTTTGCTTGAGACACTGTAGCTCAGGCTACATCCTGAAACAGAATGTATAACCCAGGCTAACCTCAAATTCATGTCCATTTCCCCACCTCAATTTCCAAAGTGCTGAGATTACTACATGTGTCACCATGCCTGGCTTGTGCTTTCATGGCTTAAGACACTGTGGTTCTTCAAACAGGTAAGGCCGGAATGGATATAAGGCAGTCTGAAGAGATTGGCTTTTCATGCAGCCCTTCCCTTCACCTGAAGGGAAACCCGTCTCCACCCCTGCTATGGTCTTTCCTTCCTGTGGACTGAGTTCTGCTGCCCTGGAACAGCAAGTGTCTATTTCATTTTGGGGTGGACTCCAGACAAGACCCTATTTTGTCTTGCAAGAAGGAATCATTTTTAATCAGGCAGCAGTGAGTCTGAGAGAGCAACCCATAGAGACGGTGCAGGCCTAATGCCAGAGAGGAGGCCAGTTGCCAAGGCCCAGCTCCCTGTTTTAATTCCCTGGCTCTGAAGGGAGGGAATCTCCACCCTGCCGGAGGGGAGGAAAAAGATAGGGCACTTATCAGTAGAAGCAGAAGTCCTCCCGGAGGCTTGGCTGGTGCTCTGCTCTGGCAGGACCTGTCCTAGCACCACATCAAGCCAGACTGCAGGGTACTGGAAGAAAAAAATATTGGAAGCAAAGAAAGCGGGAAGCCTTAAGAAAAAAGATGGCATCATGGTGCCCACAACCAGTTGTTCACAGCTCCTCCTCCCCACTCCTCTTGACCTTCACCCTTTGTGAAGGAAGGAGTCCCTGCCGTGTAATTGTAAGGAAGACTAGAGATAGGGCTTGTGGGCATGAAGGGACCTGGTGGACAACCAGAGGATGCTAACATGGGAACAAGGGCAGAGACCAGAGGAAAACACCCCTGCATAGAGCTGTCTCCAAAGGCTGAGGAGACGTTTCAGAGAGCCTGTCATCCAACTTTCCGATCTCTGTGAGACGGTGTTGCCTTTGGGGTTCGTCATTGCTATATACCAGCTACACTACAGCAGCCTGAATCCCCATCTATCTGCCCCTGCCCTGCTGGCACACTCCCCCAACTGTGCTTGGAGTGAGATGGGGAGACAGGAGACTACTCCTCAGCAACAGAGGGGCACAAGTGAGAGGGAGCCCAGATGAGCCCAGATGAGCCACAGATTTCAGGACCCTAGAATGAAATCCCTACACCCGCAGATAGAATTTGGATTCTGGCAGACGAGCAGATGAGAAGATACTCAGGCAGCTTGACAAACCCATTTGAACCAAATGACAACGGGCATGGAGAACTGCCACACCCCCACTCCAGGCCCTCTTCAGACAGTTTTGAATCCTCAGCAACGGGTCCAGAAGGCAGACCACATCTCAGCCAGCAGGGGTGGCAGCCTGTGTTTTCAGTAGCCAGGCACACCAAGTTCTGCTCCAGTGAGTGCACTGAAGATTCTAAGGCTTGGGATAGCCTTTCAAGTAGCTTGTGGAAGGGGCTGAACCTTGAAGGAAGCAGACCCTCCTTTGGATCGTAGCTCCGTATATAACTAGCTGGTGTGATGGACTAGTTCCATGAATCTTTGAGCTTGCTTTCTTTAATGTTAAAACATAGAGACCAGAGCATCTACTTCTGGTTTGCAGAGTGAATTCAGTGAGATTAGGAGAGTCAGACACCTCTCTCATGTTTGGTAAATATTGTATTCATTGCCCCTCCAACCTAACCTTCAACTCCTGGATGAGATGCCTAGAGAAGGCTGTCCGGATTCAGCCTTGAAAATCAGCAGTAACGTGGAACTCACCACTGTGCCAGGATGGCCATTCCACTTGGACAGATCTCCTGGTCGGGATGCTGATGCAAATAAAAGCCAGCCTCTCCATAATGTCTCCGTGAGCCGTATGCTACCTCCCACCAGCACAATGAGACATAGGCGGAGGAGCCGGCATATGCTCCCCTTCTACTGTAATGGCAATTGTCATCACCATCTGTACCATCTGCACCCATCCATCACTTTGTCCATTGACTCATTCATTCCATGGGTAGCTAACCAGCCTCGCCACTGGGCCCAGACACCAAGACGGTTGGCCCGAGTTCTTTCTGAATAGGGAACTCACCACGGAGTAGATTCTCAGCCAAGCATGGTAAACTTGCATTTTAACTCTCCAGAGGCTGAGGAAAAAGATGGAAAAGAATGGACTAGCCTTGGCAGTGCCTCTGGAGGGAAGGGCATGCTCCCATGGCCTCCAGACAGGCTATAGAGGTCATAGAGGAAGCACAGATCCTAATTTCTGATTCCCAACAGCTAATGAACCCATGGCACATGCCAAGGAGCTGCTCTTTACTTTAAGATGAGCCAGCTCAGCCTTATTTGCGAAGCAGTCCCCAAAGCCTCCACAGGAATCTCACCATAAAGAATCCTTATCTCCTCATGTGACTACTTCTCTCTTTTTTAAGAAATAGTCCGAGTTTGCAGTGAGCAAGCATCCTCTCTCTCCCCCGCCTTTACCTGATATTATTTTGGCTCCTGATAATTGCATTAGGTATAGAAACTGACTTTATGATGCTAATAATTATACATGCTCACAAAACAGATGGGCCTGGGATCCGGAGGGGGGAGCGTTTATGGACTCGGAAATGAGACGTTTTGTGGGTAGGAAATGGATAGTTATTTCCAGATTTTATTGCTGTGTTCCATGGCTTCTTCTTAAATCTTGTTGATAATACTTTGCCTGAATTGCCTTCCGTGCATTTTGTAGGGCTTAGCTCATCCATTCAGGGTATGCTGGGGAAGTGGCATTAACTGTCTGGGCTAGGAGAAGGCAGATATGGCATGGGACAAGTCTGTCCTCTTGGAAGAGGCACACACCACGAACATGAGAGAATCTTCCCACCAATGGAAGATGTGTGGCAGAGGGACAGCTAATTCTGTACAATGACTGGGCAGAATAGCCCATAGAATGAATGAATCAGAGGAAACCTCCGAAACCATCTGGTCAGCGTTTCTCAAGCTAAGGTTCCACAGCAGGGAGCCTGCTAAAAGTGCAATCATGGTTCCTACACAGACAACTTTCCTTCATTCCAGGTGACCACTGACTGCTAAAGTATAATGAACTTTCACTGACCAGGGCCTGGAGAGATGATTCAGTCAATAAAGTGCTGACCACGCAAGCACAAAGTCTTGAGTTTGAATCATCAGCACCCATGTAAAAGGACTTGTGTGGTGAGCATCCATAATCCCAATCCTGGTGGGACAGAGACAGGAGGATCCATGGAAATTACTAGCTTGCTGGCCAGACAGTCTAGTCAAATTGGTGAGCTACAGGTTCATTCAGAGACCCTGTCTCAAAAATAAAATAAAAGATAGAGAGCAACAGAGCAAAACCCTTATTGACTTCTGACTTATACAGACAGACAGACAGACAGACACGCACACACACACACACACACACAGAGAGAGAGAAGGAGAGAGAGAGAGAGAGAGAGAGAGAGAGAGAGAGAGAGAGAGAGAGAGAGAGAGAGAGAGAGAGAGAGAGAGAGAGAGATTGCTCTGAGCTGATCATGCTGGGACATGCTTGGATTTCCAGTATTTTCTAGGCAGAGGCAGGAGAATCACTGCAAGTTTGAGGGAAGCTTGATTTCTATAGCAAGTTTCAGGCCAACAAAGACTATGTAGTAAGACCTTTCTCAACCCCTCAAAACAACAAAAATTACCTGCTCTAGCTCAGTTCCTTTATGTGAAAAATGAGTGAACTAAAGTCCAGAGGTGTTGTCACCCAACCAGCGAGTGGACCCCACACTGATTTTCTCTTCAAAGTATCCTGTCACCCCCAAAGTGTGAGATATGAAATGGAACCAACAAGCTCTCCAGCTTTAGGGCCAACATAAATCATATGGGGGTCTGGTGTAAATGCCAACCCTGGGTGGTGGCCACGGCACACAGACCAAGCTCCTGCATGTGCAACAGGACTCCTGGGCGATGGGATCCACTAGCCCATTGAGAAAGCTGCTACCTCATCAGAGACACTTTGTTTTATAGCTGTGGGAACACCACATACACACATACACACACACACACACACACACACACACACACACACATACACACAGCCTGCTCAGGCAGGGTAGGTATCATGCCCAGGAATAGTTGGCTAGCACAAAACAAACTCATTGGTGTTTCTGTAGACTTTTTGTCTAATATTGCTTTGTTTGAACATTTTTTTTGTCTTATTTGTCTTTTATTTGTATATTTTTGATTTCTGTTTTTGTGGGGAAGGACTGTGTGTTTGTTGCTTGTTTTGGGAGGACATAAAGCTGAAAGAATAGAGTACTGGGGAGGATCTGGAAAGAGTTGGGGGTGGGAAAACTTGATCAAAATATATTTTATGAATTTTTCAATAAAAAGAAAAAATACAGATTCTTGCTATGAAAAAAAGAAAAAAGGAAGGAAGGAAAAAAGAAAGGAAGGAAGGAAGAGAGGAAGGAAGGAAGGAAGGAAGGAAGGAAGGAAGGAAGGAAGGAAGGAAGGGCTGCTAAACAGAGGCCCTGCCCAGATACAGTGGCCAACTCCTTCATTATTTTCTCACCTCTTTACCTTGTATTCAAGACAAATCATCCATTGCTCTTACCTAAAAGGAAGATGGACTCAGCCCTCCTGGATACTTCCAGGGAACTTTCAAATGATTCCCAGCTGAGAAGCACCCAGGTATGTGCCATGTCCTAAAACCACAGAAGGGTTCACATGTGATCGTCTACTGGTGACGCTCCATCAGGAAGGACAATTTCAAGGGAAAATTAGCCCTACCACATGTTCTGCAGCTTCATATTAATAATAGATATACCCAAGCACAATGTAAATGTGGTACATTATTTAAATATAATAAAGGCATAACTAGTCAAGTTATCCCCAATGAAGCACTCCCATCTCCTCAATGTCTCTGAGCTCATAGAAAACAACACCCCAACCTTCCTCGAGTGAGGTTTTCACTGTCAAGGCCACCAGCATTGCTCTCCAGTATGGATGTTCTCTTCTCAAACACCCCCAACATCTTTCCAATAAAGTGTTTGTTTGCTGTCCTTCTGTGTCCTTCTATAAATTATTTGACTGACGAGAACAAGAACCTGTGCCAGTGGAATCCAGCCTCCCTGGTGCCCCCCCCCCCCATAGCATCACAGAACTCAGCCTTCCTGGTCCCACCAATAGCATCACAGAGCCCAGCCTTCCTGGTGGCCCCCCAGTAACATCACAGTCTGAAAAGTGCTACTCTGAAAAAAAAAAACAGCTGTGGGGCTTGGGGAAGTCACCAGGTTGCAGGGGTGGTGTTAGCGCCATTGTGGTGTTCTGCATGTCTTTTGTGAAGCCAGTGTATAAGGTAGGGACTGCTCCTCTTCATTGTTGTTAGAACTTGGACCAATGGGTAGCAGCCCAGTCATCTACTGGCCATCTCTGGTTTGTTCGCTTCTCACCCCACAGGCTCCTACTGTAACTTGAAGAGAGCTGGTTCCATCATCTCTAAACTTCTTTGCAATATACAAGTAACAGGACCCAGAAACAATGAAATGCACTTCCCTTTCTTCCAAAGAACTCCTGGGCTAAAAATATAACATAATATAGAATAAAAATAAAATCCCATGCTTGGTCTTTCTGGCTGTTGTTTCTCTTTGTTCCTTGGTGGTTAGGTCTCCTGATATTTGGCCTTGATTCTTCTGCTGTCCATAGAGTGTCATTTCTTCATTCAGCATGACTTTGGGTGCTTTGAAAGCAGAATCTCGAGGATGCGCAGCTCTGTGGTAAACAGATTTTCTCTTCTTTGCCTTCTTTCCTCTATCATTTGGGCTTAAAGGAAGCTGCATTCAAACCTGGCCAAGACTCCTTCTTGTTGGACATATTTACAACATTCCTTCTAATTTCTCTTGGCTCACCTGACTAACCAGGTGGCCTTGTTTTAATCCCCTAATTGGGAACACCCTATCTCCAGCCCCCAAACACCCATTCATCAGCTGCTAGCAGATTGGGATCAGCCTCTTTCACATCCAGTCCCTCTTGGCATCTCCCTCCCTCCTCCTTCCCTCCCCACTAGTCCTTCTCATAGACACACATTGATAATGAATAAATCTCTTTCAGAGCAGGGAGTGTGCTGACGTGTCCATGGGGAAGCCCCACAGACACAGGCAGGATGGATGGCTGATGGGAGCCCTGCCGTCGGCTCTAATTAACGTATTGTTCTCTGGGCTCCAGCAGGGTTATGGATGAGCTCCGCAAAGCAGCCCACTTAACCTGAGCATCCCAGTCCCAATCTATTACTTTTTCCACTGACTTCAGCCTGGTCTAAAAAGGTTGGGTGTGGGCAAAAAGCCAAGAGAGCTTAATTTGAAGAGTTCCCTAAAGGTACCTGCCCACTTGCTTCCACTGACAGGTCACCCTATGGGACACCTGGGTTTGCCCCACAGTAGGCAAAGAAAATACAGCCAAGCATGCCTGAAAATCTGATCTCAGTCCACGCATACAGATAGTCAGCTCTGCAGATAGGCACAAGAAAGTTACCACTTGTATGCCAGGGTTGTCTCCTTATGTCTAGTTGAAGTATCATTTGGTCCCAAAATCAAATCTTTCATTTGCATATCACAGAGAGTCTGTGATCATTCATGTGTCTACATTCTTAAGGGTGTAAATTACGTGAGACTCAGTTTCCCCCCAAGAAGTTTGTCATCTAATGAGGTGATAGGAGCTAGTCAAGGATGACCACACAGCAAGAGGGCCCTCCAAGAGAAGGGCTAGATGTGTAAATAGAGACTACTCATTTGTTTCCTCACCATCCAGAGCCAAATGAAACTGTATGAATTACAACAGTGTTTGGCCAATAGCTTAGGTGTATTCCTATCTAGCTCTTACATCATAAATTAACCCATTTCTAGTAAATCTATGAGTCACCATGAGGTTTTGGCCTACCAGTAGGGTCCTGGCTTCTTTCTTCTTTGATACTACATGGCATCTCTCTGTCTCTGCCTTCTTTCTTCCAGAATTTAGTTTTATTTTCCCTGTGTAGCTCTATTCTGCCCTGCCATATTCCAAAGCAGCTTCTTTACTAACCAATGGCATTAAAACATCTTCACAGTGGGGAATCCCAAATCATCTCCCCTTTTCTGTACAAATAAGAGAGGAAGTTTTTTTACTTTAACATAGTAAAACTACATATAATAAAACAGGTATCAGGTGAAATTAAAGAAAATATTATATCATCTATTTTATCTTTGTGAGTCCAAAGTTTCACATCTACTTTTTCTTTTTAGTTTTATCATAACTAAGGAAAACTATAATTATAACTATCTATTCTTCAACTCCATCAAAAACCCCAGAAGGACATAATATTACCTAAGTACACAGGAAGTGCATTGTAAGCAACTTCCAAAACTCTAGAATTGACAGAGACATCTTGCTGCTTGGACAGTCACCCAAAGTTCTTCTGTCATATTGGGGCATCTATTTTCAGTCTACAGGCCTATAGTATCCAACATATTTCTCCATGGAGCAGGAAATTTGAAAGACTGTTTCGCCTATATTGGCAGTTTGTCAATCACTTTCTTTTGTGTCCAGCAGAATATCTGACAGACTCTTTCATGAATCAGGAGCCCTGATGGACTGTCTCACCTTCTTTAGGCAGGTTTATCAGTCATCTTTCTGTGGATCCTGCAGGTCTAATATATAGAGCATACCATCAATCATCCCAGGCAAGAGCAGCTTCTTGCCCAAATGGCTAGCCTTGTCACATTGAAGGCCAATTCCATAACGGGTTTCTTCAATGCCCATCAACCCCTTGAAGTAACTGGTGCTGTCAGAATCATACATGTCTCATTGTTGAGAAAAGTCAAAGTTTTTAAAACATTTTAAATGCCATGTTCTGTAGGTCTTTGAAAGGTTTGAATAATTCCTATCCATCTGAACTATATCTCTGTACATCTAGAAAACCTAACTAACATGACTACAGTTTGAAAATTATAAATAACTATCTATTAATCTGTATTTCTTAATTATAAATTACATTTTAAATGAGATGCACAACACAATATCTTTTTTAAAAAGCAGAAATACATATACACAATGTAACAAATTGTCCTTAAGTTTCTATCAATAGACCAAGATCCATACCAATGCAAAGTATTCATCTTTATATCATATCTCCCCCTTTTTAAAAAAGAGATCAACTGCAATTATTTAACCATTTATAATCAATCCCCTTTAAATTAAAACATTTATAAACAATAATTTTTGGAATTTGGACATAGTTTTCTCTAAAATGCTTACTACTGTTTGTTGGATGAAGTATTTTTAGGGTTCACAGAGACCTTTTGGGGGATCTTGTTCCATCAAACCACATTAGTCTGGTAGGAATCCACAGGTCCTCATCTTCTGTGGAAACAAAAGCAGAACCTCTTTTCCGAAGTAACATATCCTTAGACTCAAATTTTGAAGTCAAGATACCTTTAAAATATATATGTTGGTTTAGTTTAGCAGCCCCCAAAATCAAATGTCTCTCTGCAGTTAGCTCATTAACAATCAAAAAGTTTAAAGAACACAGTAATATACATAATCCAGATTCTCTGTGTATTTTCCATCTTTATGCAACTTTTTATTCTATTACTTTTTAATATTTATTTTATTACCTTTACTTCTTTAATCTATGACTTTTGCCCTCTTTTATATTACTTTTACTGTCTCTTTAAAAAGTTTGTTTTATTTTTTAAAACTATTTCTTTCTATTACTGTCTATACACATTTTCTTTTTTTCTTAAGTCTATGTACATTTTTTATGACCTATCTAGAGTTTTTTTTGTCTTAATCTGTCTTTATTGCATATCTGTAATCCTTTTTTGATCACTGCTTTAGGCTGTTATGCAGGCTTGACTAGAACCAGAGTGACCGCTTTGGCTCTTGTTTGTACACTGCTCAGCTTTCCAACATGGCAGAGGTCTGTTTATTGACAACTCTGGGAGCCATGTTTACCACCCCAATTCTGGGAAGCAGTTGGCCCATGCCACCACCAAGTAACTTGCAGCACACTGCCTACAAACCCCATTTAAATACTCTATAGTGAGACCTCCCAAAAGTACTAGAGCTATTTGTGCCACCAGTACAAACCAAGAAGTCATCTCTTAAAGAATCCATGCCTCTGCTTGCCACCAGTAAGCAGAGCCTATCTGAAAAAAAAAATGTAGCTACCAAGAAGTCCAACTGATGCACATTTTTGTGGATCTAGAAGCCCCTCCCTTTTTAAAGCTTTCTAAGGCTTTATGTGGATGAATATTGCTAAACATTTGGGTGCTATTATGTAAATCATATATGGTCATCTAAAGATGGCGACATAAGATTGAAAGTGATCAGTGATTAACCAAGGGATTTTAGAGGTAACACTGATGGGCTGGTAAGGAGGGCCACCTGGTCATGGGGTTACAAGGATAAAAAAGACATCACAGAGGGAGCATGGGAGCATTTGGTGTGTTTCAAGGGAATCAAGGGTGATTTGTCTGGACAGGAAAGATGAGCACTTGGTTCAAAAGTAGGCAGGGACTCTGTTAGTGAGCTTGGACCTCAGAGCAGGGCTGCCTATATGTTGTTGAGCAGCAGAGCAGTATGGGAAAGGTTGTATGTGTGACTAAGAACAAAGGTTCATCTGTCATGGATACGCAGGAAGAGTGTGAAAAGAGATGACACGCTGTGGTGTTGAGAGGCTGATTAGGAGGTCGGTAGAGATGCAGAGTGATAATAGGGGCTGCAGTCTTCAAATTTCAGAAGAAAGGTAAAGGAACCAAGGACTCGAAGTGAGATGCTCCAAGTAGCTGCCAATTGCAGATGGTTTCTCAGCACCAACACCTCTCAACTCCTAACCTGGGGGGATTTGTCCAAGATCGTACAACCAGCAGTCAATTTCCAGTTCCCAAGTTTATGGTTATCAGCCAAGATGAGTTACCATGACTACAGGTTTCCAGGTGTCCCCAGAGCCAAGAGGCTACAAGGACCCTACTCACCCCTGACAACTTTAGCAGCTTCCTTAAGTTTCATCAAGATATCCCACCCTATTGTACAGAAGGATGACTTTCTGTCTACCCCCACTTCCAATGCTATGGCCAATGGGAGCCACAGCAGTATAGTAGGAAGGAGAGAGACTGGGACTAAATGAACGGCTCCCATAGTCTCATTATCTGTCAAACTTGGGTGAGCCGCCTAGTATCTCTGAGGTGCAAGGTCCTCAGCCAGGAGATAGGCCTACCTACTTCATGGGATGAGGATACTGAAGATTATATAAAGTGTGCCTAACAGAGTACACAAAAGCCAAATAAATCATTAAACACAGTGGTCATGGTTGTAAATCTTAGACATGCAAAGACTTTTAGACCTAGAAAAAAAAAAAAAAAAACAGGGGCCAACTTTTGTTGGTAAAACCAACAGAGCCTGGAAGGCAAAGACCTACATCTGAGAACAGACTCTAGCTGTGCAGTCTGCATTCTCCTCTTCTCCCTACAGTTAGAACTAGACTATCTCCCAGCCTCCTTGGTCATCAGTTATAGTCACATGACTATATTCTATGCTGTGGAGTGTGAACATAGAACGTGCCATCTCCAGGTCTTGCCCAGAAAAGCATATCACAAAGGATTCTTACTTACTATTTTCCATCCACCTTCCTAGTTGAGATGCTTCAAAAACCTGATGGGCAGAACAACTGCAAAACAGAAGTTGCTTAGGCACCCTGATCACTACTCTAATAGAGCATCCTAGCATCCTACCAACTCCCACTGTAGAGAGGAAAGCTGGAGAAACTGTGCTGACCCATTGAGATATGGGGATGTTTACAGCAATGGCCTACAGATACACTTAAATCATTCATTCACCTTATTTGAGGCCCATAATCCTCCCCTGCAAGGTTCACAGCTAATACCTACCTATAGCGCTCATACTGAATGGCGAGTGTAAAGAGAGAAATGGGTTAAAAGAAGGGGGATGCAAGCAGTCAAGAACTCATTAATGTCAATCAGTATTGTCTTGTGCAATCTACCCCTTGAGTCACATACTGAGCCCCTCATACCCCAGGTGCTTCAAAAATTTCATTGAAGATCGTAGAATGCACAGAAGGAGGCCACAAGAACTGACTGTTTCCTCTTAATTTTCTTTGGCAAAATAAAAATTAAAAAATCAGTCACTTTTCCTGCATCTACTTGCTTCCATTCCCCTATTCAATATCCACCCATACAGACTTTCTGAACTTTTGGGGTGGACCCAGAGAGAGCACCAATCTGTCCTGCTGAAGGACCACACTCAGTCTGGAGTCAGCACCCTTCCCTCATCTTTTCAGCAACGAATGACAGAGGGAGTTGGGGGAGGTTGTGGAACCCATGTTAATGCGTTAATTGCAAAAGTTGATAAGAATCCAGACTCCAGAACAACCCCACCCCCTCAGGTGTGGGAGAGATATGGCTACCAAAAGAGTGTCAGCATCACCTTGAGAGGTACCCCTGCAGAAGAACATGCATGTGTACCTGAGCACATATGAGTGATGATGATGGTGTGCTTAAGATGTGTCAATACATGTGCATGCATCTAAGAAATGGGTATCTGTATGTATATGTTGTTTTGGTATATATATATACATATGTATGTATGTATGTATATATATATGTATGTATGTATATATATGCATGTGTTTGTGAGGTATGTATCTGTGCATATACATTTGCATGTGATTAAGATGTGTCAGCACACACACACACGTATCTAAGTGTGTGTTTGTTTGTCCATGCACACACATGGTTTGGTCTCTCTAGGAGTATAGACATGTACTTGTGTGTTTGTGAGATGTGCATGTGTGTGCATCTGTGTGGATGTGTTTAAAGCGCATGCATCCATGTGTGTTAAAAGGCACGTTTGTGCTTATATGGATGCATTTAAAGTACATACACATATAGGTGTGTTTGAGTGTTTGAGGAGTGTGTGGGTATACCTGTGTAGCTATGCTTGAGGACCTCACACAAGCCTTTGTGCATATGTGCATATGTGAGTGTGTGGGTACCTTAGGTAGGGAGTGACAGGGGAGAGCAGCAGAAACACCTCTAGGCAAGACTTTAGCATCTCGTTCCCTCCAGAGGACTCCCTGGAATCGCAGTGGATAGGCAATGCATTACTTTTAACAATGTTCCCAGCCCCCTCCCGAATCTTTATCCTGGAAAATTTGGGGCAGGAACCCTGAAGAAGGCATGCTCTTTCCTTGTGAAATGTGTGTTCTGCTACAGAGTGCAGTAGACTCTGGACTCGGCTGCGCTCCAGGACCTGTCCCCCCAGCCCACGGAGAGGACAGTGTGCAAGAAAGAACAAGAGAGTCTGTCCTCTTAGGAACAAAGACAGCTTGGAGGCCAGGTGGGTGGGGGAGCTGGAGCAGGAGGACCATGGGCCCTGGGAGGATCTCAATTCTCAGCCCTGCAGGAGGCCCAGGGAGAAGTGCTGGCAGCCTGGTGGGCCTGCCAGGTTAGGAACAAGCCCCTGACACAGGGGTTTGCACAGGCGCACAAATGAAAGAAAATCAGAGAAGATGAAACCATACAAATTTCAGGTAATAGAAAGGGAGGAAAGAGATGTGTGTGTGGCCTGGGTCTCAGCTCAGAAAGGTCGATTCCAAGAAGATGCTGGCCAACTTTATATTACTTTTCAAAAAGCCAGTGAGCTGAAAAATAACTCTCACCTTTTTTTCTATTATTATTCGTATCTTCAGAGTTTCTTCTTCACATTGTTTTCTGCATCTCGCTTGTTCATTTCTCCCCAGCCTGATTTCATTTGGAGATTTGGCCTGCAGCCTGGAGGGAAGTCGGTCCTTCTAAGAATGCATTTATTTTGAATCCTCAGCAGTGGCCGAGTTGCTCTGGCCCAGTCATAGGGCTGGAGGCAGATGGCAGGGAAGGGGCTGAGACCTGAGCTGGGGAAGGATGAGGGTGGACAAGTCCAAGTCACGGGAACCTGTGTGCCATTCACGGTAAATACACGCATGTATTTGTGTGTGTTTCACCACCCTAAGGGTTGGTGAAAGAGCACACACACAACACAGCACAGCAATAGGAGTGTGCCTTACCAGCATTACAGGTGTGTATTAGAGGCTCCTCCAGCTGTAAATGTTTTATGACATGTGAGCGGGCATATACATGGGCATGTGTGGGCGCTTGTGTGGGTCCGCCCTCCCCTGTGCTGGTGAAAGGGATGTGGGATGACTCTCTTCTGCCTCACTAGAGTCTACAATGGCAGCGACTGGCTCCTTCACCTTTTGCCAAGCTCGGTGAGGCGCAGATGTTGTTTGAACCAGGGAAAATGTCAGCCCCCAGGAGGAGCCCAGCTTTAACTTACAGCAAGCCCCTAGGAAGCATGGCAGTGTATTCTGGGTATTGTGCTTCGGGTCCATTTGCATTTGTCTTTCCAGTAGCTAAGGGCTGGTGGGTGGTGTGAAGAAGGGGGCACACTTCCTCAAGTGCCTCCTGTTCCTCCCAGCTTCCCCGAGTCCCTGGTGAGCCTGGCACCAAAGGATACCACAGACCAGGGATGGGGGAGCCTTAATCAGCCTCGCCCTCACCACCACAGCAGCCTAGACTTGTTCTTCCTGGCCTGAAGCACCATCTTCTTGGTTGTAGGTGGGAAACCTCACACTGCAGAGAACAGAAGCCGGGCATACTATTCACTGAGGCCCAGAATAGGCACAGCTGGATTCTGACCATGGCATCAAGACTGTATGTCCTATAAACAGTGATAGAGTCCGAGCTTTGCAGAGGGAAAGGTGCAGATGTCCAGCCCTCCCTAGAAGCGCATGCCTTCACCTGCCCCTAAATTGGGAACTCTGTGTGACATTCAACTCCTTTCTAAGGGGACCTCAATGGGCTGTGCAGGAAGTCAGTATGTAAGAGAACTGTACTCCCAAGGCCCGATCACCCCAGAAGTCATGGTTCATTAAAAACACTACATGATTTAAGCAGATGGGGAAATTTTGGTTAGCCACTTAAACAGGGGTACAAAATCAATAAGTAGAAAGGCCAAGTTTAAATTTGGCCAGGGCATCTGCCATCATGGGGGACACTGCTACGCAGAGCTGGCTGCTAGACTGGGCAAGCTAGAAGAGAGAGTATACAGAGAGAGAAAGAAGCCACACCTTAAACTTGGATTCCTCCAGCTCACCAGAAGACCCAGGCCTAGGGCATTCCTAGCGAATGTAGAGTCCCAGGTGTGTCACCCACGGGAGCCCCACAAAGTGGCTTCCTGATCTAATTCTCAACTGCTATCAATCTATACCTATAGAGTGCCAAAGAACAGGCAGTTAGGTGCGACAAGGAGATGCTGTGTGACCGTGCTGAAGTCACTTAAATTCTGGCAGCAATGTGAATGGGACCATAACTTTCAGAGTTAGTGATGTTTGAACATGACGGTGGATACTGATGGGCCTCAAGTGGGTAGATCTTCTACTTCGGTGGCGTAGCCTATAGTTGGGCTCGGCTAGGACCACCTGTTTTCTTAGTCCTCGAATCAGTGCCCTCACCACCATGGGAAGTCAAAGGGTCCAGCCACAGAAGAGATTCTACTGAACTACAACACCCGGGCTGTAAAAACTCTAACGTGGGTTCAGCTCATTTTCCTGTAAAGATCCAGAAGCAAACCACCCACAGCACTAAGAAGGCCATGGACAGCCCTAGAGAAGCTCCCAGCAAGAGGACAGCTTAGAAACACTTCCTTTCCCTTAGTACCCTGGCTTCTAATGCCACAGACAAGAGTTTCCCCCTTGCGGCGTCGCCAATACTCATGCATAATAATAGCAGCAAGGTTAGTCCTGTTCTGGGAGATGCATCCTCATGTCAGAACATGTTAAGAAACTTGGGTTGCCGTGGCAATGAACTTGATTTCCTAGGGTGAGATTGGACCGTTCCTTTCTATGTGAACTAGTGGCAGAGGCCCCTATCTCCGAGGGATGTTAAGGAACTGGGATGAGGTAATTGATGAATTCATATGACCTCTGTAGCCTAATTAGTCTAAAATGAACATAATAGCCCTAGCTGTGTGACCTTGCGCAAATTACTTAAACCTTCTGTGTCTCCATTTCCTTATCTAGAAAATGAGACTAATAATAGTATCCACCTCATAGGGTTAAAAGGGGATTAAGTGGGATTAACGGAGGATTATGCAAGTTAATATTCATAAGGCACTTAGAACAGTACCTGCTACATGATCAGTGTTCTGTAACTTACAGTTATATCCTCGCTGGGATTATTTTTGTTGGCACAGCTCAAGGAGAGCTGCTAGTCCATTTCACAGATGAGGAACCTGAGGCGGAAGGGATTGAGACCCTGCTCTGAGACTTGCACCTGGGACTTTCTGACTGCAAGTGAGGTTTCATGGCCCTCTCTCGGTAGCTGTGGTGGGCTTTCCTCCCTCAGCAGAGACTGCCTAGGAGGACTCTGGATTCTCTCTGTAGTCAGATTTTCCCCCAGGG